>NC_072030.1:11775192-12975192 GCF_027791375.1 Indicator indicator
ACATAGCAGAATGGCAGACATGGAGTTCACCTAGTCTTCTGCATTGTGACATCCAAACTGGGGGCACTGTAGAGATATCATGGGGCTGGGAGACTGCTAAGATATCCAGGAGGCTACAGTGAAAATCTCCTACCCTTCAGCTAGGATGCAGTAGCCAATGACTGCAGGGCCACTGGCACAGGTCCAGAAGGAAGATATGGGCACTGCAGGGCTGACAATCCCACCATGTTTATTAGTGGTAAGCTCCAGGAAATGTTCCACATAGCCCTCATAGTTTTCTGGCTTCAGACTTAAATGCATACACGCACACACTCACACCATCCCTTCTTAAATTTCCTTTGAGGTTTCAATGCACTGTTATTTTCCCCTCAGGAGCTGCTTCTCCCCACGGCTCCACACTGCACTCTTTTCTATCAGCCATAATAGCCAGTTGCATACACTGGGAAGAACACATTTTGTTACTGCTTTCACCATATTGGGAGATGTACGATATTGACCAAGTGGTCTCACTGAAGTTATCACTGATCTAAAAGATAAGATAATGAGCTCATTACTTATTCCCTACTCTCACAGGAAGCACCATTTCCCAGGGTAACTTATCACCTCCTTTGAGGCCTATACCTGTACTTGTAATCAGATTAACAAAAAGGGATCTCAGATATTGATGTATAAAGAGTCAACTTGGGTAGGGAAAATGAAAACAACGCCTGAAGGGAACTTCTTGAATCTCTGGAGAGAGAGGAGATAGATCAAACAAAAGAGAAGAAATCCCACATGGAGCTGGATTTATACATACATGAACACGTGTGTAAGTAGATACATAAATGTATATATCTACATGTATATATGTTACTTTGTGTGTGCATAGGTTTATTATATATGAGATTAAAGTCCTAAATGTGCGGAGAATATGTGATCTACCCCTGTGGTTTTTTCCCTATACTCCGCCACCCAGATGTAAGCTGTGAAATGCATCCAAGTTCCTTAGAAAGGGAAGCGCCAAACCAGGCAGTTCAGGCTGAGCTGCTGTAGTTACCACTCCATTGGAAACAACAAACAAATTCAGGTAACAGGCTGTGCCAGATTATGGATCTTTCCAAGTTTTCTTTCTCTAGTTCCCACTCCCACAGTTTCACCTCCCTCCCATCCTTTCCTACTTACCATAAAGTTATGATGCCCTTTACTATAATAATGAATGGAATTCCCAGATTATTATTTTACAGGCTTAACTGATTCTCAGTGTTTTTCATGTACTTAGCACTTATACAAAGAAGCTTTTTCATATGTCTTTCAGCAAATACAGAAACAGGCTTGGAGTCAGTATTCATATTAATAGTTTCAACAGATAGTCACATTTATCTCCAAAGATTTCTTTTTTTTCCTAATGACACTTTTGCATCACTCTGCATGCAGGTGCACTACATTATCTATTAATCTGGGATTTATCACTAACAAGGAGAATATCTCCATTCTTATTTTTCATAAAACCATCTATAGCTGCACAATGCTCAGTGTACAAAACTCTAAACACATCTAAGAGTGAGACTGTTGGATTCAGTGAGCCTCGTTTTCCTTCTGCCTGTTATTTGTTTCCAGGTAATCTCAGCTGAGAGCTTTCTAGTGCTGTCTCTATGGCCCATTTTATACTGGATATTTTTCTTATATATATGTATAGCTATTTGCCTTTTCTTTACTTCTCTGTAAATGCCATATGGACAGAAATCATTGAGTCACCAGATCATACATTTATTTTTATGATACATTATGCTGTTTGATGTCATGTTGACGTCTAATTGATGTTGGTTTTGCTTTATTTTTTTGTCTTTGTTTTGTTTCTTGGTTTCAATAAAAAGAGAATTTAAAAAAGGCTGTAGAGTGATGACTTAAGGCACTGACAGACATGAACATAGTATGCATCTCTTTTATGATGTGCTGCTGAGTAATTGGGTATATTTCTAGCTTCAGATAACATACAGAAGACCTCTGAATTTGTACTGTATAGGGAAGTATTTGTGCAAGGCTAGCCTATAACCTCAAAAGAACTTTTTTCTTTAGTAAGAAGTACATACAGAGCATGTTTTCAATAAGGGCTTAACCCATGATTTAAGAGTCAATAAAGAAAGGTTTTCCATAAAGAAATGAGAAACCAACAATAGAACTAAAATACAACATACTGAAGATTAAATATGTTCCATCAGCACAACAGTGTCTTTGTACAGTAAAGAGCAACAGAGGATGATTAATAGTAAAATAGCATGCATGTCAAAAGAAAAATAAATGCAGTTTAGACAAAGTACACACTTATTAAGAGAGAACATCATTTACAGTTACTCAGATGGGAGGAAGGCAAGGATGAAACTAGTAGAGAATGTATTTCACAATGTGAAGTCACATTCATCTTGGTTCAGGACATCCTCCCTCCACCACAGCTGCAAAACAAAAATACCAGCAAAATCCTTTTTGGAATAATATTACTGCCTAAGTGCACACTGATTTTACAGGATCAGGATTTCACTCTAGGTGTTTTAAAGTGCAGCTTTACTGGGCAGACCTCCTGGATCACCAATGGAAATGGATCTACCTAGCCCCTCAGGTTCCTGCAGCATGCACACTGCAGACCCCACCAACTCTAACAGCCTGGACACCAACCTGCCTTAGTAAAGAGGGGCCGAAGCCACAGGCCTACTTTCACTCATCTTCCTCCTGAATGGCCAGAAGAGGGTCAATAAATGCCTGGGGCTCTTCCAGGTGACTTTACTAGGCAGGGAGCAGGGAGGCAAGAAGGGAAGGATGCACTTTGGAACAAGCCAGGTTAAGCTTAGACCAGGGAACGGCAAATCAGCATTCTTGACAGGCAGAATTTCTGCCCAGCACCTAAAAGGAAACTAAGGGAAGGGTTGCAAAGAACTTATTTCTGCATGATAATATACTATGAGAAGATTTTGGAAGCACTCACTCTATATTTGCCATAAACGCTATAAAAATGACTGAAGGGAAACTTAGTATTTCAAACATTCCAAGTTTTGAGCTAGAAAGATACAAATATGTTAGCAGATTATCCTGAACCCTGCAGAACCACAGGGCTCCCTGAAGGTGCCAGTGTGCTAAAAGTGTGCCAGTCCAACCTGGTCCTGAAACCGGTGATTCGACTTCCCCAAAGAAATACAGCTACAATCAAATGCATTAAAAAAAAAAAAAAAAAAGAAAATACGAGACTGAATTAAAATTTCATTCTTCATGCAAGAAACAATTTACAGGATAGCTCCATAAACACTGCCCACAATGCTCTAATATTTCCAAATAAACCAACACAAAATATAAACAGATTTATAAAAAAGGTAAATTTTAAAGGAAGAAGAGAGTTTGGAAAAGTTGTGAATTAAGAGAAAACAAAGTTTAAAACATAAATCTTTGTCCAATATTAATTCTAGAAATTGCTATCACTACTACTTTGCATGCATAATTACACACAAAATGGGAAAGAGGAACAGAAAGAAAGCAAGAGTTAGAATTGCATCAGTAATTATCTGGAGAAGATGATTTAGGTTTGTTTTTTTTTTTTAGTTTCACTCTCCTGATACATGGTATTAGTAGAAACCAGAGAGGGAATTAAAACCTGTAATTTGCAATATGCATGTTTTTACAGCACATGAGATATAAATCAAAGTGGTAGATCCAAAACATATCTCTCCAAACACCCATCTTCAAAGCTCCTTCTTAACTACCACTCTCAAAATCCCAAGTTGTCCCAAAAATATTTTATGGTCTAATCTTCTTTACGGGACCTTTGCAGAAGTGATTCTTTGCAATTCTGGCAAGTTTCTTTCTCTGCCACTTTTGTTAGATGATTAACTCCTCCTGTTTGCAAGGAAGTTCTGAGAGTCTCTACATTATAGGGCTATTATCGCCAGAATTCATTGAGCTCTTGCTGTGTTCACACATTTAAATCTGAAAGCCAGAAATTATAAACATATACCTCATTCAAGATAGTACATACAAGCACAGAAGAATACAAATTATTTCAGTGATGTACTTCACAGCTACAAAAGGAATGAAATCAGAAACCTTTATTAGCATCAGACAAGAGCCTCAGTTCTTAAATCAACTCACACAACTTCTCATTTTCTAAATTCCCATTGGTTTCTTTGCCTTTTAAACCCAATTGTTACACAAGCTGGTGTTAGATGCTCTTCAAGTCATACAGAAATTTACCTGTCTAGTTTTAATCCTATTATCCTGACATAATATACTATATGGCAGTACAGTGGAATGTCACAGAGACCTGTGCCTTGCTCAGACATTTTGCCATCTTGAGACTCTTACAGTTTTTATCTCAAATCATCAGCTGTCTTCCAGATTTTACACTATTTGAAAACAGATATTTCTACACCTTCTAACTAATCTTCAAGTCTATGTGTGCTGTAGGACATGGAGTGAACATTTAAACAGAAATGCCCCACTGTAATCCTAAACGACAGTGTGAAAAAAAAAAAAATCACCAGGAAGATAAGGAATAAAGAGAACTTAAGTGAGCATTCCCACTTCCTGAATCTGTAGGTGGAAAACAACACTTCACCTTTATCCTATTAGTCCTCTCTGTTAAAGAGAGGATGAGAAGACATGAGGAGTTGAAGGAAACATGTAGAATCAAAGTGGTAAAAGAACAGTGAATCTTTCTAACTACATTACAAACAGCATCAATAAATGTGAATTAAGTATCTCCCCCCCAAATGCCAAAGATGTATGTAGACAATTTGCAGTGTTATTATCATTCTAGCAACATTATAATACATTTGCTTCACTAACAAGCCATTCCCTCTAATTCTAAGCACTGTGAAATAAATTATGATTGTCACACAAACATGCATCTAAATTACAAACAATGCTCTCGCTAAAAATCATCCAGGTGTTTACAAAAGTTTTGAGGTGGGGATCTGATTTCAAGACTGTTATACTTTTAAGCAAATATAGATTGATTTAAAGTAAACATTGCAGGAGGGAGCTTATGCTCTAGGCTTCACCAAGCAATCAGCAAGGCATCTGACACGCTACAGAAAACCTGCAAAATCCAACAAATAAATCATGTAACACCCATTCAGTATCCTACAAAGCACACAGTGGGAAGCTGACACAATATTAACTGACTGTAATTTTCACAAACTGTAACATTCTAAGAGTCTCATGGCATATATGTGATGAAATAAAGTTTTGTCTATTATAAATGTACATGCTTTTAAACCATGTTAATCAATATACTTTAATTAAATCATTGGGTCATGTTTCCCTTCAAGTTAGTGGCATCAGAAAATGTTGATTATTACAGTAAGCAAATTTGGGAAACACGTCCAACTCATGGCTCCAGTCTAACAAAATCACCACCTTTTGATGATGTGGTAGCAGTAGGCAACACAACAAAGGCACTGACTAACACAACAGAGAAGACAATCACATGACAGGTTATTGAATATGAGCTTTTAGATAAAATATTGTACACAAACTCTCTGAAATCCTACTCTTGTAACAAAAAAACAATCCCCGAGGGACAACACAGGTTCCAAGGAAGCCCTAATGCCATCCAGAAGGAAAAAAGTGAAGATGATACAACACAGATCCCAGCTTTCAACCAACACATCTTTCTTTTTTGCCTTGGTGAAGATTTACACAGCTTTGCAGATGCAAACCTCACCTTGCCTCTTTCAGAAGCATCAAAAAGCAATTCTGCAAATGAGAGAACACTGGCTTTTGAAGCCTTACATTGTTCTGCCACACACAGGAATAACTTGAGGTCCCAAAGGTTCGTAGTAGAAAATGGCAGTTTGCCAACTCTCATTACTGCCTGCCAACCTGTAGATAATCTTCTTGTACTGTACTTCATATGATACTTTCACATTTACAACCCTGTACAATACTCAGCAGTTTCTATTTAAATAGAAGTAGACAAGATTAAAAAAAATAAACCTAAAGTATAAAATACAAGCTATATGTGAAAGCTGAGAGCATTTTCCTCTCTATTGTCCATTATTCTTTAATGTATCATTCTCTTTCTGCATGTAGGCCAAAAAAATAAATCCAATGTAAACACAAAAGGCAAATACCTTTTGAAGGCCAGGCAAATATTTGAAAAGCAAAAAAGAGATTCTGCTTTTATCTCTAGATCACCGTACAATTTAATGGTTAGTGGAGAGGGGGTTCTTTTTTCTTTTTCTCTTTTATTTCAGGGAATGCAGCAGGGGCAGGTCCACACTTCATAGCTCACAGAATGGTTATCAACCTATAAACTATAACAATGGGATAACAAAGGTCAGAGCAGAGAGAAAAAATGCCACGAAGAGCTATAAGGCCACAAGCCAAGGTATTACGAATTTTGATCCAATATTGTTTTTAAACTATGGAAATTATGTGCCTGGCCTTGTAATCTGATGTATATATTTAATAAGCAAAATGCAGATGCCTGTTCAGAGCTTAATGGCCTTTATGAGGTTCCTCAAAATTGAAGTAACACTGCTCCATGGACTAGAGAGAAAGATTTGGGCCTTAAAGAGAATAGCTGCAAGCTCAAATGGTAAAGCTGGTAAAGCATTACCAGTAAGCCTGCAATGACTTAGTAGAAAGAATAAGTGACTACCTATATGAGTACATAAAACTGACTTCAAAAAGCTACTATGTGGGAATAAAGCTCTTGAAACCAAAATGGAATACAAACAGCTTTTGCTGACCCCTTACTACCAATCCACGATTCTCAGATCACTACTGAACATGAATGTGCAGTGTTCAGTGGTTTGCTAAATGAGTTGATGCTCTCAGGCCAATAGCAAACATTTCCCAACCACACACCAATCCCAGCAATTCCTCAAAACAGGATACTATCTGGCCCCTTCATTCAGAGCAGGATAATAACACATTGTCGTAAATGCATATGAAAGCTGCATCAAATGCTTCACCTATCTTATGAGTAAATAAACCTTTTTGTCAGCTGAGTTCCATATGGCAACCTTTCACAAAAAAAAAAAATTGAAAACAAAAACTCTGTAATTGCACATAATGAGAACACCAGTGCTTTATTAAAATTGTAATATAACTTTTTCTTTCCCACACAAAAGAAAAATAAAACCATCAATGGTAATGTTACTATAAATATTGATGCATTAAGATTAAGGATTTTTTAATAGAAACAACTATGAAAAGGGGAAAAGAAAAAGAGTTCTGTCTTAGGGCTCTGTAACAAAATACAGTTTAACTCCTGTTCTCAGTATATGATACAGCATAATGCCTGTATACATACTGTGAGGTAAAACTTTCTGCTTAATTACTTAGCTCATGAGAGTGAAATTTGTTACATCAAAACAACAGCATCTGGCAGTTTGCAGTAAAATTGGTTTCTATAATAAGGCAAACAGTGTAATCAGTGGTCAGTGTGATTCTCACTCATTTATCCACACTCTTAGATCTTCTTCTCCTACATGGATAAAATTTCCTGAGAGTGGAATGTATATGTTTAGATTTCTAATTCTTTATTTCTATATTCTATGTCATACTCGGCAACAGCTGATGCACACAGTAACAGGCAGTAATACTTTTTAACACATGATTTTCAACCTGCACATGTTCTTTTAAACAGCAATTTAAAATTATTGCCTAACAAAGGATTACATTTCTCTGAATTTTCAACAATATTTTTGTGTGATTAGGGATCGACAGAGATTGCTTAAGAGCCATCTGCTATAATACTTTTTTAAATGTTTGAACAAATAGATTTCAGCAAAAAGGTCACTCAGAATATAAATAAGAAGTGACTTTGGGGTTGATCACCTCTCCACTGACTTCAAGGGTGTAAGAAAATGTTTTATATATGTTCAAGCTGTAAAGTATGTGTACTTTATTACCTTTTATTTGACAGAAAAATGATAAACACTCCTTCCAATTAAAGAGATTTGATCAGCAACATAGGATTAATACTAAAAAACAGAATACTTGCTTACTCCTGTAGGAAACATTTATAGATAGAAGCAATTTTTTTTTAATCTATCTTCTAATATTTAAAAAAAAAAAAAGCTCCCAAAATCTATTTTGAGTAGGTTCATCTTCAGTTTTCACAATATAACATCATGATACAAGATTATGGTACTCCACAGGAGAAGACAACAAAAACAATGAGAAAAGTAATTATGTCCCAGACTACCACAGAAATTAAGGAATACCAGCTCTCCATGCTGCTTGTTATCAAGATCACAAGCATGGCATTACTACAGATATTGCCAGGAAACTGATTTTCTTCTGCCTTTTCCCTTAAAGCCTTTGTAGGAAAAAAATCAAGTTGGCAACAAACATGATTATGGTCTCTATAATCTCTAAAAGCAATTTTATAAATACTGGAGCTAATAAGTAAACATGTACAATGTCCAATTCTCTATCTGCTTAATATTATAAATCCTTCAAGTGTGAGATAGAACACAGGGATGGTTGCAAGTCCATTGCTATGCAAGAACTGACCCGGGCATTTCATAAGTAAACCTGCTAACAATAGCCTGAAAGACTCCAAAGCACTCTAATCTGCCACTGATTTTACCAACTTATTCTCAATATTTTTGCTGATAGTGTTTTACTCCTCTAAATTCTAGAGCATTGTTTCTGAAAGCAGAATTATGTCTAAGACAGGATATACGTATAAGGAAGTGTGAAGTGTCATGCCTAATATGAAAATTATATAGAGGATTCCTATGCATATGTGCATAAATGACCATTAGATGCATGTTTATGTTCACATGCATATGTATGCAAACACACATACATATTTGCAGATGCAGAAATACATAAAAATAATGGGCATATAAATAATGTGTGTTACATACACACATACATAAATATGCAGATAAAAAGAACTATAACCTGCATGTTACTATATGTTATTGACAAACACACAAGAAAGGAATTCACTAAGCTACTGACATAGTGTATTATTACAGGCTCAAAGTGTTTGCTCACAAATTTTCTAAAGAGCCAGGGTCTAAAAACTACAGTACAGGTTCACAAAGCAATATATATTTTTAACAATAAATATTATTATATTCTTTCAACTGCTTATGGTGAGGTTCAGTCTCTCTAGACTCATAGTAGCAGCCAACACATTTTGTATGGTTTTAACAATTTATGAAGTTATAAGTTATTAAGTTATAGAGGCACATTTCTTAAAACTAAAACAGTTGCTGCACTCCTGGAGCAGCAGAAGTAAAATCAGAACATCACCAGTGATGAATTAAAATTCAGCTAAAAGTTAGTTGTGTTTCACTAGTAGAGGTGAAGTAATTCTTCCTACATATGCCTCTATGCTCTTGAAAGTGCGCATCTACCACCGAAGGTATGTTGATTGTACTCTTCAAGGCTAAATGCAAGATAGTGCAAAAACACATTCAGAAAAAGATTTGATCATTTATTTGCTGGCACCAAGCTTCTTTTCGAATTTATTCCCAGAATAAATTAGAAATAAATTCCGAAAACTTCAGGTTTTAGGAAAATGGGGAAATGACATTTCTTATACAATACAGAAATTATTATTGACACTAACAGATGAAGTAGACACCTCTTATTTTTTTCCTTTGTTTGCTACAAACAGCTTAAAGCAGGTAGCAGAAGACAGAGGGCACAATAGCTCTGGATTATGCCACAGGTATAGGGTGCAGGAGAGAATAACCCTAATGATGTCCATACAGTAACTTCAGAATTCTATCAGCAGAGCTCAAAGCAGAATCTGATCCTCTTCAAAATAAAATCCTATTACTGACCATTCTTTTAGCTGACATCAATTCCAAAATTTAACTCTCTCTTTTGCTGAAACAGGAAGCCTAGGCATTCAGTGCTTCCTTGCCTAGAACTAGTCCTGGTACTCACTGAATGCCACGATCCGATTCCTCACCAGCAAGGGAGGTTTATTATTCTCTTTCTTACAACAGCACAGCTCCCTTCCCAACAGGAATTTCAAAGAAAACAATGTTTCACTCCTGCAGGGTTTTATTTGGTTTTTACATTAAACAACACTCTAGATTAGCAATCAGCTTTACCAGACAGTTGTCATGGGGTCACTAGCAGCTACTTTGTTTTCCTTCAAAACTCTGCTCTGTAGTAGAATGGTAGCATTAAACAGACTAAAATTGATGGGAACAGTAGAAAGAAGAAAGAATAATCAGCAACATACTAAAAATATTTGTCAAAGAAAAAGCAGCCTATTGAAAAATCACAGACAAGAAAGATTGAGCATAAACACTACTAAACCATATATATTACCTCAATAAATGCTAAAAGCTTACCCTGGTAAAGCAAGAATATAGACATTTGTGATTTGGCTCATGTTTCTCATGCAAAAAATAGGATTCATGCTTATATATACAGCTTTTTTCAAAAATCCAAGTTAATAGAGAAGTAGAACAACTGTCTTTAAATGGAATTAAGCAAGTAAGGTCATGACAAAAACTCTGTTTTGGGGGTAAAAAAAAAAAAAAGTGAAGATAAAGAGTACGATTTGCCTGCTGCAGTTCTCACTAAGGTTTAAATAGATGATTCTCCCACTGTAAGATGACAGGAAACTTCCACACACCCATAAACTACTAGATAGCAGACAAACTGTTATATATTGTTTACATTACCCCTGTCCAGAGGCAGAAAGGCCAAAAGGATGTCACTGACTAGTAGTGGCATCTGTACATTATAGCTGCTGCTGAAGTACCCAGCTTTGGCCTTCTCCCAGCACAATGGAATTTGGTTGGTTTGACCTATTTAAGCAAAGCACCCTGACAAATCTCCACACTGTTCTGACAACCACTGCTTGCCTCCTGCACTGAACACCTGCACATCATACTCAGTCTGGTTAGTAAAACAGACCCATTTGTGGGACAACAGTCAATCTACTGTCCTCTGGCTCTCACAAACTTGGGAGGATACACTTAGAGCAAATTTGCTGTGGATTTTGTTTGGTTGGTTGGCTTTGTGTGGTTTTTTACTACAATTAAAACATTTGGTCAAAAGGCTTCAGATTAGTTAATAACTGCACAAATACTGATTTGTACTATCTTTGGAAGAAATGCCAACACGTTCTCCTCTAGCAGCTATAAAAATACAGCCAAAAGTCTGCGTAGTGAGGACAGTCAGGGGACTACATTTTACAGTTCTATGGATGCTATGTACTATCATCCACTACTACCACAGCACTGTATTCACATAGGGAAAAAATGACACATTTGATTGCTGCAGGATTTAGTAGCTGAAAATAACGTGTCTTTGAGAAATACACTGCTTCATGAGTATGTCTTTTTAAAAAAAACTACTGGAATATGTTTGATGTATTAAGGAACACATGTAACTCCTACTTCTGATGAGGACAAAAAAGGGAAAGAATAAAGCGTTCTCCTCCAGCAGGCACATGATTCAATTAACTTTTCAAGCTCTTTTCTCTTTGCAACTGTTTAAAACATAATTATTTTCCATAAGACAATAAAAATGCTAGTCCCAAAGGTAAAATGAAGTGTTATAAGACTTCTCTATGTTATCAGACAAGGGTCAAATGCTAATAAATACCAATGTACCCAACTGGCATTTTTGAAAAGCACAGAACACTCAGCAGCTTGCACTGAAACTGAAGCCCACAGGACACTCAGCCTGCTTTATTCAGGTGGTTAGACAAGGTAGGTTTTTGGGATGATATTTTTCAATTGGGCTAACATTTTACAATTTCTTTTCTTCTAAAGAGAGTTTTAATGTTTCTATATTCTCTTTTTAATATCTTGTAGAGATAGACACCTATATGCAAAGTCATGAGTTCACCCTGGATTTATCCTTTTTTTCATGCCACAGTCTTGTAATTTTACATCCCACCACTCTAAGCTGCTGATGCTCTGTAAGGACTAGGCAAAGGGAGAGTGGCTCATGAGCTCTTCTCGTAATGGAACAGCCTGAAGCACAGCTAAGCACCAGCTGCACCATATTTATCTACTTGTTTATGAAAGAATTTCCCCCTCATTGTGTGGATAACTGACCTTAGCTATAGCTAATAAGACATGAGCTTTCTTGAACCATGTAGCCTTACAGTGAATCTTACAAAATACTTCAGTGTTATCCATATTGCCTCACTGAGCTCCTAATGAACTGAAACGTTCTCTCTCCAGTACTGTCACCGCAGACAAGGTGTGGTCCAAAGAACAAAAACAACCTAACCCAACCTTTGCTTTTGCCATCTGCTTCTGTAGACAAGGTTCTTACTGGCTACTACTAGGTTTCTATAAAGTAGAGAATCAAGTAACATACAGATACTTATGCTGCACCCTATCCATCACCTCACCTTACTGTCCTAACTATGTAGTGACAAGAATGGCTTGATTGCTGCAGGGAAACTGCTTCAGCAGCCTTTCCTAAAATGCAGCTGTGTTTCCAGATGTATATCTAGTTAGTCAGAGATCTCTGGAAATTCATCATTTCTCACCCTTAAGCCTTTAAACATTCTGGGAGCTACACGGTCTGCATTGAAGAAAATGGAACAATTTTAGCTAACATGAAAACCCTGCTCAGTCAGACTAGTTCCACTAAATCAGATGATGTTCTTATCAATCTATTCCAGACATGTTCAACTTTCTTTTTTTTTTTCCTTCTTCTCTCTCTTTTTTTTTTTTCTTTTAAATACACAACTGAGAAGCTACATCTAGCACAAAAGCAAGGATCATGTCAGCTGTAGAGCTATGCTGAAGTGGCTCGTATAATACTGTTGAATTCAAAATGAGTCACTAGGCTAGGCACAAAAACCCCCCAACTTCTGCTTGATATCTTCTGTTTCCATTTTTTATTTAAGAATATTACTTTTACCACAGTTTATTTAAATTGTAATAACTAAATAACAGCTATTTTACACTGGTTTGCAGTTGAGGGGGTTCAAGACTTTCTCTTCTGTTGCAGGTAGTATTTGATGATTTAGGATTCTGCCAATAAGCTAATACTTGCAACAAATTTTCAAATGGTTATTAAATTTCAAATGGTCTGTCAGTTGAACCAGTACAGAGCAAGAGCTCAAACATCAACTACATATACATACTAAATACAATAAAACCCGAAATACTTCTTACAAATGCAACCCGTTTGTCTAATTTGTGGGTTAGTACACACAGAAGTAATACTATCACCCTAATCATTCCAAATAAGCATACAGCAGGTTTAATTTTGTTGTCTCTCCCCCCAAAAGCACTACACTAGTTGTTCCTGCTGATGTTCCAAGCAGAGCATTCCAAAGAGTCACTCGTGCAGGAAAACAGTTGAGTTAAACTCAAGTTGCCAGATCTTTTCTAATTTTACATTTAGCTTTCCCATTCTGAAGCAAGATTTCTTCTAAAAACTAAGTTAAACGACCTTATTTAATTTAACTTCCATTTTTTTTTTCATTAAACATCTGGGAAACTTCATTTCTCTAATCAGTTTCTTACTTTCCTCCACTAATTACAATCTTGTTTTTCCTACGTATATCATTTCCTGTGTGATAATTTTTTCATCATCGGTTTTCTTGCTCTTTATAGATTTCCTAGACGCTGGGGTGTTCGGATACAGGCAAAGCAGCTTTTTTGTGTTGTCCCCATTCTCCTTAAAACACACAGATAAAATGTTCCACAAGAAGTTTTTTGCTTCTTGGTATATCTGAATATTTAGCATAGCTTCCAAAACGCCATCATTTGTTGCCTTGATCACTCCATCAGCAAATTCTAGGATTTTCATTTACTCTAATATTATGAGCCACCCTTCAAAAAAATTGGCCACCAGCTGTCTCTGCTCGAGTAGGCCACAGTCACACACAAAACAACGAAGCCTGTCACACAAATGCAACTTATCTTTTTCACTTTCCTCACTGCCTGTTCTGCCCTTGTTCTTATTTCTCCTTTGCCCTAGGACTTACTTTAATCCCATTCTCAAAATCAAAATATTCCTTCCTTTCTGAACGCTCATGAAAGGTTACCACATAGAACTAAATTGCTACAGGGGCTTCAGATTTCGGTTATTTTCAGTTTTTATCTGTATTTTCATTCCTGTATTACAACACCATTCCCTTCATGCTGCTGTCAGGCTGTTTCACATATATAGGCTAAAATCTGGAGATGATAAACTTTTTTCCACCAGGACAGCTACTGTAGTAACATCACATGCATATTGAGTTCCATTTTACAAGTAAATCTGGATTTTTTTTTTTTATGCTGCTAGTTTAAGTAACAGCATACAGCTTAGGAAAAGTCATTAAATACTTTATGCAGACTTCCATGTTTCCACAGTATTAAACCATTATCTTTAAAATTTACAGATCTTTTACAATAAGCTAAATAGTGAAGACTACTTTGAAAAAAAAAAATGTTTACCATACCTATTGATTAGTGTCAACAGCCCAAACACAACAGACAAATTTGAAAGTTTTCCCAACAAAGAGCTTCGAGGCTTTAGAAAATTACCAAAATTATAAGAAGATTATGTTCAGCCGATCTAATGGTTTGGTTTGCATTTCTCTGTATAAACACAGTCGTGTGTTTACCAAACATCCATTTCCTTCTAACCCCAGATCATAGATTTTTGAAATCCCACCAAAAAAAGCTTTTTCATGAACACAACTGTGTTCACAATATCAAAACAAACTTGAATAAATCATTCATACAGTGTGAAAACCGAAGTCTAACAACTCTGAATGGAAGAGCTCTGCAACATAAAAGTTTCTATAAAGCACCACAGTATGTTCAAGCACAACTAAAGACAGGCTTACGTAATATATTAGTTTGCAATTGCAAAGGACTCTTCAGGTTTCGTAATTACTTCTCACACTTAACCACACACCATCAAAGAATTCTTACAATATTTCACAGTCAACATACATTGCATAGCTTAGAAATACATTCTTACCAAAGTTAAAGCACAATTCTAATTTCTTTCATTCATTTGAGGAAATTGCTGTTTCATATAGTTTAAGTAAATCAACAAAGGTTCTTTTTCACACTAAACTCTCTTACAATGAAAAACAGAAAGATTTTTTTTCTTTGAGAAGATGTCTAGCTTACCTGGCTTTGCCATTCCACACCGACAGCCTGAACAATATTATCAGCTCTTCAGGTACTAATTCTTGCTAACTGGAAGGATATTTTCTCTCTTGCTGGATTAATAATCAACTTTCCTGATAGTTCATTTGTAATTCTCTGCTGGTTAACCCTTTGCAGGGCTCCCATTCTGAACTAAGCAGCCTACACTGTTCACTTCATTTTAATACGAAAATAATAAAACACTGTACTTGTACATACATGACAATTCAAGAGTGAGCTAAAGAGAAAGTTTAAGAACAGATTATCTTAAAAAACTAAAAGCTTGCAAATACTTTAAAGAAGATTTTCTTTCTCTTACAGACTCAACTTACTAAACCTAAGAGCCAGTATAGCAATGCATCAACAAAGTGAAAGCTGTAAAGTCCAATGGCTCATATGACAGCATGCTCCCACGAAGCTACTGCTCAACATTCGGGGTACGTGCAAATATGACACATGCCTGCTGAACTCTGAAAATAACGTATTTTATTATTGAATAGTGTGCTGAGAAATTACCACGGTTATCAGTTTGTGCAAGGCCGTCCATCTGTGTTGTCAGAAAGCAAGAGCAAGAGTGGCCAGGAGTAAAAATGAGATAAGAGAGGCCCAGAATAGCTAAAAAGGGGAGTTCAAATAAGGTCAGAAGAGTTTAAAATGGAAGACTTCACAATTCTATGTAACTTCACTTCTTTAAGGTAATGGTAACAAACTACATACATTCTATCACTTTCATAAAAATTCAATACAGCTTGGTTTGAAATAAGTAAAAATATTAAAAACAAACCCAGTAGAGAAGGATAAAACATTCTCGAAATCCTGATCTAAAGAAACTAGTTTTTGTTTGGGGGATATAAGATGGACCTTGGGATGTGCTTTGGTTGTGGACAGAGCGAAGAGTGAGAGGAAAATAAACTTGTTGCATGGATGATTGAGGCATAATGTTGCAAAAATGGAGAAATCATAAGAAAGCCTATTCTTTTTTTTAATTTCTGAAAAACAATTACTTGGGTTTGGGATTCACTAGGAAAAAAATAAGAGATGACAGTTCTATTCACTAAAAGAAATGCTTTTCTGGTAAATTTTGAATTAACTGTTTTATGAGGTAATACTGCACTATGTTTGGGGTTTTCCCTTGGACAAAGGGACCAAGAGCACAGAAGAGACCTTATCTATTTCACTTTGCATAACAGTAGTCATAGAGCAAACCTATTTTTACACAACTGTAGGTCTCTGCTCTCTGGCTACTACTCTCTCTCTCTCTTCTGTAGCACCTAATACACTTCACTGTAAACTTTCTATAATATGTGTGATAGAATTTATGATAAAATGCAATAAAGTGTTGAAGCAAAATTATTTCATATTTATAGTTAATTTTATTCTGTGTTTGTTTGAAGAAAAACCTTTTAAGGACCCCAATAACATGAGAAAGCTGCAACTAAATTTATCGTTAAGTATCACATCAGTGGTACTCCTGGGGGCTCCTCTTCATGGGAAGAAAGCTTAAACAATATTTTCTAACACATTGGATTGTTTCCCAGAGATGTGATGGTCTACAGAGACAGCGCTGAACAAAGCAGACTGGAATAGTAAGTCAGTAAACAACCCTTTTCAGAGGATGGTCACAAATAAGTGCAACTTTGTTTAATAAAGGCAAATTATAGTTATCTTTTGTTCTTTAGAAGGTACATTATCTTTCTCCCCTGTTCCACCTGACTAAACTGGTGGTATCTCTTCTATCACCTGACTGAGTGGTTGGCTGGAAATAATGGGACAAAACAATCCACTATTGTTACAAGAGACAATGACCTTTCATGTCCTTGGAGCTCACTATGACCTTTCATCTTTCCTATCCTCCAATGGTCTCCTAACAACTAAAACTATACCCCTGTTAGGCTGAATTCCAGATTGTCATAAAAAGCCCTGTCCTTTCAAAACAAAACCAATTTTTACACCAAGGTGGAGGAGAAACACAGGTCCATTGTTCCTGCACAGATGGAAGTTAGAGTTACTAAGGCAACAGCTCTAATCCCCCTTTTTACCACCTTTTTCACATCATTGGCCTATCAAGTGTGCTACCTTTTAACTCATAAGCTCAAAAGCTGGTAGTCTAACTGACTGCCCTAATTAGCTACGATTTTCACAGTACAGACAACATGATGAGCTAATCGAAATTTGCAAAATAATGACGTACCTCCAGCAAATATTCCTCCTCCTGAGGCCCAGTCTTAGAATAACAATAATGAGACCATTATTAGAGGAGGGCATTAAAATGCTGCACTGCTGCTAAACAGAGAACTTAATTGTTCTGGTCTTGTCCATTGAATCAACAACCTATTGTTGTGGACTTGAAAAATAAAGGACTGGAGAATGGGTGCCATAATGATTGGTCTGTGCTGCCATACCAGCACTCTGTAGAATTGTTTTCCTTTTGAAACTCTTGATGGACTAGTAGTTTTGTTTAAAAGTAATATAAAAGGCAATTGTCTGGATAAAAAGTCCTATTTATTGAAATCTTTAGAAGCAGTTGCATGAATTTGTTCATGACCCCAAGATAAAAACATAGGGACCATAATAATGCTATTTCTAGAAACTAGTGCTTGTAGTGACACTAGATAAGGCTATCCTGTCTAGCTACTGCAAAAGGAAGGCATTTCCTTTGCAGACAGAAATCATGACAGAAGGTCAAACAGTGGACAGACTCAAGCCATCTGCAAAAAGGAAGATTTTTTTTTTTCTTTTTTAATAAAAGACATAATTTAATTTGTCACCGTTTACAATTTTGGGTTTAGATAAAACTGATAAAGTTATGTCTAAGTCACAATACAGGACATTTTTGTCAGTTACTTGGTAAGATATTGAAAATTACAGACATTATTTTTTCTTTAACTCTTCTATAGAATTATACCCTAAACTTTGTGTGGGAAACTGAATAATATACCTTGAAATGTAGTGACTCAGCTGATGTAAACTGTAATTTACTGTTAGCTTTGAATAATCTTTATTTAAAACTGAGACTGGGAGGAAGAGATACCTAAAATCTCTGGAGTGTCTTTCAATCTTGGAGGTTTTTTAACTGGTAAGAATGTAAAATCTACAGCTTTTCACAGAATGTTTAAGAGAAATGTGATCTTGAGGGGGAAAAAAAATCCCCCCAGATCTAAATAAATAAAAAAATAACATTGTTATAGTAGACCAAATCATCGTTAAATAACACTATCCTGAATTCCTCTGTTAGTTTTCACTGCAATAGAATAGTTGGAAACATATAAGTAATGTCAGATTTGTACTTTGGAATAGAAATTAAACTCAAATCTTACTGTACTTATTATAGTTACCTCTCTTAATGCATCTTTTTACAAATTGCTTAATAATAGGCTGCGACTTTAGAAACCACAGATTTGGGGCTTGCAAGAGCATCCATTGATACTTTGCTATTTGTTTCAACAGGAAAAGTTTTAGGTTTTAATTTTGTTCTCTTCTTATTAACATATTGTAAATCAAAATGAGGGGGGAAAAAAGTGAAAAGGAAAAAAAAAAAGTAGGAAGAAAACTTAAAGTTAAAGGTTAACCCCAAAGGTATTTTTAGCAGACCTTAGACTGCTCATATAATGTAAAGCTGTCTTGCACGTGCTCACAAAACACATTTTCTTCAAACTCAGTGTCTTTTGTAAACTGAAAAATGCCCAATATAAAGATGTATTAAACTGTAAATAAGACCTCTTGCTTCATTCGGTCCATGCTTTGCTTCATTTATCTTCATCTTGTTAGGCTAAATTAATTAACAATCTCTGTGTTGCACACTTTCTCTTTTCATTACATCAAATAATGGCCTGGATATGGGAGAAAACCCTCACCACAGGGATCTTGAAATACTACCTTGAGGAAGCATCTTGTACATATGTATCGCCTTAGCAATATTAACTAGCTAGATGTCATGACATTTATTAAATAGATTCTTCATTGCTTTAAAATAATTATCCCCATTTTTTGAGAAAAAAATATTTTTAAAAAATCAGAGGTTTACAACAGATCGTGGTTACAGTTTGTGACCTATAAGCACTGAAAGAAAATACCTAAATTTATCAAGTTTTACTCAATGCTTTATTTATTATAAAAACCCCTGCAACTAGAATACAGTTCCAAACACAATCATTTGTCAAATTACTCAAACCAAGTTGCCATACCATTCGTCTGTGAATGTTTTGTGTGTAATTAATTAGATGTCTGGGACAGTTTCATTGTTAAATCTGGTTATTTTAATACTGTAAATGGAGAGCAATGCGCTAAACTAGCAGGCAGGTTCTCTTCCTTTAACCTACATTATGGCATCTAGAGCAAAAACACAAAACAGCAAAGCCCTTTTTAATCTCACCCTGATCAAACAACCCTCTTTCTCCAATCACAGCTTTGTGCGTGATATCTTTCTGCTAGTGTTTCTTATTTAATTAAAACAGACACTGACAGAAGGACATGGATTAGGACTGTAATGATGCATTTACTTAGATTAATCGGAGGCTCCTTTTGGAGTAATGGCTTAAACAAAGAACAAAAGGAAATTGTTATGAAACAGCCTTTTATCCCAGGCAAAGGTCACATTATGAGGTTTTTAATTTTGTCAGCCTCTGTTATATTGGGCCATGCTACTGGAACATGAGAAGTGCTTCTCTCCCCCTCTCCCCTGAGCCAAGCCAGTTATTATAATACAGCCATTAAAGCTGCAAATTAAAATGTCTGATTTTAAAACAGGTTGCTTAGCTTTCAAAAACCTCTAATTAGCATGTTGAGCATTGTTGTGAAGGAAAGAAACCTAAAATGCTAATGACCTGCTGCCAGGTGACCACACTGCTGTGCAAAATAATACAGACCCTTTCAAGTAGTAGTAAGAATAATACCCAGCTCTTATGAATTACCCAACTCCAGATCTACTCTGCTCCACATGTGCTTAAAGAAACAAGTGTGCATCCAGCCAAAGATCAGAGTTCAGCAGTCAGCACAAGAGATTGTTGTACGTTAACTGGAAAGAAGTCTGTGCCCATTCAGAAAATCTAAGGAAAGAGAAAAACATTTGAAACCACTATGGGCCAGGTGGTACTTGTACCAGACAGAGAAATGCATGAAATAGAAAATTCTTACCCTCTCAGACAGAAATTACAGATACACTTCTGTAAATCTCAAAAAAGCCATCACCAGCTCAATGAGATAAATTCTGCTTCTACGCTTTGCTCACAAAAAAAGCAATAATGCATTAGAAGAACAAAATACAGGCATTTACCAGTCATTGTATCAAGTTTATTGAACATACAAAATTACCACTGCCCAATCTCAACATATTTTCACATGCCTTGTAATACATGTATCATAAGGAACTTCCTTTTTTGAAATTGTAGTTGGAAAAATATTCGTTAGTCTTCTGCACACCCTAAGTGTAGACAAACCCACTCCTCCAGTCACAGAGACTATATCTCTAGCAAGCTGAAACATCACACAGCACCTAGACATATACCCGCAAAGCAAAACCTTGCTGGCAGTGCCAATGCTGGGTCCAAACAACAGCAGCAGAGGCTGCTGTTCAGCATCACAGAGAGTACCTTGGGCAGTCAAGATTCACACCATTTGACCTCTTTTTTACAACAGTTAAAAAGAAAAAAAGAAGGGGGGAAAAAAGGCTCTCTCTGTAAATTGACATATTTTTTACAAAGATCCTGGTCCAACTCTCTCCAAACATACCAGCATAGCGTGATGCCATTCTTCCTAGGTCATGCTAGCAGGAAGTTGCATGAGATCTTGAGAAGCTGTGCTGGCCTTAATATCTGTTCATTTGGAGAAGTCTCCTACCCATCAAGTGATTCCTAGCTGACCTTAAAAATTCATCACTCCAGAGACAAGGTACTGTGTGGTTCCAAATTTCAGTATCCCCAAAACCTGACAAACTTTAACAACCTGTCCTTGAAGATATTAACACAATTACATGCAAGTCACTGAAAATACAACTATTTACAAAGATAGCCATTTCCATTTTCTTATCACTCCAACACCTGATCTGCTTAAAAGGTGGCAAATTCTGGTAAACAAAATGTTAAAAAATATGCTGAACTTCACACTAGTCTCCTACAACTTCAAGATATCACTCTCATCTGCCAGTACCACCATTTATTTACTTGTTTAAACTTAACTTCTGTTCTGCCAAGATAATCACCTCTTCAGATACGAGAACCTGTTTTCACAGACACATGTATCATCCACTGATGTTCCTTGGCTGCCTCTTAGTTGTTATTTTTCCCTGAATAAAACCACCTCTGTGAGACAGAAAGCATGCCTCTGTGAGACAGAAAGCATGCTGCTAAGTCTATTTATTAAAAAATACGCAAAGGTCTAATGAAAACCAGGCTTTGTGCAAAGTGATAGGTGGCTCCATCCTTTAAAACTCATAGTCAGGAAATTCCCATTACTCTCACTCGTGGCTGTGCAGTTTGTAGAATTCATCCTAACAGTGAATTTTGAAGACATCTTGCAATGATTACTGCATTGATATGCACAATGCAAATCCACTGTTTCCCAGAAGTTCTATTTGTTCCTTAAAATATATTAAATATGCCAATGCTCTTAGTGAACAAGTAATAAAATCTGCATTAGTATCCTACACAGAATGTGAATTCATGCTTTAAGATCAGAACTGCTTAGATAGCAAATTATCTGCATCATTTCACATTTACCAGCTAGAGAGCTGTCCAGGTATAATCTGTACACAGGCAGCATTAAAATAATCAGTGCCCAGATGAATACAGCACTTTATGTCCTGCAGGGTTTGTTGCATATCCATATAACACATAGAAATATAAGTAAAAGAACAACAAGCAATCCGATAATGTAAGACTTCAATGTAGGAGTCAGACAAGAGTCAGGCTGGCAGAGTTGCAGCTAGTGGGATAGCTCAGCACAGTGGAAACACTAGTAAAGCAGTGAAACACTCAACAACCATGCTGGTTTGGTGCAGAATAAGACATTGATTGGCCTTTGATACATTATGAGTTCAACTGAGCCCATTAAAGTATGTCTCTGAGCAGCTATAGTGCTCTGTCATGTTGACCCTGGAAAATGGTGGCCAATACAGAGGAGAAAAGACAATGTGCCTTCCAATTTCTTTGAACATCACTTTCATGCACACAAAAGTCACAGCATGTTTGGCACTGATGCATTGCAGAATAAATTGTATTTCTAGGAAAAAAAAAATCATTGAGATTCCACCCACAATAATATAAGCAGATTTGATCGAAAGACATGAAGAGAAATTAGGTCCTTCTCTGCCTTTTCACTCTAGCCTGATTAATTAGTGTGTGTGAGACATATATGTAAAACTGAACTTGTTTAATATGGAACTATATATATATGGAACTGCACATACATAATGGAACCTGTGTAATAGTCATACAATGAATGCCACTCAGTCCTGTTGTTGTTGGTTAAGTTACCAGTCTGTGTTCCCAACCACTGGCGCTGATTACATAGCACAGCAATTTCTGTCTTCATATACTGTGAAACAAGAACAGGTCTTATCCCTGCGCACTAGGAACAGCTCTTTGCATTTGTCCAATTTTGCACAATCTATCTCAATTTTTCCCATGTATCTTTCTCTACAGGTTCTCTGCACCCTGTTCCACCTGGTCAGTCCATACTGGCATGCATAGCTTTGTATATCCATCAGATGACAGAAAGCAGAACTGTTTGCTCTTTGGGTTTACCAAAAGACTGTATTTGGGCCATATAAAGTAGCTCATTTTTGACCTTCAGAATTACAGGATCAAGCAACTTAGATATGTGAATTCAAGTCACTTCTCAGATTACCATGTTCACCACTAGAAATTCTGATTAATGTTTAACTTTTCTTGAAATCCTAGATATCCCGTCTCATTCCAAAATTTCATTCCCATCTGACTTGTGATATAACATACAAAACAGTCTTCAAATCCCTTATAAATTTATTTGGTTTTGAAACTCTTGCCCCTGTGAGCATACCATTGAACTTTTGACGCAGTATCTTAAGCTTTCTTTGCAACTGGAATCTTTGTATTTTCATGTCTGCTAAATTTTTTAGTCCTGAAGATAAACTAGATAAATGATAGAACAAAAAGCACATGGGCAGTCAACTCCACTCTTCCGGCTGTTATCACTGGATTTCAATAAGTGATAGAGCTGTCATATTCTAAACTGTCTTCTGCAGAAGAATACTGATCTATGCAATCCATCACTGATTTTATAGTGAGTGACAGAAATTAAATTGATAAACTATTTCATATTATACATAGTAGAACAATCTCCCTTTATACTTTCAACTGCAGATAATATACTCCAGGAGCATTAAAAAATATTTTGGCATTCTAGCATGCAAAAGTAGCCCGCAAAAATTATGTGAAAATTTCACCCCAATTAAGTGAAAAGACAATTCTCTCAACACAGATTTGGATGGCATCTCACTTCAGGAACACCAGCTAAGTTTCAAGAGAAACTGGACCAAATGTAATTGTTAAGGGATTTCAGTTTGCTGGTGAACCTAACACAAAATAGCTCAAACACAGAAAGGCCTCATGCATATATAATTACAGTCACACACCAAGTACAGCCATGTGGTGAGCTTCAATGCCTCCTCAAAAAATAATTCACCAGGCACCTTCCAGCATTTAACTTACAGTTTTCCCACTAGTCAAAATTTCCCAAATCAGTACCGCCTAATGAAGGGCACACGCAGGAGAGTAAGGAGTATTTTTGACTCAATACCTGGCATGCTAATAACCTTCATGCCTTGGCTTACCCATGTGTAAAACAGGAGAAACAAAACTTTTACAAATCACCTTTCTAAACTGCTTTGAGATCTGCTGATAAGACAGAAAAAGGGAAACGATCTCTAAGTAGTATGAAACAGGTATCACATGAAAACCAAACGAACATAAACATTTGGGAGCTTTTGGTTGGTTTGTTTTCTTTCTCTCCCTAATGTTGGAGCTTTCAATACCTGATCAGCCAGTCATACTACTGCACTGGCTGATTATAAAGTGGACCAGAACAGACAAATTAATCAAGCCAGGACAGTGAGTGCACTGTGTTTACATGCTATATCCTGTACATCTCTTTCCTAGCTTCAGACTGAAATCTAGCTCCAGCTGCAACAGCTTTCAGGCTGACAAATCTTTCTGGAGCTGTGCCACACAGTGTTTCAGACCTGGAAGGTGCTGCAAGCATACACTTTCACTACAAGTCTTAAAATGCCATATATCAGTTTTTCACACATTAAATGTGCCTCCAAAGATTTACCTGTTGCAGTTTAATGATATGCACCATCAAATCTTTGGGCACTCATTTCTCCTGCCCATATAATTATCAAGATTTAAAATCTTTAATTTCTAAAGAACAGAATTAAAATATATAAGATGATACATTTAACTACAGTATAGAGACTCATTTATAGTTCACTCTCAAAGAGCTTAGGGTAACATTTTGAAAATGTGCCCCTTTTTATATATATATATATATATATATATAAATACTCTGGGGTATGTGTAGATCTTTACAAAATTTCCATTGATGACAGAGATGGAAACTGTCACACTGGAGGAAACTGAAGCCGTTCAGTAAGCAAAGCAATGCGAATAATTTGAGCCACCTCTTTTATTACATTTGTAATCAATTAATTGTTGCATTGAGCAGATGAATTATAAATAGCCATGGCTTTGCTCTCGTACCTGTAAGAGGACACCACAAGGTCCAGGTCACTTTCAGGTGAACAGTCCCAGGGAACAGATGACTCAGCAAGAAGAGGAAGCAGAACAAGAATGGCAAAAACTTGGGAGAGCTACACAGCTCTCTATAGAAACTCAAGAATGTCTGCCTAGCACTGGCGAGTACTTCCTTCTGACAGACTAGTTCAGATTAGGAAAGGGATGTGAGAAATAAAAGAATTAAGCATAAATTTATGCAGAGTTGTAAGATAATCGTATATAGAGTTATTATCTTAAATGACAGAAAGACTGTGTTTTGCTTTATTTTTTCCCCTCAAATCTGCATATTTTGTCATAATTAAGGGCATAGTCAGCCCTCATTTTATTTTAAAATAGTCTCCCACCCATGTTTCTCTAAACAGTGGCCCATCAGTCCAGCTGGCTAACATGTACAAGCTGAGCAGTAAGGTATCCTCATGCCCCCATTAAAAGGGTCCTTTCCTCATTTCATCAGCCAGAACACATGGGAAAACTATGGGACTTCAAAAACAATGGAGTACATCTGAAAGGAATTTTGATTCCACAATATTCCCACGTCCCACTATAGCTGAGCGTCCGATCAGCATTTTGCATGACAGTTTTATCACAGGCAAGTGCAGAAGATCAAGGTAACCTTATTTCTTTTACATACTGATATTCATAAATCCATTGTGTGTTCTTTTTCCTCTGTTTTTATTCTTCTTGATTCTTTATATGAAATATGAAGAACTCACAAGTATGATTATCAAATTTATGGGGTATGCTTGCTACACTGCACATTATAGTCTCACAGTTGTTTGCCCTGCAGGATGAAAGATTTGCATAGTGTTTAAATGGGAGAGATCTATACAAACTATAGTTAAAATATTATTACATTTATATGTTTTCCTATATGAACTAGTAAAAAAAATAATTTTAAATTCCACTTTAGGGCAACATTTTGCTACAATTAAATGAAAAGGCTTAGCTCTGCTACTTCTTTGAAAAGAATCACGACCAAAAAGACACAATTTTAGGAAACCTAACTGAGATGATAAAGAAAATTTCACTACTTCCATATGAGGCAATATCACAACCAAATATACCTCATTGAGATTTAAAATCTGAACATACTCCCTTTCATAATTCTTTCACTTCTATGCACAATTTATACAGGAGCTTTGAGAGAGAAAAGAATGAAGCACTTGCCTTTAATCCTGAGGGGTTTTTATGTGGTGTTGTTTTTGCTGTTTTTTTTTTTCAATTCATTATACTCTCCCTTCCCATCACTGGTGACCATCACTGCGGCACCATACCTCCAGCTGTGAGCTTGAATATACAGCTCCCTGAAGCCAAAACAAGTGCTGCTTTTCTGATTTAGAACAAGGGACATTGGAAAGGGGGAAAAAAAGCTTAAGCTTCCATTCCTTTTGAATTTCAGTGTCACCTTGGTAATTGAGTGTATGACCCAGCAACCTACACAATATGACAAATTACAGGAAAAGTTGCAGCAATTGCAATTACAGAAAATTATCAGATCTTTTATCAGCAATTTAATAGTGTCATCTTCAGAGGGAAAAACTTTTTAAACCATGTTTTATAAAGGTTTGTCTGTTATGGAGCACAAGATGAAATCTCATGTACCTGACAACATTACTCCTCTTAGGGAGGACTTCAGCCTAAGAGAGGAATTTTCTCTTGCAGGAAATCTAGCACATGTTAGACACAGACAGACAGAAGGGCAGACGGAAAGAAGGAAGGAAGGAGGGTAAATATCAACATGTAAAAGGACAGAAGATTACTCTAGCAGTTGTGCCAAAGAAAAAGAATTTAAAAGGAAACTATTTTTTTTCTCCACATGAAGTCCAGAGTACACATTTTATTATAGTGAGCACTGACTTCATTTTCCAAGACTCAGCCTGAGACAACAGCAGCTGACTACATGTTCAGCAGAGGAGTCTAAAATTAGTATTTTTAAAAGTCTTTTTATTCTCATAAAATTTGTACATTAAAACTGACATTTTAAAAGGTTACTTCTGTAGGGAAGAACTAGCAGCTATCAAAATCTAAAAACCCCAATCAAATGTAAACGTGTTTCAAACCCAACTTTGGCTAGCGCAGACAAATCACCATGCTAAACAGCAGCACAGAGCAGAGGAATGCTTTGAGAAAAATTATAAATTAGCCTAATCTTCAGGTTGCAGTATTACTGCATCAAAGCTGAAGTTTAAACATCTTGGTGCTAACTGCTAAACGGTCTGCGTTATTCTGTGTTAGCCACAGTAAGTGGAGTTCCTACCACTTCATACAAATTATCAATTCCAATTGAGCAGGTTTAGTGCTAGAGCCAGAGAAAAGCTTTCTTTTAAAAGTTGTCCCGGTTTATTTTTCTGCTCTTCTATAGAATATACCTATTCCATACAGATTTTTATATACTTTAGGGTAAGAAAAACGCAGCTACTTATTAACATGTCCACACGTGTGCTAAAATTACATTTACCCTAGTCTTTTATATGTAAGTTTGTTTATCTATCTATCACATACAGCTGTAAGCAGAAGAGGCAAGTTAGTCCAAGGACATAATGTCTTTCAGACACTATAGCACTTAGCAGGTTACTGGGCCTCCAAGGCCTAACAGATTTAACCAAGACTTTTCACACAATCAGGTAAAGAGAGCTAGGCAAGTCAGCAGATGTCCCATTCAGATAACAAAGAGAATATTTTAGTGACAATGTGAGAAAACAACAGTAAAAATGGTAGAGAAACCCACTGAACCGTAGCGCTCTTTTTTTCTTTACTAAGAACCATCAGCTGGAGTTTGACTATGACATTCACTCCAGTCTTTAGCAAAAAGAAAGTCAGCCATACAAGCTTTGTCACAAGAGGCCTAAATAAACTACCGTTAGAATCAACAATATCAGTACTCGACAACTTCTATATTTTAATTTCCTCCATGGATTTAGGATGAATTAATGGCTGATCTGTCAAAGCACCAGGCTAACAGATGAAAGATCCTTGCCATGCATGTCATCACTAAATTGATCTGCAACATGTCACTGCATTTGTACCTTCGGTTTCACCTCAACATAATGCAACTCTTTAGTGTCCTTGAGTCTGAGTCAGCAATATTAAAACTTGCAAACAAGAAATGGCTATTAGTATCCAGAATGGCAATAGTCACTTGCAAACCAACAAAGAGGTGAACGCTCTGTCGTTTGAACAACGCCAGTTTTAGCATTTAAGGTCACTTCAGTTCTTCAAGAGGCTCTTCTTAAGAGTCCAATACCTCAGCTAAATACATGCAGCAAACCATAATAATGACAGAGATAACCCATCTGAAGAAACCAGTTTGGGGCGTGGGTGTGAATCTGAATCAGGGAAAAGATGACTACACATCCCATGCTCTTGCTCTTCTCTAGGGCCAAGTTTAACTAAAAAAGAATACTCTTCAGTTATCTTGGACCACGTTTCAATGGGCAGGGGAACTGTGAATGAAAAGTTTACCAAGACGACTGTTAAACGTTAAAGTATAGTATAATCACTGTACGAATTAGTCATAGCCAGTTTAGACACTGTCCTACCCACTTTCCAACCATCTGCAACAAATGTGCTCCATTAAAACAGAACCATATGGAAAATAAGCTAGCAATTAACACAGCTTCTATGCATACCTCTAATACAGCACAGACTTCAAATTTTGAGTGAAACTGACTGCTGAATTACTTCCATATTGCTGCTGTTTAGACATTGGCAACATGTATTTATCCTCACTCTCTACAGTATGTCATCCCAAGATACTGCTATATCATCAAAATAAGCATGAAAAAACCCACCCACAACTGAGACATTCATTGTGGTTTATAGCCTCTGCTAATAAATATTTGCAGATCAAAGTATAATAGACTTTTTCAAAGATGCATAATACATTACTTACCAGTCAGTATCAAAACTAATAACTAATGCAAGGCAAATTGATTAATTTAATTACTAATTGGTGATATCTTGTACTATTAAACAAAACTGCTTCAGGTTTAAGTAGCTTTCTGCACTCCCAGATTATTTAAGCACTAAGATGCTGCACTTAACACTGTTATCATTTCCCAATCCAAAGGGGATATGCAGAAACTCTAGTTCCAAAATTCAGAGCACTTAAAATGCTCATGAATATTTTGGTTATTTTTACTTAATAAAATAAAGAATCTAGAATACTTCATCATCATATCTGTTTGAGTGTTCATGATGCAGAAAGTGAAGCTTACTATAAACAAAAAGCTGATCACAAGCAAAATGTTTTGTTTGCACATTCAAAGTAAAATGTACTCAGTACATGTGTCCTTTTCTACCCAGTCTGTGGAAGGTCTTCACTTTAAAAGCCTGGCTCTTTAATTCAGACAGACAGTTGTTGCTTATGCTCAGTGGTTCAGTCCATGAAGTTTGGGCAAAGTGGTGACATCTCACAGAATTACATATGTTGGCAGAGACCTCTGGAGCTCATTACCTTCCAGCTCACAGCAGCTCAGGTTGCTCAAGTACCTGATCAGTCAGGTTTCTAATATCTTTGAGGAGTGAAAAAATTGTAAAAAGAAAATCTAAATACTGTACTGGGAAAAAACCCAAAATGATATACAAAAGATAGTAGGCATTTAAAATATGACATTTCCGATGCAGATTAAGTTCCTTTAAATCATGCAATATTAAAATTGGGTTAATGCATATTTGGGTTATTAAATAGGTTTCCAAAGACTCACAATAAAACATGAAGAGCCTGGGAATGAAAAATTCAGAGGGAGAATTCCCTACATTAATTTAACTCTCTTCACACAGAAATTTCTCCCCTATTAAGCAGGGAACAAGAAGAAACTGTAAAACAAGCTCTGCATTTCTTCCTGGGTGCTTTTCACACCTTCAAAGGTTTCAATACCAACAGTATTAATAGAGCTCTAAAGCAATAATACACTGTCTAAGCCTAACACATTCATGAAACAATATAGCTTAGCTATTATTATATAGGTCCATAGCTGGGTCTTGGGTTTGCCCATAGAGTTGTCAATTGTACTAGCTATATAGGAGATCTTATGAGGTTTGATGGTGAATTTTAAGTGCCAGCATTTCAAGTCATGTATTTATACTCTAATTTCTTCCAAACAGCAAGGTTCTAGAAAACCTCATCTTGAAGATGTCCTTGCACTTATGACACACCCACAGTTTTACACATGTTAACAGAAGAAATAAAGGATATAAACATGCATCATTTTAAAATTCATGGTTTGGGGAAACATTATCAACAATACTTGAATACCTAATACAAAGAATAACTCATTTTGTCTTCAAAATATATCCATAGCATCCAAAAGAGCTGAAGCAGCATTAAATGGGATTCTGATTAACGACACTTTGGTTTAATAAAAAGAAGGTTTCAGCCACAGCCATATTAAACAGCAGTTTGCAAATATGACGTTACATAAACCATACACATGTGTCAGAAACTGGCCTTCTGCCACTACATTTATTTTCTACATTCATTAGGTAAATGATATATTGCCAAAAAGTAGAAGAAAAAAAAATTACTTAAATGGTATTAGAACTTTAAGAAAAAAGAAAAGAAAAAACTGCAATGCTTTGGAATTACCACCTAAACCTCCTGCATCCTCCATAAATTCTGACTAATTAAATTCCTGCTACGCTATTCCTCCTGTCTTCCTCACAGCTGTTTTATATATTTTCACCTGTTTCACTTCCCTTTTTGTTCAAGAAAGAAAAAAGCTTAACCTTATTTGATTGACAGAAAGGAATAACAATATTTAATTAACATCACTGCCTATGTGACAAATCTTAAAACTCTACTCAGTCAATGAGGCTCTGTGAAGGTATTCCCCCAACACTTTTAAAAGCTTTTTAAGAAAGCTCAGAACAGTGTGTTCTTAATTCAAAAGCACATGCTGAGTTAATTATGGTCTTATGCTTTGACCAAAAGTAGGATTTGTGGGATTTTCTTTTTCTTAAGTCAAAGGATTCAAAAGTAATTTATGAATGATACTGAAATAATGCACGAATTAGCTACTAACATGCTGTTAGTTTCAAGCGTTAATTTTATTTTTATTTTTTTAATGCACTGGGAGGGTCAGCATTAAAGTCATGCTGACTTGAATCTCTATTTACACTAAAAACTATGTTAACTAAGCAATCATGCTATTTTACAGTCCTACTTGCTTTTAGATTATTGCTCTTGACTAGGTTACTTTTTTGGAAGATTTCAGCGCAATTTCTGCCAATTTAAATACGGAGCTTTCCACAGCTAAACAAATACCGTAACAATGTCACATATACTCTCTAGAGTTACTATTTCTTTATGTACATGATTATTAATTCATGCTCCCATATCTGTGTGAGCAGTTATGCGATGTATTCACATATCTTACTGTTTGCCTGTTTAAGCAACTCAGTTTACCATGATCTTGCTATTACTGAAGACATTTTCAAAGGGGTCACAACTGCTTTGAGACACATATTCAGGTGTGCATATACAAATGTAAAACAGCCACAAGTTAGTAATGTTTATCAAAAGTTATCACTATCTATTTCTCAGTGAGATTTTAAAGAGCATCCAATTTCCTGCAGATTATTGATTTAAAATGTGATTTCAGGGTCTAACTCACATGGGATCAGCATCACTTCTCTCCCATACAATAACCAAGAAGCAGAAAGGGAACTCAGGCTAAAAAAGTTTAAGCAAGGCAGAGCCATGGGCAGCTTTCTCCCTGTCTTGGCTTTCCCATCCCATTTGAGATATGTTTCTCAATAGCAGACTGAGGCAGGCAGAGGCCAAGAAACTCACACTGCAAGGTCTTCCCCTAGCCCCAGCCAAACACTTTTCCAGTCCTAGCTTGGTTCAGGACCAACCTGAATTTTCTTGAATTTCTCCTGCTATTCTAACAGTTTCTAAATTAACTTCTTTTTATCATTAACAATAAAGGCTAATAACCACAAGCATTAGTCCAATGCATTCTGACAATTATTTCTGTTAGGATAATTTTAGTACCTATTAAAATTATTTCAAGAAGATATTTTCTCAGAAATAGAGTTATTCTCTAAGAACAATATACATGGAAGATTTACATAGGGCTTTGCTATAATATTATCAACCCTGGCCTAACACTCTTACATCCATTCTGACCACTTTACACTTCTTGCCACAGTAAGTAAATGAACTCCATATGACTATTTAGTTATTTGCAGAGGGAGCATGTTTTTAAATCCACCCATGTAAAACGTGAAGTCATTTCTGCACTATCCATTCAGCAAAAAAATATCATCTACACGTAATGTGTTCTACAGCTCATACTTCTACTGCACATTTTCACAGATTTTGAAAACGTCTTCACCATGTTCAATCATCAATAAGGTCAAGGTTGCGAGAAGCACAAATCCAAACTTGAATTCTTTGCTAAAACAATGCAGAACAATAAGACAGCATACTGATACAGACCTAAAAAAAAGGGCCATGCCCATTCAGAAGAAGGGAAGAGTACATTTCAGTGACCAAAAGGGAATAATGCAAAGGTAGGATAATTTAGTGACAGGTGAGTTTGGGACATCAAACCTACCTGGTGAGAATGTGCACTTGGGTGGCCACAGTCAGGAACTGTGATATAAAGTCTCAGCAGCTGCAGCCAGAATCTTGTTAAAAGAAGTATTAGAAAGGCCATCAGAGGGACCAGGAAAATAGAGACAGAAGTTAGCAAGAGGAACACATCATAAAGAGAAGTATCCACTTCTGGGTGTTGCTCAAGATAAAGAGCAGCTTGCCACATAAGAAATAATGTTTCTATTTCTATCCAATTGGTAACTTTTTCTATAAGACACTTGTATACTGAAAATGTGCAAAACATTAATTTTTTTTCATGGAATAAAATGACAGTATTACTTCAAATAATACCTTTTTTAAAACTACAGCTGCAATGACTAAAGTGATAGGAAAAATTATATTTGCTTAAAAATCTTTCTTAACACTGTCTGAAAAGCCAAATACTTTTCTATTTAATTTGGTCTACATTTTAGTTTCACAACTTTCAGTCTCTACCAATTATATGTAAAGATACATTCAGGAGTAAGAGCAGATTTATAATTTATCATAGTGTTGCCATTTGTAAGACAAACTTTTTTTTTAAATCACAAATATAGGCTTCTGCGTGAAATGTTTGAAAGGGCTACTTTGATATTTTTTTGTCCAATTTTGTTTATAAATCTCTTCCTTTAAATGTTTTATATCCATTTGAAAGATGAACCAAATCAATTAAAAAGAGAAGAAACATATATTGAGGTATCATAAAGGAGAAGGAAGATAATTTATGAATTAAGAGGGAAAAAGCAAGGGGTGAGTGTATACTTAGAATATATCCGTTTCAATTCTGACATGTTTTGTGTGCCTTAGTTCTGTAATGTATACAAAGCATATTTATAAACCTGTATCATCAAAGCATTAGAGCACTAAGAGAATATCCGTAGACCTTTGGACACTTCTTTTCCTCAAGTACCTAGTAGAGAAAGACAGTCAATAGTCCTAAAATACTTGTGATGGTGACCCCTCTCTTTCACTCAATCTCAGTATTATCACAGTCTCACAGTATATCAGAGACTGGAAGGAACCTCAAGAGATCATCAGGTCCAACCCCCCTGCCAGAGCAGGATCACTTAGGATTGTCTGCACAGGAATGCATCCAGGTGGGTTTTGAAAGTCTCCAGAGAAGGAGACTCCACAACCCCCCTGGGAGCCTGTTCCAGTGCTCTGTCACCCTCACTGTAAAGAAGTTTCTCCTCATCTTGAGGTGAAATCTTCTATGTTCTAGTTTGAACCCATTGTTTCTTGTCTTATCACTGTGAACCACCAAAAAGAGCCTGGCCCCCTCCTCCTGACACCCACCCCTTCCATATTTATAGACATTGATGAGATCCCCTCTCAGTCTTCTCAAGACTAAACAGCCCCAGTAATCTCAGTCCCTCTTCACAGGGGGGATGCTTAAGTCCTCTAATCATCCTCATGGCTCTCCGTTGGATTCTCTCCAGCAGGTCTCTGTCTCTCTTCAACTGGGGAGCCCAAAACTGGACACAGTATTCCAGGTGTGGTCTCACCAGGGCAGAGTAGAGAGGTAGAAGAACTTCCCTAGACCTGCTGGACACAGCTTTCTTGATGCACCCCAGGATCTCATTGGCTCCCTTGGCCACAAGAGCACATTGTTGTTCCATGGAGAACTTGCTGTCCACCAGTGCTCCAAGGTCTTTCTCTGTGGAGCTGCTTTCCAGCGGGGCAGCCCCTAACCTGTACTGGTGCATGTTGTTATTTCTCCCCAGATGTAGGACCCTGCACTTGTCCTTATTAAACTTCATGAGGTTATGCTTGAATAGATGAAGAAGAAAAGGGTTTATTGATTATTCAGTCAGTGATATCTCTTGGACAAACAGAAAAAAGGCTTGCCACAGAAAATATCTAAAACGAACTCAAGATAATTAGAGGAGAAAAGTGACAAAACTCTTGATTCATCTGCTGGAGAAGTTTCTGCATTTCTAACTCAGAAAAAAAAAAACAATTATTCAGACCTTGCCTCCTCCATTTCCTACATTGCTTCCTTATTCTGATGAGCAAGAGAGCTTTCAACACAGATTTGGTAGTCTTGCTTTCTTTTCTGTTTTCTGCCCATAAGTAAGTTCATTGCTCACACCAAGCTGACAGCCTCAGAAACTTAAAGGGCTCCACTGATCCACAGAACACTCGCTCCACTGGCCACACAGACTTCTTCACATCACCCTGACCTGAAAGGAGCAAATGTCAGTAACAGGCAGATAGATCAAGTACCATTTCTATCCCAAGCCTGATATGATTCCTGAAGCTGCCAAAAGGCTATCAAGTAGTGCCAGTAATGATAGATCTAGTACTGTGAACACCTTTTTGGATTTGAATCATCAATTAACATAACACAGAGACACTAACTGCCAAACTGTAACAGTTATAGGCTATTATTTACTTGTCTGGGCTCAAATCTGAGACTTTTGGGATGACAGGTTCCATTTCTAATTAAATCTGTCCTTTGCAGTCTAGTCCCAAGCGCAGAGAAAAAAAAAAAATCCCCAAACCACAACTCTAACAAATTATGAAATCAGCATTTTCTAGTACAGAGACAAAAGAGGGCTCAAAAACTACAGATTATGAGCCCAGGCCAAATGCAAACACAAATTTTTGTCATCCAATACTGGAAGCTTTATCATGAAGCATAGTAGGAATAGCATCACTCTTCAGTTACTAACTTTCAGCTGTATCACCCTTGCTAGTTAAGTTTTGTTGCTAAGCATCTGTTGTTCGTTTCAGAACTTACAGTTGCTTTTTTCCATTTAATGGCATGCACTTCGACACCAAAACAGTTACTACAGAATTCAAGCTGAAGGGTTTCCCCATTGAAAAGAGATCTTAGAGTAAAAGAGATTAGACCAAGTTATGTCCAGAGGTATCAGTCAGAAAGGTACAGCAGGAAGGACTGTAGAGAAGTTACTGCATATGGAAGGACACTAAGGCAATCAGTTTTTAAAAGAATTATCATACATTATCGCCTAAAGGAGCAGTTTTGTAGCTCTTCCAGGCTTCGCTGTAAAGGGCAAAGGTACAAAAAGAAAGCTTCAAGTGGACATAAGGGAAAACTTACCATTAGGAGAGGAGCAGTGTGACATACTGCCTAGGGAGGTTGTGCTCTCACCGTCCTTGGAAGTTTGTGAGAACCAACCTGGATAAAGCCTAGACTAACCTGGTCAGACCTCACCACTGACCCCTCCAGCAGAAGGTTAGACTAGAGACCTCTTGAAGTCCCTTTCAACGTGAATTATCCTCTGATCTTCATCTTGAGGTAAGTATCAGACAAATGAGTCTGAAAAACACTATGACACTGTGAGCGACATGAATGAAGAGCAGCCAAAGTGCTAAACACCATCTGAAGGATGAGGCTTTTTATTCTGAAGTTCTGCACAGAGCACTATGAATATTACTGCTGTAAATACAATGGGAAAAGCAAAAATTAATCTTTTTACTTCTTCCTGCCATACTCTCTAGTCTCCGGTAAACGTATCATTGCAGAACTCTTAGCATATAAAGTCTTGAAAGGTTTGGTGAAGATGCAGGGAATGAGAATGACTCAGGAGGGCACACCAGATGAAGAGTAATACGGCTAATCCTGGTGTACAAATGAATCTGAAGCAGGCTTTTAGACAGCAACAGATGTTATAAGACTCAAGACAGCTGTCCACTACTTCTAGTGCTGTGCTTGCAATAGCAGGCAGGCTGTGGAAATAAGAGATCTAGGTGGTACTACAAGATACCTGCATATCCATGAGATCTTTCTGGTTCTGGGAAACAGAAGGAACCTTCATGCTGCAGCTCCTTTTGACATACAAAAGAGATGCAGCAGTAACATCCAAACCAATGCCCCTCACAGTATGCCTGGTTGCTACAAACACACCAGCTCCACTGAATCAGTAACATGCCTTTGGGGAGTACTGCTTTTATGTTGATTTACATTCTCTGCCCTTTACCTAATCTTTATGTAACAAAATACATCTCTGTGGGTCACATACTTGATTGATTCCTGAGTGCCCAGAAACAAGGTCCAAGTTTTAAGTGCTCATCCCTTTTTAGATGGAGCTGTACCCTACTTCCATTTTGCTATTCATATACTCAGACCACCATCTTACATATTTTATCACTGGAGTTATTCACAAGACTGCAAGCCTTTTGGAAGTAATTTCTTCTTCCATCACACAGATCCACAGGGAGAAGTTAGCCTTCGTAGGGAAAATCCTAATGCCAAAATTTACTTTTTCAAATTAAAACGAGAGTCAAATCAAACTATTTAGATTGCATTTCCTTGAACAAAGTGTTGAGCAAGAATGCACAGAGTTATTTATGACAATATATCAGTAACAGGATCTCCTCAAGAGATTCAAATCTCTTGTGAATTGGTCAGAGGATAATGCCTTAAAACCTCTCTTTGTAAAAGTTATCTATAATATTTCATTGTACATTTAGAGATTTCAATGTAAATAAATAGTTAAGGTGAGAAGAATATTCTTCAATTAAGTATTTATTACAGAAAGGACATTATATAAAGACTCGTAACTAAAGGTGTGGTTCAGTAATTCTAATCATTGGTCTAACATTAACTCCTTGTCTTGGTAGCAAAAACCAATCCCACCTGTGGAAAGAAGATTAATTTTTCACGTTAGCATTTGGCATCCATTTCATAATATAATTCTTCCTTGTTCCTGTATGTTTCCTCCAAGTTGAAAACCAGTTAGGTTAATCTGTATATTTACAAGGTTCCTCAATAACTCTGCCTTTGGTCTCTCTTCTAATAGTCTAAGATTCCCTTGAATGGTATTCCCACTGCAACAGCTCTGCTCAAATATATAATGACCTTCAACCTGATCTGATCTCCTTTATTCTTAGCTGATACTCTTCTCTCACAGCTCCTCACCCCATTTCAGGCAGCCACTAATTTACCCTTTATAGGCCTATTATTTCTACCTATTCCCCTCTTTTGGCAAAAACTCAAATTTCAGTTCTTTTTTTCCCTTGGTGAGACTGATTGACCTCCTTACTGCCTTAACAGACACCTCCACAAACTTCCCCCCATCTCTCCCTATAGGCATTTGGCAAATTCTTTAGACAATTCCTTATTCCAGTTCTTCAACAACATCTCTGTAAACTGCCCTTTCTTCCTTATATCTATGGCTGAAAAGCTGTAAATGAAGTCTTAACTATTCCAGACTCCTTTTCTTGATGCCTTCTGTCAAATTCTGTTTCTTGGAATAGTTGAAAGTCTCTCCTATACTTCTGAATTCTGAAAGAACACTTAACAAAGACAACATCTGTGTATTACAAAGCTGGGACTCTTGAAGGACTTCACTTGGCAGTCCGGCAGAAAATGAACATACTAAAACAGAAATTGCCAAAGGCAACATATCCAAAATCATAAATGCCCAGAATTGTTTGTGTGAGTTTCAGCACCTATACTGATAATACATTGCATTCTCCTTGGCAAAAAAAGCTACCTATGCCAAGCATATTATGGAATTTTATTAAAAGGTTACAGTATATGCATTCTGGATTTAGTTACAACTCAACAACACAGTAGGCAATGGAAGCAGGCCTCAGATTGTCACAACAGAGGCCAGCAACTGAATGGAAAAGCTTTCACGGGAATTTGGTTCAAATAATTTCTTCCTTATAATTTCAGTTGAAAGTGTCAACCACAGTATGCAATTAACTCAATGCTGAAGACCTTGCAGGACCTCTCTCCAAACTGTAAGCATGCCATAACACAAATCATTAGTGCTATTGTACCCACATCCCCACTTCAAAAATACGTAGGTGAAAGCTAACCATTGCTCCCTTCTGAGTTTGTATTTTGCAGCGCAGACACAGAGCACTAGAGGAGACAGGAAACATTGTGCTAACATGACCATAGTATTGATGAATAAAAACTATAACCCCCAGGCTAAGCTGCCAAATAAGTAGTGAATTAATTTCTGTAAAGTACTCCAATATTACAAAGGTGTGTTGAAAGGTGTCTGCTCATGTTTCAAATTAAACGCACTGCTGGTCAGCATTAGCACCTCAGCTTTGAACAGCAGCCATTTGCCTATAACACTTCAGGGGCTGGGAAAAACGGATTTGCCGTTCACACTGGAATAATTAGAACATGTCAGGAAGAATTAATTTCCTCATTTTTCAAAAGGATACACAGAAATTACCATGTTATTATATGACAGGGTCCCTTGGAGAATTGTATTAAATTTAATTTCTAGCGCAGCCCACACAACAAATTAAAGTCATAAATAAGATGGAAAGAAGCGGGACGCAGAGCATATGTTTATGGCAATGAGTGAAGCCAAGGGACCAGAAACAACTATCTTCATTTCATTTTATTTAAATCAGCCAGACACTGTGTATCTGAATGACAGCACTTGTTAATGGTGCTGAGATTATAGGCTCCTTAATTTTAAGAAACAGAAGCAGTTACTCAGTATTTGAAATGGCCTTTTTTTCTGCAATACAGATATTAAAGTTGCTCCCATTGAAAGCAGCTTCTCACAGCACTGCAGCAACTTGCAGCTTCATAATAGGAGATGCACTTTTATTTTTGTTTCGTCTTAGTAACAGAGGAGAGTTGGCACAAGTATTTTTACAGAATACAAACCCAGGAAAAAGTGAGTGGTAATTGAGAGAATTAAATCTTTGGGTAGGCAGAATAAGAAGGATAATGGAAACAGCCAGTTATCACCATTTTATTTGCTATAGTATTTAACTGTCAGGATCGAAAGTAAGTTCCTACTTTCATGCAATTATAAATGTTTTGATAGTACAAGAAGCATCAATGCAATATTGCTGCTTGATAATACTCTATGCATGCAAACTTCAGACTAGGACATACCTCTCCAAACATGCCTCAAACTCTTAGGTCTCTCTGTCAGACCCAGAGAGCCATATGAAGTCCTTTTGCCCCTCTAGTAAAGAGCTCACATTCACAGAAGGGTTTGTGAAAGCGGTCATTTTCTACAACACTGAAGTCAACCCAACTGCACTTTAATAACATTTATAAAAAATTAATAAAGGTTTATAAAATATTAATAGTACTTTAACTTATTTTAATACCTCCTTCTATATTATTCTTTGTACATTTCAATTTTTAATTGTTGTGAAACTCATGCACTAAGATGTTAAATTCAGACAGAATTACACTGAACATCCCTTCCTGTCTCCACGCATCTGTAGCAAGTTAGAAAAATCTTGTTCAATCTTCTGTACATACAAAGGCCTGACAAAGTCAGTAAAATACAAATATGATAGCATTAAATTATAGAATACAGGTTGGCACAATTACTACTCATCTGTGGTGTGGAACTGCTTCCTACCACGGTATTGTGCAAAACATCCTTCATTTTAAACCTGAGATGCTTTTTCTGAAATGCTTGCTAGCATTTACCTTACCAGGAAATAAGAGTTACTCAACAAGTATCAGAAAAGAAGCATGTGATAACTTTCCTTATCACCTGTTAACAGAAACATTCAAAATGGCAAAAGCAATTGGCATAGACAGAGACTAAAGTTCATTTCTGGACAAGACACAAACCTTTTCCTATTGATACCTGTGAAGTTTATTTTTTCATATAGGCATCTGTTGTGATATGAGGAAAAATCCAGAGAAATTATTTGAATACACAAACTGGTGCACTGCAAACTGCCAATATCCAGCTTGCAAACATTTTATCATGCCTATTAGCTCAAGACAATCTTAAAAAGAAAAGAGTTTGCACACTTTAAGAAATAGCTGTCATGGCGCTGAGCACTCCCTTGGGCGCAACAAACTTTAAATAATTTGTGAATCAATTAACTGGCGACTCTCTACATAACACAGATTTCACACTCCCAGGTCACTGCATTATCAGCTTGATACGAATCATAACATTTTGGAGAAAAGTTCGTAATTGAAATCATTAATTAATTTAACAGGAGCCTTTAGTTATGCATAGCATTACACAGCTGTAAAGGAGCAGACATCAATTAGTTGTTTCTTTGACAATTTCTCTGCTTGCTAGAAAACTTTTTGGTTTGTGAAGCATATTACTTTCCTAGTCTTCTATAACTATTTCAAAATCAAAAAGCTCAAAATTATTTCATACTATTCTAATGCAAGTAAAACAACTCAGGTACTATGATGAGTAATCAGGTAGGACTTTGCAGCACTAGATACTATGTAGTTATCTGCATTCCTTTGGACCTATCAATATTTTCTGTTATTTAGATGCTTTGAAAACAAACAAACAAAAAACCCCAAACATGACCAGGACCCAAAATTATCAATTCATATCATGGAATTTGCTCACTTGTAACATAGCTAATAAGTGATAATACATATCTACTGATATGGAAACAGACATAGATGAGTTAAACAGCTCACTCAATGACACACGAATGGTAACACCAGGCTAACTTCACAACCCTACTTCCAAGTCTGCTGATCCAGATTTAGCCCATCTTGCATTTCACTATTGCCATACAGATGCTTTCAAGCACCAGAAACGTATCTGATTTGAATCAGTGTAGTGATTTGCATTTTTCAAAGCAAAAACAAGGACATTTCATCAGAGTAGATGAAACCAATCTTCCAAAATATGGCTTCACTTCCCATGAGTTTAAAGAATTCCAGGAATTATGTTTCAGTGTTTAGATTGACTAGTTACTACTTCATGACCCTATAAACAAAGCAAAGCCCACCCTCTTCGATCATCATAGCAACTTCATGTGCCCTAAATACACTAAACTAAAATGAATTATTTTCAGAAGAGTAAGGAGTCATTAGATACTAATATTTTTTTAATCTAAAAGAAAAAATATTGAGAACAATAATTACGAATAAGTTAATTAGGGCTTCTATTTGCTTTCAGCTTAAGTTACCATCATTAAAAACTCATTTTTAAGTTTTTGCATTTAGGACTTGAATTCAGAGGACCAGCTTTCTTTTTTTTTTTTTTCAATTGGTCAAGTTTAAAAATTGTTCAGCAGGGTATCAATTACTTTAGAGGAAATATTCAGCAGTCCTAGCTGTTTAACCTTCATCCTCCTCCTCATTTTTATCAAGAAATTACTTTCTAAACATAGTACCTAGCAGGCTCTGAAGGAGGATAGGAAGCAAAAATATTATGTGAATCAGAAACCTTTTTGGTGATTCATATGGAATGGTAACGTTGTGAATCCATTGCTAAATACTCATCAGACCATCTCTCAGGGCCCTATTAAAAACATTAAGTACATATTTGAACATGAGTTCGTACATATTTGAACGTGAGTAATTCTATTTTGGTCCAACACAAACCCATCTCTATGCAGTCTTATGATATAATTTCAAATCCAAGCAGAATTAAGCAGTCTCCATTTTTACTGTTTTTCAAAAACCTAGATTGCTTGCCATGAAGACATCAGGAGAACTCAACCAAACAAATCAATGAGTTTGTCTAGAACAAGAAAAGCTGTTTCCTGACAACACAGAGCACTGCTGCTTGCTTAACCAGCTCTGCAGAACATTAAGGAACTTGAAGTCTAAGTGGCCATTGGTGAGGATCTCAGCCACCTTGGAAAATAAAGTGCTACATAACAAGAATTCCTGGCAACACAGACGACCCTCTGAATCAAAAAGCAAAAGTACAATCTTGATCAAACTACAAGCCTCCAGAATCACAGCAAAGCAATTAGAAAATAGAAAGAAAATTGAAAGAAAATAGATCAAAAGAGCAGAGATTTGATTCAAATGCTGGTTCCCTCCTTAGCTAGATCATAGGATGTTAAGGGTTGGAAGGGACCTTTGAAGATCAGGAAGTCCAAACCCCCTGCCAGAGCAGGACTATAGAATCTAGCACAGGTCAGACAGGAACACATCTAGATGGGTCTTGAAAATCTCCAGAGGATACTCCACAACCTGGAGGTCCACAGCAGAGAAGCATAAGTAAAAAGAAACGGTTCACTCCATTTACAATTCACTGATTGACTGACTGTGTAGGAATCCAGATGTCCCAGTTCCTGGAAGTATGAGCATGGCTCTAAATGAGATAGCTAAACTGCCAGAGATATTGAGAAGCTCAAGCACTGCCAAAGACGAATAAGAATCTCTCCTATACCACACTCCCTTTTCTCTGGTTGAAGGCTTTACCACAGATCACCTCTTGGAGATCTTTCCTTCTCTTGACATGTCAGAAATTTGGTCAAATTGCAACACCTTTATAGGCCTGGGAGACAACAACTTCCCATTCCAGAATGGATTACAAATGTTTGCCAACTTAAGATAAAACGAGAGCAATTTTTCAAACGCATTTAATACGTATCTTATTCAGTCAGCACATTATCCTCCAATGGCTTTCACATACAGATTCCAAAAAGTCTGGTGCAGAACTTTCACAATCTCATTTTTAAATAGATTTTGTTTTATTTCAGTCTTATATAAATTAATATAACTCACTGAAGAGACCAGCTCTGGTGTAGATAAACCCACACTGGGAGAGGGAGTCACAGCAAAGTAGGAAATCTTAGAGGTGCAGGGGCAGACTGTCTCCATGTGTCAGAAAATGAACTGCCAGGGAAGATGACCAGCCTGGCTGAACAGGGAGCTCTTGCAGGGGCTCAGGAGAAAAAAACAGAGTTCACCAGCTTTGGAAAGAGGCACAGGCAACTCAAGAAGAGTACAGGGGTCTGGCTAGGTCATAGAGAGAACATCAGAAAGGCAAAAGCCCAGCTAGAACTCAACCTGGCCAATGCCATGAGAGATAACAAAAATGTTTTTACAAATACATGAACAGCAAAAAGAAAGCCAAGGGAAATGTCCACCCTTTATTGGATGCAGTGGGGGAACATTGCTATCAAGAATGAGGAAATGGCTGATGCCTTCTTTGCCTCAGTCTCTAAATATCAGACCCATTAACCTCAGGTTATTCAGCTGCCTGATAGGGATGGAGAGCAGCATCAAGTCCCCATAATCCAGGAGGAAGCAGTTAATGACCTGTTTTGCTACCCGGACACTCACAAATCTAGGGCACCAGATGGGATTCACCCAAGTGTACTGAGGGAGCTTGCAGAGGAGCTTGCCAAGCCACTCTCCATCATCTATCAGAGTCCTGGTCAACAGGAGAGGTGCCAGATGATTAGAGGCTTGCCAACATGATATAAAAGGGCCAAAATGAGGATCTGAGGAACTACAGGATTGTTAGCCTGTCCTCAGTACAGGGGAAGACTATGGAGCAGTTCATCTCGGGTGCACTCACATGGCAAGTGAGAAGAACAATGAGGAGTGACTGAGGGAACTGGGGTGGTTTAGTCTGGAGAAGAGAAGGCTAAGGGAAGATCTTATTGCTCTCTACAACTACCTGAAAGGAAGCTGTAGTGAGACTAGTGTTAGTCTCTTCACCCAAGTAATTAGTGATGGGATGAAATAAAACTGGTTTAAGTTGTGCCAGGGGAGGTTTATATTGGACATTAGGAAAAATTTCCTTAATGACAGACTGGTGAGGCATTGGAACAGGATGCCCAGGGAGGTGGTGGAGTCACCATCCCTGGAGGTGTTCAAGTGTATAGACGTGGCACTTCAGGATATAGTTCAGTGGTCATGGTGGTTGGGTTGCAGTTGGACTCAATGATCTTGAGGATCTTTTTCAACTTTAATGATTCTATGAGTCTGTAATATGTAGGCCTGTCTATCAATTGCTTTCAACTCTTTTTGGTCTAAGCTTTTCAAGCAGCCTTCCCTACATAAAAAATGAAGATATGAGCGACATGATGGAACACAATTTCCGCTTCAAATAAGTTCTGTTATCATTTGGCACTTTTCATTGAGGCACAATAGAAAAAAAAAAATCTGTCACAGAAAACAGACTCTCATAACTCTTCAAAATAAAGCTACAATAGATATATTTGGTTAATTTAGAATCAAAGCTATTTTAAGGGTGATGCCTTCCCTTATTTTTCACAAAGTCCCCTTTCGATACCATGGAGATGAAAGGACAATTTTAACAAAGACTGCGCAAACAAAAACACCTGCCACTATGTGGTTATTTCATTCATAGAATAGAACAGTCAGTAGCCTGTTGATAAAGAAGTTGGAATGTCAGCAATATAGTGCACATTAGGAAACCAAAGATCACCATTGCATTCATTTTCAATTCCTAGAAAAAATAACCATAGAAAATTGCCAAGGTATCCATCTAGCTGGTGAAGAACACCAGGTACAAGAGGGCTCTTGAAGGTGCTCGAGAGCCCTGTCAACCTGCTCCCAAGTCAGTGAATTCCTTGCTGTGCTTGGGTTACACTACAGATATCTGCAAGGCACAAAACCAAACCATAAACACTAACTGCACTTACCAATGTATTTCAGACCTCCCAAAGTCTGCCTTGTATTTCATAGGTCATACTGAGTAACAAAAGTTTGTTAATAACTACAACATAACTAAAAAATTTAACGGATAAATCACTGGTATGAAGTATTAGGGTCCCACTACTCAGCAGGCTGCTTACAGAGCTCTAAAACACCATCCACCTTCTCTGTGAGAGCCTTTTAAACATATTCTGCCACAGATTTGCTGAAAAGTCTGTCAAACTGAGTTTTAAGTGAAAAAATAGGTTCTGAAGTACAAAGATTTCTTTTCCTTTAGAGAACAGTCTGTTTTCACAAAATAAATACAAGTTTATTATTGTTACAAAACTGACCTCCTGAATCTTGTAATACAAGTCCAGAGGTTATTTTTCCAGTGATGGGTTTCCCTTCACCCCCTCCCTTTTTTATGACTCCCTATTGTATTTTGGGGGTTGTGGTGGGGTTTCTTCCTATTATTTTGTTTTCATAGTTTATAGGCAACTCTAAAATGAATTACATTTATAATATAGAGATTTCTATCACTTTTTTAATTTGCATAGGATCGAACTGTACTTTGGCAGAATAGCAGGTGTTTACTTATCATGTCAAGTCCCTACACAACGCTAACCTGCCTGTGAACCAGCACAGCCTGCCAAAGCAAGCAAAGGATCTCATAAAGAGTTTATTTATGGAGAGCATGTATGTCAACTTTAGAGTGTTGCACTGCAGTGCTGGTCCAAATTCACTGGGGTATTTTCCTGGACTTTTCAGACATTTCTTTTCAAAGTGGCTACAACACTGGTGACCAACGAACTCCCCTTAAGGATAAACAGCTAGTATTTTAGAATCTCACTATTCTCAATGATTCCCTTTCATCTGTCATAGTCTCTGAAGGAAACATGTGGCCTGTCACATGTTTGTTAGAAAACTATTGCCTGTTTCAGAATTCCCAGAGCGTTAAGTAGGTTTCTGGAGGTTCTTTTACACATCTAGATAATGAAATAGAATATATTGCTTTACTTTTTTTATCTGTGTGTAAATTTTGTGCTCTTCAATCACCCAAATGTAATAAAGAATAGTTTGATAGTACTAAAAATTCTCTCACTTAATTACAAGAAGTTTTTTTTATTTCCTTTGATAGTCTGTTGTATCTCCTTCTTCTTCTGGAGTGTCCAGAAGCTCTATTTTGTAATCACAAGCTCTATTTTGTGATCAAAGAAGTAATGGAGAAAATTCTTAAACTAATTTTATGCCAAAAAGAAACACCTGTTGGCCATATACCAAGGAATTCATGGCTCTCGTTGTACTTACATCATTACTAATTTATGTGCATCCTTTACAACATACATCTTAAACGTGATGACTGTATGGATAAATGTGCACTAAATAAGAGACCACTCCACAAGTTCAATCTCATTTCTAGAGCACCTAGTGGTTATATCTCCCTTTTTAGGAAAAATTTAACTACTTTATTTAGTTATTGGTTTGCAGACATGAGCCTTTTAGGCATGATTCTTCCATGTAGCAACTTGGATTTGTACTAAATGCAAGTACATTTTCAAGCTAAAATAATAGGAATTAACCACAGCTGAGAAAATTATCCTTCTTCTATGAGAACTTTGCTCTTCACATTGGAATATGTGAATCAGGTGCTCTAATACAGAAATGTAAGCATGTTACTATATAGGTTCCCCTCTACACAGTGTCACTACTATTTCATGTAAGAACTAACATCTAGACAGGGAACTCATCTGCAGTGGGCATAGGGCTATGACTACGTTTTCAAGAAGTCAGTTTGGATCGTGGGCTTCTTGGGTAAGCATCCTGCTGACAGTGACAATTTCTCTCGCTGAGGAGACCAGCTCCAATGTAGGCAAGTTCACACTGAGAGAGAGAATCACAGCAAACAGGACCAAGAAGGAGCTCTTTTGGGGGCTTTTTGAAGCCAGGAAAACTGCAGGCCTGCGTTAAGAGCTGACAGTTCATGGGCAGGCTGCTCAGGTAGCATGGGAGCCAGCACTCCCAGTGCCACAACTAAACAAGATATAAACAACCACACCTGATAAGAGGGAAGGCAGTGAGAGGCACAGAGGTGAGCTCAGTTGATTGTTACTGGTCCCTTCCCAGAAGAAGATCCAGCATGGTGACCAGACAGGTAAAAGCTGTTGCCAGGAGGAGTGCCCATGTCAGGGGTGAAATCAATAGCCCAGCTCAAGTGCATCTATACCAATGCGTGCAGCACAGACAACAAAACCAGGAAGAACTAGAAGCCATAGTGCAGCAGGACAGCTATGACAGAGTTGCCATCACAGAAACATGGTGAGATGACTGTCATGACTGAAGTACTGCAATGAATGACTATAAGGTCTTCAGAAGGGATATGCAGGGAAGGAGAGGTTACAGCTGGACTTGATGATCTTAAAGGTCTTTTCCAACCTTTATGATTCTTCAATTCTATGATATATGCAGCTTTGCTAGGGAAGTCTCTGCTCCTAGAAGTTTAGTTTTATTGCAGAAAACTGTGGTGCCACCATTGATAGACCTGTTACACATCTGATGGCTTTCGGGTTTGGATTTTTGTTAGGAGCTATGATTGTTAGAGTAATATGGGTAAGATCATCTCATCTATTGCACAGACATACAGAAACATTTGAAAATGCAAACTTTAAAGGCATAAATGTAGTGAGACTAAAGAGAAGTTTCCTTTACTTTGTTTTACTTTTCCAAGGGAGGATGGGTCAGTCAAGATTTTAACACTTGGAATAGGCAACTCTAGAACTTAATGCATGCAACATTTTCTTGTCAAAGATTGGACTCTAACTCATTAAACAAATGCATGGCTTTTTTCACATGTAAAAGCTATGTCTTTCTGAAGAAGCTTCATTTCAAACATTCCATGCAAGTCCATAAAGTCCATAAATATTTTTGGCTTGAAGCAGATAACAGACACATCCAAACCATTAGAAAAGGCCAAAATATATTATGCAAATTAGATGTATTTAGCATGAGCTCTCTGCAATTTCTATATAAACAAGTGATTAGAATGTTCCCTTCAAAGGCCAATGTGATTAGTGCAAAATCTTCACAAATTCAACTACTGCCTAATGAAGTACATGTCTTTGCTTAGAATTATCACAAGTCATATGTAAGCTATCTATAAACAGCAAAGGTTTTAATGGTGCCTTTTGTTCGAGAATCTCTTTCAACACCCACACATTTTAACTCTGATTGTCTATGATATAAATGGGGGGGAGGAGGGAAGAAAACAAGAAGAAAAGATCTACCATCTTGGGATACCCACAGCAAAAATTAACTACTTGAACATGTGTAACGCTGGTTCAAACTACTGCTGTTCAAACTATGGACACGGCAACAGTTTTCTTACAATCCTCCATCCACACACACTGACATATTTACTGATAAGCATTGATAACAGTCTTTAATTCAGGCACAATCACAGAAAAATCAAACTTGTCAGTTTTCAATTTACTTCACTGGGACTTTTTTTCCTTAATCAAAACACTTGATCACAGATGTTTCAAAAGACATTCTACAGGCAAAAAAAGGCCAAGTAACACATGTGAAGGATTCATTACTGTCTACAGAGTAAATAAGTCAGAATAAACGTTTACATGGAGGAAGGCCTAGAAGGAGATCATATTTCCTTGTTTGTATGTGTTTTAGTCAGACCCTAAATGTAATCTGTACATAGTCTTTTTGTGGTTTCATAAAACGTTGTTAAACTGTCCAGCCTGGTGATAGGTACTATATGATGCTGCAAACGGTTTACTGTTCTCAAACTCTTAGCACTCTAGAAACAAACAATCACTTCCATCTGCAAAAGGCAGCTGAATCAAAATAAAAACTAAATTGTAGTAGAAAGGAACACACAGACAGCAAAGAAAAAGGATCAAGTGCCACAATTTATTGCTATAGTTTAAATGGTGCAGCAACTTTTACATGGTAGCAGAGGCAAGGCACTTATGGCAATATTATTCTTATTAGAGCACTGTGCTGTCAGAGAAAACAAGAGTTCATTCACAAACATTAAATACAGCAGAGAAAATGTGGGGAAGTGATTTGTACTTCATGGCAAAACGGTACAGCCTCCCCTTTCCTGTTACAATCTGTACCAAACATAGCAGACAACTAGTGAATGTGGTCCACTGTTCAAAAGCAAGATTAACTGAGATGCTCCATGGCAAGCAAATAAATTTGTTTCCATTGAAATAATTATTCTTATAGAATGTCATCCTCTCTCACAGCGTAAAGAGACAGGTGGTGACATTCAATAAAATGTGATTTTTATTCCCATTTTTTTTTGACAGGAAGTGATATATGACTTACTCAGTACCTTTGAATTATATGCTCTGAGGTCATGTCTTGTTTTTTTAGAATGCCATCACTGACTACCTAATAGTTAAGTGACTAGGAAAAATGGGAATATTATTTTCCATTCAATATAACCCTGTAATCTGAAAGAGCAACTATTCATGTTACATGCCCAGCAATACTGCAGTCTTTGTTTCCGTATTTTCAAAGGCTAATCCTACCTACATCTGAGCTACTTAGGCATATCTGTAACAAGTTCCTATGTGACAAATATTCCAAATATGACAAGAGCTATTATCTGTGAAGAAAAAACAGAATCTCTTTGTACCATCTAATATTCCTTAGCATTTTAAGTAATTAGCAGCTTATTCCAAAAACATTTGAATAGTTAACAGATTTGATACCTATGGTTAATCCTCATTAAAATTACGATTACATGATATAATTACATGTAAATAAGAAAAATGAATTGAATAAAACTCTTACCCTTTTCCAATGTTGGGCACTATGTTAAGAATCATACAGTATGTACAATTAGATTTATACTGCTAAGCTAAAAATATTGGTGAAGATCTAAAAATGACGAACAGTGCCTTTTAAATTAATGTCTTATTAGTTGAGTGAAGTACACTGACAAAGAATAATTTATGCTTATTCAAACTGCTCTCGACATCTTCAGGTGTTTCCAAATGAGCTCACAGAAGAGTGATTAAATGCATCTGATAACAAGCCACACATTGCTGAAATTACTTACCGCCTCATTTTATGATTAATTAAACATGTAGATTAAAGTTGCAAAAGAATTTAGATTAATGAGCAAGTTAAGTCTTGCTGATATAAGTGAATTGGGAATTGGATGCTCTGTGGAACTTTATAAACATGCATTTTATAATGAGTAAGACAAGGCTACATGTTGAATCCTGGCCACAAGGGCCTTTGACGATGCAGTCTTTTTTAACATGGTTTGACAGCTTTCAAATAACATTCTACTATAGACTTTAAACTTTGTGCATCGCTGTAAAACATGAGACTACATAACTCATGTATTAGGAGTACGATTATTTCAAAGCTCTCCAAGGTAATGACCCCCTGTAGCAGCAGCTGCTCAGAAAAATTACAAGCTCGATTGTTATTTTAATCAGAGTGAGTTTACCAGTTAAAAGCAGTTATGCAACTAGTAAAATTATATGATACTCTATCAGTAGCCTTATTGCATCCTTCATAATCCTCTCCAATTCCCCCACCCCAAAACCTTGGTCTTATTAGTAAAACAGGGTGTTCAGCCATTCTTGAAAAATTCAAAGCCATTTATTAAATCTGGTTTCTGCAAGGCAACATTTAAATTTATGACAATTCTCATGAGCTCCAAAAGTGTGTCAAACTATCTGCTAGTTTTGCCAAGTGTCCAATTTTCCTCTTTTAAGACCAGCTATACCTAATCCATGTAGCTTAGTCAGTGTCAGAAAGCCAAGCTCAACTTCATGACTTTGCAGGGTACTGAAACTGAAGCTATTGAACTTTATCTGTACTTGGGTGGTTTGCAGCAATTTTCCTGATCTGCAGACTCTTGCAGACTCACCTGAGATGGCTAGTTACTTTGAAATCATTCGGTTCTTATTTTTAAAATTTAGACAAGGACTAATCTCATGTCATTTACACATGCTCATCTTTTCTGAGCATGTGTATCAATAGAGATACAATGCCTTCATTTGGGATCCTACAGCAGAACCCATGTTTTGAATACTTTGACTTCTTATTGACTCATTATAGCACTTCAGCATAAGTTAGTTCTCAAACTTCAGCTCAACTGATGCACCTAAGCATATGATTTATTACATCAAGACTGCTAATTCCTACTTATCCTGTGCAGAGTGATGCTCTAAAATAGTATTAACTGCTTTAGGGCCACAGGATGAATCTGATTTTTTTAAAGGTGGCACTGAATATGTCATTTAGGGTCAGACCTATCTTGCATCCAGATTGCTGAATGATAGTATAGTTTCCATATACAGCTACTTGGGTGATGTATTTGAAAGCATCTATAAAAAATAAATAACATGATTGTGTATGCAATGCGATAATCAAGTCTTAGAGTGAAATTATTACACAAACAGATTTTAAACAGTAATCTGATCTTCGCTGAAGCACTGGGCCTCAGACTACCCAAAAAGAACAGTTAGCTGAACAAACTTTTAATTAGTCAGCTAGCAAAGCTCTTTCCATTCTGTTTTCAACAGATAGTACCTTCTAATGTATTAAAAAATAAAATAAAACTACTGAAGAAAATTTGCACATATTTCATCAAACAAGAATTCTCTCACATTTTAAAAAAGTGACTTGGACACACAGCTACTGTAAACTTGCAGAAGAATTTAGACTACTAAATTGAATTGACTGGAAATTTTCAGATATTCCCACATTTTATAACCAAACTTATTACAGCTTCTATGCTGTCATCAAACTTTTCCCAAACTTAAAGAAAAGCCTTGACAGAAATCTTCAGAAATTTCTGGCTGATATTCCCAATCAGGAAGAGTCCTGGGAGAATCTATTGTCAAGTTCATCCTGAAGCATGTATCTGAATGATACACACAGTGAAATTGGGGGTTGAAATTGAAACTGCAGTTCTTAATTATTCAAATACTTGATAAATGCTCTGTAATAATATACTTCTGTACCCCAAAACTGAGACCACTTTACCTGTGCTGGCTGCTCCTACCCTTTAAGCAGGTTAGAATTCTTATGCTACTAAGAGCAAAAACGAAGGCATGCAGATGAAGCATAAAGATATACAAGAACTATAACAAATATTTTGCCCTCGTGATTTGCCAGTGGAAAATGTTGCTAACTTGTCCTTTTCTTCAGAAAGAGCATGTCCAGCAAAACCCATCTACCATAGAACAGTATGTTTTCACAGACAGAAAAGGAGACTGCTTCTAAGCTATCAGTCAAGGCTGACTACATGTAGAGGAAGATCTTCCTACTCAGCTGTTCTCCAGAATTAGATTTTTCCAAGATGTAAATATGAACAAAACTTTAACTATAGAATTAATGAAAACAACTCTGATTTATAGCCCATATCTGATATATACACATATCTTCTACAGTAAGAAAACAAGCATTGAGAACTATACCCTTTTTCTTATTTTTCTACAGTAATTGCACAGAAACATTGCTAAAGGTTGTAACAAAGAACATCTTGCATGTCCCATACAGCTTGACAGAAGAAATTAAAGACGTAAAACAGTTTGAAATGAGTGGACTCAACAGAAAACACTTTCCCACTGTAACATGGAATAAAAGCAGAACCCTTAGCCACAAAGTGGTCTTCTAAGTCATCACCATACTAATGTATGATACAGATATAAAACTCTCCTGCTGGCTTCCATTCAGGATTGATGGAAGGAATGCTAACAGAAGAATATGTCCTGCTAAAAAATGGACAGAAATATGTACATGTGCCAGCAGCAAGTGGCAGCAGCTCAAAGAACGGTCAGATGATATTTGACATCACTAGCACATGAAAACAGACTGCATTATATTTAAAGATAAGAACCAGGATGACATGCCTAAGCTTCCAGAGATTTTCATGTTCCTTTCTCGCTTAGTTTCTAGTACAGGTCTTGAATTAAGTTTAAGCATTTCCCAGTACAAGTGTAAAACCAGGAAAAATCAAGAGCATCTACATATTCTATCCAGTGACACAGCTGATATTTTATCAATTTTGTGAGACATTAATGCAAAGAGCGATATTGCAGGAGTCACTTCAATATAGTTTAGAGGTAGTACAGCTACATTTAGTTTAGCCAAATTAAACTAATTCTGATGAACCCATACTGGTCATCCTGAAGCCCCCCTCACCCATCCCCCCAGTGTGCTGAGTACAGGAGTATCCAGTAGGGGGGAGGGGGAAATCAGTCAACTAACTTATAAATTCTGTATCCTTGACCAGTGTCAAAATAAGACTCAGGAAAGGATTCCTAAAACTCTCTATGTGAGGTTCTACTCCTGAGTGAGAACTGTGAGCAAAACCTTTTTTTCCTCCTTCTTTGAAAGGATCTAGAAGTTAGCATTATTCCAGATTACCAACAAAATATTGTAAGGTGTTCAGCTATCACAGTGATGATGACAACCAGTACTCACCCAAATGCAGTAAATAGAAAAGTGCAGAGTTCACTAGGTTTATGGACTGTTTAGTTTTTTCAGAGTATGTCATCTCACATGGATAACATAGAAAAACAAAAAAATCAGAAAGGAAAAAAAAACAAACACAACAACAAAACAAAAAGTCCACAACTAAACCAACCAAATACTAAACCAGATTCCAAGGGGAAAAGAGAATTCATTGTTCATTATTGTCCCCAAATTAACATTTGGAAATAATACTCAGGTACAGGTCTCCTTTTTTTCTCTAGGAAACTGACTATTATTCATATTTAACTGAAATCTAGCAGGTAAATACTAGATGTATTCAAAGGGGAACAATAGAGAAAGATGTTTTGGAGGGGCATCCCCTGTTGCATGTTACTCAGTTTTAGCTTAAGCCAGCTGATCTTTCTGAATACTTGGTAGAGAGCAGAACAGAGTCAGAACTGAGTTTTATCATTTCAGAAAGCCACACATCTCCTATGTGCAGCAGGAATTTAATCTCAATGGATCCCACAGCAATTCCATCAAGATACTAAATAGGAACGAGAAAAAGCATAGGGTTGTCAAGCACTACGGATGAGTGGTCTGGGAGCAAAGAACTAGTCATCCACCATGTGTCACAGGCTTTTCAACATATTTCCATTTTTCCCTGGGATTAGTTGAAGAATGGAAGAGTTTGGCAACTAAATATATGTCTCTGCTTAGACAGAACTAAGCAGAATGAGGACGGATTACTTCCCTTATTTTACGGGCAGGAAAAGTCATCCATTAGAATGAAAAATGCTGTACCTTCACAGGCTCAAAGCCCATCTGTGAAGGTGTCAGGATTTGAGCAATTCAGTGGTACTATTGTGAATTCATTGCTACTTTTCTGTTACTGTGCTTTAAAAGAAACAGTTTAACGGTAGAAAATAACTGCTGAGGACATCAAAGTGACAGTGCTTTTAATAATAGCCAACCATGTGAATACCTTACAGTATAAGTAGGTTGACTCAAACTCTAAGACACAGATGTTTTTTACTATTTTTTTTTTAAACAGGATGTCAAGGAAGTCCATGAATGCCAGTTTGTGTTTGTAGAACAATCTGCGTGAATGGATCAGATATTTAGAAAGAGTGGATTGTGTCGTTCGCATCAAAAGCTATGAACCATTTGAGAGCACTGCCAGGACCAAAAGATATTAAAAAAACCTAATGTGGCAATATCAGGGAAGAATTTCAACGCTGTTGAATCTGGGAGTTTTTCCAGCTGAGGTGGGGAAATGTGAGTATTTAAATTTATAAAGACAATAAACCTCGTGATCTTTATTGCCACAGTAAACAGCAACCTTAGTCACTTCTCTGAGAAATCTCTCGTGTTTGCAGCTCTGTAGATTAACAGGATGCCCAAACTAATCTGGAAGTCTAGAAACAAGACTAAGTGGATATTCTCAAAAGATTGTATTTCAATAGACCTCTCATGCCTTGGAGCTTGGATAGGAATATAATGACTACTCCACTTCATCATCTAATATCTGTTAAAGACATTTAAATACTTCCTTAGTAATATTACTTCCTCTGGTTACAACAACTGCATACTGAGACGTCCTGGGAAAATATTCTCTTATCTATAGAGCCTCTGTTTTTCTGTTACTATGAAACTTCTATCCTTCATTAACATTCAAATCACCTTCTTTCTCTGCAGCTGGTGGAGAGGCACTTCACTTTTTTGTCCTAGCAGTGATATAGCAGAACCTTTAACCAAGAACAGGATGTGTCGGGGATCACCTTTAGTCTTTAAAGTTTGTAAACTCTTTGGTTTTTACAAACTTGACAGCAAAACAGAGAAACTGTCCAGTAAATAGCTGCAATTAGGAGTCACTTCTTTCTGTACTTTTTTCCCCCCTCTTTTTAGAACTGTTATTTTAAAAGTAGTGCCCTTAAGGACTGCTAAGGGGCTATTCCACAAGATTGTGCTTTTTTTTTTTTAAGAAAGAAAATATTTCTGCCACCAGAACATTCTCAAATATATGCTGCTTTCCCTGATACCAGGTAATCTCTCCCTTTCACTCAGAGAATGAGAGAACATTTTAAGACACCAGAATTTAAGACTTCTTTTAACATTGGCTTAGAAAGTGGTTCTGCAGACAGACTTGCAGTGCTGCCAAACAGATCTTTGAGTTGGTCACATTTGGCAGAGAAATTAGAAAGTTTGCACTGAAAATTAGATTAATTAGCTGAGTCAGGGAGCTAAAGACTACTACTTTTCCTTTTAGTAATATCATTTACACCTTCCCTGAACAGAATTACATATTTATGACATATTTCAGTAACTTTTCATATGCAGTACTGTGAGGGGATGCCTGTTTTAATGGCTCTAGCTGATTATTTGGGAACTCCTAACCTCAAGGCTAGATACTAATTCCTAAAATGTTTGAGCATTCTCAAGCACTATCAACAAAGAATACTTAAACTATAAACTCCAAGGTTTTTACTATAAATATCATTTCCCTCAAAAAGAGTTTTACTCTGCAGCTGGCTAAAAGACAGACTATTTCTAGATCTTGTACCTTAAATTATACTACTTATATCTACGCTAGGTCACCACTCTATTTCAAAATTATTTATCTTTAAAGTTAACTTCTAATTAGCGATTATATTTTTTTAAATGTAAAAATAATTCCCTTCCATTCAATACAGTTTGCAATACTACATATGTCAATATGGTCATCTATGGTAACACTGCTATTAAATTAAGAATGAGTGGTAAATCACTTTGTACACCTCTGCTCTTTCTCAGTTTGTAGAATTTGTGCAACTAACTAATAACAAAAGGAACTCCTTCTGGTGTTCCTGCTTTGCAATAAGACAAACATTTTAATAGAATCAGACTATCATTTTAAAAAGACATTATATTCTTCCAAAAATTTTTCTTTAAGTTGGTATTTATTGGTCTTATTCTATAATTATCTTATTATATTTGACTTGAAAAAAATTTTTAAAAGCTATCACATCTGAAGAGCACATTAAGCTGCTGAATTCAAAGTAGAGAAAGCATTTATTTCATGAACACTAAATGCTCAGTTGTGTTACATGGGAAATGTATGACCATACCTTACACAAAAATAACTCAGCAAATTGTTTTTCATAGCTATCTAGATGCAAAATTTTCTAAAATTATGATTGGCTGAGGGGCTATTTCTACAACTGAAGATTAATCTGAAACTAAGCTTTTGATGCAAAATGATTGAAAAATGGTAAGAAACACACAGAAGTTCTGTGTAGAGTAGAACATGCAGAAACCTGTGCCCTTTAAAAGCAGTAAGACATTTCCTAATGCCTGTGGGAAGTTTTAAAGGTATTAGTACCTAAGTAGTTTGAAGTTGCACCTACTGAATGGTACTACAGGTAGCAGAAGTTATTACTACTACTATATTTATCATTGTAATAATTGAAAATCAGTATTACAGCCATTTCTGGAGGCTTCCACTTAATCCCTCTTTTGGCCAGCGAACTTTGCTATTGATTAAATTATTACAGTTTTTAAAAGATTAAGAAAGAAAACCAAGATAAAGTGAGCTGCCCAGAACCAAAACACCATGAACTGCAACCATTGGCCTTATTACAGATCTACTTGACTGGATACAAACACTGAATGACCTGAAAGGGTTTGCATTTTCTTAAGCCTCTATACATCTCTATACACCCAAACTGGGAAGAACCTGAATGGCCACCAAAAAGAATGTTTAGGAAAAATATATCAGAGCATGGTACTTACCTGAAGGACTGGAGATTTGCACTCACTCTCAAGGAGAAACAACTGCACACAAGTTGATCTCTTCCATCTTTACCAATTAGTCTCTAGGATATAGCTTCCCTTCCACTTGCAGGTGCAGCTCCCCTGAATGCTAATGCCGATTACATGTGCTTACAAAGCAAAGCAAATTCCCCTAAATTTCACTGGGCTGGATGAAACAGTATTTCAAAAAGCAGCTGGTTTTGGTAAGATTCAAGTATATTGGCAATCCTTAGAAAACTGCCCCCAAAACACATACTGTATCTGATCTCAAGAAGGCTTTTCTCTAAAGAGTATTGAATCACTTTAATGAAGATTCTACTGCTGCCTTACTCTGCTTTCAAGGTAGCTAGTAAATTCAGCTTTACTACAGTACTATAAAGATGTGAAAGAACTGTAATAGCATCTAAAAATGAGCTGTTACCACTATACCGTTCAGTTTAGAAAACTCTAAACAGCATACTGATGAAAAAATGTTAATGATAGTTTGCTGAGTTGCCAAGAGGAATGAGACAATTCACTATATTTTTGTTACAAAATGTAAATTATAATGTCCTAAAGAACCTGCTACAACTCCAAGAAGCACTAAAAGGAAGATCAAAATAACACTGAATTTCAGTAATTTAATTTTTAAAAAGTGCTCTCCAGCAGGCCTGCTTACATATCAGTATGGTCCCAACAAAGATCTCTGTATTCACAGGGTTTTGACTCCTGCAAATTCCTGTCAATTGAAGTAAAGTGCCTGAAAGTACTTAAAGCACCTTGCTGAATTAAGGCCTTAATCATTTATGTATATACCTCTGAGCAGTTTGCCATAGATCACCAACACAAACTCAACAGTCTGGTTAAGGAAGGAAATTCAAAACGTTCTTGGAATGTAAAATGTTAGAAATGACCCTGGAGTCTGTGATCCCTTAGTTTTGAGGAGGTGGACTGTCTTCACTGATTTCATCGAGGCTGAAAATTCATTTCTTTCTTGGGCAAAGATAATGACATTATTTTAAAGCCTCAGCCCAGCTCCCAACTCTGTAGACTAAGTCCATGGCATCACCTCAGTCCTACAACTCCTAAATGGCACAGAAGGTACTGAGACATGGCAAAAAGGGTAGGCAGTGTATCCCTTGGCATCTCTGCATGGCAGCTGGTGAGACAAAACAAAAAAATCAGATCACTGCCTTGAGAGTCTATTGGCAACTCTCAGTTGCATCTGGGAACAATGGCCCATCAAAGCTAACTACGTATTGTTAATATCCCTACCTAATCCATAAAACGGGAAAAAAAATACACAAAGTCCTCTAGCAAATCCTACAACCTTCCAGTCACTTGCATCTTCCTGGGTGTTGTGAAAATATACACAACCATTATCACAGCAGCTTCCCCAACACTGCCATAAATACCATCTGGGGGCAGGTGAGGGGGTGTTCACTGATGCCAGAATGTATTTGTTCCTCATTTCCACAAAACTCAGAGAAGTCAAGTTTCATACTTCTACCTCGCCAGTCTTAGGAGAAATTAGGGTAGTGCAGAACTTCCCCCACACAGAAATATTGGGGGCTGGGAAACATGTTTCTGAGGGCTGGATTATGATTTTCTGTGATATAGAATTTTTAAGATACTGGGTTCTAAGCCTACACAATCTTAAGCTTGCAGCTATTGGCATGTTTGACATTTTAAACTATGAAATACCAACCTATTTTGAAATTGTCCAAATCATTAGTTGTGGAATTTTCCTAGCACTTCATGAATACCACTGTTAATTGGGCAATTAACTCGAAACTACAGAATATGCTGTGATGGCATGATATGATATAAGCCATGTAAAAGAAGGAACAGCCAAGCAACTCAGTATGTTGAAAGATATTAATGAAGTGGCAAAATCTGCCAGAAAAATAATAATGGGTGATTTTAACTACCCCAATATTAACTGGTTGAATAACACATCTGTACATGGTTTGGAGAAGCAGCTTATTGATACTATAAATGGCTTCTTTTTGGAGCAGCTCCTTCTGGAGCACAGAGGAGGAGGAGTTCCACTCAGTAATTAATTTGTGTGTGTTTGTGTAGAAAGCAAGCATGGGTGCTCTGCTAAGCAACAATGGCCACAGGACAATGAGTTTGAATCTTGGTGATGAAGTATTTCAAGTGGTAACCAAATAGTTAAAGGCAGGTGGATGGGTGAGGAAAAACCCATACACATCAGCTATCTCAAAGGGAAGGCTTCTTTGGAGGAATGAAGGAGTTCATTCACACAGAAACAAATCACCATAGTTAAAAAGAAAGTACAGGGGTGGGGGGGATGGGGGGTGGTAAATAAATAAATAAAAAGAAAGGATAGTATGTTTCTTGGGGATAAGAATCTATGTGGCTTTCAAAAAAACACACTGCAAATGAATGAACCTTGCCTAAATGCTTTTAACAGGACAGAACATTGATTATTGTTATAGTTTGCTGATAATTCACAATCTGAAACAAATTTATAAAGCAAACTGTGGCAATCAGAATGAATAAATTCCATTTTTAAAAAATTACAGAAAGATTAAAAAATGTCATTATATTTTGTTTCAAGAATTACATCACTATCCAAGCAAATTTGCCTTTGAAGAGGATGGATATACATTATCTAGTGTACAAATCAAGGAATCTGGAGAAAGATTATCCAGGTCTTGCAGCTGTTTTGAGGAATACAGCAAAAAGTAATAGAATGTGCATGGTCGTGTTCCCCTTATCATTCTCTAGAAGTTAGATATGTCCACAAAATGCATCTTTAAGAAGAGATCAAAAACCAACTCATTTATAGAAAAAGTATACACAGACATGATAGTAAGAGTCACTTCCTAGACCTGATTGTCTAAGAATAGGGGCTATGAAGGATCAGAAATGCAGCTTGTTTGTTCCCTCATCATATTTGAAGACCCAGAGATTTAAGGACATATTAGGTTTCCATACTAGGTTAGAAAAATATTGGAGTGGGCAGCAAGCCATTTCAATTCATACCAAACAAATCTGGGCAAAAGATTCCTTTCAATCCTAATCACACTTATAATCATCAGGCTGTAATGAACACAGAAAGGAAGTATAAGGACTACTTGCTAGGGTGAAAGGCTGCCTTAGTATATAATCAATTAAAAAAGGCCAGTAACCTAGCAATGACGAAAACTAGCCCAAGCAAGAAAGGATAAGAGAGTTCTAATAACTGTTCTTTGGTGGGTATGGGGCAGGGAGGAAGATCCAGGATGGTTGTAGGCTTTTCAAAAATTTGTATTAAAATCACCATGATTTGAAGGAGGAAATGTTCCATAAAACAAAGACTTTCTAGCCATATTTTAAAAGTACTGGGTTAAGAAGCAGCAAAATTACATGAAACCAGCATTGACAAATACAGAAAACTGCATCTTAGAAAGAATAATTTCAGCTATTTAATTTCACTGCTGCATTTTATGCAAACTATAATCACTTGGTAGAAATGGAACAATAGCACAAACAAACCCTGAAGGCATAAAAAAGAAAATATATCTACAAATAAATTGATAGTGCATGTTCTAGTAAAGATGATCATGTCTGAAAAATATCCTACAAATACAGAAGCAATAAAAGTGAGTTCAGTGAACTTCAGAGGATTGTTCAATAAACATTATGGGCCATCGTTACTTGTCTCTGAATTGCAAAGGACTGCCTGTTTCCATTGATGGACCCTTGAGCCTGATTTGAAATTTGTAAAAGTTTTGCTGAAAGAGGATCAAGAAGCATTATTGCATACTCCAAAGTTAACCACATCTCTGATCCCTTGTGCCTGCTGCAGGAGCACCTCTCAAACTTTAAGCACTTTAGTTATGAGGTTTTGAGGAGTGAAATTTTTACTTAGTTTTCATCACACTAAGCTTGGATTCAGTTTCCTGAACTTCACTCTGGTCACTTCAGCAGATACTGCTGTGGATCAGTGAGTAGGCAGTTCTTTAAAAGTACAATATATTGAATACAGAAGCATTTGAGTAGAAAATAGATACTAAACTGGCAGGAATTCCATATAGGCAGCCAGTTTGCTAGCTCATTGTTCATCTTCATTCTAGCGCCCTGCAGTACTTTCAGTCTTCTGCAGGACCATGTGCCTCAGACCAGCATTCCTACCAATTTCCAGATCGAGTCTCTTTCTAAATCAAACTTTTATTTTTCTGCTGAAAATAAGAACTTTGAATTAATTCTTGTATTTTGCAAACTGTTTCATTGGGGAAGGTGGCAGTGAGAGGTGAAACTTCAAAAACTCATGTAACCTGCTTTGTTTTAGCATCGTAAAATTGAATTAATTACTCCCTGGGGCTTTTTGGCTCCTGCAGGGAATATCTTTCAGACTAACTTTCAGAGCCAGGATTATACAGTAATCTCTAATAAACCTATAAAGATAATATGGTATTTACACAATTAAGTGTGGCCCTTGATTATTTTATGATGCAAAGATACTGTGTGATCCATCACACACATGTATTAAGAACAGGAGCTGCTTCCAATTAGTCCAAATTGATTTTTTTTACTTGTTAATTTAGATATCCCAAATTATCAATTCATCATCATTATGCATGAACTTGAACTACTAAAAGTAAAAATGAACATTTTCACATTATTTAATTTCAATTATTGAGAGCACTGTCAACAAGGAAAAAAAATCATGGAAAATTAATTTTAAAAGCATGTACTGATTTTTTAAATTGACCTTTAAGCTCTATCTTATGTTTAATATCTTAAAGTAACATTTTTAATGGAGGCTTCACTTTGATCAGCTCTTTTTAATTAACTTTAGAAATGTGCATTACAGTACAGTCTTTATCAATTTTTTTACTGAGCTATTAACACTTGTGTTTTACCTTCAGCAGAACATTATCAGATTTCTATCAACTCAGGCTTTGTTATATAGGGAAGATCTTGATACATCTAGCAAGCAGTTAACCTCTTACCCCACACTCTCTTGTAACTGTGATTATGATGAATGAGCAGTTAGTTCTAAGCAATTCTATTTTATGTCAATAAATGAATCAAACAGCCATTGGTATATGTGCATTAGGAAGACAGAGAGAAAATGAAGCTGTCTGTGGACACTTTACAACCCTCACCCTTTTAAGTAATATGATTTGAAAAGTTAATGCTGACATGAACTGTTGGTATTGTTCATCCATGCTAGAGAATAAGAAATCTTGTGTGTCATTTTATGTAGAGTAAGAAAACCTGTACGTAATTTACTACTCACAGTATGGCTTAAAGAAAATTTACAGCTTTTCTAAGATCCTGCATTGTAGTAGACTTGATGATTTGGTTTTGTGATGAAACATCATTTCTTCTAAAAATATTTTGGCTCTGAAAATGCCAGTCACCTGCAGAAAGCCTATAGTACTCCATCCAGGTATGGACTTGTACAAATACTTTTTTTTCCCGCATTCTTAATGCAGCTTCTTCAGACAAATATTTCCTAACAGAGTCCTCTCTTCCAAGCACTGCATACAACTTCAAAAGCACACAGAAGTGTTTGGATGAGGATTTCCATTTTATTGCTTAGTTCTTTTGCAAAGACTTTTTTAGACAGCAGATGGATCTAGTGCATTACACGGATCTCATCCAACACACACATAGAGCAGTAGCAGAGCATGGAGGTCCTCCCTTATATTCAGAGCATGACAAACCTTTGAAACAGCATTTCTAGCAGCAGCTTCACTAACTGGTTCAACTGCATCTAAAAATAACCAAACATCACATATGTGTCCTCTGTCATTGTACAGCATTCAAGAAGCTGGTTGAATAGTGCTCTCACCCTAAGAGAAACCTTTATCCTAGTAAGTCTAAACAGTCTAATACCATGAAACCCTTTGGGTGTATGTGAATTAAAACTGTTATTTTTTTAATACTTTCTCTTGTGGCATACATTTCTTTCTTTATAAACAACTGAAGAAGATTTCTGTGCTAGGTTAAATATCAAAATCCTAGAAGTAGTTTAAGTATGTGATTTGCTTATTATAAGAAAAGCTGAAAAGAAGCATATTGCTTCCACAATATGAGCATTCTGTATTTCTATTAATTTATTTTCTTACCACCAAGAAGCAGTCTGTATGGTAATAGAGAAGCAGCCAAAATGTCTGCTGCTCTCAGAAGGTAAGTGGGAACTCAGGAACATGCTTCTGTGCCAACATCATGAAACAGACACTCCTTCTATTAGAACTACAAGGCCCTAGGTGACCTCCCACAACCACACAGCTTTAGAAACATTCACTCAGGGGAGTCCATCAGACATCCCAGCTAGGAGGACAGGATGGGGAAAGAGAACTTCAGATACTCAAAACTAAACAGAATTCTATGACTGGACTTCCCTGTTCTCAGCAGACAGATGTCCCAGCCACCTTTCTCTCTCCTTCAGTCTTTTTCACACACCTTCCTTACTTCAGGTATAACTACAAAGCTCTGGATGGATGCTTCTATCAGATCCACACTGGCAAATGCGCTTGGGCATCTACACACCAGGTATTCCTTGAGTGTAAAGAAATGCGTTTTTCCCCTTCCATTTATTTTCTGCTCAACTGACTTTCTTAAGTACTTCTAAAATATCTGTATTTACAGAAGCTTTCTCAGAGAAAAAAACCTTCAAGATGGGTGCCTTGCTTTTGTGTTTATTTCTACCTCTCATAATATACTGAAATCTCATTTTTATTAGAAAATTTGAGTGCTAATTGTGCAAGCACTGCATAAAATCAGCAAGATAGTATTCCACTAGAGGCAGATTTTTATTCACCATTTATAAAGTAATCCCAGGAAAACAAAGCTTTGAATTGCTGAAGGGCTACTTCCTGGTGTAGCCACATCATTTTACACTGATATGTCACAAATGTTAGCAGGAAGGTAGGCAGAAAAAGGCAAAGACCTCTGATACCTCCAGCCATGCACGTGCCAATAAAAATATGGATGTTGCAGTAAAAAAATGCTTCATTGCTTTGCTTTCTTAATAGGAATTTTTAAAGAATCAGAATATTTCTATAAAGTGGTAAGTGATGTTAATCACCATCTTGACCAAAATGCCATAAAAATAAGATCAAGAGGAAAATATTCAATACTGAGTTTGAAGCAAAGCATACTCCCTGTCAATGTGCTCATTAGAATAAGTGTTTGGAAAGATGAAATGTACACTATCTCAGTTTTGGTGTGTTGCAAGGTGTGTGCATGCCCCCTAAGTGTTTCTATTTTTGTTTTTAAGCTTTCTTTGAAAAAAAAATCTGTTTAGATCTACTTGACTTTAGTCACAAATCCAATTACATTATTCTCACCGTATTTTCAGCACAGGCTTTTCATTGAAGAGCTGTTCTCAAAGACACTGAAGTTTCATGGGCTCTAACACCATACATTTTAGTTTGGTTTTTTTTCCCCTCTCTGTCAGTATTTTCACTCTGTAGTCAGTTTGCAATAAAATGCTTACACAGAAACTGAACCACTAGCAAAAAGGTATTTCTAATAGCTGATATAGAAGCAAAGTTTGTTTTAAATGCTGTATTATTAGAGGACATTTATTTTTCCATCTGTAACTATAGCATTTTCTTATTGGACAAATGTACTTAAGAAGAACAATTATTTAAGACCACGTTCTTGAAAAAAGTAACCTTTAGTTAGGACAGTTACTCTCTGGGCATAACACAAAGGCACAAATGTAACATTTTCCATGAAATTTACTTTTGTATGAATCATCACTCCTGTTTTCTCCTGAACAAAACTAACCAATATAAAAAAAAAAAAAAAAGTTGTCTGTACTGGATGATCCAAGTAATTACATGTTACAGCAGAATGCATCTATGACAAAACTTTGAAAAATTTGAGGAAAAGGTTATTATAGCCCCTGGTTGAAATAGCTTTGGTATAGAACTATAGCAGTGCTTAGCTGATCTTGTATTCCCATACAAAAAAATCCACACAGTTTCAAAGATCAAACTTCCTAGCACTGATCTACACTTCTCCTCTTTGGAGTATAGATCAAAGAAACACACTATGAAAACATGCCCAAATATTATAATATAACACAAAAAAGGTATACAGTTCTAGTCAGCATTTTTTAAATGTTGCTTAGAATTGAATCTTCTCAAAGCTCCTCGTATATACAACCTTTTTGTCTTCCAAACCAGTCCTCAAAGCTTCTAACTTATATGGTATCATTTGATTAGGGATTTGTTCAGCTTCAGCTTCCACAGTCACCTCACACGCAAAAGTATTTGCAGAAATCAAGCCTTTAAACTGAAAGATACTTGAGGTAACAACCCATCCTATTAGTCTACAGTCCACAGTGAAAAATCTATTACACTATACAAATAGTATAGCATAGTAAAAAGTCTGTAACTGTTGAATTAACATACATCCCATATAGAATATTTGCAAGTTTGGTGAGGTACAGTAGAGATGATTAAGAAGTTCGAAACCTGTGTTTCTATAGAATGTATATTTTGATCCTGTTTTCAGTATGTGTGGAAACATGGGGCTGAATCAATCAGTTGCATATTTTACATTTTGTTTTCCATTTATGTGAACTTCGGGTTTGCATATGTCCTAGGTATATGGTGCTAAATACTGAAATCCTTTAGAGAACAAAACCAGTCAGACTTAGCGTTAGCTTTGCCATACAATCAGTCAATATTGTCCAGATAATCAGCCAATATTCTCCAGATATTCAGCCAATAATCTCCAGTCAATGAACTCTCAGTTGCAGAGAATGCCTACAAAAGACTAGACCGTGGTTCATTTTGTATAATCATATTGCACAGCCATTTACTTGGCTATATTGGTAAAACTGTTGAACCACATTCCAGCTCTTGTATCACAACATCATAAGGCACCTCAATTGTTGTAACTTTCTCTGCAAAAGCCAGTGTCCAGCCGTATGATAACAACAGTCCAGACTTCTCATTAAAGCTTAAGTGCTTACTTGATTCATGTGAACATGAACAACATTTTCAAAGTAGTTTTTATGTCAATTTTGTTTTCCACAGCTTTTGTATTTGTCAATCAAGAAAAGCAGGACTCAGTTCAGGAGGCCACACCATAGTAACTGAAGCCCTCTATACATTCATAAGACTACAGGAACATGAATCAAAAAATACTTAGAGGTTTTCACCCAATTAGCCTGCTATGCACAAAGAAGTTCACTATGAATTTGCCATAGTATTTATTCCATTGCTTTAATTGGAAAGTATACTCCATATTGAGGTACTAAAAAGTACCATTTGTGTTGAGTGATACATTACTATTTCCATTTATAGACAAGAAAAATGAGGCAAAGAAAGCCTAACAGTGCTTGAAAAAAAAAAAAGTGCAGTGGCAAAGTCAAGAAGGGTTACAATAAATTCCTCACTTTCAACTCAAGTAATCACTTTCCATTGTCTTCTAAGAACTATTTTTCAATGGTAATACTTTTTTAAATGCTTATTTTATTTGATAACAATATTTTCTTTAAATATGGCTGACAATGCTCATCAAAAAGATGCTGACCTGTAAATGAGGGAAACAGCAAATATAATACAGAACTACATATGAAAATGAACATTTGTAAAGAGGAAGAGTTAGTACAAATTGAACACATTTCCATATTGAGAGGAGAAACAGTCATATTTTTCCCTGATGAATGTAGTTTTGTGAACATCTTTTTCGACAAATGATTGAATAAATATTTATTCATAAACTATATTTGTGACTTAAGAGAACAATCTGCATAGATTGGTTTCATTTATACTACATCATACAGGAGGTACTGCAATAATTTATATCATGCCAAGCCTAAGTCCCATTAGATTTTCCGTACTATACTTGACTAAAGATGAAGACTATCCAAAATAGCAATTCTGAAAGCTATTTGTTGTGTAAGTAACTATCTTCCTCCCAGATCTTCTCCTCTAACTTTCCCTTTCTCAAAGCAATTATGCATAGGCCTAATCCCCTTTGCTTTATTTGAACTTGGGCATAGGCTGAAACATATTGTTGAGCCATAGCCTAAATGACTACAGTCTCAATCGTTTTGCTACAATCATAAAGGTCAGCTTTCACCAGGGTATATAAAAGAACATTATCAGTTCAGCAGATACTGGTTGTCCTAGTGTAGCATTTCCTTGAAAAGTCCTGTCAGCCTCAATTCATTTCTAGAAACAATATTCTCACAACAGCAAGATGAACTGCTATTATTATCAAGTGTCACAACTGATGTTACTTTAAGCAACACTGTTGTCTTGAAATAATATTCACTGTTAATTCAAGCATCTTTAGCTGCTTTTGAATAACCAAAGAATAAGTTGGTAGCAAAAAAAAAAAAAATCCTACAATAAAAAAATATAAGGAGCTAGGTACATTTCTTAATAAAAGAACATTCTACAACTAAGCTATGAAAGTCACATTTTAAAATAGCTTCCATTCTTAATGTTTAAAGACTATTAGAAATATGCACATAACAGGAAAATTAATCAATGAATACTTACAAATACACAAGAAAATCAGCCCCAGCTCCCAGAAATCACTGGTAAATTGCTTTTGAATTCATGAAATTGACCTGAAAACATGAAAGGAAAAAAAAAAGTTGTAACAAAAGCCCAGAACTGCTAAGCATTACTTTTTTATTATCAGAGAACAGTTAGGATTTTTAACTAAGAATTAAGTAAAACATAGACTGTTGTCACTATTTCAGGCAAGTAATTTACTGAGAATTTGTTTCCAGGAACCCAATACCAAGAGAAACAATCATTTCATTGTTCTGCATCTTACACCATAGCAACCCAGTCCATTATGGCTTCTAAGGACTGTCATAAATACAATCATGGTTATCTTTGAAGAAGGAAAATAGCTGTGAGGAAGGGGGGTTGCCTGTTTTTTTTATGTTGTCTGGGTCTTTTGGGGAGGGGGGGCGTTGTTTGCTTTTTTGTTCTTGTTATTGTTGTTTTCAAGTGTTACGTTTTTTAAGTATTTTGTTAACAGTGTTCTGCAGCTTAACTGGTATAAAATAGTATTTTTAAGTGTGTTTAAGCTGGAACCCATCTAAGGTAAAACTCATACAGAAAGACAGACTAACAATTTTGTTCTCCTATGGTCTAGATCCTGGTTAGAAGCTTAGCCTAAGTACAATGTGTTCACTATAAGGCATGATCAAACCCAACATTCTTTTTCCTGCATACCCCTCAGTTCTAGTTGGAAAGGTAACAGATGCAACTCAAACCCACAGAGCTCGCCTTATAAAATTCTTTAACTAGCACAATGACTCACTTTATGCCTCTAAATATCCATGGTTTCCTCTCTCCAGAACCCCCATGCATTAGGAGGTAGTTCAGTAGTTTATTTTTATTGTTTGGTCTACATACAGCACATTTTTAGTTCTTATGAAAACAAAGAAACTTTGTTTCACAGCCCTTGTTTTCCTTCCAAACTGCGAGGATGGATATGGGTAACATTAAACTGAAAATAGTAATGGAACCTGGGCAACTAGTTTAGGTCAAAACCTTTTTGTTCTCTGGGAGCTATCTGATTAATTTGCAGTTCATAAAACAGTGGGTGTAAGCTCAGTTTAAAAACATGTAACTATATTTAAGATGAAATCATCATTTTTGTTAGCCTCCAGTAATCTTTAAGAAACACCTTCCCACAACATTTCTGTATCCTAAAGTGCACCAGCCAGTACTGCACATTGCCTAGAGACAAGGAGAGAATACCAAACTTATCTTGATGTAGAATATCCTCCTTATTTCATACACCCACCCTGAAGTGCATATTATTCATTCCAACCAAGCCCTCCCCCATCCTGAAAGTACACATTTAATTGTGTCTTCTCTCCTGTAATACCAACAGAGAGTCAACAAATCTCATTTCCCATATCAATGCAGTGTTATTATATATTTTAAAAGCAAGTCTGAATCTCATTATCAGCTGATTTATGCCATTAGTGTGCTTTGGAGCCACCAATTAAACAAGGACAGTGGTTCATAAGGTCACAGTTAATTAATCTGAAAGAGTATAAATATACTTTAATGCACACCACCTCATGTAGGGAATGTACAAAGCACCAAACTGGGCAAGCAGTTAGGGGGAAAGGTTAAATATACAAAAATTTTAATTTAGCTTTAGCACTGTGTTAATCTATCAGGAAGAAAACTTCAGTTTAGTTAAAAAAAAAAAAGAATCCTGCATAATGACACATATTTGAAGCCTTGATTCTTCCAGCAACAGTGCAAGTGAAGGAGAAGGTAGAACAGAGCTAACCATAGTGACACTGGGCAAATGACAGCTTGCTGATCAGATAACACCTCAGAACTGGGTATCAGTTGCAGGCTTACCTGTTACATTGCTAGTCAGGATAGGTAAGAAAAAAAAAAAATCAGACAAAAAAACACCCCTAGACAGCCCAGTCTATGCAAAATGGACTCATCTAAGCTAGACTGTTTTTATTACATCAAACCCAAAACCCAACTTTTCCTTCAACCATACTATTTGGTAAATTTAATAAAATAGTGCAATCAAATGTTCAGTAACAGCAATAATCCACTGACACAACCAGAGTAGAACCAGGCACTGCTCAAAAGATGTCAAGAGACAACATAGCCAACCCCCCCAACACACAAAACCCAAAAGGAAACATTGTGACCTATTTAGAGGTAATTGCAATTTTTTTCTCCCTCACATCTGTATTCCTATATTCTATAGCCTCCCCTTGCTTTTTTCTTTTCAGCTTTGCAGGTAACTTTTCTTGAACTGAAAAAAAAACTAAAAATCTATTTTCTTATCTGTATAGAAACCCCTCTGTCCACCAAATATTCACATCATAAATTTTAATACAAAATTTCTACAACCATATTCTATCCAAATCATATTATTCAACACAAATTTATTATATTAATTAAAATAGACCAAGGGCTAATATTATACAAGTCAGTAGTTGCTCCATATAGATTTTCATAGCTGTTTCTTTCATCAATAGAAGACTTACATCATGTTTTTAAAGGTGTTTGTGAGACTGGCTCCTACTGATGTTGAGAAGAAAGACCTAACCCTTTCTGAAGTCTGCCCCTTATTCTATTGGCTCAAATCCATTTACATTTACATTTTAGATGACACATGTTGAACCCCAGGTGACTACACAGGTGAATAGCTGTTGCATAAATATACACAAAGTTTTCCTGAAAGTATCCTGTTGACTTAATTGGTTCAAATCTCACCGGAAACTTCACTCAAAGTTGACATTTGTAGTCAAAATGCTTTCAAAACATTTTAAATGCCTGTAATTTCTACAAGTATATTAGATGCTTGCTTGGAAAGTGGCTAGCATCCTTATGAAGGACTGACTCTCCCAGTCCTCTGTGAAAGAGGAAAAATTAAGCTGCAAGAACAACTAATGTTCTGATTTCTAGTACCTTTGCTAAAAGGTGTTTCATATTTGTATGGATCCATAGCATTAACAGGTTAAAAAGCCAAAAACTTTGACAGCAGAAAAGAACCCCACAGTGTAAAGACCAAAATCTGTGTACCTGTGACTCCACTGCTCTGCAAAAAGCAGATGCAATACAGCAGAACTGCATTAATTTACTGGCTATACTTCTGTGGCATTTGCTGTTGAAAACACCCAGAGATATCACACCATGAACTCCCAAGCTTTGGAAAACAGAATAAAAACTCAAACACAAACTGCCAACATTAAGAAAACAAGAAACCACAAAGACAGGGATTTACCAAAAGGACATAAGGGTTCAGGCAACCCACTTTCAATAAAAAATAACAAAGGCTGATTATTTCCTTTTTTACCTCAAAAATTCCATTTCAGAAAACCATTAAAGGTTACATTTTAAATGAAAAGGTTTGCTCAAAAGCAAACATTACAGCAGTTTTCACAGATTTTACTGTTTATTTGTTTGGGGCTGTTTTTTTCAAACAGGAAAAGGTGTGCTAACGTCAGGTAACATGAAGCAAGACTGAAGTAATTTCTGCAAACACCAAAAAGTCCCAGGCTTGGCTTTAAAAAGTGTTAATAAAGTTAACCATCTCTCATTGACAGATTATGCACATCACTAAATGACTATGGGATCTTGTATGCTCGATGTGTTACGAACCAAAGGAAACTCCATAAATAGCCAAATGCTGCTTATAAAAGAGCTCTCTTTTGGCCCACACACCATCAGCTCTAATATTTCCAAGAGATTTTTGTTTTCAGATTTTACCACTTTTGGAAAGCAGAAAAAAAATTACTCATTTTATAAATTCTTTAATTAAAATATTCTTATTCTTCTAAGACAGAGTTTCTACAGGTAGTCTGTATTTTCTGTGCACAGTCATCAGTGAGCACGAAGGAAGCCTGCAAGTAAAAAATGGAAGTAGTTATTTAGTAAAAGGCATGGCATCATGTTATATCATTTGCAAATGTGGCCTATCATTGTGGGTTGCTGGGACTAAAATATGTATCACTCAACAGCTGTTAAAAAACTATTTTCAGAATTATAGAACGATCTGAAATGAGAAAAAGTAGTAATACAGAAATCAAGCTATACGCTTAGGTCCCAAATCATGTAACAATTTCACACCCTGAAATATGCAAAAAAAAGTCACAACTGAAACAATATTAATGATCTTTAAGCCCCTAGCCACAATCACAAAACTGAAGGAGGAAGTAGGCAGATTATCACAAGATCCTTTGAGCTGGATTTCTAAAAATCTTAATTCAGGTAAAGGGCACAGTTTCAAGATGATTCAGTTAAGAATCTTTTACTCACACACAGAAAACTCTTCACACATGATCATTTTGAAACAGGAAAGTAAACACAGTAATTGCCCACTACAGATGAGACAAGGAAATAAATTACCATTCCCTTCTCTTTGTGTCACTTCTCTTCAATGACTTGGGATTGTGTTAAGAAACAGACCTTTGCTGGCTTGATTCTTAAAGTGTTTGCTTTCACTGGTACCATGCATTAACAAAACAAACAAAAAACCCCACGATTTTGTTTCCCTAATGCTTGTCATTTTAGAAGAGTCACTCAGCGATGATCCTCATTTGATTTTTGTACTCTGTAGGTTGCAGCCAAATGATCTATCAAAGGAGGAATCAGCGCATATCACCTGTTACACAAGTGGTCATTTTAAAATACATGTTACAACTCAATGAGTGAAGAACAACGTGATGCATACAACGTAAAAATTGGTCTACAAAGCTCTAAAGTGTACAAAGTCACTGCTTTTGCTTTACAGTTCCACATACCAGAAGCTGTGATGTCGTTATTACAGAAACAAGGTTCAAAAAAATACCTAAAATAGGATACATCTCCACCAAGCTTTACAGGGAGATGTGAGCTCACTCTGCCCACACTCAAAGATGACTGGCCACAAACCCACTCTAATCCAGTTTAGCTATGGTTAGCACTTACGTCAACTACATGACTTCCAGTTTAGAGGAACCTCACATCTGCCTACAAAAGGCATGTCGACGTTCACATACAATACATGGCGTTTATGTAAACCACCTCTTAAAAAAAAAAAAAAAAAGGAACTCCATAAAAATCACCATTTTTGCCAAAGTTCACAAGACAGTTGTTCCCTGTCTTTTCCAAAAGGGGATCACTCAGTAGTGGCACATTACCTGACAGCACTCTGAAGTTACACATATCTGGAAAATTACAGTAGGTCTTCAACAGGCATCTCAGGGAGGTTTTTCTGCTGTGTGCCTGCATATCGCTACAAGAACTACAGCATACAAAATTAAGGTGTTTTGACTTTATCACCTCATAGCATAGCATCAGGTTGAGACTAAAGAGGATTTTGATGAAATAAAGTACTGGACATGTCCAACAACTAATTTAAATGTAGTACTGCATATGCCACTAAAATTACACTTGCAAACACCAAACCATCAAATTCACTGTGCAGATGAAAGCACCTAACTATGTATTTTTTTTCTTGCACATAAAAGGAAGGGGGGTAGCATTCCAGATCTGATAAGCTCTGTACTCATACTTTCAAGCAGATAAGAACCACAAGACATACACCACACTGCTTGGAAGGCTGAAGGCAGAGGAGTAAATGCAACTATAACTCATGGGTTAGAGATAGCAAAAGCCTCCTCAGAGGCCCAGAGTAGACTGGTAAGTGCTGCTGACTCCCTGCTCCCACATCAAGGGACTCAGATTTCCATGCAGTTCCTGCACCAGGCCACTGCCACTCACATGATGTAGCTATGACACAAAAACCACCTCTGAACTTCTTGTGAGCTACATGCTAGTTTAACAGCCACAAGCTGGCTCATTTTAATCAATATAACTGAAATACAGAAAGCAGAAAGTTCTCAAAGCAGACATGTTTCTTTAGAATTCACAATTACGGATCCATGTGCTGAAGGCACTACATCATGAACTAAGCCCACAATGTAAATCTGCAGCAGTACAAGCCCCAAGAAGTATGACTAGGGCTCCAAATACTAGAAAACCTTCCAATCCATGGTTATGTTAGAAGGATACAGAGAAAAATTTACAGAAAATATAAACTGCATTTGGAAAGTTACTTTCTATGACTAGAGAAGCAGCAATGTGCAGAGGACATGGATTGGACCTGGCATCCAGGGTCACTCTTCAGAAAAACATTTGTCACACAACCATGGCAGTCAGCCACACACAGACCGATACGGCAGCTCCAGCACTGACCTGCATTATAATATTTTTTCCTCTTCTCTGCGTGCCTCAACTGAACTTTCTCCACCTGGAATAATAGTTTTTTAATCCCTTCCTATGTGTGTACAGGGAGTTGCACCCATAACAGGGTCTCAGGGTGCTACTGGGACATAACCTCACAAGGATTCTCTGGATACAAGTCTAACACAAAATAATAACAATCTTTTTGTTTATTATAGAATGTTATCATTATGTAATAACTGCATTATGCGAGAAGAACACACATACTAGAAGCTGTTAGACTAACAGCTTTTCTGACAAATTGCATTAAAATTAACAATACTTCTAGCAGGCTTTGGTTCCCTTTATCTTTTGAATGTACAGTGTGTCAGGTTCCCTGCTCCTTCATATTCTGACCAATGTTTACAGTAATTTTACTGAATAATTGGCTTATTTTGTTTAAGAGGGTATGCTCCTCCAGGTCAGTTGCATTAACAAAACAGACAATATAAAAAGTAGAAAATGTTATTCAAAGTGTAATTTAGCACACAGTTGAGTCTCTTTAATGAGCTTCATGAACTCTGGCCTAAACTGAGATTCATTACATAAGAGAATAGAATTGCATTGATTTGTAGTGCAAACCTGCTATCTAATGGTGACTCCACCACCTCCCTGGGCAGCCTGTTCCTATGCCCAACCACTCTTTTTGTAAAGAAATGTTTCCTAATGTCCAGCCTAAACCTCCACTGGAACAATTTCAGGCTGCTTCCTCTCATCCTATCACCTGATACTAGAGAAAAGAGACTGACCTACACCTCACTACAACCTCCTTTCAGGTAGGTGTAGAGAACAGCAAGGTCTCTCCTCAGCCTCCTCTTCTCCAGACTAAACAATTCAGTTCCCTCAGTCATTCCTCACAAGACTTGCTCTCTAGATAATTCACCAGCTTTGTTGCCCTTCTCTGGACATGCACCAGCACCTCAGTGCACCTTTTAGTGAGGGGCACAAAACTTAACCCAGGATTCGAAGCATGGCCTCACCAGTGCTGACTAAGTACAAAGACATGATCGCTTCCCGACTCCTGCTGGCCACACTATCCCTGATACAGGCCAGGATGCTGTTGGCCTTCTTGGCCACCTGAGCACATTGCTGGCTCATGTCAACCAATGCCCCCAAGTCCTTTTCCACCATGCAACTTTACAGCTACTCTTCGCCAAGCCTGTAGCATTGCATGGGGTTAGTGTGATCCGAGTGCAGGACCAGACACTTGGCTTTGTTAAATCTCATACAACCAACTTCAGCCCATCAATCCCTCCTGCCCAGATCTCTTTGCAGAGCTTTCCTGCCCTAAAGCAGATCAACACTCCCACCCAATTTAGTGTCATCTGCAAACTTACTGAGAGTGCACTCAATTCCCGTATCCAGATCGATAAAGATAGCAAAAACAACTGCCCCCAATACTGAGCCCTGGGGAACACCACTTGTCACTGGCTGCCAACTGGATTTAACTCCATTCCCCACCACTCTTTGGGCCCAAGCATCCAGACAGTTCTTAACCCAGTGAATGACCCACTCATCCAAACCATGAGCAGACAGTTTCTCCAGGAGGATGCTGTGGGAAACAGTGTCAAAAGCTTTACTGAAGTCCACATAAAGAACATGCACAGCCTTTCCTTCATCCTCTAAGCAGGTCACCTTGTCATAGAAGGAGATCCGGTTCATTAAGCAGGACCTGCCCTTCAGGAACCCATGCTGACTGGGCCTGATCTGGTTGCCCTGCAGATGTTGCATCATGGCACTCAAGATGACCTGCTCCATGACTTTTCCTGGCACTGAGATCAGAATGAGGACCTGGGAAGCTTCTGGCCTTTCTTGCAAATGGGCATCACGTTTGCCAATCTCCAGTCAGCTGGGATGTCTGAACTTAGCCAGGACTGTTGGTAAATGACAGAAAGTGGCTTGGTGAGCACATAATGCCAGGCCCCTCAGTACACTTGGGTCTATGCCATCCAGCCCCAGAGATTTCTCTCTAAGTCACTAACCATCTCCTCTTGGACTATGGGGGCTTTATTTTCCTGCCTATCCCTTACTTCCAGAGTACTAGTGAATGGGAACACATTACCATATTTACAGTTCCAGCATAACAGAATCATCATAGAAGAGTTTGGTTTGGAAGAGACTTTAAAGATCATCTAGTTCCAACACACCTGCCATGGGCAGGGACACCTGCTACTAGACCAGGTTGCTCAAGGCCCCATCCAACACTTCCAGGGTTGAAGCTTCCACAACTTCTCCAGGCAGCCTATTCCAGTGCCTCACCACCCTCACAGGGAAGAATTTCCTCCTAATCTAAATCAAGCTTCTTTCACTCTGAAGCCATTACTCCTCACCCTGTCACTACATGCCTTTTCCCAGCTGTCCTGTGATCCCCTTCAATATACAGCACTTGAATTTGAAAATTCCCTGAAAAATGGATATTCAACCTGTCACAACTGATGTGGTCACATGAAAACAATTTTAAAAAATAATAATTTAATTTTTTTTTTTTAAAAAGCAACAATGTACCTTTACTTTCAGAATTCAATGTATGCAAGTTATGAGCCAAATGGCCAGGAGCTAAGCCAGCTGCACACAAACTCACATTTTTTTCTGACAAACTTATTTTGCAACATTTCAATATAATATAAGTGTGCTGTTGAAACTAGTGTTAATCCAAACAAAATATTGGGGTTCTCTATTGGAGAGCACCTTATTATTGCAGCTCAGATGTTCAAAGATAGTTAAGTAGGACAGAAAAATCAATTAGAAGGCCTTAAGAATGCCTGCCTTCAGGTCTACTTCCCTGGATTCCCTGAGGGACAAAACCTCTTTCCTACATATCTCGGGGTTTTTTTTCCCCTCAAACCCTGCAACATAATAATTATAGCTTCAATCTTTTTTTTTCTTTTTTTTTTTTTGTCCCCATACACTAACTTCCCCTCTCAGCTTTTTGAAATCCATTTCTCCTGACACTATACCCAGAGAAAAGGAGATCCAGGTGCTCTCATTTTAATTTCACTTTGGAAGAATCATAAGTAAATAAACCTTCTTTCTTCAAGGATCTGCTCAATCAGTTAGAATCCCATTTTGCATACATCTTCTCTGTCAGAAAACAGTTCCCCAAGTACACAGTAAAGCAAGACTATGTCTTTGCCTTCTGACCAAAGGACCACTCTATTTCTGATTACCTACAATAATTCTCACTTGCTGGACAAATCAATCGAATGAAGAAATATCAACCACAATACCTCAACAAGCCTTCAAAATAAAAACCTCTTGGCCTTCCCCTTCATGAGCTGGAAAAGCAAGCAAAAAATTGTGCTTGATTAAGACATCTTGAAACATAAATTTGCCTTCAATGTCAAAGCTATTGGTTTGATAAGAATTCATCTTTGGACACTTAACTAGATGAAGCCCAAGTTTCTTCTGATTTTTACCTATAACCTCTCTGCCAAAATCTTGTTTGTGATTTGGAACCATACTTGTTCTTGCAGCCTATCATCTAAGGATTTTGATTTCTCTTTTTTTCCTGCAACGTTTATTTTGGAACCAGAACTATGTTTACCACAGACAGAAATCCTTGTGGGCAATACTTCATCACATAAAGGATAAGACAACCCCTAAATCCAGTTTATGTTAAGCTTTGTCATGGGTACTAACAGTCAGTCAGGTTAAAATGCTAAATCACTACTTTCTATCAGTCCACAAAGATCAGTCTTATGTTCACAGCATGGGTTTTCCTCTGCTTGTAGAGATGCCACATTCTTAAACTGGTGATCTTAGAGTCAGAGGTGCCAGGCACTTTAGGACAGATCATTCTGAGCTACAAATATAAAGGCAAGTTTAGGGAAAGGGTTCTGTTTTTCACGTGCTGACAAATGATTCCTACCCTCCTCAGGAAGTCATATAAAACCACATCTCCAGGCATTTACAGCATTGCTCAACATCTATGAGCCTCGGGATATCTGCACCTGCCCTCAGCATGATACTGACAAGCAGCAATGAAAAGCTGACAGCTAGAGGGGTGGCTACTAGGTGCTTTGCACATGATATTTCAAAAATGTAAATGGAATACTGATCTTCAAAATAATTTTTAAAAAAACTAACACCCCCCCTTCAAAAAGTTGGCATTTCCCTGGATAGCAAGCCTTAAAGTTTCACCAAATTAACTCATCAGCCTGACATGTCTCATTACAAGATCTTATCACTGGTTTAACTAAGCAAAATAAAATGAAGGAAGAAAGACCAAATATAAGGGGAATAACTTCTATTTCTTTTTAAAACCAGAGTTTTTTTAAAAGTGCTTCAAACACATTTCTGTTGTGCTAAATGAAGCAGCTATCGCAGTGGAATTTTAGGGTGGTGTTTTCTCAGTTTTCTTTGTAACAAACACTAGAGTGAACATTGCCTCAACATCCATCAGAAATCATTAGAGCACAAGTTATAACTACTCTCTGGCAACTATAAAGTATGCAGATTCTTCTTCTTTTTTTTTTTTTAATTTTCTGATTACTACTTCCTTTCAACTAGACATGGTTTTCTTCACTGAGTTAGAAATGTCTGGTTTTCTAGATGACCCTACCCTCTTTTTCTGGCACATGTACCCTTTGGAATGCAGTGCAAAGTTAATTGCTATGAGGACACTTATAAGGAAACTTTCCGGGAAATCAAAGAAAAAGAAAATATTTAAAATTTCAGCCAATGCCACTCTCAAGAACCAAAGTCATATTCATAGAAGATTTGCCCATGTGTCAGTTTTTAATCCTTATTCTTCTCCCTCTTCATTTAAGAAACTAAAATGTTAGTGTTTGAATGATCACATTTGTAATTTAAGTTATTTTATTGCTAATTACTCTTTACTTCCAAATAACTTCATTTGCCTTCTCTCCAGTTAAGGACATTAGGGCGGTACTGCAGGTCACAGCTATGTTCGAGATCCCTTTGTTCTCAGTGCTGTGTAAATAGCCATAAAGTGCACAGCTCTAAAAGGACATGCATTTTCAAAATATCAGCAGACACATTATTCAGTGTGAATAAATATGGTCCCTCGAAGAACTCTATCAAACCCTAGGGACTCTCCTGATTTCACAGGAAGGCATGGCTATTTTTGGAATGCAGGGTTAAATCTCAGCTGTACTTGATTTGTTGCAGAATAGCAATGATTTTAACGGATCTAGAATTTTGTTCTTTATTCAGTCATCCCAAATACCTGATAATTCACTGCAAAGTCAGACACTGCTATCATTAAGCACCACAACAATATATTGTTCATTTATGCAATGTTTGCAGATAACATTTTGTAATACCTTGCAAGACATTAAGTAGTTAAGACTAGTACATTTGGATGATATTTTCCTCTGTAGAGGGTGTCAACATAAAATTTGTAAACATTCAAACCATAGTTTGAGGATCTAGGAGGAAGATCAGGCAACATGCATTTCCAATACTGACACTCTATACTGGGATTATCTGTGCAATTAAGCAAGACCTTAATAGCAAGTCACCCTCTTGAAAATCAGGGAATAAGATTCTACTCAACAACATCAGAGACAGCAGAATTCCCATCTAAGCCAAGTCCAGCTTTGCAAAAATCAGTAAAAATATTATTAAAGCATTTTTAAAGTTATAAATTAAAAAAATATTTTTTAAAAAACACACACATAGATGAATCCTCTCTGTAAGCACACTGATTTTAACACTAACTAATCACAAGTTACTTAAGCGCATCTACAAAAATTAAGAGATAGGTCTACAAAAAAAAGTGGCTTAGTGCCAACAAGAGAGTCTCCCATCAATCATATATGATACTTTTCTTGATATCTCTCCCTTCCTGGAGAAGCAGCTGCGCTCTACAGCAAGTCCCAACAATCTTTAAAACTTAGATTCAGCAGACATAAGAGGGTCTAAAACCACAACCAATTAAGCCTTTCTGATTCGTTCACAGTTAAATGGCAACATAAGAAGCAGGATTCTCACATCTTATTAAAAAAAAAAAATCATATTTCACAGCATTTCACAGTTGCACCAGTCCAATGCTACAGAAGCCAAAGAACCTTCCTGATGTAAGGGATAGCTATACCTGACCTCATTATCTCAACTATGCCTCATCCAAGATGCATTTCAACAAGCTGATCCTACAGTCACACTACAGTCAGTGGTAAAAATTATTTCAGTGACAATAACAACTGGAGTTTCAGACAACAGGAATACAATTCTTGTGTAAAAATGGGCAGCAAACACCAACATCACTTGGTTCTCTAGCATCACTAGGGTTTAGAAAACATATACAATTGAAAGGAAAATAACATGCACAAAATTTCGTTCAAATACATGATTGCAGCACACACATTACTGCTGTGTTGTTATCAGGGCTGGCTAGAATGTATTCAAAGTCAGATTTTAATGCAGAAACAAATCAATCAACACTTCAAACTTGTCTGGACTTACTTTATGAAATCAAGCAACATTGTAGGAGTTCTAAAATGTGCTGTGTGACCTGCTATTTATTTTTTTTTTCAATTTCTCTACTCTGTAAAGGTGTCCTGTCCAAATTCTTTCAATGGGAAGAACTCCTAAAACAACAGACCGCTCTTGAGCAATCTCTGACTAGATGTGGGAAATAAATTTCATTACACACCTGAACCCAAAATGTAGGATATATTCATATTGTAGAAGAATTATATATTAACAGCATGCTGTGAAAACTGACCATGCCAGAAAAATATCACACTACTCAAACAAAAAACAGTATTGTTCATAATACAAGGTTTCCACTTTGGAAACATAATTTGGTACACTATGAGGCTCAATTATTCTGAGTTTCAGATGCTCCTACAGAGAAGTTAAGTGCAAAGAAATATATGGTTCTTTCTTTTCTGTGTCTGAGAATAACTGGTCCACTGATAAAAAGTATGCTGCTAGAGAAATTGGTAAATAAGCTTTTGGAGTTTGCCATCCATTAAAACTTGGTGATCCCTCCCAAAGCGCTTCATCATCAGAACCATCTGGTGTTCTTTCTGCACAATTACCAAAATACAGAACATATTTTGACTTGGCACTTGCATTTGGTAGACACTTTAGTCATTTTATAAGCAACAAGACAGCATCTTGCCAAAACACGGCCTCAAAAGGAAATTTCAACACAGTAGAATTTGACTTCTATCCTAGGAAGTTCTACCCGAATAGAAAGAAGGAATGCCTTTGCCTTCAGCTAATAGCTTCACCTTCACATACAAGATGCCTCTTACCAGTTTCATCACTCTGTTTCCTCTTTGTGTTGAGGATTCAGAGCATAATCTAACAGATTAGAGGTAAAGTGAACTTCCTCTAGTTGAGACTCAGTTTCTTTTAAGTTGTCTGTCTCTAAAACCCAACTAACGATCTACCAGAAATTAAACTATTAAAAGTAAAACAAACTAGTAATTTCACAATAATACTCTGAAGAACACTATCCAGAATATTTCACATCAGACTATCCCACCGCATTTTTTTCAGCGCCTGCACATACTGTGGAGCAGACCTGTAAATGTAGGAAAGTCTGAAAAATCAAGGGAGAAGGCAGGAATATGGACTACTCTTGACACCCAATTTTCAAGGTCTACATAAAAGAAAATATGATGAGAGCAGATGTGGTGTTAGTCTAGCTGGTGCCAAAAACAGTCCAGCTGCTCTGAAATTATATGAAAAAACCAAGAGGCAAATATTTTTTTAAAATAGTCCAATGTAGAAAATACATCCAAAACAACAACTACAAGTTCCACAGCAAACTGTGGAATATAAACTGTGGAATATGTGGAAAATAAGCTGCTGCACGTGTGGTGTGGAAATCTTTCAAGTATCACAACAATATATAAACGAGAAAACAGGTTTTAAACTCAAAATGGCCCTACTAGGACACAGATTTGCACCCACCAGAATTTTTATAGTTATAAATTGGGCTGATAAAGTGAAAGAATAACAAATTAGATCATTGTAGACATGGAGAACTGAGCAAAATGTTACCATAAAGTTAGTAAGAAAGTTCTATAATTTGGTTGGAAATTGTACAAGCTATTATTATATAACTGAAGAAACAAGCCTAATGAAATTAGCATAGTAACATGCAAAGAAGAGATGTATAAAATATGCAATCACATAAAAATATATTCACACAATAAGAAAGGTAGCAGAACTAACGGAAGTGAGAAGTTAGAAAGAGTTCATTTGGTGAAGAGATCTATGAGTGCATATGGCAATCTGAGGAACCCCAGTTGTGTTTGTCTTTATTAGACAAGCTGTCAGACAGACAAAATGTAAATAAACATTTGACTACATAGTGTCATTCTCATTGGGTGACTCCAAAGATTACATACCTCCTCTGTCGGCAAAACCAAACCGCACATAACATCCTTATTTTTACACAAAATCTCAGATCAGATTTCATAACATCAGATATTTAAAAATCAAACATGGCTTATTTATTTCCCACAGGTTTTTTCCCTCTTTTCCCATTTTATCATGGCTAACTATATTGTAACAAGTAGCAAATTCTTATCAAGTCATATTCTCAGGTTTTTTTGAGCATCAGCATGATTCTTACATCTCTACCAGCAAGTGAAAAGAATGAAAGTATTTATTTTCAGGAAGGCTAACTAGATTACTGCTACCTTACAAAAGCTTTATGTGGTGTCTCTGGTATTTCAGCTAATGTCATCACAGCAGCATGTAAAAATCACAATGTGATGATAATACAGCATTCTCCAAAGGAACAATCAAGTCAAAATGTGTAACAATTAAGAAAAAAAAAATCATTCCACTTACATAATATAACTTTGAGCAACCACTCTAACATCAGAAAAACTTTCACAGGGAAAGATGCTGGTGCTTTCAGGCCATGAATTAATATTTTGGTTTAAATTTCTGCATCTAGAAAAGGCCAAACACAATGGACCAGATTCACTAGTGTGTTACTTCAGATTTATGACATGTTAACTTCACAGATACAGTGCTCGTTTCCTAAGAGACAAACTAATGTCTACACTACAGGCATCTGAACATCTCCATCTCACTTTAAAAAAAAAAAAACAAAAACAAGCAAACAAACAAACACCAACATATATGATAGGTCCTTGCTTTACCTTTTCTAATAAAACTAGCAATTTACCATTTATAACTGTGATCCATACTGGCATATTTTTTGTGTAAATTCTGCACAAGCAATTACATGAGATAGAAGAAAACCTAAATTCCTGCAGCACATTAAGACTGAGTTGCCAGCTCCAAAAAACAGACAGCTTTTGCAAAGCATACGCGCTAGTCATGAGCCCAGAGCATGGTTATTTTCTACAGTTGTGCTCTAATGAAAGTGAGGAGAAGCCAGTGGCTATAAACAGAGCAAGAAACATTGCCTGGCCCTATTCTTACCTACCCGAATGAGAAGAGGACTCAGCAGAGATTTCCCAAGTTCTCCCCAGGCACAAATATATGCATTTCTATGTTTTGGCCTTCACAACTGTGAATCAGAAACCAGGATCAGCCCAGAAATATCTGCAGTCTGCTTTTCACAGAAACATAATTTTCCTGTTATGCCTTGCTACAGCTATATATCTTGCAATGTTATTCTTGTCACATTCTAAAAATCTGCCTTTTTTTTTTTTTTTTTTTCTTCAGGATGAATTCTGCCTTCAGCTGCAAACTAAGAGTTTCCACAGAAGCCATAGTGGTGGCACACTGGTGTACCAGGAAAAACAGAACTCACGCTCATATGCATTAGCATACTTTTATAGCAATATAATACACAATTTATGTTGTGATTTAAGAATTTAAAACTAATCATATGTACAATTAGGCCATTGAAGAAATAACTGCCAAATAAGTTGGAATTAGAGCTCTACACACACAATTCAATGCTTATACTTGGATCAGTGAACTGGAAAAGCTCAGTAAGCCAGCAAGGCTTAGGTACAGAAGCTGACACTCCAGAAGTGTCTGCAAGCCCCCCTCTCCTTTAACCAATTAAAACAATCCTGCCATTTAATGGCAAGGAACAAAGAATGAGCAATGAGAAAAAAGGAAGGAAAGATTAAGGTAATAAATCCTTAACATTATAGCTCAGAAGGATAATTTTTATCATGGTCTGGCCAAAGATGATCCCATTCTATTCAATTTTGAATACATACGTAGTTCTTTCTTGTCTAATAATTAATTATAATATAGAATTATATCAGAGAAGATAGTGCCTTTTCTAAAACTCAAATAAATAGAAAAGTCTGAAGTCTGATATACATCTTATTCCAATATGTGCTTCTCCATTTCCCATGTATTTCCATCACTGTATGGCTACAAAACATTTGCACTGAACTATGGTATTTTTCACTAAACCCAGGCTCAATATTTTCTTGGAATTTAGAACTGCAAGTCAGTCACATGATAAATTAACCTATACTGTAATTAATTGATCCATATATGATCAGGCTGCAGCCAGTCATATTAGTCCTAGCAAACTACGGTGTTGCTCATGCTCTGGTATGAGCAGTTTTTAGTTGATTTTCCTAGCTACTTGGCTGTCAGAGTGAAATTTTCATCAGGTTTTTTTTTGATGAACAGAGAATTTAAAACCTGAGCTACGTCATCTATAACCTACCAATTGCTTTTTGGTGTGTTTTAGTTAACAGACTATATAACTTCAAATTATAAAACATATTTATGCACATTTACTTTTATTCACAAATAACCAGATACACACAAAATAATCCTGAACTGAGTAATATTCAAGAAAAATGAGACCACGACTTATTTAGCTATCTTCAACTTTTAAAATTCTAAGGGCATCTAAAAGTTCAGCTTTTTATTATTATTCTCCATTTTTTTTCCTCTCTCCTTTTCATGAGCAGAAATCCTGTTACAGCACTACAGCCACACTACAGCGTTCAAAACTGCCCTTTGATTTTGGGATAGTTTTTTTATTAGAGAACAAATATGACAGGATGAACAGAACTCTGTTCCTGTGGAAAGGTGAATGGCAATGCAGAGAAAGGGGGACGCAGTAAATCCTAATATGCAAAAGCAAAAGAGAGACAAGTTTTTCAAGGAAACAAAAGCTGAAATAAGAATATACACCATGGTACCAAACTGCAGCAGGTATTTAAAAGTATGTAAACTGAAATCTTATTGAAAGATTTTTACTGTTTTTACTGGAAAGCTGGAGTAGCCAGATGCTGCTGCATAAATGGATTCGCTGTTTGTACATGCTATGCAGTATGACATAGTCTGGAGGAGTAACAGGGTTGGTAGGGACACAAACCCGACTGGAGGCCGTCATTGAGGACCTACAGCTTTGATATCTGGCCACACAACCTTTGTATGAGCTGTAAGAAATGGCTGAGACGTATCACAACACATACTTTGATTCCATTCTTGCCGTGAATGCCATGGAAATTCATTTGCACAGTTCCTGGCAAGCCTTCTCTTATTTGCAAAGCAAATCTGTACCAGCATTGCTGTTGGGGAGAGTGAGAATGAGCGCAGGTGAAGAATTTGACTCCATCCTTAAACACGTTTGATTAGACTTGCGCAAGTGATGCTCCTGGATGAACTGCTCACCAAAACCAAGCCGCTTACAGAGCAAGTCAGTAGCCTCAGCTGTATGCAAAAGCAGAGAAGTACCCACACATGAGGACATCAGAGTTCCAAGCTAGTATTCTCACAAGGTATCCCTGATTTTGTGTAGCCCTAATCTCTGTGCTTCAAGCGTGCTTTCATGTATAATTTGTTAAGGACATCTGAAATGCTCTTATTTAACACAGCACATCATGAATACTTAAATAACCAGGAAAAAAAATATTTTCCCAGTAAAAGAAAAATAATATATGGCTAGGTAATGTTTCAAATCAATACACTAATCCTTACTCTTTCAGTTCCAATGATATGAAAGATTAAATTGCTGATAGTGATCAAACACAGCAGTGCTTTATTTTCAGACCCAAGTATGTAAGATTTCTCCACCATAAAAACCACAAGTACAACACTTGAATTATGAAGGTCCTTTCTTTTTAAACAAATTTAGAAAATGTAATCATCCTTCACAGGTGAGATATTCTGTTTATTCTATGGAGAATCGTTTCAGTCTAAATTAAACTCTTCAAATGGTTTTGATGATTGCCACAATAAGGACACAACAGGGAAAAGATCTGGGAAGAGAATAACGTGTTAGATGAATGGCTGACAGAAATACTTCTAGTGTATGAAAACCACTAAGGGCTTTTTTAACCAAATATCAGTATTATTTTTCCAACCATTAAAACTAATGCTGCTTATCTGTCCTAAGTGAAAATGCCAGTTTGCATTCTCCTCTAATACATACTGAGTATTTCAAAGATAAATAGAAGACATATGTCTTTTCAGCATTACCACTAGGGGTACAAACACACCTTCTAGATACAGACTGTTAAAAAGCTTTGTGCATTCACCATTTAAAAATTAGTTCTTTTGGGGTGTCCTGACCTTGAATAACCAAACACAGGGCAGAGTGAAAATGGCTTGTCTGTGTAAAATTTAAGATGCAAGTCCTGCTACAAATTGCTTAGAATCTAAGCAACTCAGAATTTAAATTAGATTTTGATAAGACAAGTGGCAAAAAGCAAAGAAAATATTTAAAGCACAATACAAATCTCAAGCACTCTCTTTTTTCTGATCCTAACCTCAAATGTCACAGACAGAAAGAACAATCAAATAGAGGCCCATCAAAAACTTGTGGAAAAGGTTATTCATCTGTTCTTATGTTCCCCTTTTCCAAGCTGTCACTAAATCCATGCTTGATGTGGATGCGTGATGTGGAACACTACTGTCAGCAATCAAGGAAAATTCTAATACAAAGTCACAGAACTACACCATTCCTGAAAAACAGGTGCAAGATATCCTACTACAGATTTTGAGGTTTTGTAGTACAACATCACTGCCAGTTCATGACTTAAATCATCTCAACAGCAAATATTTTTTAAGAGAGATCTCAAAAGGCTAACCAGGAATATTGAAATCCAAGTGACTTAAAACCAGCTGTGAGGCACCCTATATGCTGTCTTTTCAATTTATAACTTGCTTATCCCAGTGCTAACACTTATTTCCAAGGAATTCTCAGTGATCCTTTAGGTACTGCTCAAGGTAAACTGTAGTTAAAACTGTTTGCCAAGTGTCTTCTGTAGGAACCATTTGTCTTTCTTAACATTTGCTTTCCATAGCAATGCATGCCCTGGAGGCTTTCTTGTACATACCAAGCAGTTAACAAATGGGCCGAAGAAGAGGGAGAGGACTAGGACAGGCTCATTTCACCTCCCTGGATGATGTTCCCATGGAGACTCTTTACAGAAGACAATGCAGCTCCAGGCTGCACTATTCGCACTATTTAGCCTCTGCTGTAATGAAGAGGTCTCACTGAAACCCAAGTGTTCTTGCTAGTGTAGACAAAACCGGCACACTGACAAAGATCAGATCCAGACATTCAAGGTTTCTCTTGGTAGTGCTCATTCTGCTGCTGGTGCCAAGAACTTTGCCAGGTTTATGGACAAGATTTGAGGTTTGCTGTACAATGCAATCCCTGTCCTCTTCATTACAGTAGGATAAGGGAGAATACAAGGTATGAACCCACTGACAGACTCAAAGCAGAAGAGCTGAACAGCATTTTAGATTACACCCTTAAAGCAAGGTAACTGAGGAAAAGGATGCAGGAAGTCACTCTTGCCAGTGGGTCAGTTTGTAGTATAGAGTTTTTGGATGAGAAGGGGTCCAACCTACAGAAGGGTCATAGGTCTAAAGTTACCATTGTACATAATTAGGCAATAAGCAGCTTAATACGTGTCTGATTGAGTACTCCATAATTAAGGACTTGTTCCAAAGCCTGTTTAAGTCAATAGGAATCTTTCTATTGACTTCAAAGGGGCTTTTGATCAAACCCTGCCTACTTAGTAGGATGCCTCTGTCCCCATGTCATAACTTAGCACTTGCTATCAGGAGGAACTCAAACTGACACTCTCATGGCTTAACCACAAAGGTGCTGGTGAAAGGACACTTTCACTTAGGGACATTTGACCCCATTTTGTAAATCCAGCCAACTGCTGATCTTCAGTAGCTGGGATATCAACTTGGTCAGAAGGGAAAAAATTCATTGATGCAACTTAAGAGCATTCACTGATGTTACTGAGAGATCTCTTGTGTTAACTGCATCTAGCTTTTGTTGATGCACATGCAACAACAAAGACTACTGGCAGAGAATACAGAATGTATACAGATGTATTTATTTCAATCCAAACAAAGAAATGGAGGAATGGCAAAGTTCCCTCTAACACACAATACATTATTTACATATTTCCCTGACCATTAGGCAGTATCACATAATAATAATTTATACAGTTAACATATTTCTGCATACATATTAATTCTGAAAATGCATACTGTGTGGCCATGCTGTAACTTGTCACTGACAGACATTGTGGAAATCCCTCTTATTTCATGGATCATTGATCCAATGTGTAAATCCTTCTTAGCTTGCAAGCCATTGACCAGATAAACCATAAGGGCTCCAAAGGGAAAGAGCCTTTCTGGTCTGTCGAGCAAAGTCAGCAGTAGCACATGTACTTCAAATCCACATGCAAAAAACCTCTTTGAGATTAGGGTCCTGATCCTGCAAATCCACATGCCCATAACCTATAAGTCATCCCAACAGAAGTCTAATATATTTATCAGGCACCCCTAGAAAAAAAACCATTCACAATTCATGTTAAACATCTCTTTTCAGAACTAAGACCTAAACACAACTGGAAGAATAATGTCTAGAAATAATTCAGCCCATTAAGACTTCCCACTCCAAATAAATAAATACTATGTACTACATGAAAAATAAAAATGTAATTTAAAAAAATAATAAATGGGAAAACTTGCATTGTTATATACTGACTTCTTTAGCTTGTGTACTCTAACTTTCATAACAGCTAATAGGACTTTCCCACCATCTTTGATACTATTAAAAACCACAGATTTTGAGCCAATTCTGCAAACTTACCAACCGTGATTGAAAAGCTGAATGCCTTTGAAAACATATCAGCTCATAATACCGACAATGCTCTTATAATAATATGTTGCCTCTTAAGCATTTATTTAGATAATCTGTATTTTTCTTAATTTCAGATCTGAGGCAAATACAAATTCAAACTACAGAAACACAACTGTTATTTTCTGTGGTGCTTGGCACAGTGTTATTTTCCAGATCACCCTAACATGAGGTAACTATTATCAGTTGTGAAAGCACAACAGGTGGGTCACATGAAAGGTCACATTAGTTTTGTTCACAGAGCCAAACAGAAGGTTTTCATTATCCTTAATAAAAACAGAAGCAAGTAATAAAATATATCATTGCAATAACATATCTCTCCATTCATATGCAATAACCTCATACATTAAAAACTACAATTTCAAAATACTGTTGTTGGCTCCAGCAGCACAATTATTTTTGCAGTTGCTACTTAAAAAAATAATATTATAAATCATCGTTTGACTTGCAAATTTCCACACTCTTCTTTTGAACTGCTTTTTGAAACGTTTTTCTGGACAAATATCCTCAAAGCATAAGTTTACCCAGAAATATTAAGCACTTTAAATGGTCAATAAGGCAGCAAAGATTTTTGGTAATTTCTGCCATTAGCGTAATAGCAAATCATGATACCTAGATATTGTTCATCACCTTGTTCAAATCCTGATGGCAAATTAGAGCAGAGTCATAACTCAGACTGGTGTAAAAAAGTCAAAACATACTAGATCGTTTCACAACAGTCTTCAAGACAAACTGGTTGACCAGCTCCACTCTGCTTGCAATGCACACGTATGTATACATACACACACATACCTGTGCTCTCATTGGTGAGGCAGCACAGACAACACAGGTTTGTAACTGAAAGTAAATATTAACTTGCAACTACTGGAAGCATGGTTTATTTTTGTCACTTGGATTTCTCATATGTATATCATGCATCTTAAACATGTTTCAATACAAATTAAAGGCTGCTTGTATTTAAAGAATACCAGTTCAGTGGCTTAAGATCTATTTCAGACAAAATGGCTAATATTTTATGCTCCTTTCCAGATAAATTCATTTTCAACTTTCACCTTTATTTATTTATAAATGATGCCTAAATATTTCTAGGTTGAAATATAATCTGTAAATTGGCTTTTTCCCCAGCTTTTTTTTAAACTAAGCTATTCTCCAATGCCACCTTCTGCTGCTATACATGGATACTACATAGAATTGAGACCAAAAAGTACAAAATAGATTTGCATTTGTCTAAAGTACAAAATAAATTTGCATTTGTCTAAAACACTCTTTCCCAAAATAGCATGGGTTATAGGCATCAGAAGCAACAGTTCAGTGCATTCCCATTGATATTATAGCAACAAAGAGAAGGCCTGCCCTTGAATGCAGTAACTTGTTACCAGAAAGTAACATCTGTTATTGCAAACAGCAAATGTATGGAACAATGTACAGCTAACAGCTATCTGTGAATCCAAAACACCCCATACTAAAGTCATTTCTGAGTCTGGTTCCAAAAAAACTATCTGCTTATCAGTCTGTCACCCAACTGTGCAGAGCTCATCTTGGGGCATGTTGTGACTGCAGAGTGACTTGCATTCCTGCAGAGAGGCAGCCACAGCCCATGCAGGGCCTCACTCCCTGGACCCCCTCATTCCTCCAAGTTTCAGGACAATGCAGGTTTTTTTCAGAGCCATACCTGCTGGCATTTCTGGCAGACTTCTTTGTCATGTATTTCCTTAACACGTTTAAAAATCTTTCTCACAATTTGAAAATACTAGACTGCAACTACACACTTTTTCACACCTTACCCCTCCCCCCATCACAGCTTGATGTGCTAATATTAAAAACCCTAGAACATAAATCAGTAAGTATATTTCCATGTTGAGTGAGGCATGGGTGTGGAGGATCTCAAGCATTTTAGGTCAAGGAAAAAGTCTCCTCAGTTACAGTATTATCTGTAACAGATACACACTGTGTGGTATTCTCCAGTTTACAGGGTATGCCAAAATCTTTATCTAAACAGTGCTAAAGCAAAAGTAGTGGCAGGTCAATCATTTAGACATGAAAGAAAAAAAAAAATCATCTTGAAAGCATAGTCTAACCAAACAGAATGTATTTTATTCTCTTTCTACTTAAGCTAAAGATTCCAAGGAGTTATTGGAATTAGTCCAATCAATTTAGATAACCAAATTTGTATTTTGATTTTTGCTTATATTTCTTTGTGCACTGTACTAAAAACAGTTTTCAAAAAGAAATATCATTCAAGAGAATAAGTCCCCGAATTGTCTCTGTGAACTTTAGAATAAATGAGTACTTTTTGACAAATTATCTAAAATCACAGCAATAAAAGTGGTAAAAAGGCTTTTTGCCTCCCATGTACCAGGGAGGTGTAAAGCTAAATGAACCTAATCTACAACATGGTATGTAGCTGACATTTTGTAAAGAAAGCACAGTGTATAAAATAAAAACATTGGAGGAAATTTTTCGATGTCAATAACATGATTTATATGATTTACAAAAGGTCAGTCATTTCTGGACAGTCTTTTGAAAGATTTACAATATTTACAATTCAGCTGTTTCTACATCCTTCAAGGTATTGGCACACTAAATTGAATATTTAGTTTCTTCAGTGCTCATATCAAAGCATTATCTACGTTACAGTTAAAATGAGGGACCTATGTACAAATGGCTTATAATCAGGTACGGTCCCACCTGCACTACAGACTGTTCTTCTGAGAAGCCACAAGTAATCAGATTTGTTGTAAGTATGGGGTAAATTAAAAATAATGTTATGGTAACACAGGCACTTATGATAGCTGTTTCTAAAATCTAACTGGTAAAGCAGCTGAAACAGGAGTACCTAAAGCAAGACTGCCACAGGTGGCCTGATTTTGAGAGACATTTGGCAGGCACCTTTTCTTCCCTGGTTCTAAGGTCAAGCATCTTTCAGAAGTCGATCACATCCAGTTTGAAGTGTCAGCATGAATTAGAACTCTAACTTTAGACATTGCTATTTCGAAAACATCATCCCAGTGTCCATGAGATCACTTCAATAAGAGCTCCCTAATCAGATCTGCAGCATATGATTGTTTTTACCTCTAAGACCTTCCTTGATCAATGCATATACACAGTATACTCATTTCTGTCACTCATCCCAACCTTCCCTATTTCTGTACAGGAGTTTACACACCCCTGTACTTAAGAGTTTTTCTGATCTGACACTAATTGTTTTTTCTGGCTCAGCTATGAAACAAGCTGTTGTCTAACAACAAATCTAGCATTTCCCTCAGCATCACACACATGAATGTGCCCGCTCATGTGCACATTTTCATGTATATGTACTATATATCCCTTTCTAGGAAGAAAGACCAACTTCCTCCAAAAATACAGGAAAACAGATGACAGACACTTGTTGCATTCAGTCCTGCAGCATATAAGATACAGACTGAAGTATTTCTTTTCTATTTGTCTGGCCCATGCCACACTGAGAGCTACAGGCATGAATACTTAGTTTCATTTAAAAAATGTTGGTTTTCACCTACCACAGGAACTGGCAGTTTGGACTAAAATTTCCAAAGGTCAGCAAAAAATGGAAGAAAGCCAGTGCATTCTGCATTCGAAAACTGCAAAGCCCATCTCACAGATGTATCCTCCTCTCTCTCACTTATGAGTTGTTCTTAGGTCTCAATTACATGTTGTAGCATGTATATTCTACACAACACACACAAGTATGTTCTAACACAACAACTTTATCCAGCTGGAAGAAACATCTATGAACAATGAGACCAAATCAGAGACTTGGCCTTTGAATTTTACCTGTATGATTAATCTGCAGTGCCTATAACCTTGATAGCATTCATATACTATTAATTAATTCGGGTAGCATACCCATTGACTTGAGGAAATTTCAGACTTTGGTCAATATAAGAAATTACATTACATCCTGTGGATACCATGACAGGATGATGAAAAAAAAAGGAAGGAAAAGCCTTTGTACCTACTGAATTGAGCTGTTGTGATCTCAAATCAGTTGTTCTGCACGTACGGATATAATGACAGGAAAAAAAGTAATTATAATTAGGTGTCTATTTTGATTTTTCTCTTCATAGTATCCGTACTGAATGTCATTTGATTTTAACAAACTATAAAGTCATTTCAGGCAGGCACTATATATCCTTGCAGTTACCAGTCTGCTCAGAGTCTCCAGTTTATCTCAGTAAAATTTTCATATGCAAGCATTTAAACATTTTTAAGACTTAAAAAGAGAACACTTAAACAGCACGGGGATAATCCAGAAAGACAAACCAAAAAAACAATTAAAAAAAAATCACTGATCTGAGCAATACAATAACAACTGGTTTTGAGGGATGAAAATACAGAATAGTATCTCAAATCAAAGAGAAAATTAAAAAAAAAAAAAAAACAAAGAAAACCCCAGAAATCAGTGAGGCTTAGCTGAATGGTCTGCTTTTGTAAGTGAAACTGCACTACAGTTGAGTCATGAGCCCAAAAACTGACTTCAGTGGGACTCCATAATGTGCCTAAGGGCTTGTGATACATAAGAAGGACATTCATGAGGATCGAGTCCTTCATTTTCAAGGATATCTTTGTTGAAATTAAACTTCTGCAACTAGGATGTCCAGTTTGCTACTCTTACTTGCCTGAAAACTTTCACTAACAACAACTTCATTGGCAGTAATAAAGCTACTATTTTAGTCTTGAGAAAAGACTAAGAGTGGATCTCATCAATGTCTATAAATATGTGAGGGGTGGGTGTCAAGTGGAGGGGGCCAGGCTCTTTGTGATGGTTCACAGTGATAAGACAAGGAACACTGGGTTCAAACTTGAACATGGAAGATTTCGCCTCAAGATGAGGAGAAACTTCTTTACAGTGAGGGTGACAGAGCACTGGAACAGGTTCCCCAGGGGCTTGTAGAGTCTCCTTCTCTGGAGACTTTCAAAACCCACCTGGATGCATTCCTGTGTGGATAACCCTAAGTGATCCTGCTCTGGCAGGGGGGTTAGACCTGATGATCTCTTGAGGTTCCTTCCAACCTCTGATATACTGTTATACTCTGACCTTCTGTCATTACCAAAAAAATTGATACATTCTCTTCAGGAAATTTTCTCTCCACATCACTTCCAATGTCTACTGTATATGCCTAAATTAGTAGCTAGGTCTTTCCACACAGTTACTGGTGTGCCCAGAGTCATAAAAGCAACACAAACTCTCTGCACAAAAAAGCATGAAGCTAGATAAACTCTGCATACTACACGGAGAACATTTTCATTTGTAAGACAAATGTAAGCTTCTCCACGGGATGGGGGGGGAAATAAATAAATCTTGGATTAAATAAATGGAATATTTCTAGAGAAAGAAAATCCACACCGCACACACCCAGAGTTCAGGACACATCAAACACTTTTAGAATTGCAGTTTTAGAGATGTTAGTCTTGGAAGATTCAGCAAGTTTTAAATTCAGATTCTCATCATATGATGTTCAGATTATTACTAAAGATTCACCACTGGAGAGGTAAATTAGATAAAGGAAATTAATTCAGTACTGATGAAACAGATTCTGATAAGAAATCCATCAAGCTAAGGAATGCTTTTGCAGAGATAGCAGTAAGTACCCAAATATTCCATAGAACATTTAAAAATATACTAAAGGTGATAAAGCATTTTAGAATTGCAATCATAACAAAGAAACATTTATATTAATAGTCATAGAATAATATGAACCTCAGAATCAAAGGGATCCTGCATCCTCCCACCACAAGGACATAGGCAGGGTCCCAAAAGTAAGCAGTGAGTAGAAGCAAGTCGCCATTAGGGAAGGCAAGTGAACCGTCTCCTTGCCCACCGTGCCTCCCCAGGTGCCACTACATAATAGGTATGAGGCTCTGGAGGTGGAGAATCAGTCAATGGACAAAGTGGATGTCAATTCATCCACACAAGAGGAGTCACAAATATAAAAAATAACTACTTCCCCTAGTATTACTACCACCTTCACAACAAAGAAAAGGCATAGTTGCAGGTAACTCTCCTCTGAAAGGAGCAGAGGGTTCAATATGCTGGGCAGACCCTTCTCATTTGTTGCTTTCCAGGAGCCTGAGCTACAGATATGACTAGGCAACCCCCAAGTCTGGTGAGGCCTTCAGACCACTACCCTACTCTTCCAAGTGGGTGGTGAAGAAGCTGTAGTATATAGCCCAAGGGTAATTAAAAGAGACTTTAGGGCAGTAGGACAGTTAGTGAGGGAATCTGGGGTGCAGGTTATCTGTTCTTCCCTCCTTCCAGTGGTGGGCAGAGACACTGGAAGGAAAAAAAGCAAATCCACTCTGTTAATACATGGCTCTGTGGTTGGTGTCAGCATCACAATTTCAGGTTCTTTCACAACTGGCTAACCTACCTGGCTCTAGGCATGTTGGTACCAGATGGGAGCCACCTTTCTCAAAGGGGAAGGAGGGTCTTTGCCCAGGAACTAGTGGGACTCATGAATAGGGCTTTAAACTAGATGTGAAGGGGTATGGGAAAGAAATCAGGCTTGCCTGTGACAAACAGGGGGTTGACTCACAGGGGGCTCCTGAGGCAGTATAAGCTGGCAAGGAAACTCCCATGACACACCTCAAAGGAATCAAGGGGAGCTCTGTGATGCAAGACTGGGAGCAGCCTAGGCTGCAGTGGTCATGCACTGGTGGAGTTTGCAGTTCTACGCATTATCTTCATATACAGGCTAGTTGTCAATGGTACCATTTTATAAGTAGGCACTGTTCATACAAAAGTGTTTCAGAAACACAGCTTTGGAAGTTGCGGAGTTTATAAAAAGAAAACACTAATATGGTAAGATGTAAATTTATTTTCTCTTTCCCTGCTCTGTTTCTCAAGGTAAAGGATTTGCTTCTGTTTTCTTCTGTACTGCACACAATTCATTCTTAAAAATACATAATGACAGATGGTTTGCAAGTCCATAAAAGACTTTCAGAACAGTAATACTGTGTTTTAGAGTGCTGAACTTGCACTTACTGAAAAGTATTTCCAGTCTAGTTTTGCTTCCCGCTCCACCTTCAGTCTGATATCACCTTCATTTATTCTCCCACACCAAGCAAATCAGCTCCTAAATGCTATGCCTTGTTTTCCATTACAGGCAGCTTCCAAGAGGCACTGGCATCAAATGAGCTGGGAAGCTACACTGAAGACTCAGACTCAAAATTGCAGCAACTGGATGTTCACTGTGTTTTGACCTCACAGCAAGTAAGCTCCTACCTTATGTTTCCTGAATGATTAAATCTTTTTAGATCAGGAATCATGAGCAGAAAACTACAACCATCCTTTTTAACTTTGCATCCTATAATACTCCCTTCACCAAAGACAGATTATCTGACCAATGCATTTCCTTCTCTATTTCTCTGACCTAATCTAACAAAGAAAACAAAGCTGGCACAGTGAGTGTTTTTTGCACTCTCCCTGACCAAATCCTGCCTATCCCACTCCTAGACAAAAAACAGTTACAACTACCCCTAACCTACTTTTCTCTGCTACTTTTGTACATGGGCACCAATTAAAATATTGAATCCATGAGTTAAATAGGAGGTCTCTCATTCAACATTAATGACAACCCCCCACCACACATTGCCTAAAAGTTAAAATGCATCTGTTGTGTTTTTTTTAATAGGTTTTAGTACCAGCAAGCATGTTAATTGTAGTAAAATGAACAATACTGAAATTGTTTGAAGATGGAATTAAATTTAATGAAATTCACAAACAAACCCCTTTTAGAAAGTAACAACAGTTTTTTGAACATTAAAGAGAAGCTCATTATATCAAGACAACTCCAATGTAAAAGGCAGCCTGACTTCAATCACTGCATATCTGCATGTTAATGAACTTGCTGTGTGCAGCAGGGACTAAACAGGGTAAGTAATGGGAAGACTGTCTTAAAGCATACAGTACACTTAAAAAAAAAAACACGCCACCTTTAATCAATGAAACACCTTTTCATTCGTACCTTAATAGCAACTGAAATGATTTCAAACGCAACACAAAGGGAAGATGATACTTAGTAAAGGTTTCTTTAAGACATAACATTTCTTGCACATTCTTTCAGCATTCACATGCTGTCAGCATCACTGTGGCAAAGACTTTCAAGTTTCAGCAGACAGATACCGCCTAGTACAAAGTCTTTGTCATAATAATTTCATTGCAGCCCCCTGATCAAACATCTAGACAAATCTGAGACTGAAAAGTGAGAGCTAACCAGTGACCTTTGATTAGAACCACAAGCACCAGTTTTAATAAAATGCCTCATTCATTGCCTTCCACTGCCAACAAGGAAGGTGTGTTTGAGCCTGAAAAATGTAGTCAATATGCCATTTACACCCATATAATGATTCCTATTATTCACAGTTAGGATTTGTGACTGTAGCAAGTGAAACACAGACATCTTAAAATAGCTAAATGAAAACACACTGACAACATTCTACCTTTAAAATATATTCAGGAGCCTGCCTCTGCCTGTCTTTTGCCTGCTATTGGCTTTCATGTCTTGCTGATCATATTGTAACAGGGTTGGCTTTTTTCCCCCCACAAACTTTCATTTCCACAATGTTTGGCTTGTTACTTTTTCTCAAAATCTATGACTGTTGGCAAAGTCCAGTTTTAAGGGGCTTTAAAATTTGTACTTCACTAAAGTAACAGTGCCCCATTCAAACACACACTCATAAAGCTGCCTTTTTGTGTATTATATACAAATATTAGATCTTGAAAATTCCACTTATTTCTGGAGCTGAATATCAAGCTTTGAGGGAGGGTTGCAAAAAGACTTTGCAAACTTGAGCAGTTGTTCAACACACCTTTTTGCTTAAAAACATCCAAATTGCTGGTCTCTAATACAGAGATTCGTGGAAATATAATTAAAATCCATTTCACACATTTGTGCTTTAGCATATCAGGCAAGAGGACAGAAAGGGGGTCTTATCACATTTATTTCCCACTTGAAAAGCAAAAGTCTTAAGCAAGGTAATAAATATTCAAATGACTTTGCACCACTGAGCTACCATATCAAGCTAATGATCTGTAGTCTGGAGCTCTATAAAAAGAAAGCTTACTGCCTGCCGTCACCTAGAGGTGTTGCTGTAAACACTGTGGGGGGATAGTCTCCTCTCAGTGTGTGTGCACGTAACTACACTTAATGTTGTTTTCAAGACAGAATATATTGCTGAGTTGTAAAACAGAAAGACAGGATGAAACAAATGCAGAAAAACGCAAGAACAAAATGAATATGAAGAAAGTTTCTGAAGACTTAACTTCTTCACTGTGCTGTGAAGGAGTGGGTTTGCATTTCAGGCCTCACTCGCAAAGCCACAAATAAGAGAGAGAGAGATTTTAGTCATAGATATGGAAGGAGCTCATGGCTACTTAACTAAGAGGGAGATGGGTGAACTCCACAGCCTGCCAGAGCCTGCTGCAATCTTGAACTCACTGTAACAGAACTTCTGATGTTATAAAGTGGTATGGTCCACTGTGTAAGAGAGCAGTCCCCTTCAGGCACCAAGAAAACAGGAATAAATGACAGATTTGTTACGAACAGTCCATATCCTTGCTACAGCACAGATCAAGCAGACATGCTCCATCAGAAAAGGCATCTCCAAGCACATAAAGAACTATTTCAAACTGTGTATGTATTGGTATAAAAAGTCTTAGCTTTATTACAAAATATTGCATAAGAAAGGAAGGAGAGATGGTCTACAAGTTAAGCACAGGCCTGGAAATGAGCCATATCTTCCAAGTTTGAATTCTGGCTAGGACTCAAACAATCTTGAAACCTTCCTGCTTCAGTTTCCCGACTGGAAAAGTGAGAATAAACATACTTGCCTACAGTATTTCTCTCTCAAGAGTGGAGGAGTAATTAAACGCAGTGTACTAGTATCTTGTCCATTTAGAAACTCCATGTGTCTTTATCATCTCTAAACAAATATAAAAGACAAACAGTAGTTGTGCATATTCTGTCTTACATACCTTTACTTTCCAACCTGCAAGAGCGTTAGAGTTAGGTGATTTAGAGAAAAAGACCAAAAGAAAACTGCAAGGAAAAGACACACCGCATCAAAAGGTAAGCTCTTCCAAGGTCCATATTTACCTTCTTCTGAGCCTGACTCTTACAAAAGTACCAACCTTCTTCTAAACCTGGAGAGACATCTCTGTCACCAGCAACCCTCAGGTACCTCTCACCAAAGTCAGCAGGGTTTTAACCTGGTACTGGATAGTGAGGGAGAGTGAAAACATTTGTCTCTCTCCCAGCACAGGAACATAAACCATATTCTCTCTGATTTTTATCCCTATAGATCACACAGCAATCCCTCCTGGCCAAAAGATGGGTCTTGCATTTACAGTGTGTAGAAGTGCCTTACCAGTTCTTTGGGCTTTCAAATCACTTGGAAGAGGCAAAGTTCTGTTCAGTTATACAAATGATATCATCAGATGCCAACTTTGGACCTACCACATCTCCATCAGGGCTGAACCACTCAAGTTTACTCAGCAGCTATTCAAAGTCTAAAAACTGAATGACACAGTTTCTGCCATACCAGAATACAGCTGAAGATCCCATTCAGCCTCCATTCAAGAAAACAATATACACAGGCTTCTGCAACTTCCTTCCAGGACCTCCCTACAGCATCTCCAGTGTTTCTGGCATCTCTGAAAATGGGAACTGTTAAGTGGCAATTCTCCATTGACTTTTCATTTCTGGCAGACAGCTCTGAAACAGAACTGTCAGAAAGGAAAAGTGTCCTGAGTCTGTCAACACAAGTAAGATGTCCAATAAGAATGAGAAGCTGAAACAGCTAAGACTTAAATGACCATTCTGATCAAAAAAAAGGAAAACAAAAAAAGAAAAGGGAAAGAGGGATCCTTTTTATGTTTCACGTGAAGACAAAAATATGAATTACAGTTAAAACAATAAGGGAGAGATAAGGTTTGTTCATCTTCCAAAGGACACCTTCTGAGCTGTCCTAGCATACAGGTCTAGTTTATGTACAACATATATGTAAACATTTTGCAACTATGGAATCAAGCATTGCCACCAAAATGGAGCAAACTAGACTGTTAAGCATTAGTCCCAAGTTAAGCAGTAACATGATCTGTTTAGTGGCACACTTATCAAGTCAATTTTGCTACTCTTTATTTAAATAGAAATCGAAATATTAGCAGGTCAATAACCTCAGGCATTTTATGCAGAAAACTGAGTACTCTAAACCTTCCAATAATGAGAGAATTTTTGACAAGTCCTCCTTAAACAGCTTCCTGTTCTGAAGTACAGTAACATTTCTAATGGCCAAGAAAATAAAAAGTATAACAAAGCTGGAAGAAGAAAAATGTAGCAAAGATAAACACAGTACATAGAGGAGTGGTAAGCATCATTATTAGAATGCAACAAAGTCTTTAAGCTCTGCAATTACAGTAAAATATAACAATACACTGCCCCAAGTAATAAAAAATCGTTTTAAAACACAGTTTTGCATCATAACTTTTAAGTAATGGAGGAAAGTAAAATAAATCTGCCTACAATCTCACACCCTGAAGGGCATTAGAAATATTAATCAACAAATACTTTAGATAGAGAGGCTAACCAAATTTTGACATGTACCTTTGGAATAACTAAAAAAACTTTCTGCAAGACCCAGCTCAGCTACTCACATTTTTCTTTATTTACACATACTTTAAATATTGTGATTTGGTATTACAGAGCTAAAGGATAATTCTGTATTCCACTGTTGCCACCTGTAAGTGAGTGTTTCCTAAGGGTAGAGCCACTGTTCCCAGAGCTTCACACATCAGTATAAAGGGTTGAGTTTTCACTCTGAAGCAGCTGCCTCTGAATGTTCAGACATAAAGATTTTGATTTGCTGATAGGTGTGTTGCAATGCAGGAAAAACAAAGAAGTCAAGCTACCACACAGGTATTTCTGGTCAACTAGCATAGCATAAATAGCATATTCTACTACAATATAAACTTCAGAATTGACCCTGCAAGCTTTTATTGAATAGAACACTCAAAAAATTAATCAAAATATCTGTTTACCTGATCAAGGACCTCAGAATCATGCCACTTAATAAAAAATTAAAAATTAAAAAATCCCACTAAAAAGGAGGTATGTTCCTTCTGCAATTTTTCTCATGCCTGAATGTATTAAATATATAGCACAAATGATGCTAGTGTCTTGTTTATGACTAAATAGTATTGTTCAACTTTGTAGCTGGTTTTCGGTTTGGTTTTGGTTTTTTTTTTACTGGAAAAGGATTACTCTATAGTAGACATTCTCATTTTTAATAAATTATTCTCTTGCTTGTTACTAAATGGAACAAATGCCATAGTAACATAATCAAAAATATGCAGACATGTGTTTCCAAAATTAATTTTGATATTTCCTGTCACTGAACTTGCCTCATCAGAGCATAATAGCAATTTTATAGTTGTAGCAATGCTGATTTCATCACATAAGCATCTACAGGAACATTTGAGTTGTGCATGTTCAAGAATTTCTTTTTTCAGCTACACAGCCAGTGAGTTTCTTAGCATCTTCCCTTTAAGCCAGACAGAAACTGGCTGCAGAATTCCCGACGAACAATGGTCGAAATTGCAGTCTATACACAGTTACACTTTCTCTCGGACAGAAAGACACAAGTCTCAGAAAACACTCTTATGTGTTTCTTTGCCATCTAAATTGCTTTCTTACTATTTAAAATGCGTATCTTGATCCTTTCAAGTACTTAGGCAATCAGTTAAAAAAAAGAATGTGGGGCATTACAATTATTGTTCAACATTTAATTTATATATGCACTTTATATATGCAGGGACTGTACTGAATACTTATTTTATAAAAGTCCTTTTCCTCCTGTTTTACACAACATTTTTCAGAGAATTAACAGGTGCACGAAAATGTTAACATACAGCAGTATTTTTGGAACTGCTGTACAAATTAAAGGCAATAAAAATTGCCTTGGACACAAAAGGACAAATAGGCCAAACCAAATAATTATTCTTAGAGCTTTCTTTAACCACTAACTTCATTTTATATGCAGTTTCCAATCTCTCATATTAAATCTGATCATATATATTTAATTCCATTCTTAAAAATTTCAGTAGACAACTTCAGTGCTAACCTACGACTGCCCTGTCAGAAAATCTTTGATGTCACAGCATAATAGCTCCTGAAAGAACAGCACTAATACTTAATGTAACATGAAACCAGGGCCCTGCAGTGGGGCTGTCTGCTGTCAGGAACAAACAGTTTCACTGCTGTTCCCCAGAAGTGACAAGATTGAGAACTAACAGGGCAGCACCTCCTCAGTGTTACAGGAGACCTGTGCACCACAGTCAGTGGAAATTCCAGTTTCATCATTTAAAATGTATCACTGTTACTAAATTAAATAAATAAACGAAATAAAATAAAATAAAATACCCATCATCACAAGCATATTCAGATGTTCTCTCCATCTATTCTAAATACAACTGCTCTGGTGTGAAGATGAATTATTTCTATGCTGCAAAGATTAAGAGTATTGTTCGATGGCCTTCGGCAGACCTTTTTCTCTGTTGCTAACATAGGTGATTACAGCCCACCTGTGAACTTAACATCAAATTTTAACTCCAGAAAACCATTGCACTCAACAGAAAACAGTGAAAATATCAGATTCTAAAATCTTATATGGCCCTGTTCTGAATGCCACTTGCTCAGGGCCCCTTTCAATGGAACTAAAGACTCTCATGGGAGGTACAAGACACTTACAGATTCAGGCCCCGTATGTCTCCACTTTGCACTTCGTATTTTTACCTATTTCAAAACATTTTTAAGATTCATGTGTAATACTGCTTTAGGTCAAAGTAGATTATTATACATGCGAGTAGAAAGCCTCCATGGAAATCATCTCCATTGCTGGATTTATTTTGTCTCTCAGAAAGCTGACTACTCTATTTTATAAACTGGCAACAGTTGTATCTTTAAAGTTTATAAAACCTGGCCTCTGGCTAACTTGTAAACATAGGATATATTATCCTTTTGTTTGTAAATCTTAATCCTACAACTGGCAAGCTGAATAAACCTTCAGAATAACAGAAAAAATACAGAAAACACCCCAGTCCTCATTAACAGAAAATTGAACTTAGATTGAGATAAAAGTGTCAGTGGCCAATTTTTGATACATTTGGTAGTACACATAGAACTGGAAACTGTTATCACTCCAGTTTCTCAAAAGCACTCTTGGGCTATCTAATTGTAAAAGTCATGGAGTGATAAATGTGGGGTTTTTTAAGTATCTATCCTTCAGCATCCTCCTTCAATGAATTTCTGATAGTTGGCAAAAATACTTCATGGTGTTTTAATCACATAGGACCTTACTGACACTGAATTGGAAATTAGATTCTCCTTGTAGATTCAGAGCACATATTCATACAGCAGCATTAAAAACGACCTGCTCATTTATTTGCAATTCCCAGAACATACTTAAATATGACACTCATGGTACAAACACTGAGTTAGAGACATTACACCTTGTAGTCTAAGTAGATTACACAAGAGTAAAGAAGGGTGCTGTGAGTAAAATAACATGTTTGTAATCACAGCCTGTGGCAGCATCAAAACAACGGATAATGCCAAGTTCTTCTACCTCCCCATTCACTGCCTAAGCACTGGCACCCACCACTCCCTGAGCTACATGACAGGCATATATTGTTTCTCCACTTGCAAATGCAACTAGAATTGTTTAAGAAGCCACTGCTTTCTCTCCCTGCTAGAACTTACTGTCTCTCCACTTAGTCATTACATGGTCTGAACTGTGGTTTCAAATAACTCTCTTTGCCACACAGAGACATTACATTTGAAACATTCACACAGTCATTTACTGCACCTCAGCTGAGAGGCAGGAAAGAAGAACTAAACGTATGATTTTCTTCTGTCCCTCCAGCTAGACATGCAACAACATGCCTGTCTACACTCTAATCTAAGCTATATATATACTTCACCTCAGCTATTTTAAAGATGGAGCATAAAAAGAAAGACAAACAGTGAAGATTTAAGCTAGCATTTAACTGTACCCCCCTCTTCCATCTTGGTGGGAACAAACTCTTAGAGACAAAGAAATTCTCTTTCCTCACTGGTTTGAAAAGACCAAAGTTTGTTCCTGCTGAGGAAAAACTGCATCTATTACCTTTGCCTGAGACATCGAGGATTTTCTCAACCTTTTTTTTTTTAATGCTGTTTGTTCAGTTGATCCCTTATAATAGTTGGCCATGAATTTAGAGAGAATAATGGCCAAATACCTAGGTAAACAATCCAAAATGTAATTGGAAATAATGGTACAATAACAGGAAAACATTCTCTGGCTTCTGTAATTTTAACACCATTGAGGCAGTGCCAAGATTATGCTTTGTAACAGAACAGGTGAGGAGGAAGAAAACAATTAGAACCACCACCTTACATGACCAAGGCATTTTGAGTCAAGACCAAATATCTGACAGAACTGCTTAGAGATCTCAGTTCAGATAAAGCCCACTGCTAATTATTGCCTGAAGAACAGGAGAAAAGGAAAAAAAGTATGGTAGAAAGCAGAGAAAACTTGGAAACAGTAAAACTTACAAACAAATATAACTTATCTTCAGAATTCGATATACTAACTGCAGACACACGTTATTAATTTCTGCAGATAAACAACATAGTCCTAAAAAAGGGAAGAAATAAAATCTGGGTCAAATGTTGGTCTTTTGATCAAAAATCTTAGCAATTTCATTTTAAACATAAGTTGATTATAAAGAACATATTTATTTAGCATCAGTAATTATGTAAAACGAGCCTTTCTCTCTAGAGATCATCCATAGCCTTCTAGACAAAACAAGCCACAGAAGTTTTTAATCCTGACCATGTTGCGGGCTGACCACTAAACAAAGGAGCAGGTCAGTGAGGAAATTCATAAACCAAAAAAATATATAAACCACCACTGGTGAATAAGGATTCAGTCCTCCAAAGTGCTAAGCAATTGGCTCCAATCCAGCAAAGTACTTAACTACATGCTGAATTTTAAGCACATGCATAGTCTCATTCCCACTGGGTTTTAAAGCTCAGCATGTGCTTATATAGTCTGTTGAACTAGGACCAAAGCACTTGGTATCTTCCAGGACTTGAACCCTGAGTGTTATCAGCTGGACCTGAAAGAGCTCAAGCAAATTAATTTTTTACCTGCCTTAGTTGGTAACTCTGAACTTCATTCTAATGATGTGAACCATTCAGACATTCAGAGATTGAGTTCAGATTACCCTCCTTCCACAACTACAAGTATAGGAAGAAGGGCTCAGCACCCATTCCTGTGGTCCATTGCAGCATTTTCTTCTAGTTTGGGTGTCAAAAAAAAAAGAAAACAAAAAAACCCAGAAAAATTCCCTTAGACCTAGAAAAGGGACCAAAGCCTGTCAGTTTCTCTTGGCTGATAAAACTCCCCATGAGCTCAATTGTAAGAATCATCATTGCCTGCATTACTGGGAATTAATGCCAACTGTCCAAATCATCATTGCTGTTTATTTTAATACAAAACTTGTGATAAGAGGCAAACTGCTTTTTACACATGATCATACTCGCTATGGCCCCAACACCAGAGAACAGGCAGCCTGTGGCTGTCACTGACTTCTGGCAAATGAGGATCCCTTACATAGTGATTGTCTTTACCCCAGCTCTGGAATTCACCATGATGAGACTGAGGCCCAAGTGTGACCTATGAAAACTGGTGTGACACGGAACACGCCTTCAGACAAGCAAAACAGGGTAAGAGCAAAATGCAAATAAATTAGTTTCTCACATCAAACGAGTAATGGCTAATGTTAAGCGGCCTTTTATCTGTGTGCAAAGGGGGTTGTTTGTTTTATGTTCTGCCTTCTTTTTTTTTCAGGACCTATGCATTGCAAAAAAAAAAAAAAAGGATATACTGAATATTTTTAACATAAGTAAAGGCATTTTATTATAATCTGATTTTTTTTAAAGCTCAGTAACATACCAACACATTAATTAACTGAGAATTTGCACAGAGAATATTAAAGGGAATAGAAAGAAGCAAATGCACCTTCATGTCTGAAACACAGTTTAAAACAAAGTGTGAAAGATTATTTTGTGTAGTGGCTGTTGTGCCCCATTTAAACAGCTATGTTATGTTGTGGCATAGAAACACAGTGAACGTGCATAACCAGTAATAAAGTGACCCTAAAACGATCAGTCGATTGGCACATCTAGCAGCTTTAACTGAACCCAGGTCTGCAGCATTCACCAAGAAAAAGAGCTGACAGACACTAAGATATACTTTCATGCGCTCAAGATCACAGTAATAGATGATCCTACTAACCCTGGACATTCTTAGGAGTGACACTGAGGATCCTTTCCTGGAAGTTTCAGTGACTCATCCTTTAAAATAAAGCTTCATAATTCTTGTATTTTGGGACTGGCTCCCTCTTTGTTACGTTTACAATGCAACTGGCAGGCCAGGCTGTGCCTCAGTGCTGTGGCTAACATGCACAACTTGAAGACTGCAGGCATGGTCTAGTTCTTCTGTAAGAAAGTCCGAAAATACAAAAACTGCACAACCTCTCACAAAGCTGAGAACACCAGAAAACTATTTTTCCCTTTCACATAATATTCCCAGTTCTGGAATTTATGCTTGTGGATTGTGACCCTGTACTCAGCACTGGTGAGATCACACCTCAAATACTGGGTTCAGTTTTCAGCCCCTCACTACAAGAATGACATTGAGGCTCTGCAGTGTGTATGAGAGAATGGCAACGAAGCTGGTAAAGGGCCTGGTGAAGAACTTTATGAGGAGAGGCTGAGGGAACTGGGATTGTTTAGTCTGGAGAAGAGGAGGCTGGAGGGAGGGGGAGTTGGTCTCTTCTCCTTAGTATCAAGTGATAGGACAAGAGGAAACAGCCTGAAATTGCACCGGAGGGGTTTAGATTGGGTAATAGGAAAAAATTCTTTACTGAAAGGGTGGTCAAACATTAGAACAGGGAGGTGGTGGAGACATTGTTCCTGAAGGTGTTCAAAAAACTAGACATGGAACTTCGGGACATGGTTTAATAGTTTGTTGATGTTAAGGCAACACTGGGACTCAATTATCTTAGAGGTCTTTTCCAACCAAAACAATCCTATGATTCTATATACCCTAGTTATCAATAGCTGTTCAGTCATTATTCCCACTGTAAAAATCAATAAATATCCCATTTGATTGTGAGTGACAGAAATGCTAATTTTAATATCTCAGCCTTGATTTCTTGGAAATCAAGTATTGGAAGAGTATAGGTGAAGGAGAATAAAGTCATTAAGTATGCCTTGAAATGTTGTATCCACTTATGCTGATCTGCCCTCACACATCTTAGTTTTTTTTCTGTCTCTTTGCTTCTCATCCTATCCCCTTTCTTCCTTTTTCCCCATCTCGTTTCAAGTATTTCCTCTCCCTTCCCATCTATAGAAACTTCAAGTTATCAGCCACCTACTTAATTTCTGCTTTGCTTTTAGCTAGTCTCAAACCTTCCTCACTTACAAGATAAAAAAGCTGCCATTCTTCCACTCACAAATAGTTTAAAGTACAATTTCATTTCACAGAATCATAGAATCAATAAGGTTGGAAAAGACCTCAAGGATCATCAAGTCCAACCTGTCACCCAAGACCTCATGACTACTAAACCATGGCTCTGAGTGCCACGTCCAATCCCCTCTTGAACACCTCCAGGGATGGTGACTCCACCACCTCCCTGGGCAGCACATTCCAACGTCTAACAACTCTCTTTGTGAAGAACTTTCTTCTCACCTCGAGCCTAAATCTCCCCTGGTGCAGCTTGAGACTGTGTCCTCTTGTTCTGGCGCTGCTTGTCTGGGAGAAGAGATCAGACCACAAACTGGTGTGCAAGTATATTGGGATTACTAATTTATACTGAAAATTCCAAATCTGTGAAGCCTTTCAACAGTATTTGTTATCAATCCGTTCTCAGAAGGATCAGTAAAACACAAATATGTTTAGGATTCATGCTAAGTATTCACAGGCTGATAATATAAATAATGTCCATGTACACACACAAAACTTGCAAAAAAATACAAAAATTAGCAGACTGCTTTGTTCAAACCGTGCCCAGCAGCCTACATTTTTTCCAGACAGCAAGAGCAGATAACTTGTGTCCCAAAGCGTTTGTTGTGAACAATTTGATGAGCACAGAAAATGAATACAAAGTTCAGTCTTGAATACAGCAAGAACTGTATAAAGGTATCAAGCTATTACCAAATACCGACTACAGATCTTCTCTATACATGTTCAACAGTAATAAGAGCATTACAGTTACCATTCAGTTCAATACATTCACTCTTCCCTCCCATCTTTGTCCTTTCACATCCCTTCCCCTTCTCTTCCTCTCACTTTGTTTTTCATCCCTTCTTTCCTCCCACACATGTTCAAGAAGGCCCAATTCAGCACAGTGTGGCATCAGCAGAGACCAGCGGCAGCTGCTGTTCCAGCTACAACAGTAAGTGGATTTAAACAAAATCAAGGGACAGCTTTAAAGTTTGGGAGAGCTGTTTAAACAGAATATGTAATAACTCTACTTAGAGAATTTCGCCTCTAGCTACACTCAATAGGGGTGCTTCATTACCTACTTGTGGGAATGCCACTTGTCTGTGATGAGATCACAGCCTCCTGGTGATAAATTCTGTATCTGCTGTTTAGCCTGGTCAGCTGAAAACAAACTAGCAGATGCTAGTTGCTAACAGATAGCTAGCAGATAGCAGTTGCTATCGATACTAAAGAGACAATATCTGAAAGACAGGAAGTATTGTTTGGGAGTCATGCTTAGACAGTGTTGTGGGGAAACAAGTGTTCACCCTCTTTATGTAATCATCCCAGGCTGAATTACTGAAATAGAAAGTCTTCCACAAGAGGAATGCAGTAATCAAAACCACTTTGAGGCTGGATTTCTCTCTTACTGGTTTATTTGTTATCCTAGGCATTTCTGTGACACTTTGACTGGGGGTGGGGAAAAATATCTATCAAAAGTTGAATCATCAACAGCTTATGCCTTGTACTACATACAGTTCATCTAAACAATTTTCTCCTGTTCCTTTTGCTTTTGTTCATGTTATAAAATATACTCACATCATGAAAGATTGAATTTAACCTGTCCAAAGGAGGACATCATAATTAGAAATGTCAGCTAATCCTCAGTAATTACTCTTTAGGTCCCTCAACTACCTTCTCTCTCCTCCCCACATTTTCTCTTTTCCTCACAGCATTCAAAGTCTTTTACTTTCACACCATTATCATGACTTTGAGTCTGTAACCTGATCCCATTCCATCACAGAGATTTGTGCACTGGTGTTTTCAAATCAACTGTTAGCCTACACATCCATTCACCCCACAAAATGTCCAGCAGTGGATCTGCACTAAAATACACACTGGTGTATCTTTACCATCACTAATCAGAGTTTTTGTTACATTCCTAAAACAAATGTTACAGATTGAATCATTATCATTTAGAGGCAATGGTAAAGATTAAAATAACAAACTTTCACTTGAATGAGAGGAAAAAGGAATTACAAAGAAAGGCTGTATACACAAGGAAGAAAGCAAGCCCTTTTGGCTTTCACCAATGGCAGAGGGAAGATCTGCAAAGCAGGGAACAAAGACACACTTAACTGAATACTCTGTAGACTTGGTCCATTGAAGTCTAGGTTGAGCACTTTTGGTGAACACAGAGGATACCTGAACAGGAGCCCATACAGAGAGGCAGAAAAGGGTGACAAGTCAGAGGTACTGCTGTGCCCTGCAGGGGCTACCTGAAACTTGCCATCCCTTAGAAGTTTCATGTATATGGTGCAGAAGCCCCAAAATATAATAACACATAAGCTACTATGTCCTCAACCTAGGCAAGTCCTCCTTGAAGAATAACGGAAGCCTGTGATTTATTTACCTGCCGCAACAATATAGTTTTCAAGCAGAAAGACGTTAATGCATCTGCTCTTCAAGTCCAAAGTAGACAGGTACCAGAATGGCCAGTATTATGATGTTCCCCCACCTTAAAGTAGCAAAGTGACTGCCCACTCAGTACTTTAAATCTAGGCAGATCTTCTAGCTTTGGAACTTTTCTTTTTTTCTCTGGCAGGTATGCTGACAGATTTGTAACTTGAGATGCTCTGTGAGTGATCAAAACACATAAATAACACCACTAAGAGCAGAAATTAGAATGTTTCTTCTTACTCCTTTTTTAGAACCCTACGTAGCAATACCTTTTTTTCTTGATCACTTCTGTTTCACAGTTTTACATCTCACTACACTTCTGTAAACTTACTCCTCACAGGCTGCATAGTCATCATCCCATCCCAACACCAGTTAACTACCTTCTGACTCATAAAATCAAGAGAAAAGGTGGTCATATCTAACTTGTTTTGAAATAAATGAAGAGTCCATTTTTACTGTCAAAGAGAAATACCAAAGGTACTGTAATTTCTGTGTGGAAAGAACAGGTGCTATAATGGGAATTAGAGCCTATAGAAGACAGCCAGAAAGCATGACAGGGTTTCCTAGAATTCATCTTTGGCCTTTTGGATAACAAGCTGTATGGGGAGCAGCTGAGAGAGCTGGGGTGTTTAGCCTGGAGAAGAGGAGGTTCAGGGGAGACCTTCTTGCCATCTACAACTTCCTAAAGGGAGGCTGTAGCCAGGTGGGGGTTCATCACTTCTCCCAGGCAACCAGTTACAGAATGAGAGGACACAGTCTCAAGCTACACCAGAGGAGGTTTAGGCTGGATGTTAGGAAGACATTCTTCACAGAAAGAGTGATTGGCATTGGAATGGGCTGCCCAGGGAGGTGGTGGAGTCCCTGTCCCTGGAAGTGTTTATAATAAGACTGGATGAGGCACGTAGTGCCATGACTTAGTTGATTAGATGGTGTTGGGTGATAGGTTGGACTTGATGATCTTGAAGGTCTTTTCCAACCTGGTTAATTCTGTGATTCTGTGTAATACAGATAGCAGAAAGTAGGAACATATGCATGTAAATCAGAGGTGAATACAAAATCTTAATCATAGACTCTACCACAGCAAAAGTACTACTAAGAATATGTTGAAACATGTCTATTTGTGCACATGACCTTTTTTCACATGCATATCTACGCATACTTGCACTAAAGGTTGAATAGAGTACATTCTTACTGTAATGGTCAACATGAACCCATCAGGAGAAGCAAAATATGAAAGGATGTTCAGGAAGACAGTCTGCCCTCAGCAGATCAAGAGGCAAAAAAAAAAAAAAAAAAAAAAAAGGAAATGCACAGCCACAGCCTCCACTGTTACAGGAAGACAGCAGTAAGAATCCACATATACTGCATATGCTGTACCAGAAGATCCACTGGAACACTGGATATGGAGAGGCAGCTGATTCGATATGTATTTTGGGTAAGATGAATTCCTCTTAATGTCACCCTAAAGCCATAAGCAACATTATGCAGACAAACCTGATTTCACTCTAACTGAAGCCAAGTTATTCTCCACAGCGAATCCAATGAAAAGAGGGCCTTCACAGGCAACCCCCCTCCCAGCGCAGTCACAGAAAGGTCTTTCCATTGAATCCAGAAGGAACTGCATCATGTGCTATGGAATGCACTTGTGGCTAGAGTAAAATGGCATCCCTCCACTTAAATAAACAGGGTTACAAGGGCTCATGCCAGCTGAGAATCCGTCAAATATCAAATTCTACCCAAATATTCCTCTGAATAATTCAACATTCAAATATCATATATAATAGACCCTTCAAAATGTTAGTCCTAGTAATGATGAGCCAGTCAGGTTTATGGCACCCTCTTATCCAGAAAGTTCCAAAATGTAGTTCATTATCTAGTTCCACCTATTTCTTCAACAGCTAGATTTGGTACTTCCCAGGTAAAAAGCTGCAACTGTCCTTAGCACACAGTTCTAGCACATCCAGAAAAGGAAAAGAGGATTAACTGAGCCAGTTAAAACTGTAAGAATGTGGACGGACAACTACATCCTATCTTAGCTGGAATTAGGCCATAGCACTGAGGTTAACCCTCCTACTTGTGCAAAAAATACCACAGGTTTTTACTAACCACAAATGGTCAGGAACTCAGTTTAACAAGCTCATCCACAACAATAATACAGACACAAAAAGCGTGCAGAACAACCTTTGAAAAGTGTGGTATTCTAGCTCAAAATACATATTGATATACCAATTTTAAGCTAAAACTAGACAAAATGAAGCAAGATTGCAAGATTGCTATAATACAATACTTCCACATCTGTTTAAATATGAACACTTTCTCGAAGTTTCACCTCAATAGTTTTGGAGCATTAATAGATAGAGCCTCTGTAGGATGAGTATCCATGAGTAATGAGGAAATGTGCAGCACTCACTGCCTCCTCCACACTCGGACACTGACCAATACAGTGTATGAAGTAAACAATTCATCAGCAGCCCTTCTAGAACTGTACCTCACCAGGGGGATCTACTCAGGAATTAAAGTCACATTTAATCCAGAAAAAGCTTATCCAGAGAGGGAGCACCCTGCAATATTTTATGTCAGGTTTCCCACATCAGCAGGTCCTTAGAGTAATGCATTAATTCTCTTTATGTTGTACAACAATTAGTTGGAATTATTAAATACATATTGTTTCATTAAAAATAATATGTTCCAGTACATGTATTTAATTTGCCATATAGTATGGTACTTATGAAATCACACCATCATCAATAAATCTAAAAAGATATTCGCATTTTTGTTTTACAAGATATTTCAATCAAGTAGTAAAATTTCAGTGATATATGGAAAGGGTCTTAGAGAAACAAACAAAAAAAATACAACTATAAACAAGCCATCATTCTGGTAAGAGGAAATACAAACAACCAGAATAAAAATAGTTGATGCACAAAAGCCATAATGAGGGGGTTGCTCAAAAAATAACTTCTACTTTGAATGGTTTGGATGAAATACAAATTATCCACAGAAAAGTGTGGACTGGCATAAATGTTTGTACAAAATTATAAGTATATTTCTAGAAGTATGCAAGAGACAACCGCCTGCATGCTGCACAAGGTCCCAACGACGCTCTGCGTAAGTGCTAGTGCACAGAGTCCAAACCACTGCATTTTAATTACTATGCAGCCTCAGATATATTGCCTTTGATATGGAAATGTTCTTGTTCTCTCATCTTCACATACAGTCTCATGCACAGAAATCTTTATCTGATTCATAAAAAATAAACTAGAATCCAATCTCAACACCTGACCTCAGTGCTTAGAAGTTTTTTACTAAGCACGGTGTCACTATAAAAAGAATGGGTAATATTGGTGTAAAGTTAGATATTTGGAGCAATGATATGAAGGATTTGCAGTTAGGAATCAAATCGATACCATACCTCTGAGGACTCAGAGTTTCCTGATGCCTTATGTCAGTCTACCAGTGACGGGAGAAACAATTGACTGTGCACCTTTCTGTCTAGCTCAAGAAGAAAGTAAAAAATATTTAAATGACATCCTGCCTTACCATAGATAGAAAAGATGCAACTTAGCCACTCACTGTATGAAACAGGGTTTGAAATCTAATAAATCACTAACATCAAACTTCCCAGATTTTTTCTTTTTAATTTGTATGCAATATTTTTGTGAGTATTTTAAAGGTATGAACTGCAAAGTTCACATGAGCAGAAGCAAAATGTTCGTCAAGCTTTATTTTATCCAACAGGTAAAAATAGCCATAAAGAAGACTGAAAATACAAGCCAAATACTTTTCTACATCTTACATAAGAATGGTGCCTGTAAGGCTACAAAATTTTGCTTTGACAAATTCTACTAGTCACTCAAAAAAAAACATTAACTCTACAGGCCTATTTAGCTAATTCTCCTAGCTCTGTAGAATAACATACTCTTTTTCAGAAGAACACAATCTGTGTAACTTCTCTATAGAAGATAATGACCCATCTGTAAATCATTTAGTTGCAGGTTATCTGTTTTTTATCACTTGTAGTACCTGTCTGTCCCTGATATGATACCCTTAAACACATTAACTTGATGGAATGTTTTGCCTGACTTCAAAAAAGCATCAATTGATTAATAGTTATTCTCGACTATATAAGAATAATTTTATATTGCTCTTTCCAATTCACAAGGCTCAAGAAATATTTGATTAATTTCCAAGCAATGATTTTTCAGACTTAGGACACTGGGGTTTTTCTTCTTAATTTAAAGAGACAAAACAGTAAACATAAAACTGATATGCGTATTTTAAAATATACAAGAGGAGGAAAGATTCTTGTTTCTTTAAGAGAAAAACCATTTTTCAGGTTCCTGTTGCACTAATTGAAAGAGAATTATTTAAAACTTCACTGAATACTTGAATATACGATGGGTATGTGTAGCAGTTTCACGAGTGCCAAAGAACTCTAGACTTTCTGAAAAACAGTAAACTAAAAATTGGCAGCAAATCTCTTACAATGATGTCACAAATATTTGTTGTTGCCACAGAATAATGTTTTAAAAGAACACCTACTTCTGTGCTAAAAAGGCTTTGGGAACGTGTAATTATCCAGTTTTATCACTGTAGAAATCGGCTGCTTTCCAGCAAATCCGTCTATCGCATCTTTCCCTTCTGCACAGAACCATGTCTAAATAAATATACACATTTCATACAGCCATCATACTGGGCCCCTACATAACCTTACTAATTATAGGATTCTACTGGACTTTGTTGTCTTTACAATATGGTGTCATGGCCTGTAATAGCATATCAATAAATGCTGTTGGAGAATCTTGCGTCTAAAACATACTGAATAGCACCTACAAAATACAAGGAAATTTATGGTGGCTTGGTAACCACTCCCCTAATGTTCCATTCTTGCTGTTCTACATAAGGAAAAAACAGAAAATTCTGTGCATAAAAATTACACAAAAATACAGTGAAGGAGACAAACAGAAATGGGTTCACTGAGGCACAAACTTCAAACGTGCACCTTTGTGTTTTGCTTCTACTTGATGAATAAGTGCTACGCAAACTACTGAACACATCCTACTGCAGCTCTTCTCTAGCAGCAATGTTTCAAAGCTCTGTCTGTGATTTACTACATTAACTGAAATATTTTAAAAATATGTGGTATCACTTCACTTGATGTAGCTTATATATATATACACATAAACACTCCTATTTACATAACTTCTAAAACATTAGTCACTACACACAACCTCTGCCAAACCAGCCCGCTGATCACACTTCAGCCCATTGTATGGGGTGTAAGGAAAAGTGTGTCACGGTGTCACTTTCCCAAGTAATTTTTGTGATTATTTTTAACATAAATAAATAAATAACGTGATGGAAGCCTTTCAAACATGATCTATAGACTTTCAAGGGGGAAATCAAACCAACTGTAAAAGATTAATGGATATGCTTCCTGAAGTGGTATCTCCCAAGGTGATCACAGCCTTTAACAGATGTAAGGTCATGCATACAGAAACTTTCCAATGCCCACTAAGAAAAAAATTTATTTGTTTTTGCTATCATTTTGCAAAGCACTGGCCTTTATTACCACAAAATATTTCAAGGTCTTTAGGAACTGCAGACATACATTGATACTTCAGCTAAAACTATGATCAAAGATGTGAAAAATATGTTCAAAGAGATTTCTTTCCCCTGTGAAGCAAAGGCAGTTCAGCTGTAAGTGACCATGAACAACTGTTGGCCACATATTAAAAACCACTGGCTATGGAACAATCACTGGCCATTCCTACTAGTGAACAAAATCAAACTGACAAGTGAAGGCTACTAACTCTGGACATGAGTAATTATTTTCTACAAGTCAGATACTATTGGCCTTACAAAGGAATCTGATGGGCTCCACTTTGTTTCTCCTCTCACTTTCACCAGTGTCTGTACATAAGAAGGAAAAACTGAAGCAGAGTCGTTTAAGTTCAGGAGAGAATCAGTAATGTGCAGCAAGAGACAGCCATCTGTCTCACTCCCCTTATGCTGTGTGTTATGCACATGGCACTTGGTTTGCACCCTATGATCTAGCAGAAAAGAGAACTACGTGAGCTTTGAAGCAGGCCAGCTAAGTCTCCCAGTAGTACTAAAACAGAATACTGAACTGCAAGGGAGAGAGATAAAATAATGCATTTAGCAGAGGATGCGAGACTCCAGACCAGAGGGCCTCTTACATTCTCATCGCTGAATGAATTAAAGTTGTAGGGGAGGAGGCCGGAGTGAGCGAAACAAAAAGTATGACAGCAGAAAAGGAGCCAAGAAGTGTAAATCCGGGGAGGACGCGAGGCGACGCCAGCGGCCGGAGCCCACGGCCTGGCGTCCCTGGGAGGAGCAGAGTCCCCCGGAGGCGGCCGCCCCCTCCCCGCGGGGCTCTGGCTGCCCCCGCCCGGCACTGGGCGGGAGCCCATCCGACAGCCACCTCAGCTCTGCGGGGCGCGGAAGGGGGAGCGGAGCGCCAGCCAAGCCCCCCGCGAGTCGCTGCCGGGGTGCTGCTGCGGGGCAGTCCGAGGTCCCCCGACCGCAGCGGCCGGCGGGAGCCGGACGCTCGCTCGGGCTCCGCAGCGCGGTCGGGACAGGGCTGCGCCCCGCCGGGGCCGGAGCCGCCGCCGCCTCTGGCCCTGGCCCTCGGGCCCTCTCTTCCCCAGCCGCGGGAGCCCGTCGGTGGGCAGCGAAGCGGCCTGGAGAGAGGCGCTCGGAGCGATGCCCAGGGCTCACCTTCCCCTCCCCCCGGAGAAGCGCTCCAGAATGGCTTTACAGGCGAGGCTGGCCAGGCTGCGCCTGGTGCATTGATTCCAAGAGCAGTGCCTGCTTTGGTTTCCGTATATTCTTTGGCTTTTAATAGCTAGCTGAGGAAAAAAGAAAGCATTATTGTTTTCTTTCTTTCCTTCTCTCATTGCCTATTCTAAATTTGACTCCAAAGTTTAAGCAGTTGAATTGGCTAATTCTGAATACAGTCTATTGAGAGACCAGACACAGCAGTATATCCCTGTATAGCAAGAGATACAATGTGCTGAATTGGCAGTCTAATTATAAATGTGGCATTTGGACCTCCTTTCAGACCCAGTGCCACCTTACCTTATGAGGGAACTTCAACTACAGCAACTGTTCAAAACAAAATGCCATTACAGGATCAGCTTCGCCCAACACTGGAACCAGCCAGAGGATTGTTTTACAAACAGCCTTTCTCACTTAACACAAGAATGTATTATAAGGAAAAGTTATGGATAGTGCAGAGTCTGAAGAAAATGTATAAGCAGCTTCTGCCAGGTGTCGAGCTACTTCAAACTGCAGCATACTCCAAATGACCTCATTATTTTCTTTTAAATGCACTCACTATAAATAGATTATTCCTTAGTTTTACTAGAAAGAGCTGCTAGGTACAGTGGGTGTTTATATTCCGAGCGGAGTGCGCATATAACGTCAGGAGCACAGAAACATGCAAAATATTCTGGCTCAAAACAAAAACCTGCAGTAAGATCTTGCCAAAGAATCACAGTGTCATGAAAAAAAAAAGTTTTTAAAGCTTTTTTTTTGCCCCTAGACAAATATTTGTATATATACAAAAATGGTAGACTATATGCACATATCTCACATTCATTCTTATTATTTACTTTATGGTATAATGGCTTAATTAAATGAGTGGGCACAAGCACGTCAATAAAACAAGTCAAGTCAAGTCGAAGTCTCAAAACAGGTTTCAAAATTACTCCATTACACGAATACAGAGAGGGAAATTCGTTAATTTTTGGACTTCAAACCCTGCTTGGGAACTGGATATAACTGTTCTTCCACCCTCACGATCAGCACTGGAGATGGAAATGCCAAAAAGTGTCAAAGTGAGAGTAAAATGAAAACGTAGAAACAAAGTGCCACTCGTGTGCCAAAGGCTATTTAAATTAGCTTAATAAACATATACCTTATCTACAAATAGCAGGCGAAGATATATTGCTTTATCGCAGAAAGTTTTACGGTCTACGTTTCGGGGAAACACCCCTAGGACAGAACTAATCTTTGGTCCCCAGGCTCCCACCAGGCTGACTTTTCCTGCAGCCCCCCCGCCACTCAGACACAACACCAATTGTCTTTTCACGTTGCCACTTTCATTCTTTCCCATCCTTAAAAAAAAACACCACAAAACACCACCCGTGAAACCGTCCAGAGAAAGCAAAGACAGCAACCAAATCGATCTGATCAGTGTCTCTGATTGACCTCCAGGCCCTGCTCTGCTAAAGCACACAGCCCTGCTGCAAAGCGGGTTAACTGCTCAGCGCTGCTCAACACGAGTCGGAGTGGAGCTGGGAAGCTCCCTCGGCAGAGGAGCAGCTCTGGCAGCTCAGTCATCAATGCACGCGTGGAAGTACCTGCTCACATCCCGCCTATATGTTCTCTCTCACGTTTCTACACCCCGCCGCTGGTACACGCGTGCATGCATTACACGAGAGGGCTCGGCGGCAGCGCGGTGCCCGCTCCTCCCCGGAGTAGGGCAAGCCGCAGAGGCACACTCATTAGCTCCCACTGATGATTCCTTTCAGGATCATGAATGGAACAATTGTCAAAAACTGCGGGAAAAAAAAACAAGCCCCGAGACTATTATATACAGACACAGCTTGTGTGCGCGCATGTGACAGTTGCAAGCAACCCAGATTTGTTCATAAACTCTTCAGCAATATCCCAGATAAAACATTAAATTGCTCATATGGTTAGAGGCTTTTTATCTACAACCGAAAATCAGCTTCGAAGGCAGTGAAAGCTAGGAAAAGAACAAGCTCTCCACCAGATACACCTTGCTTTACTCGTATCCTACGGCACCGTCTGTAAACTAGCTTGTTGCAACTGCCACTATTTTATTTTTAAAGAATAATAATAATAGTAGTAAGTGAAATACTTCCTGAAAACTTACTTTGCATTTAGTTTAGGCACTATTCTTTTTTTTTTCAGCTCGCAAAGGAAACCGTTTTGTCCAGGTTAGGTATTGTCTACTTATGGATCAGCCTGTGGCTAAGGGTTTATTTTAATTTATGGCTTATGCATTCTTTTAAGGTCGATTTGCATGACCTCCGGCAAAGAGCTACGGCAGCAAGAAATCCCAAGTCGAATGTTGCCACAAAGCGGCACACATCTGCCCTTCCACGGGTGTAAACAGAGCTCTCTGATGATGGACTGTTTTCTTCCCCCCTCCCTGTGTATCACAAATTAGGGTACGATATCAATTTTGAAGTTTTCGGTATAACTTTATCCGGCCCCCCTGCACGAAGAGATAAGGCGCCGAGCGGCAGCTCCTCGGACAGTGCCCCGCCGTGGCCAACCCCCACATTGCCACCGCTACTCCGGCAGCTTTGTGCCGTTCGTGCTCCGCGGAGAGCACTCGGTTGTGGCCAACTTCAAAGCAGTTACCCACCTCAAACTTAACGGAGAATTTAAAAGCACCACTAAATTCCCCTCATCTTTCTCCATCCCGTGTCTTTTGGGGCTATCCACGCAGAGAAATCCACGCGAGCACTCCGGAGTAATGACAGCAGCGCTCTGCTCTCATGGATTTATCTCGGATTTTATTTTTCCTCTCTCTCTTTCTCCCTCTCGTGTTAGTTCCTTACGTACAATATCTTCCCAGCACCATGTGTTCGCCTGCCGTGGGTGATCCTAAAATACAACGCTGATCTGTCACTACATATTAAAATAAACTCCACTCGGGGAGGATGAGAAAGTGTTGTGATTTCAAGGTACTGGGGTCCCTTAACGTCTCGGAAACCTTAGGATTCAAACCACCCCGGAAACTCGCACGGAGAAGAGACTAGAACTACTTTTACCTAAAAAAAAAAATAAAAAAAAAATCAACCCACACAAAACACCAGCACCTTCGTGGTATGAAAGTAAATAATCGTGCAGGGAGAGGCGGGGGGAAGGGGTGAATCCAGCAATGTTAAAAGATAAACAACAGATCTACCTCCGGACGCTGCTGCTTCACTCAATTGCAACTAATAACCCATTAAAGACAGCGCGGGGGGAACCGGATTCTCTCCTGCAAAGCGACATAAATCCAGCGAAAACCCATTAAACCGCCACCACCACCACCAAGCCACGCAGCACTACACACCACAGCAAACAACAGGTATACAATACAATAGGGCTTTTTTTCCTGGTTACCTCCTCGGGATCCAGTGTAGCACAAAGCACTGGGAGAGCTCCTTTTTTTTTTTTTTTTTTGCAACGCGCTTCGGTAATTTTCATTAAAAAAAAAAAAAAGAAGAAGAAGAAGAAGATAAAACAGAAAGGGGAGGAGGTGAAAGGAGAGACAGAAAGAGGAATAAACGGGTGACGATTCGGTAAAATAAAATAAAATAAATGAACTAGAGTCTGCTGGTGTTTCTCCGGGCCATGGATGTGCAGAATCCCGATCGTTAGAAGTTTGCGGATGGGTTGCCTGGAGATTTGGTTACAATCAGGTTCTTTTTTTTTTTTTTTTTTCCTCCTGAAACAAGTGAAGGCGATGGTTACTGCTGTCAATCTTGGCAATCAATGTGAGCGGCCATGTCGTAAGTATTCAAAGCATTTCCCGTCGTGCAACATCAGAAAGTGAGTGGCCAGGGCATTGATCTGAGGAAGGCAAAAGGAGGCAGGGCTCCCCCGCCCAGACAGCACAGGCAAGATGAGACAACACAGAGAGAGGGAGAGGGGAAGAGAGAGAGAGGGAAGCTGAGAGCTAGCGAGCGGGGAAAGCAACAACTGCGGAGAAAGTGAGCACAAAACAGAAAGTGAAATCACCCCAGGCTGCCAGCCGCATCCCCGAGAAGCTATCACCACTCACATTGCTCTTAGACAAATGAAACCTTAAACCTCTCTCCTCTAATGACCACTGATTGCCCGGAGTGGTGAGGAAAGGTACTAGAAAGTTACCGGGGAGGGGGTGCGAGGGCGGGGAAGCGAGGGCGGGCGGGGGCCGGAAAAGGAGGAGGGGGAGCGGGTGGGTCCCGGGAGAGCCGGTTCGCGGGGCCAGGGCTGCGCGGGGGGAGCGGCGTGTTACCCGCCGGCCCACCCCCTCCCGGCACGGCGCTTCCCGGGGAGTGCGTGGGGAGGCACACGCCAGAATGATCCTGCCGGACTCTTTCTCGCCATTTGAAAACAAAACACGTTTAAAAAAAAAAAAAAAAAAAAAAAGGTGTGGGGTGGGGGGTGGAAGCAGGAGCGGAGGGAGGAGGAGTGAAAATTTAAAAAGAAAGGTAGGAGAGAAACAGACGATCTGCGGGACCTGGGGAGGACTAGTGGGGAAGCGAGACGAGGAGCACTCAGCAAGCGTTTACTGACAGTTGATAAATGGGGCTCTGAGGAGCACGATCCCACAGCCTGGTCGAGGTGAAAACCAGATGAAACGTAAAGTATAAATTACACTAGAGATGAGAGTCCAGGTACAGGGACCTGGGGGAGAGGACAGGAAGAGAAGGAGAAGGCACTTCCTGAGTCCACAAACTAGTTAGTGATGCATTCAACAGACAGGTAAAATGTGAGCACAGTTGACAGGGAAAGACAGGCATGAACGGAGAGGAAAAACTGATTTAGGACGGACTAGACCTGAAGCTGGGATTCTCGTGGCGACGACGAGATATTTTAGCAGCGACAATATATAAATATCTCACTCTCTGCCTACCAAAAGGCAATAGATAGAGACTTGAATATCAGCTTGAATACCAATTTAGGAACTCACGCTCACTTGGAAGTGCTAATGAAGACGGGAGAAGGAAATCTGGGAGAAGGAAGGGAAAAGTGTAAGGAGCTAAGAAAATCAACCAGTGGCACAGAGTACTACAAACCCAAGGAGGTCTCTGTGCTATATTTTTACATGCCAAAGGTAAACTTTCAAACTGTCAGGGGCTCGCAGATCAGGTGGGCAAACAGCGCAGCAAAAGCTAACGTCTCCCTCTTTTGATATTATTCACACCTAGGCTGAACAGTTAAGATAGGACTGCAGAAAGCAACCTCAAGCCCACAAAATGAGACAGGGAGAGATGTTGATTCATCTCTGTATTTTTGGCACTTTCTCCCCATTTTCCAGAAGGCGCCTGGAACAGTTAGTAGCAGAGAAACTTTTTAATTTTAAAATAGCTTTATAACTTGTAGAGGCCAAAAGACGAGGAGAAAACCTGATCTCGCTTTTCTCTCAAGTAGAAATCTGCGGAATAGGTTAGACCTAGTGGCATACTGAGCCCATGCGAATGAACCTTGCTTCCTAAGGACGTGGTGAAAATTGAGCACTAACATGATGACACAAGACTGATCCAATCTGCCTCTCTTCCGTCTTGTTAACAAGCTGCAAAACTCAGCACTACTGGAATTGTGCACAATGCATCTTACACCTCGCTATCCGAGGTACTATTGTCCCTCTCGAGATGAGTCCAGGGAAAATGAGTTTTAAGTCAGAACCTCTTGGAATAGCAATCCTACTTTATACAATATTTTTGGCAAATCCACTACAATAAAAGGACCAATCAAGCCCTATTCAGCAAGCAGCAAACACCTTGAGACACAACTTTCAAATTATCTAGTAAAGCTTTATCATCAAATTACCTGGCTGAGGGCATGCATTCTTTTAATTTTTAATAAAAGACACTAAAAAACTTAAATTCGGTGACAGAATTGAATTATCAGATTGTAAGTTTGTATTCACCTGTGTTCAGCTAATTCAAAGTATTCTACCCTGGCTGTAGATTTCACAGCAGGCAATAGCTGCCTCTCCAGATGTTGTTATATCCTTTTAAATGTTTAATTATAAAAATTGCAGTGATTTGGTCACTAACACTTTTCTTGCAAGACATTTAAACCTGCTGCAAGTGAAAGACACAGCTTGGTGTTTTGCATAACTATTAAGCGTGGGGGGAAAAAAAGGCAGCTCTCTATGAAGAGCGATGTAATCAGAATATAGGGACGAAGTATCATACCTGAGTTTGCAACCCTATCACTTTGTTACTGGAAGTTTTTTCTTTCAAGAAATTAACCGGGGGGTGGAGGGGGGAACAACCACACCACAACCCAGTCCTCAAATATAGTGTCCGCCCTACTGAGTACGAGGCGGTAGTGGGACAAGAGATGATTAAGGCATCAGATAAATCTAACCGCCCACCTAGCCCCAGATCGGGGAAGCATCTCACTGTACTCCCGAAAATCCTGTGTAGAGAGTGACACCCGGCTGAGGCAGGACAGGGCAGAGCTGCGTCCCCATTCCCGGGCGGAGTGCAAGGAATACACTGCAGCTTGTTGCTTCCCCTGTGTGATCAATTAAGTTACAGATGGAACATGCCGTGCCAGGGAGCTGAAACTTCTCCGCGGTAGGAAGAGAGGACTCCCTGGGCATTGTATGCAAATGTGCGTGTATCTGCGCTGCCCAACGATAATCGTGGTTTCCTCTTTGTCTGTCCAAGTGAATCCCCGCTGTGTAGGTACGTACACATGTGCCGACAAACAAGAAAACGTTTTTGCTTTCAGCGTTACCATAGTTTAGTGACCGTGTTTTAACGTGCTTGCCCTGCTGGTTGCTTCACTAAGCCTAAAGCCAGGCAGAGCAGCCGACGTAGGCAGATGCTGAGGAGGGAGAGATGCTGACCAGCTGCGGGTCCTGGCAAAAGGAAAGGATCGCTCAGTTCACGTCGGGGCACTTACCTATTCACAGCTGTCACTTCATTTTGAGCCGCCTCTGTCATTAAATAGGTTAAAGTAAAGCAATATTCAACAAGCCAAGCAACCTGTCTCCGTGTTAAGTTTTACATACCACATCTTTAGCTTGATGAGCAAATCTACAACCCCTGCTGAGTTGGTGGAAGTCTCAGAAGTTTTGATACAAAGGGCAAGAAATTCCATCTTAAAAGCCATTCACTCAGTTCTAAACTCCTCTCTTTACCCAGTTAATGCCGGACAGTTAACAGACATTTACAAATTCCCTCTGCTGACACTCTCCCACAACGCATACTTTTCATAGGCTTATTAAAGATGCTCAGAGAAACTTTCGCAAAATAATCAACAGCATCTGAGAGAAAGCTAAAGGAAAAGAAGTTAAAGCCTGATCCTCCGATTGAGAGAAAGTTCTGTTAGTCTAGACAGAGGCGTATTACAGCACATTTCTTAAGAAGCAGCTGATGCGAGTTCCCCTAGAACAAGAACCTCTGGCGATCTTCTCAAAATGTAGGGGACATCTGCATTTTATAAAGCCCAAAGTTAAAGATCTGTCTGAAAACAAAAATTCTGAATTCCTTACAACGTCCTCTGCCAACACAATGTATTGTCCTGGCGGAAAGAGGATCAAGGAGATTTTAATTTAATTCGAAACTGTGCATCATCTTGACAGTGAAGCAAAAACCCGCAGCAACAATCTCCCCATTCCACACACCCCCTTCAAAAAAAAAAAAAAAAAAAAAAAAAAAAGAGGGGGGGGGGGGGGTGGAAGAAGAACCGAGGAAACCACATAAACTTTTACAAAGAAAATAAAAGCAAGTTTGACATGAAAACCCCTTCCTGTCTTGGAAAGTTAATTCTGAAGGTCCCCTCTGTAAATCTAAAGTGCAAACACCAGGCTAAGGTAGTGAGTGGCTGGAATTTGCATGCTGATAAGAGAAGGCTGTTGTACTTACAGTGACAGAGGGCAGGCTGCGGAAGAAAAGCTGTTTGTGTTAGCCTGAGAGTCACCCAGGGCTGCAATGAGAGGAGAAGAGAGGAGTGGGAGTGCCAAGCTGGATACACCTTCACCGCATCTCATCACATCTGCCAGCCTCTCTCTCCCTCTCTCTTTCATTTCCACATTCCCTTTGTTCCTGGAAAAAAAAAAATCTACACGTCACATCAGTCCCCAGATGCAGTCTACACCAAAGAAAAAAAAATGAATAATTCAATCAAACTGTGCATAGTCTCTAAGGCAATAAATCTATTGCACTTAAAGAAACGAAGGGTAATTACCGCTATAGAATTAGAATAAGGCCAGAGCGCGCAGGGATCCCAGGGGCTGTAAACTCCACGGTCAAATAAAGTTTCATTTATTTAATCCTTTGACAACCCCAGTGTAAACTAAAGAGGAAGATCGGAACTTATTCCAGTTGGGTTTGAGAATGCATGAAGTGAATGCTATAAAAGGAGAGCGCCCGTGATCTGTAACAAACACAATGCAAGGAAGTAGAAGTGTTTCACTGCATCACCTCCAGGGTCCGTTCCCCCCTCCCTAATGAAGAGCAGACCACACTCCCACTTCCACCGGCTTCTGCTGCTCTCTGCAAGTGCAATGGGAATCGCTGGCAGCCAGCAGCCGCCTTACCTGCTCTTAGATTGCCGGCAAAGCCTGAGAAAAACTCAGGGTAACCGGCAACTCTGTTCCACGCTCTGGCGGAGAGAAGCCATGGGGGATTTGCACCGGCACGGATTGACTCGAAACGCTGCCCCTGATTTCTGGATTTGTGCTGGGCTGAGTTTGGGGACTGCCTGCCGAGGGGCGGGGGAGCACGCTGAGGAGCGGAGCCCAGCTGGGCAAGCGGCGGAGGCGCCGCTGGAGCCGTGCGACAGACCGGCTGGGGTAGGATGGAGAAGAGCCACACTTGTCCCTCTCCTACCTCTCACTGCTCGCTTGGCTAGGAGGTAAGATGACTCTACATTGTGTTTATTCTCTCCGGTTAAGTCGTGTCCCAGGGGCATGCTTCAGCATTAATGAGGGCGGCGGCGCAGTGCTGTGTCTCAGATTGTTATACTCAAATCAAGCTGGAATTTAACGTTGTATCTGCTGCTTTACACTTTCAGTCAGATTCTTTGTAAACTTCTCCGGGGGGGGGGGGGGGGGGGGGGGGGGGGGGGGAGTGGGATGGGAGGGTGGTGGTGTGCTGAGGTAGGAGAGAGACAAGGGGGAAAAAAGAAACCCAGGTGAGACTGTGCTGTTTAGATGTCACAGACTCTCGCTCTAGTTCAGCCGGGCTTTGTGCCGGCCGGGAAGACTCAGACACCTTCCACTGACGTAGAGCATCGCGCACCTCCCGTGCTTGAGCTGCTTTAATAGGCAGTTTTGATTTATCCAAAACACTAACGGAACTGTTATTCTAATAAAGGTAAACTAGCAAACACGCTGTCCTCTGCGCTCGCCGCGGCTTTGTTTACGTGCTTAAAACGCCACCGTGAGGCGAGTGCCAATAGAGCAGCGACAGTAACAGTCTGCCAAAGAGCTCTCGGATTAGCACTTCGGAAAGCAAAACAAACAGCGGTAGCGGCAGCACGAAAGCCACCGAAGACTGAGCTGCCGGCGGCGGGTGTCGGGCGGGGGCTCCGCGACGCGCACGTGCACACTCGTTCTCTCTCATGGGGGAGAGGAGGAAAGGTAGAGTTTAAAGCGAATTTCGGGAGATGGGAATACACGAAACAGAACTCCAACAACAGTGTTTTCCTCAATCCTCTGTCCCGAGCTCCTCTCTTTCCTTTGCTTTCCTTGTCAACCCTGAGAGCACGCTGGTGATTCCCTCGTGGGGATGGGCAGAACGCATCTCGGCAGAATCGCATCTCCTCTGCCCATCTTCCACCTGCCTCCTTCCCCGGCTAAAATCAGGCCAGTCGCAGTGCCCAGGCTTTCTTGGAGGATTTTGCTTCTCAAGCATTTTAGGTAATTTCAAGTCAAGAGGCTGGGTTTATAGTTTATAATCCACACTTGATTATTTATTTTTTATTTAATGGAGGGGCAATATACAAACTAAAAAAGACTAAGCTGTTATAACTCATGAGTAATACCTGGGGTGACACTGCTCAAAGTTGTGGACAAGACTTAGTACAGCGGGTTTCATAGGCAGGCTCCAGGCACAAAAAATGCTATAGAAATAGATCAGCTTTAGGAGACAGATGCTGCTACATATAGGGGCACAATGCATCACAATATATGGCAGTTCTTAGCCTTGCTCCCACAAAAAGCCTTGAACCAGTAAGGAATTTTCTCATGGGACTTTTAGCAGGTGGTGGGAGTGATGCTGTCCCCCACCCCCCCAAAAGCATTCACCACATCAGCAATGCCTGGTACCCAGGAAAGCACTAGCTGCACTTTCAAAGCTGAACTTGCCAAACTTTTGGCTACAAGTTGCTCTGGTGGAGTACTCTTTGCAAATTAATTATGAGAACACTAATAACAAACTCCAAACAAAGGCAATTAACATTCAGCTGTGCTTAGACATCACATTCAGAAGGAATACCGACACATTGCGAGCATGGTGTGAAGAAACAAAACCAGTAGAGGGACTGTGGAAGATGCAAACACTCCACTTAAATGCATCTGCTCCTCCTATCCTGGGTAATTCACCTAGCAGTTGGATCTGCCTATTGTCACCATAATAATTTTTCTGCTTCCATCTCTATATAATAGGATGACCATAAAACACCAGTAACATAAAAAAGCAGTTGAAAATTAACAATTATTTTAAATTTATTTTTTTCAGAAGCAACCCAAAACCATGCAAGAGATGCTTACAGCAATCATCATAGTCATACTAAGGCATTTCTTCCTTGAGCATACACCTGTGTGGCAACATAATACCCAGATATTCCCAGCTTCATCTGGGAATAGCAGAGATAGTATTGTGAGTGAGGAAATGACAGGAAGATGTACTGGCATATTCCTACCCACACACATATCTGAGGAGCTGGGAGCAGACACAGGCTAGAAAACCCCATTACAGCCTGCAGTACAGTACTCCTATTTTATATCACAGTCCAGAGTAGATTGTAGGTCAGTGATGTAAACATGAAGGTTGCTGAGTATTTTCCCCTAGAATCTCAATCACAGCAAAACCTTTGCTACACATGATAGCTGCAAACCCCTATGAGCTATTGTAAGGGTTTATCAGCACTCCACAGTACTTTTCTTTTTTCATTTGCAACGCCCCATTCTGACAACTCATGCTGGAATTCAACAGAGTATGTATAAACTTTATATCCCAACAGTCTATTTACTCTTTCAGTTTATGTTTGTTTCATACTCCTTCCCTATCCCTGCCAAAAAAAGCCCAAACAAACAAAACCCAAACAAAAAAAACCCCAAACCCCTCTCCTAACAACAAAGCAGAGTTTTTGAAGTTCCTGACCTAACTATCATGCTAGAAACAAGATACTATGTAAAAATGAAAAAAACCCTGAAGTCTAGAGTAAATAGACAAAGCTGGCTTTGACTTGAGCACTGGCCCGCACTGCAAATAAGTGCAATGCCACTGAGCCACATACATATGTCATGTGAACAGAAATAAAAGGAATCTTCAAGACAGGCCAATGGTTTTGTATTTTATACAGCTGTAGACTTATAAATTGCATTGGTTTTATGATGTTCCTGTGGATTTGTGATTATACAGCCTAAACTTGTAGGCTCATGTCATTGTCAATTGTTTCACCCTGAAGCTTGAGTCATGTGCATGTAAAGTGCCTGCTTTTTACTGAGGGGATCAAAACAGTGATGCTGAAAGGATAAGCTGGTTAGAAAATATCAAGGCAAAAGTTGAAATATCTACAAAAAAATTTTGGGGTATAAAGTTGTTTTGGACTGTCCCATTTTTGCCTGGAGCTTATAAACCTCATGTCATATTGAAGGGGTAGTACGGCTTTAATCACCTCTTACACTACTTTACATTCTCTAACCAAAATACAAAGTAGCAATTTCTTGCAACAAAGTTAACTAAGAAGCAAATCACTGCATAAATCTTTCAAAACATGTTTAAATATACCTTACTAAACTGGGAACACTGGGTAGAACCTGCTGAAAGTAGTCAGACTGCTAAAAACTAAAATGTGACATGATCGCAACATCTTTGAACATTCGATTATATGAAACATTTTTCCAACGTAATATCAAATATAAAACTGAAGTAAAGTAAATGTGATTTACTGCTTTGGAATCTTCCTAAGACAAATGACTGAAAGATCAAGGTGTTTTATTTCCTATTTGAATCGATGATCAATAAGTCTTATAGATGGCAATCATGCATTTTGAATATAAACCACCCTTTATTAATAACTGCAAGTTAGACTGAATAAAATAACTATGTTTTGAGAGAAAAACTCACCATTTAAGTCATTGCAATCTATATAATTATGAAGTAACTTGAATAAGGCACCTTACATTGGTCCTAAATTTTTCACTTAAGTAAAACACTCATTGATTCCAATGTGAGTGTTGCCTGAGTAATAGAGTTCCCTGTCAAACTGTTAAAATCACCTTGCTTCTAAAAGGTTGCAGATTGATGGCACAATGTGATTATACTAAAGTTATGTATTTAATATGGGGGGGGGGGGGAAAATCAAGATACCAGGCAAAGTCTTTTAATATTTACAATAAAATAAATCAGTAATATAAGTAGATATATGTGGGGGGGAGGGGGAAGGAGGTTAATTCTGTTATTGGTCATGCAGACACTTATGCTCGTGACTTTGTGTAAGTCATGCCAGTGAATCAGTACTCACATGTCACAAACATTCGAGGTTTAGCGTCTAGGACAATAGGAGTAATAATATATTTGCTTTAAATAGTCCGCTAGCAAAACAAGCCTATTTGTAAATGAATTGGAGTAGATTACTACATTGTTAAGTTATTTTGGAATGTCATATTTAAAAGTTTGTGACTGATGATACACATTTTCTTTGTTTTGTGTGAATAAGCTTTTCATGAATGTAGCGGAGTTAAATGTTTAAAATGTTCTCATAAAAATGAGAACTCCTTTACAAAAAGCTGATATCAAACAAATTTAAAACACTGGCATACACCTTTTTTCTGATTTTTTTTTTGGGGGGTGGGGGGGTTGGGAGGTGGGTAAATGAAGTATTTGAAGCTTAATTCTAATAAGAATATTAAGTAAATAAGTGTTAGTCTACTCAGTGATATTAGCATAGTTGAAATTGCAGTTTATAAATTTTTGAGAGCATTGGCATCATTATATAGTTGTCATAGAAACTGCTACAATATGTCATTTCAATTAATTTTACATGCAGTGATGTTGAGGTCCATGTAACAATGCTTTTAAGAAGTTCTAGAAGTAAATATTGAAAAGCAAGAGTAAAAATATGAATAGGCAACAGTATTCTTCAGTTATAATTTAATTAACAAACTAGGGAGAATTATATATTATTTTAAAACTGTAACCAAGCTGGAGAAACTAGTTAAGCTGATTTTTACTTCAAAACCACTGAAATTAAAAGACATAAGGCATGGAAACATTCAAACTGAAAAAAAAAGAAAAAGAAAGAGAGAAAGAAAAAAAGAGAGAGAAAGAAAGAAAAGAAAGAGAGAGAGAAAGAAAGAAAGAGAGAGAAAGAAAGAAAAGAAAGAGAGAAAGAAAGAAAGAGAGAAAGAAAGAAAAGAAAGAGAGAGAGAAAGAAAGAAAGAAAGAAAAGAGAGAGAGAAAGAAAGAAAGAAAGAGAGAAAGAAAGAAAGAAAGAGAGAAAGAAAAGAAAGAAAGAAAAGAGAGAGAAAGAAAGAAAGAGAGAGAAAGAAAGAAAAGAAGAGAGAGAAAGAAAGAGAAAGAAAGAAAGAAAAGAAAGAGAGAAAGAAAGAAAGAGAAAGAAAGAAAAGAAAGAGAGAAAGAAAGAAAGAGAAAGAAAGAAAAGAAAGAGAGAAAGAAAGAAAGAGAGAGAAAGAAAGAAAAGAGAGAGAGAAAGAAAGAGAGAAAGAAAGAAAAGAAAGAGAGAGAGAAAGAAAGAAAGAAAGAAAGAAAGAAAGAGAGAGAAAGAAAGAAAGAAAGAGAGAAAGAAAAGAAAGAGAGAGAAAGAAAAGAAAGAGAGAGAAAGAAAGAGAGAAAGAAAGAAAAGAAAGAGAGAGAAAGAAAGAAAGAGAGAGAAAGAAAGAGAGAAAGAAAGAAAAGAAAGAAGAAGAGAAAGAGGAAGAAAGAAAGAAAGAAGAAAGAAAGAAAGAAAGAAAGAAAGAAAGAAAGAAAGAAAGAAGAGAAAGAAAGAAGAGAAAGAAAGAAAGAGAAGAAAGAAAGAAAGAGAGAAAGAAAGAAAGAAAGAGAGAAAGAAAGAAAAGAAAGAGAGAAAGAAAGAGAGAAAGAAAGAAGAGAGAGAAAGAAAGAAAGAGAGAAGAGAAGAAAGAAAGAAAGAGAGGAAGAAAGAGAGAAAGAAAGAAAGAAAGAGAGAAAGAAAGAAGGAAAGAAAGAGGAAAGAAAGAGAGAAAGAAGAAGAAAGAAAGAAGGAAAGAAAGAAGGAAAGAAAGAAGGAAAGAAAGAAGGAAAGAAAGAAGGAAAGAAAGAAAGAAAGAAAGAAAGAAAGAAGAAGAAAGAAAGAAAGAAAGAAGAAAGAAAGAAAGAAAGAAAGAAAGAAAGAAAGAAAGAAAGAAAGAAAGAAAGAAAGAAAGAAAGAAAGAAAGAAAGAAAGAAAGAAAGAAAGAAGAAAGAAAGAAAGAAAGAAAGAAAGAAAGAGAGAGAAAGAACCTAATGAAGCAGATTTGGAAAAATATGTAAAAACAGATTTATTCCTGTTCAAAAAATATAAAACATGAAATAATTTTAAATCATGAATGCTCCTTTTGTGTGTGCAAGAAGCAAAAAGTCAAATGTTACAAATCCAGGACCATAATACAAGATTTAAAAAAGCTTTAAAGGTAGGAAATGTAACATGAATAGATTTATTTTTCCTGTATAATGCAGCTACTGTGTGTTATGAATGCTACCTTAAGTAAATCATTGCCAGACACACTCAACTGACATTAATGACTTGATTATTAGAATAGAAAAGCTAACCAAAATAAAGGCAGTGTTTTTTAAAAATAATTGTATTGTAGCAGTATGCAATTTATTTCTTTTGCTGTTGTTGGTCAGTATGAACATAAACTCTTGGGGTTTTATTGTATGATATGATATCTAGTTTATACATCAAAGAAAATACTAAGCAGATCCTAATGAGAAAAAGAATGTAGATTTTCAACGCACTTTACACAGTAATCAATAAATACATAGTATATTTTGTTTAAATCTACTGAGTTGCCATACAGGTCAGAATATGCAAGACCTTTCAAACTGAGGCATGAAACAGGCTGTTTGTAAGTGAACAAAAACTATTGATATTAAAGAAAAAAAAAGAGGAAAGAAAAAAGAAGAAACCCCACAGTCTAGAGAAGCTATCTGCAGTGAGAAAGAAGCATCTAGAGCTATCCTTTCTGATAGGATTAAGGAATGCTACAAAAGAAGCATTTAAATATGTAGTTTTCCCTGACAATTAACAATGAAAAGCAGATGTTTACAAAGCTATTTTACATGCTCGTTTATAAGATGCTAAAAGATGGTTTGTGGATGGTAAGAAGGAAGAGCTGGATAACTGCTTGTCTGGTGTATATTTAAAAGCATTTTCATTGGCTCAGTTATTGTTAATAATGAAAGAAACACTTTGTGCTGTATGGCTGTGACTATAGAAAACTGCCGTCATAAAGTCCTCAACAAACTCTTAAGATGCAATTTACAAAGATAATAATAACACAGATTATTTCACTTCTCTGAATGCTACGCATTTGCATACCAGGACTGTGTACAATATACTCATAATGCACATTCATAATAACAAGGACTTCTTAACATTGCAACAGCACAAGATCTGTGCATTAAAAATGTACAGTTCCAAGTTTTCCTTTTTGGTAGGAAACTATTTGTATAAACCAGATGCTCTGCATCTACACAGGGTAAGCTCACATTCAGTTCTACACCTTTATTGAATGGGATCATAGCAAGAAAAGTATGAAACACTGGAAGGTAGCAACAATATTAATAAACTCTCCTCTGGAAACACAGCAAAGTAACTTTTCACACAAATTTAGGAAGTCTGGTCTATAACTCTAAGTCCAGAGATGTGAGTTCTATTCCTGGCTGTGCTACAAACCTACAGAGTGTTTTTGAACAAGTCACTTACACCAAGTCACTTGAGTACCAAAAATTCAAAGAATGCATGCCTCCAGCTTGATTTAGACAGATCCGTATCTGCTTATATTGGATACATGCAGATGTAGGCATATGTCTCTGAAAAGCTGGGGCCTACCCTTTTTGGACTTTTCATCTTCTCATCCTATTTCATTACATAGAGAGAGACTGTTGGGAGACTTAATTCACAAAAGACTCCTGATGTATCAATGATATTTATGCCTAAAAAGATTACTATTAAAAGTCCTATCCCTGCAAAGACTCATATGCACATTTCGCTTCACACATTTGTAGCAGTCCAATTTACTCTAATAGAATTATTCACTCTCTATAATTCTAGGAATATAAACTATTACAGTATCAGAAACTAAGGTAATGGAATAGATAATCTGTAAAAATGCTCATACAAGTTAATAATGATGTTCAAGCTTTACATTCCTAAAGTACTACATCACATTCTGTAGAAGTTTTTTTTAGAAATATAGCTAGTACAATGTTCTGGTACAAGGAAGAGGATGCATAACTGACTTGACATTACAAACTTTTGCTATCTTGCCATATCTACATTTTCAAAACAAATGAAAAAACCATGCAGAATAATTCCCAAAACTTCCATTCTAATCATAAAAGATACTTATAAGTCACCTGTATGTTGCCACCATCCAAACTGTTGTGTTTTTTTTCCTCAGATACTGAATAAATTCTAATTCCTGTTAATGCCGATGCTATTCTTACTGTTTATTCAGTTGTGAATATTACAGTAAAGTACAAAAATATTTAATTCATATTAGTTGGCCAGATTTCATTTCTTATATGGACTCTTCTGAAGCTCTGGCTACTCCCTTGAACTAAAATTATGCTACATACATAACGATATGCAAAGTAGGTCAAGTTTTCAACTTGCAGCTACAGCCATACTTCACTTCACCCAAATGGATACTGCTCACATGGTTAAAACTAAACATGAATACAAATGTTTACAGAATTGTGGCTGAAAGTAGCAAACAGTCTTCCCGATTTTGATGGATTTTTACCATAACACAAATTATTTACACAGAAATCTAACAGCAAGGCATAATTAAAAATGTTTTGTATACCTTTCAAAAAACACCACGGGGAAAATACCTTCCCAGCAGCTGTTATTGGTGGAGCAGATAAGGACAAAAGAAGGAAACAACTTCTCCCTTGGTCCCTAATAGCCAGCACTGGTATTGCACCAATGCCAAGTACGAAACCAGCTAATACAATGCAGCTCACAACTGCCTGTTTTTTTTTGTAGCACCACATTCCTCAGCCCAGAGACACAAAAGGTACCCTCCCTTCTCCTTCCCTTTCTTCCTACAGAATTGAACTCCTGTCTGGGCCCTTGAATGCTGGCCTGCCACAACCACAGAGGAGGGGACACAATTTGCTTCTGTCTCAGTATTTTGCCATTATTTTAATTTGATGGCATTTTAATAATATGGAATGGTTAGCTTTCTCAGACTATCATCTGAAATGTCTCTGACTAAGGTTCCTGTTCTTTTCTTTCTGTTTCTTCTTTTCTATTTTGAGAATGTCTTTCAATTAGCTTTCTAATTTATGCAATAGAAAGGTATGCCCCAGGTGAACATCGTAGGGTTTTAAAAAAAAAAAATTAACTTAGGAAATTTTCACAGTGTTCAGCAAAGAAGCTCATGCTCATGGAAATTGGAATTAAAAAGAAAAATAAATTGAGTAAAAGGAGAGCACTTTAGGATGAATATAGTCACACACCCCAAATCCCCAACTGTTATGATCAGCAAGTACTCATTTCTTCAGTATGGTAATTTTCCACTTAAGCACTGAAACATAAACCCAGATTGTAAAGCAGAGGTTATAGCTTCTGCCTTCCTTTTCCTATCCTTTCTAGAACTCAGAGTTGCAAAGAAAATTTGTCATGTTACATATTTTAATGTACAAAAGTGGGGAGAGTTGAGTGTGGAATTACCAATTTGAATATAAGCATCTATGGTAGCCATGCATGACAAACCTTTTATAAAATACCCACTGCAATCACTGTGCTCAGCACAGGTAGAGATTCCTAAAAAAAAAAAAAAAAAACCCACAAAATAATCTGACATACTTTCTAAGGTTCTGGGTCAAAGGAGGTGAAACAAGGATCTGTAAAGCTTATTTAATGAAAGACTGAGATAGGAAAAGGCTAAAGTCTGTGCACTTTATGTAGTACACTACGCCAAATCCTTTTTCAATTCTAAAAAACTCATCCCTCTCCTATGCAGTATTTGGCACACTTGTTTTCTAAGAGTGAGATTCAAACTTTTCAAAGGCCTTACATGAGGAAGTTGTTTCTTTTTGCTCAAAAAATTAATGAAAGATACAAATCCTTTGATTTAGAGAGAAGCTTTATTTTGTGGAGAATATTAAAGGATTTTACTGTTCATATTTTCACATTAATATACATTATTTATCTCCACAGGGTGGCGAAAAAGAGAAAATTGCAAAGACTTACTGGGTGGCAGGAAGTGGGATTCACTATAATCAACAGCAGCAGGGGACTCTTTGAGGTTGTGTTGCAAGATATATTCAAGATTTTAGCAGAAAGAAAATAATTGCATTTAATATTGTGCTGGTGGGAAATAACATATGTTCAATCTTTTCCAGCTTTTATACTTACATTCAGATTTAGACTCTTGCCCTTTAGATTCAGAGATACTACTCCTTAAGATCTGGATACTTATTTTTTTATGCAGAGGATGTCCTATTAATAGCCAGCGAGAGATTTATGTTACTTTCAAAAATTACTTATAAAGATGTATCAAGTAAGGTTTTGTGAACATACTCACTGGACAAAATAAACAATTCTATGTTCAATAAGCAAGCTATTAAGAACACCTAATCAAGTTTCCAGCATTATTTTATTTTAGATTTTTAAATTAAAAAACAAAACAAAACTATATACTTTCTCAGATGTTTGCTTAAAATTTCCTTCTTGTACTTCTTATTATTTGAAATGGATATAGTTCTGTGTAAATAGTAACTGATAAGTTGATGAAATAACTGAAGTTTGTTAAAAAAAAAAAAAAAGTCTGCCAGTCATTAAAAGGTTTTCCGCAGTGAAAGGGGCTAAAAATTTGTTCGTATGATAAACTGGGGTCAATTATATCTCTTATAAGTTCAGGAAATTAAAAGTAGCTGTCTAGTCTAAGCTAATTGTGTAAAATTCCTTTCTAATCAAATACATACATAAAGAGAGGTATCTCCATGGCATTTTTCAGTATTCCCCTGTTTTGCCCATGAAGTAGAAGAGACAGACTGGACACTGAAGGCATCTGAGCCTTTCTTCCAACTTAAAAGGGATGTAGAAACAATTAATTTAGGCCTTTGTCTTGTCTTACAGTGATCATTTACACTATATGTGGATGCACCTAATCCTCTCCTATGAATTTAGTTGCACGCTTCAGGCAAGCATATTTTTCAATGAAAACCTGTTCGAGCCCTATTTTTCATAACCAAACTGTTTTCTTAATTTTATATGTAAGTACATAAATGGGAATATATGTATAAAAACACATCATAAACTTCTGTAATATGAAAGGTGCCAGATCTGGGCTTTATATTGACATAGACTCACTGCAAAAGACCTAAACTGGGAGTTGTGTGTTAGAGGAGGAGGCTGGGGAAAACAATCTTCCATTCAAGAACTGTCTGCTTAGAAGTCATATCAAGGCTAAACAGATTGGTTTAATTTGTAAAATGTAATATATATACTTCACAAGCTGCAATTCCATGGTTACTTTATATGGCTTAATGGCTGGCATCACAGAAGACAGAGCCTTGCCTCCCATCCTTTCTCTACGAACTAAGCATTTCTATTCTTTCCCTTGCATCAGCACTAACACCCACATAAGTGTGCAGGAGCCAACTCAGGGAGGTAACTTGTCTGGAAGCTAACCCCACAAGAGTGAAAAAAAGAGAACAACTAAACAAAAAAACTTTTCAGCCAGATCTGCTCCAAGGAGCAATTCACAGAATGATCAGACAAGAGCTACTGCCAGCACAGCACAGAAGGTGGAAACACAGAGCCAGAGGCAATAGCGGAGAGGACAAAGCAGCCCAAACTTAGATCAACTCCAGCTGTGATGGACCCAGAGCCAGAGCCAGCCTGACCACTTACGAGCTTCCTCTAAAACCTCTGCACTTACTTGCAAAACACTATGATAGAAAGAATAAGTATACAGAGTTGGAATTACCAAGATGCCAAAGAAATAAAGTCGGAACGCTTGCTTATACACTGAATGAGACAAGAAGCAAGGAAAAAACCTCCATGGTCTTAAAGCTATCTAGCAGAATTTCTGTAGAATGTAACAGACAAGCAGAAATCCTGACTGGAGTACTGGAGCTATACAGACCATGCTTTTGAGTAAGTTTCTATTTTGTAAGCTTTCATTGTGTTGTTTTAAGCTGTCAGGGAAATATTAGAAGTGGAATCAGAAAGCATTACTCAGTTTGCAGAACTCCGTATCATCATCATTATAGAACACACTATTCTATATATTATTTTTTGTGATACAGTCATCATGGAGTTGAGAAGGTAAGTTAAGACAGCTTGAGAAGGATTGGAAAAGACTGAAATCGAGAAAATTAGGAGCTAGCATTTGGAAAGTGAAAGTGTGGAAGATCAGACTTCTTTTCTCTGCAAGTATCTAAATTGTTCCATACCACATCCACATAAATACGAATCTTTTACTATTTGAGGATATAAAAGTTTTTAGAACAAACATATTTACCCAAGCTTAAGTCTGTAAGGGCAGCTATGTAGACATGATGAAATGTTTAAAAACTGAATTTAAAGGAAAGGGAAAAAAATATTCAAGGAGCAATAAAATCAACAACAAAAATATTTCTACTACTACAGTCACATTGTAAACAAAGAAACACAAGTCTAATATGTTACTATAGTCACAATATTGAGAAAAAAAATCTCTGTAAAAGATAGATTTTCTTAAAACTTTGGAAGCTGCAGACAAAAGCTGAAGGGAAGCTATTAAGGATTGGTGTGTTAGTTCCTGAAAGAGAACAGGCAGTTTGCAAGTAACATTGATTTGATCAATAAACCAGCTACATGGAGACTGACTCAGACCACTGAGATATTAGTTTATGTGTGCAAAGTACATAAATAAATAAATAGATTCTAGTTAGTAGGTTTATATTTTCTATCCACAGTCTGTACTACTTTGAAGGATGATAAAAATCATCACTGGTTTAGGGGAAAACATCTAAGAAAAGATGATCGAGTTTGATACTGACCACCAAGTCCAAATGGACTGTGAAGCCTCTGTTCTCATGGATATCCACTGACTAGCAGACAAGTATTTGAATGAAACTAGGGCAAACCTGAATTTAGAGAGACATTTGTGCTCCCAGGGTTGTAGTATCTTCCTGTACTGAAAGCCAAACATTCTAGGTTGTCTGCTGATAACTTAGGAAATTAGCATAAGCTGTATGAAGATTTCCAAAAGTTAAGTAGAATGGTCAAGGTATATTAAAAGTTAACACAAATTTCTGAACACATGATGGGATAAAAACGCCTGCTTCTGGAGGAGAGTGGCAGAGTGCAGCAAGGCAAGAGTGTCAAGGGTACTTCAAGCGGAAAATGCTGGAGAAGAGGTGTAAAAGGAATTCAAAGAAGAGAAGAGGGAGCAGAAGTAAAGGACATGCATCAATCCATTTTCAGATCTGGAGAATTATTGAACAGATTTCTAGAATTAAAAGTCTCATGTGTGACTGTTCTCTGGCCCTCTGTACTGGTGTTAAGGAGAGGGAAGGTAAAGAATTAGATTTTTGAAACTTGTCTACTGTGGTTAAGATAGATACTAAAAGCAAAGCTGAATTTGTTGTTAGCAGCATTACTATGGTACACTTTCTGCCTTCTTGGGCAAGTAGAAAGCATCCCCGGAAGAGAAAGACATATGTCAAGGGGAAGAATAGGATTGCATCTCTGAGGCTGGGAGAAGAAAGCATAGGCTTTGATGATACAACTCTAAAAAACACCTGTAATTCCTACAACTTTCTGGTCTGGTTTACAAAGATTTGAAAGCAGTCCTCAAAACTGAGTTCTCATTAGTCAAGCAGATAAATCAGTGAACTCAAACTGCCTGTAGAAACACAGCTCAAGGATTCAACCATACTTAGTGGCTAGACTTAATTAGATTCAACATCTGAATGTATTTCCTTAGGGAACTTGTCACAGAGACAAGGTAGTCTTATTCTGAAAAATCCAAACCCAACAGGAAAACAAATTCAGAAAATGAAGCATAGTTTCATCGTAACAGCAGAAAGGTAATAAACACAGGAATAAGAACATAAGAACCACAGACTGTCTTACCTATCTACAGTATTCTAACCTTGAAAGTACAACTCTTGTCCCAGTCAGTCACCACAGAACAGAGTGCCTAGATTTCAACTGACACTCTCTTCAGTCGGTGTGTGTTGGTATACAACAGTGTAGCTTTGAGTGAAGCCTGGAAATGCTGTCCTCAGAGCAGATGATTCAGGCAATGTATTGCAATTACCCCATACTGTGTACCACAGCATTGTTCCGTCCAGCATGCTTCCTCACAGTTCTACCATCACAATACATTAAGAATATATATACAGAAAACATTGCAATAATAAAATTATGAAGCAGCCATTCTAATATACTAGATCACATATACTATTTTGAAACAATAATACATTTCTTTATCCAAAATTTAAAAGATGTCTACTAGTGGGGAAGATCACTGATCTCCTTTTGTAATGACTTCATATTATCAAATGTCCTCTTTATTAGATGTTGGAATTGATGGGTCATCAGTTATAAGATCTGCTGAATTGTCACTCACATCCTATAATGCCCTGAGAAATATGTCCTTTCCTGATTAGATGTTTTGCTACCCCAAAAAGGAACTCATAACAACAATGACAACAACAACAACAAAGAAATCATAGTGAATATAAGGTTTGCAAATGCCTATCACTGCAGTAAATATAAACTGGCTTTAAAAAATTGTGGAGAAGTTACTCAATATGCTAAGACACTAGAAACTAAAGCTGTCGCTGGGATTACTGGGTTACTAGTCACCCGTTTACAATGCAAGAATGTGAGCCAGCTTGCTTATAGGCAGCGTGCAAACTTAAAACTGTTCTACACTGAAGGTTCACTTTCTGTGCATGCTGTCCTGTACTAGACATATATATTTTTTCCTGCCCAACTATTAAAAGTACTTTCAAGTATACACATACTCTGTACATTTCTCAGGAATTATAATTGTGAACATTTGAAGCTGAGATTTCTTTTGGTGTCCTACAGTTTTAAAGTATTTTTAAAAATATACCAGTTACCTATTTACATGTTGAAAGTTTGTATTTTAAAATGGAAATGGTTTTGGTGCCAATCTGCTACTCCTAAGACAGAAAAATAACAGATGTACATAATTCCAGCAGGCACTGTATTTTATTATTACCCTTTACTAATAAAAACATTTTCAAGTAAATTTTCTGACCAGAACTTTATGAAGTGGACTTGGAAAGGTGGTCTATAAATCAAGTAAACAATTTTGCTGTCAATTACTTCCTCCCTTGCTTCCAAGCCTCTGTTGCACAGAGACTTCCTTAGAGTGGATTGCAAAAATGATGCAACAATATTTGCCTCTCATATTGCAGCCTCAATTTACTTCCATGTATTATCACACACTTCCAAATCAGTAATTGGTAACCTTAAATTTAGAATTCTTTACTTTTTTTTTTCACCAGCAAAAAATATAAAGTACTTAAAATAATTGTATTTGCAGTAATATTGTAAATCTTAGTTTAATTGAAAACAAAACAAAATTAATTACGTTGATATCCAAGACCAACAAAGAGTTACAAACAATAAAATCACCATCAAAAATAAAAAAATGAGTCTTTGCCTGTATGTTAATTTTATTCCATATCTAAAAGATTATGTTATCACTGTTTAGTTGCTTAGCAATTCAACATTCAAAATTCATTTTTATAGCCCAAACATAACAAATTTAGTATTTTTTTAGCTGTTACAAAATTACCAAAATTACTGCACTAGTCATATAGATACGCAGTAAAAGGCATATCCTGTCCTGAATAGTCTGGAGTTTAACAGAGAAGAGTAATGGAAGATAGGAGGAAAGAGTAACACCTACAAGAATGTATGGAATGTGGGGCAAAAAGAATGTAAGCAAATGGCTTGTGGTCCCAGAGGAAGACCATGGAAGAGAGAATTTACACCAGCTCTGACATTGTCCTCTAATATAAAAGAATTTCTGTCTGCATACCTCTGTCTTTGCTTCCCTTTCTGAAGGCCTTAAGCCTTATGAAAACTCAGAATGAGATAAACAAGATATTTTTAAGACCTTTACTCATTTCTTCAAATTAAAATTTCTTTTTAAAAAATCCCAACCCCAACTGTCCCATTACTCTAAACCAGAATTAAATGTCCTATTTCTCAGGGGTGCTCAATGAGAATACTCTGAATGTTCATTTAAAAACAGAAAATACAGATATGAACTAAATTGCATAAACTTGTCAAAAGGAAGGAATATTATAACAGCAGATATTTAAGTTTCAGTAGTCTACAGTTCTCCTGACCTGTATTTTAACTAGATTGTTGCCACAGACATCTCTTTGCTGCTGCATTTGACAAGAAAAGTAAGAGAAAACTAGTTTTAGGGATATTACAAGCATCCTTCTAGAAGCAGACCATGCAGGGTGGGGCAGTGGGAGAGAGGAGGGTCAGGGAGAAAGTTCAATATGCAAAATACTTTTCTCCTAAATATCAAGGAAATAATAGACTTTTGTTATTTAAATCTCTTTTTTAAAGCTCAGTCCCCCACTTTTCTCCATGTCTAAGGACAGCTGGCAATGAAAGGGTGGAAACTGTTAAAACCATTGACAAGACTCTGTGCAGGCTCCAAAAGGCATTCTTGAATGGGTGTCTCCTCAATCAAATATTAAAGCTTTTCCCTGAATTTAAAACATATGATATATAGTCCAATGGCATGTTCATAACAGTATTTTCCTTCCTTTAGTATTTTCATGTTCTGAAACATGAAACATGAAAATACTAAAGGTCTTTTCTTTTTGTCTTTAGTCTCTTTCTTAAATCTCAGGATATATAGTAAGAGGTTATCCAATAAACACTTTTCCCAATTTCCTAAAATATGTTACATAGCTCACAAAGCACCCAAATAAATGGCTATTGCACCAAAGTGCTCTGCATCTTTAACACTCTTCGCATCAAAACAAATTTATTTAAAGCGTTCCAAATGCAGAGATAAACCTATACTGGTATATCTAAACTACACCTACTCAAGCAGCATGCCATCAGTGTGGTTTTCAGGTTCATTAGGCATAGATTACTGCAAGATATCATCTTTTTGGAAGAGCAGCATTGCCCATTATGAAATATTTACAACACCTAAAGCAGACATATTGTATCTTTAAAAGTAATCGCATGCACCTTTTGAAAACATAAACCAAATGTTGTAACACCCTATCAAGAATATAGCATCTCCGCTGTACCTACAGAGAAACAGAACAAGATCTACCCCATTCCCAGAGAATGTCTGTAGCATAACTGCAAGGAAAACTGACATCTTGAGTCCTTATGCTTTAACCACTTGACCAACATAAACAGCCCCCTGCTCCTTAATAATTATTTGCTAAGACATAAACGGAACATACTTTGAAAACTGTAGCACAGATAGACTGAAACAGCTCTTCAGCTGCTTATACTTACAGATATAAACAGTACATAGCTCATAATCCACCTGGAGTTTTCAGAAGGTTTTGATGTCAATGCTGTTCAAACACATCCTCTAAAATGTTGAGTCTATAATCCCTCAATATGTGTCAGATAAAGGATTTCTTATTGATTTGAGGTCAGGATTTCAGCATAGTGTAACTCATGTAAACGTAAGGCTTTTTTTCCTCTTTTCCTTTGTCTGGCTACTTGCTTTTCACTTTTAAACATGCAATCTGTGATCCATGAGACTTAGGATAAAATCCAAAACTGTTTTGCTTGTAATTCAGTACATCCAGATAAAACACTGCTAGAAGGTTATTATTGATGCCTTGTTTGCTCATGGTGTACACACAATCTATTATATGTAATCCCTGGATGATCTGAAGAATCACTGCTAAAACTGAAGCACCTTTGTCTGAATTAAAAGTTTTTGTGAGGGAAAGGCACCTGGTAATAGAAGAAAAGCTTCAGAGAGCTGTACTTCCTTACTGCTACTACTGTGAATTAGCCACCAAAAATAAAATTTAAAAAAAATCGTGACAGGTAACCTCAACAAATTGGTTCAGCTGCCTCAGATTAACTTTTCAGAGTCTTCCTGGGACATAGCTTGCCCTCCTTAACACAGAGTTGCAACATTAACTCATTAAATTTATTTTTAAATTGCTCTCGCTATTTGCGTGATAGGCTGCAACTAACAGTCTGTTTTTGTAAACTAAGCAAGTTGATTCTTGGTCTGTGTTCATGCACTGTTTGAGCTTTGTCTACATACAAAAGTTACATTTAATTACACTGACTTAATTTAATCAGTTCAAGCCCTGTGCTATTTTGAGATCATAAGGTTGCTTTCCACATGTGAAATTCCTCTTGCTAGTGAAGATGGACACAGCTCTTTTATACTCGTACTGTTGCATCTATACCCAGGTTACGCCTGCACAATTATTTCATTAAAACATAAAGCACAGCCAAAGTACTTTCACTGCTCTAGAACCCATGCTTAGAATAGAAGACACATCTGAAAGAGTAGATGGTCCTGAGAAATTTTTGTAAGAGACTTCATTAAGGATTAAAATACTCTTATTTTTCATATGTACTATTTTAGAGATGATTGAAAGTTCCATATACAATAGCTAGTCTCTACCAGGAGAGAAATGGCATGAGTACTGGCAGAACCTTCTTCCTGACAGAACCCTAATGGCATCCCAATAGCTAAGAAGGTGCTTCCATTTTCAAGGCAAACAATCCCTAACTTTGGATTCTTTTAAATAGCATTCAAGGTGTATTTATTTGTTGCTTAGAAAACTGAGAGACTGAAGATATAATGTCATCAGAGTCAACAAAGCCTAATAAGTATATGAAATTTCAGAAACTCTTGAAAATGTCCCACAATTTCTTTCAATTTAGGATGAGATTTTGCAGTATTTTGCAAAATAATGTAGCACTGGCACTGAACTATAATGACGATGTAAAACACTAGTACTTGGAATTGGCTTAATGGAAATACCTAAGAAGAAACTTTAATCATTGCTATTTTTATAACTGAGCAGGGATCTTCATTCTAGGGCACTAAAAATGGAGGAAAAATAAAATCTAGGTATTACAGATCCCTAGAATATGTAGTTTTGTTAACAGAATTTCTACAGATATAAATGGTTTTAATTAACAAATTGCTCTGTAAGCAATGGAAATATCCATAGTGTGTCTACCAATTGACTTCTGCTGTATCACACTCATATGGGTCCAACCACAATAACTGCCATTTGCTGCACACACGTCCTGTGGCCTCTCCCTCCACTTTCCCCTGACCATGGATAGCACACCACAAATTCTGGTTCCCTTTAGCACTTCACCAGGGAATGCAGCTGGGTACTCAGCTAGGAGCTGGACATGGCACAACACATGAGTAATACAGAAATGCAGACAAGCTGCCTGGTTGGCTACAGATACTGCTGTGTTCACTCTGCATTCTTAGCTGCACATAGGAAGACTCCCCCTATCTAGTCTCCAGCTCTTCTGATGCTCACAAAAATTTGAGACTTTATAGACGCTGCCCCACCGTCAAATTCTATTGAAATCAGCCAACACTTTTAGAGATACAAACTGGCACAGACATTGAATATGTGCTTCTGTCAGAAACAAGACTGAAATATACTTGATAATGAACATAAATATATCTTTTTTTTTTTTTTTTTTTAAAGGAGATAAGTGGTTATCTTGCTTTTCTACTCCCAGATTCCTAAACTTTGCCTCTCTGTGGCTGGACAATACAAGATGTCTCACACTGCACAATCACAATTGCTGATCACAGAATACTATATCCACAGACTTGTTCAATTCCACCATCATCAATATTTCTAAGCAATCCTCTACTTCAGTAGCATAACCCCGTGATTAATTACGTGGTTATTATGACAAACATTTAAAATGCTATTAGACTGTAGAAGCAGTATGTTGTGAACTCCCAGAATACTGGGCAACAGGTTATAGAACATGCTAGATGAGTATTCAGTTTTGGATAAGTAACGTTATTTGCATATGGGAATTTTTAGGTAAAATATTTCCTCATAAAATGCTTGCAGATTCAGAGGCAAAAACACATCAAAGCATGAGAGTTAGGTATATGTAAAAGACAGGTAGTGTGCAAAAGACTGTGTGCTGTTATGCATATATTCTATACAGTGTATATGCTTATTCACATATGAATTGAGTATCTGATGAAATTCAATGTAAGACAATGAAAATACAGATAGACTTACAGAGGAGCATTTAGGCTTCTTCCTCTAATTTCTATTTCCACTGTAAAACAAAAATAGTCTGAAATAGCCAAACCTGTTTTCAACAAACATGTTTTTTTACTAGATATATGAATGTTACACATGGTCTAAAAACTTCCATGGTATAAATCACTTCAGAAATAATGATGGATTTATAACTCCCTTTCAACAGTGCAGACAAGTGTTACTCTAATCCAACCCACTGGGACTGGGCATGTTACATGATACACCCTCCCGTTGAACACAGATCCACCTATGCATCACTGCTGAAAGCTAGGCATAAAGCATTCAGAACTATAGCATATTTACTATTGTTCATATTTAAAATCTCCTTTTAAATATTTTGTAACTTTCTGAAGTTTTATTAAGAAACATTTTATTGGTTCTGAAATCACTCTCCAACCTGTTGCTCTGCAGGACAACACTTCATGCTCTTAAAGGTTTGGGTGGCCTAACAGTCTGTGGTTGTTCTTGGGCTTCACTTGCTAGATTTAGTTACCTTACTTCTACCATTACATATAGAATTACTCATCAGGTTTAGTGCCATTCCTTCCTCTGAGCCAGAGCTTTAATTTTATTTAATTTTTTATCTTTTAGATTCATTTTGCCCCCTCAAGGGATAAAGAAATGGATGAAGTAACTCCAAATGTAATTTCATATGGCTTCCATCTCTTTATGATAACCATTTAGATTAGCAGGCACATCCCAAAAAGCACGATGATAGATTCCTTTGTATAGTGGTCTCTCTTCAGATCCCACGAACAGGTACGAAAAAATTCTTAACTATTACAGAATTTCAGCTTAGATGGTCACAAATTAACCAGAGAAGGATGTATGTTAGTTTAAACAAATTACTCACAGTTTCCATATTTGGCCTATAGCATAAGAAATTAGATAGTTAATTTTAAATGCAAAACTTTGTACAGCGTGCAAATCATGTCTGTATGTCAAAGTAAAATAACAAACCTAATGAGGAATGCTAAAAAAGCAAGACCCATTAGTTTAAAGATACATGGAAGCAGCCAAAGATGACAAACATGCATAAAATTCAAAACATGATGGAAAAGGGAACAGGCACTGAACCACATAAATCAGTGTTTTGAATTCTATTTCTCTGTGGGTATAATTGTACCTTAGTTTCTTATAATGATTTATTGAGGTAAATAGTCTGTATGGTTTAACAGCTACAGCTTCAAAGTGTCAGGCACAGACTCTCCTTTATTCATGAGGCAGCTGAGTATTGGGATGTGAATTAGCTTCTGTATTCTGGGACTTGGCAAAGTTTGTTTTTAAGGTCCTTATAAAGGATTCATGTTGATGCAGCTATTCAAATGTGAAAAACACTGTGCTGTAATGGATGAAATAGAAAAGCTTTATAGTAATTCTGCAGGCAAAAAAAGTAAAAACACTGAAATAAACCATTCAGAATTACCTTCAGCAGAAAAAAAAAAGCCTCAGAGTTAATTTTAATACATTAGATCATTTGGGGGAACACAGAAAAAAAATCATTTTTGATGAAGGATAAAAGTGTGATGAGATTGCAGAATTTACTTTTAAGATAAAATAAAACAAAGTACAAAAAAGAAACGGTAGAATTTTAAGTGATATTCGCATTTCTGATGGATTGTCAAACTACACATTCTATTACTCTCAGACCAGGATAAACCAACCATTAACCAATCAAAAGAATCATTATCCATGAAAGCTATGGTGGCATTTTAACAATTCTTAATCTATTAATAAGAAAGAATAATTTGCAAAATATATTCCCTCTTCTGTTTATATTCATAGAGCCATTTTTAGCAGAAATTATATGTAGGCTCCCATGGTGTAGAAACCCTATGAAAGCCATGAAAATTCACTAAGTTTCCTAACATACTGTGCCAAGATATTCAGCAGGAACTTTAATCGTTGCCAAGAAACACGTGTGCTTCAGATACAGAAGCTCTGCATGTACCGGTATTTCAACATTCCTGGAGAGAAATGTGACCCCTTGATGCATACACTGGTTTGCTGGCATGCCTGCATTCCTTCCCATCTGTCAGGGTGGCATTCTGCCTTCTCAAAAGGTGGGATGCCAGTTTTGGAGCACAGGTGCCAACCAAATATAGGTTCGGACTAATACTCTACAAAACATGGCAAATGACATTTCACCTGCAAGAAGACCATCCTACCTCTGACCCATGCCAAATTAGGATTGCATGCTTCATTAGCAAAGGGGGTCATCAGCTGAAAATCATAGGCAGCACCAGAAATGCTGGTTTTGCGTATAATGTCTCCTAGCTGAGAGCCTTCAGCACTGAGGTTTAATTTTCCTAAGCTTGCAGACTTACAGCCCTTTCAAGAAAGATGCAACAGACCATGGACAGAGATCTGCTGAATTCATCCTCCCAGAATCACTTCTGACAAATTCCAAGATTTTTAAAAAGGGCAGATGAATAAACTGTAGGGGAAATGCATAAGTAAAGATTTGTGTGGGGATTTGCTAACAACACAAAGAAATCGACCTTTTTTATGACTGTTGAAAAACCCAAACCAAAACCACTTGTTACGATCTATCAAATTGCTCACAGATTTTTGAAATTCTGAAATGATAATAAAATATTTTATTATAAAAAATGACATGTGATATAAACCCATTAGCTTTTAGGCTGAGAATTTATGTACACGTGAAAGCACACTAGTCATGAGAAATGAAGTTGTTGACAACACTGGATAATATTAAATAGTGTTTCGGTATCATGAGAATAAAGCATATTTTGAACTCCTTCATTAATTAAAATATTCCACATTAAATTAAACAAGAAAAGTTAAATATTCAGTCAATTAATAAACAGAATAGCCACAATGTAGTGTTAGTTTTGCTTCTAAATTAGAGCAGCCTACTTTATTCATAAATGTACAAAACAAAAATGAAGCATCAGTGATGATCATGATCTGCTTTCAGGAAACAATTCACTCTCCCTTCTTTAGTAATTTCCTATGAGTTCTGTCATTTATTTATCCCAGGATGCACCCGATATATCATCATCTTCAGGTGATTTGGTTAAACTGACTATCCAAAACTGCGAGTCATACTATGCATAATTCTACATTATTTCGGCTACTCAGAAGGCATGCCACAGCTATTCCCAAATGACAAACTCAAAGCCATAAATTCTTACTTGCACAAAATTATAACTCAATGCATTGAATTCTGTAATTACAATTCAATACATAAAGATGCAGAGTCCTGCCCCATGCAACAGTATGGGATGGGGGCCAACTGGCTAGAAAGCCTATGTGCAAGAAAAAACCTGGAGGTGTCTGTGGACAACAAGCTGATCATGAGCCAGCAGTGTGTCCTGGCAGCAAAGGTGGCCAAAGGCATCCTGGGCTGTTTTAACAGAAGCATTGCCGGCAGAGTGAAGGACCTGATAATTTCCCTTTCTGGCACTCGTGAGGCTGAATCAGGAGCAATGTCTCCAGCTCTAGCCTTCCCAGTACAGAGAGATATCGAAACAGTGGAACGAGTCTGGCACAGACAGAAAACTAGGAGGCTGCAGCACAACACACAAGTTGAACAAACTGTGTTTGCACAGTCCGAGGAACAGCAGAGAACAGCAGGTGAAGTTGAGAGCTTACGGCTGCCTGCAAATGCCTAATAAAATGGTGCAGGGAAAGATGGAACAAGGAAGGCTGCTCAAAGAGATGTGCAGTGACATGACAAGAGGAATGGACACGAAGTGAAATATGAGAAATTCCAATTTCATATATATATATATAAAAAGATTACCTTGAAGGTGGCCAAACACTGGGCCAGGTTGCCAAGAAATGCCGTGGCATCACCGTCCTTGGAGATATTCAACTGTGACTGGAGACGGCCCTGTGCGACCCGCTCTAATTGGACCTGTATCAAACAAGAGAGAGGACTAGATGACCCCTGGTGGTCCTTTCTAATCTACATAACCCTGTGTTTCTCTGATATACCTGCTATTACTTTATATGATATATATACACCAGTTTTAACAGTGCCATATACAGGAACATTAGTGAATGTTGCACTCTAGGCACTCACTGAACTACTTAGGAACAGCCTACAGCCTTACATATGTTTTTCTCAGCTCTTCATTCTAACAAAGGCTTCAGTCTTTTGTATAAAACTTACTTCTCATAAATTAACAGCTTTATACATAGCACTTATACTAAGCCTTCCCACTTATACTAAGCATTCCTACTTCATACCCCAAATGCCTTAAAAATAAGCAATACTTAAAACAGAAAAAGGAACCTGTTATGCCCCTAGAAAAACAAGGAAGGTGGCATGAAGTCAGTAGAACAGCACATATTTCTTCCTAGCACATTGTGCCTGTAGATCACAACCACTGTCCTAATGTAAGGGACACTGTCATGCCTCTAGGCAAGACACCACAATTCCACGACAGTCTCAAATCTCTGACAAACATCACAATATTAAAAGGACATGATCTTTCAAGGCTAGGTTAACTTATTTAAAGTTTATTAAAAATATCCTGATGCTTGGGCTGCAAATTTCTATGCTTAAAGTCAAAACGTACCTAAACTGGTGCAGTACTGCACCTGCAACTTTATGTCATTTATTATAAGAGAGTGAATACCAAAATGGTCAAGTCAGCTTCAATATAGAATGCACAGCAAGTTCTTGGGAAAGTTGTCAGATATAATTTATTAATACAGTGTATAGTTTGAAAAAATCACTACATTAATTCGAAGGATCAGATGTCATAAAGTGCTGCTGTTAAACAGGTAAAAGAAGATAATGAATTTCCCTGTTGTGTTTATTGCAGTCACTCAAAGCCAATAGGCTGTGACTGATACAGACAAAGCAAATATGTATCTGTATGTCCTTCTGTACAGTAAAGATCTTCCAGCACCTAAAACCAGCAAAGAGCAACATTGTCAAGGAGACATGCTGCCTACATTGTAAGTAACAAAAGTTATCAGAACACATACTAACTGACTACAAGGGACCTGATTCGTCTTCCTGTAGGCTCCAGTAAATCAGAGGGGTAATGACCGATCGCATACTTAGAACACATACTGTCATAACACAAATTAATGAAAAGGTTTTTGTAAGAGGAAAAATCTGTCGCGGTGGTGGCAGCAGACAGCATTGTGATATAGCTCTATCATGGAGAAGAAGATATTGTCAGAAAAGAAAAACCTCCACCAGTCTTCAAGAATTTTTTGGACATTGAACAGTTCACATGCTCCATTGATAATGAAAAGTTAAGCAGAGACATTTCCTTTCAAAAAGGACTCTGACTTGGGAACTATGCAGATATATCAGAATTTTAACCCACCTGTTGTTTTTTTTATTTTTCCCCCTCAAAGCATTTTGAATCAAGTGAAAACCAGCAGTGTACAGGTACTTCCTGTTATTTCTTACTCTTTTCCACTGACCCTTCCACACATGTTACTGAAGTCTCTAGGGATGAACAGCCACTACATCCATAAAGGATTAGGAATAAAAATACACAGAGGCAACCTTTTTCCCTATACCAGTTACATTTCTTTCTATTTTCTCTTTGCCCATACAATAAAAGATTCACAGGTGGTAGGAACAGGAATAATTATATGAAGAGACAAATTCCATACACAGACAACTTTCAACTGACTTCAAAGACTTAGGTTTTCTCAGCACCACATGACTCAAAATTACTGTTTTTGTTCAGCTTTTTCCAGCAGAATATTAGTCACTGAAGTATGTTAAGGCTTGATTTTTCCATGCCATTTCCAAATTACCTGGCAATTTAAATTCCCTTAGAAAAACAGATGGAAATGTTAAATTCCCTTTTCCCTAAAGTATTCTGCTTTGCCACAGGTGGATGAAGGAGACAATAAAACAAAGGAAGGAAACAGTGAATTTCCACTCTAAACAAACACAATTGATTTTGATAATATTGAACATTTTGTTTCATCATTCAGACTCACAGCAGAATAACTGAATTTGGCAGATGCTTTCTGTGAAATGTCTTGCCTTTATTGGTGCTTTTATGTGTTAGCAAGCACAAAAGAAAGAAAAAGAAGTGAGATATATAAAGCTATATCTTCAGTGCAATAAAAATGATTTTTACTCAGGTACAATATTCTAGCACTGTACCACGTACAGTGGTAAATGAAGAGGACCAGTCAGCTAATATGATGTAAAATCGTAGAGGAAGCAAAGAGCTGTATTTCCTTATTTTGATGTAGCTGGTTCCCATCAACCCCAGGTAAGAGATATATGGTTGGCTTTGACTGGCTACACTGCTATAAAAACTACCTGGGTCCTGGCTGCACTAGGACTGTAGCTGGAGAAAGGTGTCCTAATGTACGTTTTGTGATATTAAAGAATGGGGATTTAAAAAAATTTTGTATGAGGACAAAGCCCAATACATGAAATGGTACTGGAAGCCTGCACAGTGATAGGTTCTCCATAGTTTCTCCATTCTTTGTTTTCTTCATTCATTAAACTGGGGTAACAATTCTTTTTTCTGTGGTGTTGAATAATGGCCTGTTCTGCTAGCCCAGAAATAAAAGTAAGTGAAGATAGTCTTCGTATTGATGTGCTGCCTGTCTGTTTACGATAGAAACTATTTTGTTTTTAGAAGGGAAGTGTTCTAAGAAAAGCTTTTATAACAGGTTCAGAAATATAAAAGCCATTTCAGGATGAGGACATTTCTATACTTTATTTTGTTAGTCCTTGAAAGGGCTTTTTAAATGTTAACAGATATGACTGCCTTCCCTCAACTGATGCTCCCCTCTCAGCAATCCTTCTGTTGACATTTCTTTGTTTGCTCTTAGCTCATCTCTCCTTCTCAACCCCTTAAAACAAAACTTAGCAAGAGCTTGGAATTGAACTTTTGGCAAACCTCGGACCACTAAACCACACTGAATAAGTATGCTGTATAAGTCAGATTTCAATTAAAAAAATTCTTTCCCCACCTCCAGTGATACACAGAATATTTTCTGCTCTTCTCTGTGGCAACCTCCATATATTGCAATGAAAACTGCTAAGCAAAGCTGGTCAGAAAACAGGAAGCATTTTCAGCTGAAAGGGATAAAACCGTTTTGAAAACTTAGGGTAATGCCCTGTTTCCATTTTAAGACAAATAAAGTTTTCTGCCTAAAAGAAATTTAATTTAAACTGTGCACTTCAAGTAAGCGTATGTGTACATACTTTTTTATTTCAAGCTTAAAAAAAAATTAAAAATAAAAAAGAAGTAGTTTCCTTGTTAAGCTTTCCCACAGACAGATAGTGGCAGCTCTCCCTGCCTCACAGCAATAGCTACTTTGAGTATCAAAAGTTCATTAGTAACAATTAAAAATTCTAGAGCACTTGAGAAGAGGTTGATCCTATTTTATATGCTAGTGTCAGTTAGCATATTATAAATTACAGTAGTCCAATTACACTATAGCTAATATTTAGCACTTATACATTGCTATGAACACACACGGTGCAACCCTTAATTAATTCTTAGCACTGGCATGTAGATATATTATCCTAATTTCCCAGACAAAGCAGAAAGGTGAGATAATTTGCCAAAAGCCACTTAGCCTTGAGTGGAGTCAGGACTGTAACAGGGGAAGAGTCAACATTAACTCCATGGCTTCCAAACTATTGCTCTCCAATATTCTGGAGAAAAGGAAGCTCAGAGGAGACCTTATCACGCTCTACAAGGGAAGCTGTGGAGAGGTGGGGGTCAGTCTGTTCAACAAGTAACCAGTGACAGAGCAAGAGGAAATGGCCCCAAGTTGTGCCAGGGGAGGATTAGGTTGGATATTAGGAAGAATTTCTTTACTGAAAGAGTTATCAGGCATTGGAACAGGCTGCACAGAGAAGTGGTGGAGTCCCACTCCCAGTCATGCTGATGTGGTGCTTAGGGATATGGTTTAGTCAAGGACTTGTCAGTGTTAGGCTAATGACTGGACTCAACGATCTTAAAGGTCTTTTCCAATCTAGGCAATTCTGGGATTCTGTGATCTTGGTGACCCCCTGTGATAGTTTTATTACTGCAGCTTAGTCGGTCACTGCACAGCAAAGGCACCATCACATCACACAATGAAAAAACTCTTTAGGCTGTCAGACCTTTAATCCACCCCACCTCTACAGAGCACTCAAAAAACCCCCAACATTTGAAGATTCTACATTGGGCTCTTCAACCATGAAACTGCTTCTGCCACACCTAGTTAAGGCTCAGCTCTCCCATATTTAGCTTTCTTAAGCTGCATGAAAGTTTTTATAACACAGATTGCTAAGGATCAAAACTTGGAATTGGACTGGAGTGGAAAATCTTCACTAAGATAGTTTTTGTGGCATTTCCTGTAATAGAGCTGGAATTCACTACCCTCCATCCTCAAAGACAGTTCCCATCCACAGACTGAAGCTCACCACAGAAGCAGAAATACATAGAAAAATCTAAGACAGAGTATAATTGTACAGGACAGTGAATAATTTTGTTACCTTATTTGTCATTTCACCTCATCTGACTGTTGCCTCATTTGTCTATCTCTGTTCGTATCCATCATGAGTCCTCCAATGTTCTATTGTGCTTTAGCTATACTGATAGACAGTCATTTATTTGAGGTCTGACTTCTGCATCCTAGCCAATTTCTGCTTCATGAAAAAATCTCACCTCCTGCAAACAGAATGTTAATTTCAGGACAGTCTCTTCAGAGGGACTATGGCAAAATGTGGAAAACTCACACAAATATTTGCCTAGGGTCCTTACCTACTGTTTTGTTTATATTCTAAAACAGTGTCATAGATCAAAGAAGACAGGTTTCTTCCTAGAAACCAAAGCTGCCTTGTTCTCCCATGAAACACTATTTCTCAGTTGTTCAAAAGAACAGAGCAACTCTAGCACTGAATCCTAGCTTGACAGGATTTTCAGAACTCCTTCCTTATCATTTACTAGTGTTACTGGAATTATATAAAGCTCATGAGTCACACATGCTCAGAATTATCTGTAATATCTCCATTAATACAAGTGAAACCTTTACATAACCAGTCTACATTCTTGTCATCAGTCAGATCACCCCATTTTTAGTTACCCCTTAAGCAGATGGATGTCATTTAATACTATGGATGTATTTGTTTATCAAGATACCTCTTTTCTACAAAACCAAAGCATTTTTATCCCAAGTGAGTAATAAACTAAGGAAAAAAACCTCTCACTAAAATACCATTAGCACATCATTATTCAAAATGTAAACAAAACCAAAATTACCAAACCACTAGACAGCCATATAAACATTAGTACATTTCAGTTGTCCTGAAAAAGACAGGAATTTATCAGTGAGGCACAACTAGGACCCAGTTATAATAGCTGTTTTAGAGTTTAAAAGGTTCATTTTCTTGCCTTTTTTTTTCTGAATGGCAAACTTTCTCAATTTTGTCCCATAAGGGAACGGTAGCCATGAAGCTAAAATCTCACACTTATTTTTATTAAGGAGCAGGTCTTTAGGCATAGTAGTACAGAAACTGTAATCAAAGCTTAACTTAAAAAAAAAATGGAAAAGGTACAATTTCACTGGCATTAGTTTACCACAATTCCTGTTGATAGACTGAATGCTAGATACCTACTCCAAAAAAATTGAGGTTGTTTAATTTATAAAGTGATAGTACCTTTTTTTTTTAATTTGTACTCCTCTTCTGTTAGAAGTATTTTTTAATACTGAAATTTAAATTAATCCACTACCACAGTCATTATGTAATATTCTATACATTTAAATACATTAAAATGAGGTTAAAGTTGCCAAGATAACATTCTGTCATATTATGCTCCCTTCTGCTGTCTATCATTGTTGGACAGTAACTACAGTAGTTGCAGGAAGCAGGTCTAACAGCTGTGCCTAAGCTGATTTTGCACACTCAAGAAGTGAACAAGAATTTAAACATCACTATTCTACTGTTGTTCTATATAAATAGTAACTGAAAATAATGATATTCTACATATATTTTAAATTCTTAGTCTATCTACCCAGGAGAGACTACCCAGGAATGGAAGGGGTGTATCAGCACATCTCTACATTATTAGATCTGCTGAACTTTTGTGTTCCATCTTCCAGAATAGGAAGCCCTACAAAACAATGATGGGTGACATCTGAGTTAACAAGGCTCAGGGAAAATGTCAAAAAGTAGCAAAATGACTGAAGGGCCTAATTGCCACACCCACAAAAAATTACTGTAAAGGCGCATTTAAAAATATGTAAATTCATAAAGACAAGCTTAGCTAGGAGCAGTTCACTCTCCAAACACAAAGATTTATCTCAAAGGCAGTTCATAGCAGATGCCCAACTTTAGAAGCCCCACTGGAACTTTTCATTCACTAGAGAGCATAGGAAAACTACCTTCAGAAAACTGAAGGCAATCACTGTAGGATTCTCCCCAAACTGTTTGGAAGCTGGACTCAGCTCTGACCAGGAGTCAGATCACCTCAGCTAAAAGTGAGTTAATGAACCAGATCCATCACCATCACCCACCCCAAGCTGCTTCAGCATAAAGAGAACGTAAAGCTACTCACAAGGAACTGAGCACCCTTCCTTTATGATGTGTTGTCCAACAGTATCTTTGCACCATGTGCAGACCTATGTGTTATGGGACCTATGTGCTACATTTTCAATGTTATGTTTGCCCCTAAGTACTCTTTGCAGCATGTGGTCATCTTGCCCTGCAGGCGCCACATGGCATTAGCAGGAAGGACAAATTCTTCCTTCCTTCTGATCTTCAAAATCTAAAAATTTCTTTGATGGAACACAGAGTTAGGATAGATTCACTAGCTCATGTTCAAAATGTTTATGTTATAGTGACAAAACCAATGAGAATAAAAACTTGTCATTAGAAGAAAATAAGACAAACCAACCAGTAAATATAAGTAGATGTAAAGAAATACAGCTTAGACCACTACAAGTTAAAAGAAATTTCAAATTCAGGGCTGTCAGGGGTTGAGTTAAATCTGCTGCTGATATTCAATACCTTGCTGCCATCATGCCAGCTTTAAAATCAAAGTGCTGGCAAAGTATCATGGGGCTTGAGGTTCATAAGAGGCTTCCTGCTCTGGTTGCTGCTTCTGATTTCCAGGGCGTCGGTCTTTTCCGCTGGGCGAGCTGTGGGTGGGGAGGTGGGGGAAGGTCACTGGCCTGCGCTGCTGCTGCTTGTGTGTTTTGCTGCACTTTCCTGCAAATAGGCTAAGGTAATTGTGCATTGGATTATCTCATTTCCAATAAAACTTTATCTCATCCCAGAGGCTGGTTTGTTGGGGGGGGGGGTTGTGTTACTTTCCCTCCTGTGTGTGAGGAAGGGCTTGTGAGAGCAGGCTGTGTTAACCCAGGAGAGGCATGCACACCTCAACCTCCCGGCATTAGCTGGACTGCTACAACTTTTATCGCAGGGACAAAGGTGTTCCGTAATCGTGGGATTAAACAAGAAGGGATGTTCTTCAGGTGGGAAGACCTAGAGATATGACTGATTCCTAACCAATAGCAGTAAGCAAAACCTCAATTCAAATGGCAACAAATTAAGCTAGATCTGAAACAGACGTGTGAGGTACTAATGGTGGAGTAGTAAGTGAATTTGTGCTTTGTACACGTCATACATGTGGAGGAGATGGGACCGCAGGAACAACGGTGATGGTGAACCTGGAAGGTTAACTGGAAACATTTGGAGCTCCAAATAGGATTCCCCACAGGTCACAAACGGCCGTTCTCCACACGAAGTGGTGGCAGCGGCCGGCGGGAGGGGAGATCCGCGTTACTCGGGTGCGGTGGTCAGCGGGATCTTGGCTCAGGCTTGAGTTGCTGGGACACCCATTTACCGAGGCGGGCCCAGGGCAGCAGGAGAGGCGCCTCATCTCCTTGGCGACTCCCCAGCCACAGGGCATAAGGCAAAACAGCGGCAGCCTCGCGCTTCCCTCGCAACTAAAGGCCGTTACCTGGGGCGCGAGCAGCGGGCGCGCTACCGCCGCCACCAGGGGACCAGAACCCAGCACGAGGAGCCGCTGGCAGCTCGCACACTCGACTGCGGCCAGAGCTCGCCTTTCCTCAGAGAGCGGAATAACCTCCGGCTCCGAGCCAGCCACTGCCCCGCCGCGCTCACACGAAGGCAGAGCAGCTCTGGGGCTGGAAGCTCCTTACCCTCCCTCATTTCCCCACGGTCACTCCACGCCTGTCCGGCAACTACACCGCGACTGACACCACACCAGGACGTCCAACGCCTCCACAGCCACCGACTCAACAACGAACGTAACTAACGCAACCCAATCCCCACCACCTCCAACACTGCCGGCGACCACGCCCGCTCACCACCGCCCCGCCCACGCGCCACTGCTCCGCCCACGCCTCCCTCCGGAGGCGGAGCCCGGGGGTGGCCCGGGCCCTGCCAATTACCAGGCAGGGCCCTTCGCCCGCCGCCGCGGAGGCCTGTGGGATGGGTAGTCTTGGCCTGCCCGCGCCGCGTTGCCGCGCGCCTTAGAGAACTACCAGTCCCGGCGCACTCCGCGGCCGGCTCCAGTCGTGACCTGCCGCTGGTCGAGGGAGGAGCTCTGACAGGAAGGCGGCAGAGGGGCCGGTCATCCAGCCGCAGCGATGAGCTCGGCCAGGGAGTCCCAGGGCCACCATGGCCACAAGCGAGCGGCCTCCCCCGATGTAAATGGGCGCGGGACTTGGGGCAGAGGGGGAGGGGGAGGACGAGGAGGCCACGTCGGGGCCCCGGTGCGGTGCCCGAGTGCCGTGGCGGGAGACAGGGAAGGCCGCGGCCTTCCTGGCCGTGCTCGGGCTGGCCGCCCCCATCCTGTTCCTAGGCCCTGTCCGGGGGGCAGTGGCCGGCGGAGGCGTCACGGGGGAGGCTATGGCGGGGGGTGAGGGGCCCCTCGGGGACCGGCGGGCCTGCCTCGGCGGAGGGGGAGGACGGGCGGAGTTAGCGTGTGCTCTCGCAGGGCTCCAGCAGCTGGGAGGCGGCGGACCTCGGCAACGAAGAACGGAAGCAGAAGTTCTTGCGGCTGATGGGCGCTGGGAAGGTAAGGCCGCCCTCCCCTCAGTCGCGCGGGCACACAGGGACCCGACGGGGAGGAACCCCGCCCCAGCGGCCACGCGGGGTTTTGTTTGCCATGTAACAAAACCTCCCCGGAAGGAGGCTGCTGCAGGCCGCAGTGATGCGAATGGCGAGGACAAACCGCGCCAAAGCAATTTTGCTTTGGCACTCTTCTGAGGAGGATTTGTGTTTCACAGCTGCTGTGTGTGCAGGGGTGCAATGCGAAACATGGCCCAGGAAGTGTCAGGTCTCTGCTCTGCAGCATCCTCCCCCCCCTTTATACATTCAGACCAGCTAAGTTGCAGACATTTTTGAGGCAGCCTCTGTTAGAAACTAACAAACCTCTGCACAAGGTCTGTAAAATTATCTTCTAGAGGGTCAAAAAAAAAAAAAGGTAGCAGCAAAATAGTAAACCTAACTAATCCAGGAAATATTGAAGAAAAAATGCTCTATTTCTACTGTTGGTTTTGGTTTTGGTTTTTGAATGCTGCAAAATTAGTAACATAATCGTTTTTGGTTTTTCTGTGTACAAAATGTTGTTTCAGTACTGTAATTCTACTTACCTTCAAGACAATTTTACTAGTTTACTTGCTTGAATACAGTGTTTTTGCAAGCTAAAACATTTTACATTATTAAAGGGGTGAAAGTTAATACCTCCTAGTGTAATGGAATATAATACATTTTTAAAACATCCCACTACCACTAATGTTAACTTCTACTTGGCTACTTAATGCTGCTTGCTATGTAATGCCAGTTCTTGTCTATGGGGATGCATGTGCTGTTGAGCAACTGCAAAGCCAGTAACTTATGAGCTCTCTGAAGGTCTTACCTGATGCTGTGACCAGTCTAAAAGTGGAACCATTGTAAGATGCACAGGCTGAACTATTGCATAGTGCAAGACAAAGAGACACAAAGGGTAAATTGTTAGAACATGAATTCACACTTGTCCAGCATTGTGGAGTAGTTTTCCTATCAGTGGCAAGAAACAGAAAGAAATAGAAACAGCTTCGGGGTGTGGGAAAAATAAAGGGTATCTACTTGGTGGGGTTTTTCAGAAAAGCCAACAAAACTTGAGTGAAACAAGTACATCAGAGGCAGCAGTTTTTAGTTAGTACACCTTACAGTCCTACAACTGGTCATCAAGGTTTGGCAGCAAACCTTTTCCATTTAAGATTTCCAGAATGTTGGCAGAGCTGTCAGCAGACCCTAAAGCACCAAAACAAACTGCCTTTTCTTTTAGAAAGAACATACTGGCCGCCTTGTTATCGGAGACCACAGATCAACCTCTCACTTCAGGACAGGTCAGTTTATCCAACAGCTGATTCCAAGTTGGAAATGGAATGCTTATTCAGGACCATCCCAGTACCTTGAGGTTCATGGATATTGCAGAGAGGGATTTCAGATTTTGTGGCTGAAGTTGAAGATAGGTCAGGCTGTGGAGTTGTAGAAGTTCCTAATTTCCCTTGTTAAGATTACTGATGTGCTTGCTTGTCTCCTGAAGTCCAGGTTCAGCAAAGTACCTGATAGTTAAACTTCTGTGCAAATGCCCTGGAAATCAGGGCCACTAGGCTACTGAAGTAAGAAGTAAGGTTCTATTGCTATTGGTACCTACCAGTGTTGTACTTCCTCCATGGTGCCAGGCATAGATGCCCAAACCTCTAAATTGTTGTGCACTGAAAAGAACAGGGTTGATTTCTCCCCCGCTGCCTGATGACCTGTTGAACAGAAAGATCTGTGCCTTAAAGCAACAAGATATAAGCAAGAAAGATCTGCAGGGTCATATTGGCAATCAGCAATAATTATATGTTGTATAACACACGACCATGGTAACTTTTTATCATGCTTGCTTAGGTAGTAAGTCAAAGTACATCATAAACAAGCTGGGCTTGGCTGTCTGAGAGAAGCTTTGATAAAGCTGTATAGAATAGGAACTGCCAGTGTTACAGAAAACTTCTTTCCTCAGTATGCTCCACTAGTAGTTTTTTCAGTTAACAAAAAATGATCTATGGATCAGAACACCAACAGAAGGCTGAGGATTGGTTCCAGGCTCTGCTGTTGGTACAGTGACTGAGAATCACCTGAATTTCCGCTTCCCTTGAGGTGTCAGAATGAATCAGTACTATCATTAGCAAAGAGTTTAGATACCTTCCCCAAACAAAAAAATCCAACAGAATAGCTATTTTCTTAACACTTCACTTCCTCATCTAACATACAGCTATTGTCCTTTTATAATAACATGCAGCTCTAACTTCCAGATGAGGAAACATTAATTTGCTATATAATCTTTCAATTTTGCAGAGATACAAATTAAAAACTAGACTGTTGTAGGCCCATTTCAAGGACGATTGGAGATTCCTACCTTTTACAAGAAGAAAGGATTGCAAGAACTACTTTAGAACACTTTCCCAGTAAAAATGATCCCTTATTTACTTACTCAAATGTTTAAGTAAATGGCATGTTGAAGTAGCTCATGAGAATTAGTTTTCCTGCTACTTCTTAAAGATGAAAAAACGTAGAACTGTAATAACTGCTTCTGGTAATTCAGGGTGCATGAAATAGTTTCAGATGCAGCTCTATAAACAAGAGTGGCAGTGTTGTCCTGACTTCTGCTGCTGTATATTGTGATTTAACCATAAAAATCACACATTATGCAGTGAAGGTCAGAAACTTTCCCCTTGCTGTGACATGTTGCAGTATTTGCAGGAAGTGATACATAGTATGTTTACCTTATTCAGTAGAACATACACCATGCATAGTGCAACTCTGAATGCATCAGTCCTTAGGAACTTAACAGCCCATCTGTGTTTCAGAGCAATTTTGCTTTCACACTTGATAGGATTCTTAGCAAACTGATGCCTTATGTGCAGTAATACTCAATCCAGTAATTTAAGATGGCTAAATTGCAGCTTTTTGACTTATATATCAGTCATCTTTTAAAATGTGACTTCATGTAATTTGATGTCTTTGTTAATTTGAATGAACCATAACCAAAGTACACTGGACAATGCAGGGGAAGAAGACAAGAAAATGAATGAAGAACTGGAGTCTCAGTACCAACAAAGCATGGACAGCACCATGTCTGGACGAAACCGGCGCCATTGTGGACTTGGTTTCAGCGAGGTAGTAAGTGCTTATTTTCATACTTCACTAAGATGATCCATGGTTTAAAATTCCAGTCACCACAACTAGTGGCAAACTTCTGCAATTTGACTTAGAGGAGAGACTTAGTGCAGGCACTTAACCCTTGTTTATGTATGCTGTGGTGGCCATGCAGATGCCTGGATGTGATTGATGGTAATTATTGTTCTGAAAAAGAGATATGACATGCTTAATACTTCATAGTAGGCAGGACTGATTAAGACAGAAAGTGACAAATACACTGAATTGGGGTGTTGCCAAGGAATACATAAGGAGGCAGGATCACCATCTGCATTGATGCTTTCCATGGGAATGAGCAGGAAGAGAAGTGCAACAGAAACCAAGAGAATTAGGTTATTAGAAAGATGTCTTCAACTGCCAATTGAAAGGTGCAATAATTTTCCCCAACTTTTTAGCACTAATTACTGCATTAAAAAAAAACAGCTTATGTTTCCAGAATGAATAAAACCACTTGCACAGTGCTGAGAATTCTTAATATTACAGCCATGGCTTTGCTCTTTAGGATCATTGGATTATACACTGGTGCTAAATTTATGTCCAAAGATGAGTCGTGAACTCTTGATGGTCTGGCTGTTAGTTTCATTATGTTTCACTCCATGACAAATACTCAAGTATTACTGTGTACACCAAAGTAAACTGATGTGATCTGAAACTTTTCAAACTCCCCTTCATGGTGACTTTAGGATTTCTACTGTAACTAAATAAGACTGTAGCAGATGAAACCATGGATGTCATGGTTGGTAAGGTTAACTACTTCATCAGAGTTGCTTTCTGTCTAATAATCTGTCTGTTAAGGACCTGTGTTCAGCAGCAGCCCATTTTAGTACTAAATGAAAGGAGCCATTAAGCAAAAATTCTCACTGGGAAGTTCTAAAAGCTGCAGTGGCGTTGCCAGGAAATAATGGTTTCTCTCTCTCATCATCTGACCTTCTAGTTTCAGGAAAGTGAAGAACAAGAAGAGGCTGCTGGACACTCCTCTGAAGAGAGTTCAGAGGACTCGGAAAGTGGCTCCGAGTCAGAGCAAGAAGAGTCTGCAGAGGAGCTGCAAGCTGCTGAAAAACATGATGAAGCTGAGGTTCCAGAAAACAAAAAAGAAGCTAAAAGCAACTATAAAATGATGTTTGTTAAAGCCAGTGGTTCATAACTGCAGATGTAACAGCTTTGTATTTAAAGTACAGTAAGCCTTATTGTTACAGTGCAAAGTGGAGGACTGCTACAGCACAAACCTTTGTATCATGATTTTAAAAAGATCCCATTAGATGACAAAAAGTAGTCTTTGCTTTCTGTTGCCATGGATAACATTTTTATGGGCAGAGTGGTATTGCTGTTTTTTGTAAAGTGTATAAAATACTGGATGGAGAAATAAATTCTTTTTGTTCTTGCCCAAGCTTTACAATGTTATCTAATCTATTCTACCCCTTATTCCATGCCATGTTAGTGGTTTCTTGATTTCATACCCTACTCTTGAGTTTTTAGCTTTTAGGATACATGTGACTTACTGGATGTTGCGTTAGTTGTAAAATACCAGTATCAGCACTATTCTGTGATGTGCTAGAGCTTTAAACAATGATTTTTGTCTATAGATGCTAGTGTTGACAGGGCTAAGAGCAGAACTTGCTCACTGTGGTGACTGTATCTGAGGTCCTACAGCAGCTGCACAGGAGGTGTTTCAGAAACATGCTCAGACACTGGAAGGCTGCAGTTGCTGCTGTGGCTTCAGAGCGAAGGGGATGAGCTGTAGTTCTTTAAACCTTGCACCAGAAGAGAGTGATTTTTGAATTACTAGTTCCTGCTTAGAGCACTGAGCTGTTACTAAAACCAACACCTCCTGAAGAAACTAAGTTTACTTTGAAAGAGAAAATATACTTTGATAATGAAAAGGATATAAAACCCCAGCTTTTTAGCTTTTTTAAAAGTGTAGACTACAGAGTTATGTATAGGAGCCCTTCTGCCTCTTTTCCCCATACATGCATCACTTAGAGATCTAAGTCAATGATTACAAAAAGGCTGTACCTCTCAAGCTGATATGCTCAAAGAGTCAGGATTTCAAGCAATTCCTTCCAGCAAAAACGAAGGAAAGCCATGCCTCTACAAATTTATAGTTTATTGCATTCAAGTAATTAATAAACTATGAGAACATTTTAGACTTTGTTTCCTCTTAGTATATCAGAGATTTAACTCCTTGCTTCTTGCTGGGAGAGCAGAACATCTGATCTGTACCTCTAGTACAGCCTCATTCTGCCAGAGCAGTGCTTCAAGAAATGCTCCAGATGCTTGTGGAGAATATTCCATTCCTGTATGCAATTTACAGTGTGCAGACAACATTTACAAGTCAGTTGGTTTCAGCTGTATGTACTATCATTGTATAGGTTTATTGAACGTAAACATTGCAGCATCAGTTATCAGGGGAGGACTTGGAATAAGTTGCATTATGGAAAAAATAAAGGTAATATGATTGTAAATAAAAGCTGAGTCTAATTTATCTGTTTTACTGCATTTGCATCCCAACACAAAAATTTTCAAAAACGTCAAAATCGTTTAGTTTTAAGAACAATGTTACAGCAGCCACCAATGGTCAGTGATGTGTGGATTTTTCTGTTTTTCTAGTACTGCAAGCTTTTAAACTAGACAAAAATTCATGTGAAGAAAGGAAAACCTGTTCTGTCTGGGAAAGCAGAGAGGCCCTCCCCAAAAGGTCAATTGATTAACTTTCCTAGCAGACTGGTAATAGATTTTTCTTATTTAGAAATTCAAGCCACACTTAAACCACCATTTCACTGTTAAATTGTAGATGTGGCTGTTGGCTGTTTATTGCCTTGAGTGGAATTACAAAGTTAAGATGCAGGCTGCAAAACAACTACACGTGCACTGACCTCTTCTGCTTTCTGTGTCTTGGCACTGATATCCCAGGGTGCTGCTCATCATTCCTTCCAGAGCATCTCAGCGTCCATGCCGATCTCTGGATGTGGCCATCAAGGCTGACTCAGTTCAGAATAGGTTGTGCAGTAGCCACTTCATTCAGGAGTCAGTTTTAGCAGCATTTAGTACAACAGTATCAGCAGCCATGGCCTGAATAATAGCAGAATGGTTTCATTTCTCGTCAGAGACAGTGCAGCAAAGATCAAGGTTGGTGTCTTGGTTGATTATAGTCAGTTCTGCTTTTTCAAGTTGGAGCTCCCAGAGATGACAGCAGAACACACAGCCAGATGCTGGATCATAAAGAGGGCAACTATGCAACTTCAAGCAAGATTTGGCCACTTAAATTTCTCAAGTCTAAAAACCAGCTTAACAGAAAGTCAGAAGTCTGCCCACACTCCTATGTGTTTCAGAAAACAGATATGTCAAAGAACAACCATTGCATCTGGTAAAAGTTTTCATCTGTTTCTAAACCACAGTGGAAATTTACCTACACAAAGGGCAATGAGCGTGCATTATCAGCATTTGGCTTTGGAAGACTGAAAACATTTCAACAGGTCAAAAGCACACCTGTGCCTGTTCCCCTTCTGTGTGCCCTGGAATAGGGAACCCCTCATTACAGCCCACTGCCCACAAGGCCCTGCAGTGACAAGGGGATGCTTCTAAGCCAGGTAAAAAGGGATTCTTGCCATCATACAGGAATTCTTCAAGGCCAAGAAAACCAGATCTATAAGTTGCCCTGTAGCCTTATGCAACTGCTTTGCAGTTTACTCTCCTTTTTTCCTGAAGAGGAGGCTGACAACTTGATTCCTGAAAGCACAATTTATAGCCCAGCTTCAAAGCTATAGGTCCTTCTAAGGCTCTGGTTGGGGAATTCACATCAAAGAAGACACACATGTTGTTCTGGTGCCAGAAAGGATGGTTGGTAGAAATCTCTGTGGATTTGCTACAGTCCCCAGTACAGGGGGATTGAATTATGCACTGAAGCTGCCTCTGTAAAGTGCAGGAGACAAAAGAGAAGAAGTGGCAGTGCAATATTTCATAATCAAAGCCTGGCACGGTCATTTGCATCGGTCTCTTGGAAGCTGTCAGGGGATTAAGAGAATGAACATGTGTCAAGCTACCCTCTGAAGGGACAGAGCAGAAGTTGGCTTTGTTTGTTTTTAACACTGCCACCTCAACTGCACTTTTCCTGAGAAAAATATCTGAGTAGTACACAGGCATACAGCATCACCATGGGTGGAGAAAAGTTTCCTTTGCATTTGCATAGCATTAAACAAACAAAATATTCAGTGATTTAATCTTGTTTGATCTGGGTTTGATGTGCAGGTGCAGAATGAGATCACACTGACAGTTTGTGCTATTATCTACCCAAATCCAGTACCATTTATGTTGTCCATAGCTCAGGAAGATCTAGTTGAGAGAAGAAAAAAAACCAAACAGAAGACTGAAAAGCAACATACATCAGAAGAGGGCATTTGTATCATCAGTCAAGGAATATGGCAGCTAATATGAAAAATAAACTTCCTTGCTTTGAACTTTTGCACAGCTGACCACTTTGACCTGCAGGGAAATTCTCTCAAACCATTACCATAAGTAAGTGTTCTCATCACAAGTATAACAAGCTAAATTAATTGATTGATAATCTGAACTGTCTCCTTTTTACCCTCATAGTTATTGCTATGGCTTTAAAACAAATGTGGATGAAGCTTATGATCCTGAACTGATTTGGGGCAAGTCTTCTTCCCATTACAGCCACTAAAATCTAGTAATTGTGGTCTGTTTGTAAGGATGCACTAATAGAATGCCTCCTTCCAAAATAGTTTTTTTTTTTTTTTTTGGTGTCAAAATGACTTACTAACTTGATAAAAACACTGGACACACACAAAATAGAGATCAAATTTACTCAGTAGTCAACTGATAGAGCCAATACCCACACCCTGAAAAGAATCTGCATATAAAATAATTTGCCAAATCACTTTTAAACTGGGTTCAGCCATTTGTGACTGCAATCTGGGTTAACAGAACAGAGCACAGCAGCTGGCAATAGAAAAGACAATGGTCCTGTTACCAAAGTACCAAAGTCATCAGTGATTCTCTCCTTCATCCCCTGCCACCAGTGGCACTCTACTCTCATTTATCCTGTTCACAAGGTATTTTTTGTATGAGGATACTGGATTTATATTCCCACATGCCAGCCGTTACTTTTTATTTTCCCTTTGTGAAAGCATTTTGCTGTTGTCTGAGTCCACATATTCCAGCTCCCTCAATCTTTTCAAACCACTAAGATGTTCTCCACTCTCACCTTCACCCCTTTACTTTTGTTCACAGGCACATCTCTGGCATTATTTTCTACAAACTCACTGCTCCTTGGTTTTCTCAATCTCTTCCTTTCTTTAGTACTTTCTTACACTGTAGCTCCTGGTAAAAGGCTGCTTCTAGTGGGCAAAAGGAAAACATTATCCCTTAAAGCTTACATCTTATAACACTATCACAACACTAGCTCATCAATAACTGCCCCAAAAATGCTGTCTACTTCTGTTAGCATTGTCTTTGGAAGCTGTTCTGTACTCTCTGTAAGGCAGCTGGGAGTACTGGAAAGTAAACAACAGGCAAACACTGCACAAATACACACATATGCAATGCTTCCTGGTTTTATCTCCTTTTATAATTAGCACTAAAGGTTATTCTGCCATCTCCCAGTAATTTCATGATAGGGTTTATAATTCTACCTTCCTCTTAGGTTTACCTGTAGTTTAACATTCAAAGTATGGTTGTTGCACAGAATACCTCAACAGACTTGTATTAAAAATGCTCTTTAAAATTCCAAAGCTTTGAACTAAAGAAATATCTCAAGAAGTTTTCATGGAAAGTTCATCTCGGTTGGTTCAATTCAGCTACAGTTAGATACACCTTTTCAAATAATGGAAAAAAAAAAATGTAAAGGGGTCAGACCCAATCAATACCGTTGTTCAAACAGAATTTCAGGCACTGTGATGTGGGTAGTTTGCGCTCTTTCTTTGTACTGCTCCCCTATGAAGAAAGGTTGCTTTTGCTAGTAGAGCAATACACGTCTTAGCCTTTTGAATACAGCAATAGAACCAATGGGGATGTTTCCAAGATGTGGAAAATATAGCAAGTTTTCATGTTTTTCTTGTGCTTGGCTTTGTTCTTTTCATAGCTACGTAATACACAGACACATGCCGCACAGGCAAACACTTTAAAATACCTGCAGACAGACATAAATCAGAGGAGTAACATCAGATCGAGCCTTCCACATCTTCTAAGTTTTGATACTAAGTAAATCTGGTCTCTCCTTCATAGAACATCCTGAAGTTAATTGCTAAAGCACATAGGAAATATGCGGTTTTACAGAGGCAATGGACACCAATATAAAATACATACACATACATCTGAAGGTCTGGAAAGCAGAAGCGTAAGTGGTGCAGGAAAAAGTGGTGTAAGCAATACCACAACATGCTGGGAATGCTCTCCTTTCCTGAAACTCCAAACTCTCCCTCCAAAGGCTATGGGGTACCTGAGACCACCTTGCTGGACCTTTCACCATTTTTTGGAAGCAGCAGCACACGTTTAGTTGCATCTTTCAGTAGCTTTTAGCTCCACGCATAAACAACTTCCTAAAATAGAACCTTGTATTGTTTTAAGCTGACTGTCCCCACTAGAAGGGATGAGGGATGTGGGTACCTCTCCACACACAGTGGCACAATGATAGCTAGATCATATATTCTACACCATGCTGATATGCTCACTGCATGACAGGAAGGGGTTGGACAGGGCTTATGGAACTTGAAATATATACCATAACTTGTGAGGTTTCCTCTTCTGGGTTTCTGTGGTTTCTTGCCTGACTTCTGGGCAGGGGTGCAGCCTTTTTTGTTCTGGTTTTGGTTTGCTCGGTTCGTGACGGGGTATGACTTCTGTCTGTCTGCTGTGTATGCAGCAATCTGATATCCCTGCAATAGAGTAGTAAACTGTTCTTATCTCAACTAACAACTCTGCCTCCATGCCCTTCCCCACCACCACCATCAGTGTTGGGAAGGGAGAGGGGGGCTTGTGAGATAAGGCTGTTAACCCAGGACAAACCTCTTAATGCAGTTGTCTCCTGAAAAGCCTTTCTGTCTAGCATTTTTATCCAACTGTTCCAAAGCAGTCTGGATGCCTCTAACCACTGCTGCTGTCCAGTCTTTCAAAAGAAACAGCTTTACAGAGATGTAGACAGACTGGTGGCAGTGCTACAGCCCAACAGGGCTTCCCAGCCCAGTGATATGCACGAACTCACAGTAACAGAACTGAAAGCAGGTGAGGGGTGTGTGCAAGCTGACAAAGGTACAAAGAGTGCTACTCACCAGTGTCAGGCTGCAGTTTTATAAATTCAGCTGTGCAACAGAAGTTTAATAACTTTAGTTGAAGAAACTGAAAATAGATGTATATGGAAAGAGAAATCAGCCTGCATCATTTTTGCTTGGTATAACATTACAGAACACTAAGTGGAAAACAGTGCCTTCAGAAGAACTGCTTTCCAATGAGTTTGTTTCTTTAATTATCATTAGTCCCAAACATACTGCTTAATAGGCAGAGAAAAAAACCACAAACAACAATCCACTTTCTGACCAAAATCATATTGATCTGCAAGTAGGTAACATTTTTTCTATTCTTAATATTAGAGTTGTGTGTAATGCCTGAAAAAGAACATTTTGATTAAATGGAACAGAACTGAAAAAGGGAATTGACCACTATATGCACAGGAAAATTAGCTTGAATGATTAAAAAAACCTAAACCCATCCATAAAAAAAAAAAAAAAAAAGATTCCTGAAGAACAGCATTTCACATATTCAGTAAAAAGTTCTGAAGGAACCCCAAATACAGCATTAACTACAGACACAGACCAAGATCTTTAGAAAGACCAGCTTTGTTAGAAACACTAACTGTAACTATTTAGGGTGAAATCCTTCTCTTTCATGCAAGTTTGAATGAGCAGATTATGTGTTTGTGAACAAAGGAAAGAAAACTAACAACCCCCACAAGCTGCAGAGCACAAGTGCTGCACCCCTTTCCTCCACTGCTCCAGCAGCAACTGGCTGCTGCAGTCCAGGATGCCACAGGCTGCACTCCTCACCCCAGTCACTGCCACAAGCTCTGCCCTCCTGCATAACAAAGCTTCTGGAGAGAGAATGCAGTTTCACTGAACCACAAACCATTTGTTCAAAGGCTCCTTTGTGTGCCTGAGAATCAGGACAAGCATGTCACAAGCAGCTCAGCTCTGAATTTATGCTGCACACATCTAAAGGTCAAGTACTCAGAGCCTCAAATATTCGCTCTCAAGTTTGCAGAGTCAACATCAAGCCACAGAAATACTTCTAATTGCTTCTTCACGTTTTGTTCTAGAGATTAAGTTTCAGAAGAATTAAACTGGTCCCCATCAAACATCTCATTTGAGGGAACTGCTTCAGTGTAAGTCACTGCCAGTTAGCTGCTACAGAAATCTGATGGGCCAGTTGCCCACTAGCTCTCTCCATTCACATCCCGTGCACATATCAACATGTGATGCCTCCAGGAATTTTGTTTGCATTTAGACTGAAGTTATTTTCAATACTTTGTGTCCAACACACATATCTAAGAGATAGGACAGTATTGTAGTCATTGTGTTTAGAGGACAACCCTGTAAAATCTTTCTATTCAAAAATGAAGACAGAGCTCATCAAGTGCCAAGAAACATTTCTAAAACAAAACAACAAACCCAAAAACAAACACAAAGGTTTGGTGTCTAAATACCAGTGAAATGAGTGCAAAACTGGGGAACTTCAATGGGATTTCATGCAAAGAAGAGCAAAATGTGGTAACAGTACAAGCAACTCCGAATCCTCAACCACAGGGATGCTGAGAAGAGAAACGAGACAGAGGCAATAGCAGGCAGTTAGGTTAATATTTTAATCTGTACATATACCATTTTTCAAACTGTTACATTTTATTTAAATTAATGTTTTCTTGCAAAATATTCATTTATGCTTTCAAAACTTTTTAAAAAGGCAAAAATAAATCATTATTTTGGCAAAAGGTTTTGAAGTTGATACTGGCAGTACTGAGGTAAAATAGATTGCATTAGCTAAATATATACTTTTAAGAATATTTTTGAGTATAGTGTTAATATAATATGATTTGTCTCAAAGTCAGAAATTGGAAGGTCAATTTCAAGGGTTTTGTAGCTATTACTTGAATACAGCAAGTGAACAAGTTAGTGGTTTCACAAAATACTGCGGAAGTACTTCTCAGTCATTTCTCATTCAGAGCTGAACTCAACTAATAATTACTTCACGGGGAGTTTTTTGTGTGACTTGCATTCAACACGTACACAGGTGGTTTGTTTTTTTTTTTCAAGTAAAGTAGTTGCAACAATTAATTTAGTCTTATTTTCTCTTTATGTAATACCTCACTCTTTACCCTATACACAAGTAAAACACTGACTTTCAAGGTTTGGCAAAGTTAAGCACCAGATGAACACACATACAAAATCAGTAGGAGCCATATTACATTAGTTTTGCAGTGTCCAGGATAAATACATCATGTTCTCTGAAAAAAAAATCACAAGAAAAATATGTATGTACCAGTAAGATGACATATCCTGTTATATATTTTTATTGCTTAGTTCACATATTTTAATTAAAAGTCATCCTCTTCCACATCTCACCTTTCAAAAAAACCCATCATTTGTTAGGTGTTTGTTACTGAGGGGTCAGACAAGCACTACTGTCAAGACACAGCATCCTGTGTGTTGACACCAGTGAGTCATCACATGGGATCAGAAAAGGAAACAGGACATAAAACCAGGCTTTCCTTATGGCTTTTGTGGAAAATTTCAGTTGTAGATTGGTTAATGATATTTAGAAATTCTAGCTAAAAGTTCCTTGCAATGTATTAATGGGCAAAAGGGCAGGCAATTAACTCTACAAACATCCTAAATCCAAAGCACCCTTTCAGGAAATCTTAGCTCTACCCATACCCTACAAATGTGCTTCTATGTTTGTTCAGATTTACATTTTTTTCATGAAACTTTACATTGTGCATCTGAGTCCAAGGGGGAAGTAACAGCATCATTTAACACCTAGGCAAGCAGCTTCTCTTAAAATTATTTCAGCCCTTGATTTAAAAAAGATTCTAAATTACATTGTCCTAAAAATACATTGTCAGTATTTTACAGTTTATTAAAAGTGCCATTATTCATATAAAAAGTCTGAACTAAATTGAAGTCAAAATAAAATGTTTTTTGCAAGCCTCTTCATTTTCACAGAAAATCCCCCTATAATTCTCTGAATGTATTTCCAGAAGAACATCTCATCAGCCAATGAGCATCTTCACAGAAAGCCGGCAAAGACTTTCCTCTTCCTTCCACGTCGTGTCACTAGGTGGGATTTGCTTTGAGTCTTATGTCAGTGTTCACTCACTGCTTTGGCTAGCACGAAGTAAAACAAAACATGGTTAAATATTATCCTGAGCACACCAACGGCAAGCAGTAAGCACTGTCAGAAATACAGATTTATGAAAGCCTTCTGCAGTTTGACAGAATGAACAACTCAGAGACACATTAAGTGAACAATTATCTCATGATGACACTGATGTTCAAACTCCTGTGTCCCCTCAGGATGCTCAAACCTGCATCTTGCTGGTTATTACAATAATCGTCTTGATAACTTTTCCCAAATAAAATGTAATTTTTATATGTGTATGTGCATGTAAATGTATGCATGTAAATGTCTGTATACATGTATGTATATAGACATGTCATCATGTGTTCTTCAGTCAGTCTGGAATCACAGAATGGCTGAGCTAGGAAGGGACCTCTGAAGGTCATCTGGTCCAAGTCCCCTGATTAAGTCTACCACCCTGGGACCACATGGTTATTTTTCTGGATCCTTGAGACCCCCTGTGAAAGTGATAATCAGCTAACATATGCCTGGATATAACAGTAGCTGTACAATATATATATATAGTATAATGATAGAATGTGGTTCTCAGAATGACAAACTGAACCAGAAAAGTAAACAGCTAATTCCACCAAGCTCTGTAGAGGCTCCTCTAAAATCAGGCTCCTCTAAAATCAGAATTAGTCCAAAGGAACTCAGAAAGGCGACCGTAATTTCAAAACAAACTGTGGAAGCATGGGGTGTGTCATAACTAGGGGCATGTTTTGTAGTTCCAGATCATTATATTTGCAGGTTTTCCTATTTCAAATATAGAAAACTCTGAACATTGTACTGTGAAGAGATGATACTAATTTCTTTATAAATACAATGAAATTATCCTAATTTTAATACTTGAAATTGCAAAATAACATAATCAGGGACAAAAATCAAGCCTTCTGTTAACACAATTCCCTGAAAAAGTCAAACGCAATACCATAGAATTAGTTATGAAGGGCCAAATTTTCAGCTCACCTCAATTCAGACTCCAATGCTAGTTCCTGTATAAGATACAAGCCCATAAAAGAACTCTCTGCTTATACAACTTGGTTTGTGCTTTGGATTCTCTTGTGCAGCAGCTGTATGTGCCACACATTGGCCAAAATACCTACACACGCCTGTGGCAGCCACAGGAGCACACAGCACTAGCCAAAGGAGCACAAACTGCTGCTGAAAATCTGGCCCCAAGCTATCCAGACTACAGAGGTCTCTTTCCTTCACCACGCTGAGATTCTGCAAGCATCTTATGTGTAGAGTGACAGCAGTTACTTGAAGACTCCATTAGCCCACATTAGCTCATTAGAAGCAACATTTACAAGGAGAAAAGGTTTTCTGAAAAAATAGCTGCATGCGTTCATCTGGATCTAATTCAGGGTTAGTAAAAACGTTAAAATTCAGCAAGCCACAGCAAAGGTACAATGGCAAATCAGACATGCTGAGAGCAGTTAGTTCTTACTTTTAAGGTGTTTAAACAAATGTGTAGTGAAATCCATTGCTTAAGGGGGAGTGAGGTGGCTGTGGTACAGAAGGTGAGGGTGCTTTAGATGGATAGGTCAACTGCTGAGCTAGAAGGGATCACATACAGGAATTAGGCTGTACAATCAAACATTCATATTATAACAGAGCCACCTTAATGCTCTACCACTTGAATGGGAGACCTGATTAGTAATGCAATGAGGTGTTACACTACTTTAGTTACATGGAACACAATTTACACAACATTTCTACCTGCTGGTTTTCTCTATTAGTTCCCTAAGTTATGTAAATAAACATTCCTGTTTTGATGAGAATATGGACAGTTGCTCCTAAGATGAAGTTTCACTGGAACATTTTAAGGCACACAACACTGATACACCCTAATCCAGCTCTGCTTTCAATACTGTAGTTCTGAAATTAGCACTGATTTGGTTTCAGGATTTCACTGGGATTGTACAGGTTATTTTAGCACTTCCTTTGTTATATGCCAATGGGCAGAAACAAAGAATAATGGGGTTGTGTACACATAGAAATGACTGCAATTGAAAAATTAAAATATAACAAAAAGAACCCTGTAGTGATGAAAATGCAGCTGTCACATTCACAGTAGAACATAAAGAAGATCTAATAGTTCTTGCAACTTCACAGACAGCCCCAGCAGTAAGCTAACTGGCCACATGAAGACTGTTCAGTACGGCAGGCACTGCCTTTTCCCAGAACAACCCAGAACTCGGGGCAAAACACTGTGCTGGCTCATACCTCCTGAAGTCCCACTCCATAACCAGAGTGTGAGAGTCACTCTTTCAAGGACCTGGTTGCTAGAACTGGGACCATACTGCCTGCAGAAAAGCTGTTCTGATGCACAGATGCCTGGAAGTCCAAAAGGTTCTTCCTGAAATGGTCCCAAGATTTTATAGTCCTAAGGTTTGTTTGCTTGTTTTGGTTTTTATATTGTCTAGCCTTTTGTGTGAATCATTTTATCCTTTCCATTTAGTGAAATTACCCATAGAACCTCTGGGAAGTCTCAAGATTTGTATCTTGAAAAATGTAGCAAAATCCTATTTTCCCTTGGTTTAGCTGCCACTGCATCCATGAGTATACAGCCACACTCCATCAGCAGTCTTTACTATAGATGCATGTTAGGAATCTGGATATTGGAATAATCTGTCTTTAATGGGAAGGTCTTGAGGGCTTCTGTGGCAAGTGTCATAAGTTTAAACTGACAACTTCAAATGAGAAATGAGAGTATTTTTTCTCCATCATAGCTAAAGTTTCCATTATTTCCATTCTCCATTGGAACACTGAACAGCACCAGTTATAAATGGCCAGTCTGATACTTGCTGCAAGAGCTGCTGCATGTATTACTGTACAATACAAATCTCTTGACATTTCTTACTTATTTCAACTCTAAAACGATCAGCAGTGAAATTATCACTTTTGGTGACACACTGAAAAGGATCTATTAATTTCTAGGTACCAAGCAGAATTTATGCACAGCTGTCTTGCTCTGACCTCTAATCTTGGTCATCAGACAGAAACATGCTAATATCCATTTTAAAATGTCTTTTTCAGCCTGTTGTCATACAGCTTGGGCTGCAAATGACCGTACTCTAATTTAAATCACTGGAACAGAGAATCTTTCTGTTTAAAAACCCAAGCATTAAAAATCCCTTTGTCTTGATTTTTTTTTAAGTCAGATAAATTTACTTTTTACAAATAAATACAGAAATACTTCATTTAATATAAAGGAATTAATTGAAAACTACAATTTTTCAGTACTATTAGCAAGAGTACATTTCCAAGCTCTGAACTTACTGGTCATACTATTGGTCCCCTTCACCTTGTCCATGGGAGGCCAAATACTCAATGTAAATCTTTAGTGTTGCTACATTTATATACACACTTTTTACTAATTTAAGTATGAATGACTAAAACTCTCTCTTATACCAGAACTTCAGCAACAACCCTACACAACTTTAGAAACTGGTAAGAAATAGCTGTTATTTTGTAAATAACTAAGCATTACCTGCTACCTCCTTGCTCCTCTGAGAGGCTTCAGAAGCCAAAGCGTATGATATGGTAATGATGCGCTCCTGCTCCTGCAGCTGTGAATCTAAATCAACTGAGTTGTGTTTGTCCTGGGCAATAGTAGGCTGGAGATTGTGCATACTAGTGGGAAAGTGCAAAACAACATTAACATTTGCAAACAGAAAGAAGAAGCCACCATGCTGGTAAGAAGAAGCTTGAATTCATACAGGAGTTTTCAGATCTCATCTATTAGGCTCTCTATTTTACTGATGTTCTTTGAAGCAGTGTTAGCTATTGTTATGTGACTACAGCATGCGGCCAGTATACGCCCAGTCACAATTTCTACATAGCCTATGTGGTAAATACATTGTTTACATGAAATCACCACCAAAAAATGCTATTTATTTGAAGTTGTTAATAAAAATTTCTTGTTAGTGCTCAGAGGAAAAAGGCAAGTAACCTGGTGGTCCTCAGGCACAGCCTCTTCAGTTATCTTCCAAAGAGACAGAAGATACTTGAGGTAATTATATTCTCGAAACTGAATGTTTTGGCTGACTCTACACTAGCTGAAAGTAGCCAAAAGTGTCCTTTCAGAATTCCAGCTCTCTGAGATCAACAGAAACTTACTCTTGCACTGACTTGACTTTGCTTTTTGGCAAGATCTATGCCTTTCCATTCTCCTCACTGTCAAATCTAAAGCTGCTCAGTAAGGACTCACTACTATTTTAGGATGCTCTGACCAAGAAAATTGACATACACAAAATTTGTCATTATCTCTTATACCTCGTTTTAAAAGGAGTTTTAAGTATACTACATAAATTCTTTGTGTGTTTTCTAAAAGCCACAAATTACACTTTAATAGTTTAACAGCAAATTAGTTCCCAATGTTTAATGCCAGGCCCTAGGTAAGATTTGCAGGGGAGGGAATAACAAAAACCCTCAAACTGACCTTGATTTAGTAAGAATATTCTTTATCTTTTCTGCTTTACGCTGCCTTGCTGCCAGTTCTTCTGTAGAAAGAGGCTCTTCTGGCTCCAGTTCAATATAGCGTTCTGGAATTGAAACCTTCTCAGGTTTTGACAACTGTGGAAAGCAAGCAAGTATCAAGTTTTTAATAACAAAGAGTTGGAAAAAAAATAAAAAAAAGAGAGAGAGACAAATTCTCCTTACTGGGAGAACAGAGGGAAAAGAATAAAGCACAGATTTTCAGTCAGTATCATGTACCTGATGCTAAACACTCCCTCTGGATATGAGCTGATGCCCTTTTAACAGTGTCTTTTCCCTCTGATTCACTTTACTTTAGAGGATGGATCAAACAAGTATTAAAGGTGATTACAAAAGAAATCAGAATCAACAGGGAACAGTTCTTCAGTTCAGGTTTAGATCCTAAGGTGAGACACTGCCTACAGCTGTTACAGTAGAAAGAAGCAACCACTACAAGACCGAGATTTTAGTGTCATGATACAGAACTGTCATGCCAATGGTAACTTCCTACAACTGAAAGGAAATATAACCTTAATTTTTAAGCTAGAGGACTATCATTCTTTTTGAGATTGCATATTCTTCCGTGAGCAGCAGAGAAAGAAAAAAAAGAAGAAAAAAAGGGAAAAAAAGGGCAGTTTGTGCTCATCTTAGGAACTTCTTGAGACTATAAAATCTGAAATGCCAGGTGTCCAAAAGCTGTCTGTGGATCTGAGCCAGAAATACACCAGCACTGAGATTGTAGCAACATGTTATATTCTGGGGATGGAAAATTTTAATATGGTTACATAAAAGGTGGAAACAAGTTTTTGTTTGGATCTTTGTGGGAAATTTTTGCTCCACATAAGAGATCAAAATCACTCAGTGAAAATTCTGTTTCCGATTGCATTTTGAAACCAATGTTTATTGTACAGAACAGCCTGCTTTTGGAAAGCATAAATAGAGGATGTGTGAATGAATAAAAATAAGTAAAGGGGAACTATTTTTTCTTCTCTTTGGATTTTTGTTAAAACTCTCATAAGGGAATACATTTGCAAAATTCTAAGTTTTAACTAAAAACAAACCTCCATTTTTCACCACTGAACTTAGGCCACACTAATGCACAGGTAACGTGGCCTGGCCTAAACCAAGTGACTGGGGTCAGTAACTCACAGGCAGTCACAGTCCCAAAGCACAGAGTACAGTCATTGGCACTCATAACTGCAGTGAAATCACAACCTCTCACTTGTATACTTCCTTTTCAGTAGACCTTAGGCCAATGCTTCCTGAGAAGTCCTCATTTTCCACGACACTTCCTTACCTTCAAATCCAGCTCTCCCTGGAGCTACGTATATATATCTATCTATCTTTATTTATTTATTTATTTATATCTGTGTCTCCAAACTACAACTAACCTAGAGCAGCTCATCCTGCCACTTCAGAGAACAAACACAGTTATCATGTGAACAGCAGATTTATTTGCCTTGAAAACATAACTGAGCACACTTCCATATGAGGTCAGAAGTACTTCAGGTACAGAAGCTCTTGACATATCAAGAGGATGGGCACATGATATAGAAGATGACAGCCTGGTAACCTGAGAAAGCAGCTTTGCATTCAGAGCTTTAGACTTGCTTTAGCGACTCTAAAGTAGGACAGAAATGCCTGTAAGTAAAAAAAATTCTTATCCTGGTCTTAAGGTGTTCATTTGGAGGTACAAAGCAATTTATGTAGCCCTGGAGGCCTGGAAAAAAATATTAATAGCAGCATGTAAGAAGGAAAGGTGATACAACCAAAGGATTTTTTTCTGTTTCTGAAGTTTACAGAAGCACAACATTTTCTGTAGAAAATATACAAAGATTCATTCATAGAGATCAAGAGATAATGGCTCACAGATTCACCTCTTACAAACATCTCTCTATACATGCCAGCAGCTTTCAGACAAGAAGAGGTGCTTGCTAGTCTAATTATCATTAATAATTGTACTAATTTTCCACCTACCATGGCATTTCACACAATGCTCAGCACCTACTGCAATCTTTCCCCTTGCTGTATTCTTTCTTTTCCAGCAGATGGCTCAATAGCATTTCAAACAAACACTTGATTACTTGAGCTGAACAAGGGTCTATACCCAGAACACCAAGCCAGTCACTCCAAAAGCTGACAGAAAGGTGTCTTCTCTTCTGACCAGAATAAAGCAGTGCTCCCTCTTCTCTACCGAGTTTTGCCAGTCAAAATTAAGAATAAGGTATCTCTGGGGAACTAATTTTTCTTTCACTGCTATTTCCTATTTTCAAATACTCTTGATTCTGTATTCTTATTTTCTTTCCCATTTATGTGATAATGCCCTACTTAAATATTTCAAACAGCAGATCCAACTTTTTTATTTCTTCTGTCCACTAGCACACAATACAAACATGAATCTTACAGAGGTTCTAAGCACCAGGCGATAAATTCTCAATACTCAAAAGACTCCTAATAATTCAAACCTCCAGCTAACTTTTGAAAGAAAAGATGAGAATTCAACACCTAGAACTTCGAAAGGGTAATATTTTGGGCCACAGAATAGAAGACAAAATATTGAGTGTTACCTCTCTGCTGATATCTAAATCATAGTCTTGAGGCTCCAGGTCTGTCTCTGTGACTGCTACTGGTTGAACTTTTAACCATTCATTTTCATCTTTGTCTTCTCCACGAATTGCCCTTTCAAGTAACTGCAAATCAAATTCTTGCTCTCGTTTCCACTGGTAATAGATACAAAACAATTAACAGCATTCAACCATACTGCCAAATGCATCATGTAGCAATGTACATTACTATTGCTGCAAATGCTATATTGCTGAAAGGATCCACAGAGCAAACCCCTTAACTGATGAGAAAAAATACAGCTGTACTGGGAATGTGTGGTTGGGGGATTTGATCATTACCTGTGCTGCATGGATGTTGGACTATTTTTCAATGTTACAGGTAATGTTCAATTGTAACAAGTGTATTCGTCACGATTTCACATGTGCTGATGATCACGGAACTAGCCACACACAAACATCTTTGGAAGCGCAGATGTCAGTACAAGTGACAGTAGGGACTGACAGACTAGTCCTTGGCATTCTAACCAGGCAGTCCCGTGTGATTTTGAATTGCTACACAGAAAGGGTATTGCAGGTTGAAACTTGAAAATTTTAGGTTTGTTTAGGGTTCTTTTTGGTGGTGGGGTTTTTTTGTTGGGTTTTTTGAGTGTGTTTTTTTTGTTGTTTGCTGTTTTTTTTTCTTAAGAATAATACCTAGTGTTTGAAGCTGATACTATTTTATGTACTAGTATTAATTTGTCTCAAATTAGAAAATAATAATTTAGTAACTTCTAAGATCTTCTTACTTTACTAAAAAGCAGTATCTAGCTACTTGCAAAGGTCAAAAATCTTTCATGCTCTGTCTTTGTACAGTAAACATTTACCAATAATAAATTCAGGACATATTTAAATTAAGTAGCATCTTTTGGAGTTCCCAAGTCATTGCATAGTATCTCCTTCACAAGTACACACAATACAACTGCTGCATATAAACGTAACACTTCAGAACACTTTTTTTGTTCAAACAACTGAGTTCTCTTGCAGCATCATTCCATCTGCTAGATCTCAGTAACTTTACCATACAGATCTGAAACACGATACTAAAATCAATGGGAAAAGAAGGGACAAAAGAGAACAACAAAAATATGCCCTCAAGCACCTGAGGGTATCAATAGGAGAACATGCCATTACGTTTCTTAACGATATCTCCAACATTTTTGATTGGTGTTTGAATTCCATGTGAAGTCCTTAGAATTCATTGTGCTACCTGCATTAACAAACCTAATTGAAACCTATTCATGCACAAGCTCTCAGTATTCACTCATAAGATTCATATCTTCCATGTATATTAAAAAAGTCAAATAGCTAAACAGCTAAAAGGCAATAATATCTCAACAATTAAGATGTTTCTTTAGAGAATTCAAAAGAGAAAAAAAAAGTTTTTCTCATAACAGTATTCTAAACTTATTCTCCTACTCAGATTCAAACCAGGCCTGATTGACAGTGTATTTTAAATCCACAGTACCAAGTTATTAAATCTAGGGAAGAAAAACATCAAACCATTCTTATGAAGCAGTATTTTTATTGGCTTTGATGTTGCAACTTTTACATTAAAAAGGCATTGTATATAACAAATGAATTCATGTACTGTGATCATCCTATACTTGAGAGCTGATTGATTAAAAGTGAGTTACACATACAATGTATGTTTAAAGCAAATGTAACATACTGAGCAGCACTTCCATCATACATTTAACTGTTTGCCATCCTGGCTGCTAAATAAGTAATGCTGTAAGTAATTGTGCTATTAAACATGCTTTTTGTGTATCAAAGCCCTATAGGTACCAGAGGTGACTTCTTCAAAACAGTGCTCTAGGGCTGAAAGATTCTATTTTGATTCTTTACAGCAAGAAAAAAAAAAAAATCTGAGATGGCACCCAAATTTATAGATAAAGTGTTTGCCACAAATGTTAATAAGGAGTGTTACAAAAATGTTCAAATTTGCCTTGTGTTTGTTATGTGAGCCAGAAATGTAACAAGCTCAGATTTACTTCTTCAAATTAAAATACGAAAATAAGAATGACACTATAGTTCTACAGTTCCCAAATACTATACTATATGTAATAAATTTGTGATTCCAAAATAAGACAAAACAGATCAGTGTCTTCAAGTAGTGCACTTGTATTTACTGGAAAGTAAATACAAATAACTGGCTGTAAATTAGTGCTACTGAACAGTGGGAATGAAAGGCTGACTATTATAGGGGTTTTTTAATGCTAGCAATTGTCACACGTGTAACTAAATGCAATTAAGCCTGGTAAAAACTGAGTAGTTCCGTTAGAAATTTTAAAATAACTACAAAATTCTGCAAATTAAAAACTAAGCAAACAAACAAACAAACAAAAGGCATTAGGTATGATGAGTGACAAATCTAAAAAGCAAGAGATCTTGTGCAATGAATTAGGTAAAACAAGGTGATCATTCTAAAGTTCTAGTGGACCAAATTAAAAAAAACAATAAATTAAAAGACCACAGCATAAGTGCAATTATAGTATAAGCTTGGTTTAGCACCAAGTGAGTGACTGGGTAACTTCATCAATTAGAACTGCTTTGGTTAGTATCCAAAATGTACCATGACAAACTTCTCCTCTGTACAGTATTTCATCTCAGAACGCAACAAAAATCCTTTTCTTCAGCAGTTTAAATCTGAGCCATATCAGAATATTCTACATTTTCAGCTTTAAAGAAGAATTTTTATCAGTTAAAACACATTTGCTCTTACATAAATTTCTCACCAGCATGATTAGATTTCAAAACTGATTATTTATCATCCCTTTAATAAAATAAACACCACCTCAGGCTGGTATTACCATGACTATCTTGCAGCCTAATTTATGAATTAAAAATACCCATGGCAAATAAGAACATTCTAAAAGGGCCATTCAACTATGAAGCAGTTTTAGAACTGTACAAGCTTCTTACACCTTCTAAATACAATTCCAATTGTATCTCTGAAATCACTCCAAAATACTCACACCTCCACTCAGCACACTGACCTCTGACCAACTTACCTTCTGAACCTGCTATACACACTAACTACCAGTAGAAAAAGAGCACCTGTTACTCACACTCTCTGGGCTCGTTTTATACTGTATAGCACTAATTCAATTCAATCAGAAGCATCACACACACTCAAGTGAAAGTGCTTGCTAGGAAAAATAAAATCCAAAGATATTTTCATTTAGTCCTTTTAAGGCATATCTAACATACTGAGCCTACGTCTGCAGAAATGGGCCTGATGAAAGACCGAGATGAAACAGGTTGCCTTTCTCCTTGGCTAAGAGTTCTCTTGCGTTCACGAACTAATGCCTTCTGATGTCGCTTCATTCTTTCTAGCTGTTCCTCTGCGCTCATCTTGCCTCTTTGGTGGTCTCCGGAATATAGACGTTCCAAGGCACTCTTTGGTCTCTCCTGTAGAAGTCACAAGACACACAAAACCTGTTGTAGTTAATAGTTAATAAGTACACAAAAAATGAACGCTTTCTCCTACCTTATTTAACAGAATTTTGTTATATTATTTTTGCATTTGTATTGGTTTGTTTATAGCAGACTGTTAAACTAACACAGAATTGATGTCCATATTTCAATTCTAGATTTCTATCTAGAATTGCTGATTTTGATTCTAAACCTTGTTTTATAAATCTCTATCAAATGCAGTAAGTTGTCTGACTGCCACAGGCCTCTCCCATGCTACTACAATCCCGCTTTCTGCTATGCAAAACAAAGTCTGGCCTTCACTGTTTTAAAAGGTTCAAGTACTTGCCTTCAGATGTTCATTTAAAGCTTACCTTGGACCTATCCCTTCGAAACGTTGCATATGATGAAATGGTAGATGACTGGTGCAATCTGGAAGTCGATCCAGATAGACCTTTACAAGGAAAAAAAAAGAGTGCTTTAAAAACAAATGACAGGAAAAATGAAGACAAGTGTCAGACACTTCTTAAATTATCATGCTTTTTCTATGGCAGTATGGTTACTATATCAAATCATGTTTCACATTTTGCAGTTCAGAAGATCGTGAGAGGCATGAAATTTCATTTCAGCCAAAAGTAATGTGCTTCAAGCCACTACTGATCAAAATTCAGAAAGATCTGCTATAATTTAGAAGTTCATAATAAATGAGGTATGGAGTGAACTCACGGTAGTTAAACGGTACAAATAATTGCAACTATGAAGATAATCAAACCTTAACGAACAGTTAAGGTTTGAAAGGAAAGAAATAAGAGAATGGCCACAGCTTTAATTGCTCTTCCCCAAATATCCTCTCTGTCCTCATTTGTGAAACAATTACAGGACTGTGGCACAGTGGGGATGGAGTGTTAACTCAGATGTAATGTCTGGGGGCATTATATTAATATTCTTTACTGCTTTCATTTCAATGGCAATAAATGGTAAATGTTTTAAAAATACTTGAGTCTGTATAAGACCACACAGAAATGATGAGGGAAAATGAGTATAGGAGACATTCATGTATTGAATGCCTTTAGTTTTAAGCATTATGTATTAAGTTGCTTTGCAAAAGGCTGGTTGCCTGCAATGGCATTATTAAAATGCACAGAATTTCCAGACTTTCACAGCACTGCCTAGTCAATCTAAAAATAAGGATCTGATAATAAAAGCCGTCTCTCAGAAACCCTAGGAAAGCAAAGCTCTCATACAGGTAGTGCTGTTAAAAATCAACTACATAAATTCCTGGCTTACCACGGGTAGGTAATGTCTGGTATCCACTCTCAGAGCTTATTAAACCCCTGGAAGGTTGGCTGAGGTCACCACCTATCATTGCTAGCTCTGGTTCACTCATGTATGAACGCAGTTCCACCTGTACGGAAAAATATGCAAGAGGTGAAATGAAATCACAAACAGCAAGCCTTGATAATGTTAAAATAAATCCTAAAATTCATTTGCTGGATTACCGGGTCTCTCTATGCCATTGTTTCATGGCATAGATCTCTCCCTGCCATTACTATTTCTCTGTCATTGTATCTCCCTCTTTATGACAAGATCTAGAGGCCCAAACTATCTTTCATTGTAGGTTCAGATATCTTTAAAGTGCAGGTGTAGAGGTGTATGAGTGCTCACCCTATAGTCTCCGTTTACATACTGTCCGAGCTCTCTGTCTCTCTTTCGTTCATCTGACTGACGCTTCAGGCCCCGCACTGATGTGTGTCTGATGACAGTGGCTTCTCTCGGGAGAGGTGGAACAGCTGGTGGATGATCATCAGGACTGTACAACTGAGGCAGAGGAGGTCTGGGTGGTGCTTCATCTTCCTGCTATAAAAGGAAAGCACAGATATTTAGCAAACAGTCTGGCACAAACTGCCTGAAAGTTCATTACATTATATGAGTTATTTGTGACTGCTTTAGCAGGCTCTCCTCTGTCCACACCAGGACTGTGAGGCTTTAAAAAACAAACAAGACCCAGGAAAGCAAACAGCTAACTAACCACAAAGCATTACCAAGAAAGGCTCTGCATTGGTACTTTCTAAACCAGTATAAGGCTACTGTACATAAAGCTCCAGATTACATACATATTCTCCCTTAAGTGCTATTGCAGTTTCAATACAAACACCTGAAGCGTCTCCCTGTTGTGCCTCCACTGTGAACACTTCGTAACCACTAAACCTTCAGTTTCTGCCAGGAGCAAAGTGAAACATTGGTGAATAGCTCTCACAAGGGCAGTACTTACAACCTTTGGCTTGAGCTTCATTGGTGACTGAAGAGGTGGCTCGATCTTTTTCATCTGCTGTGCTTGGTGCTGTGCTCTGGCCTGGAAATAAGGCTGTGGATACAGCCTAACCTCCAGAGGGGATTTAACTGGGCTGGCTGGAGGGCTCTGAAGAACTGAAAGTTTGCTCTCTGCAGTTGAAAGGGAAGCTGGTAAGGAAGGCACTGAAGATTGGGAAAAGGAAGGCACTATTTTTCTCTCTAGGGAAGAAATATGCAAACGTATTAGCTGTTAGTTGTTCTTATCACTGATGTTTATAAGAATAACAATAGACATCCTTAGACTTCATAAAATAGCCCTAGTACTCTCCACATTACTTTCAACAGAAATGGGGCTGTTTCTTTTTGGAAACAAAAAAATGATTGTTACGTTATAGCAGGGGTCAAAAACATTTTCTTGATGAGAACCAATCAAAACCAAACCCACACACTTTTCTATCATCCAGTGAATTCCTTGCGGGGTGCAGTGGGAGGGAAAGAAGGAAAAGTCTAAGTCATATGAAATCAGTTCATTGGCTGTAACTGGCCCCAAGCCACAATTTCCTTAAGATGCCTATAGATCTAGGCAAGGCTAAGCATTCATAGCCATTCCTTAAATAAAAGAAGATCTTACTATCTCAGAACTACTCTTGCTCAGTATGTAAAAGGTAAGCAAAGATACTTTAAACAAAAAGTGAATTTACAGTAGGAGTTACCAACGTCTTGCTATCCCGATGCATCAGGTCTTTTCTTTGAAACATAATAAAGCAATTGAAATGCAGACCACATATACTTTCCCTTCCTCTTTTCCATATCTGATGTTGTTGCTCTGCTCACCAAACACCTGCTGAAGAGGGAGGGGGGAAGGCAACTGCAGCAAGGGCGGTTGGGCAGCATCCAAGGTGGTGGGTGGAAAGCAGAGAACACAGAGAGAAGCTCCTGCTACAGAATGTAGTATAGATACTATGCTGGAATGAGCCTGGTGTGTGACCGAAACTATTTCTGCAATTTGAAGAACTTTTATTACTATTATTGCTCTCTTTTCCATGGCTCGTTACATGTGAGTGCTATCAGTATGTGAAAACAACCAACCAAAAAACCTTTTTGCCACTGCAGCCTAAGAAATGCATACCTAATGTGCTCAATCAACAGAGATGTCTGATGTAACCAGCAGTAGAATTAACTGAATTTTCTGCAGTAGGACAAACTTCAAAATGATTTGCACAGACCCAAAGATTCAGCACCATTTGCTTATTTTTTGTGTTTTAATTATATTTTCCTTACCTGGATTCTTGATAGAGTCTACTATGGTTTTGTAGTTTGTTTTATTTGCGCTCAAGCCAGCTGTAACATCTTCAATTCTCCACAGGTCTTTCTGTATTTGTGTTTTCTCCTGATATTTGGAGTAAAAGAAAAAGCAATTACATCTCATTTTTTATTTATTATGGGCTTATACTTCTTTTGATACCAAACTCTAACTAATGATTCAGAACTTAGGATGAAATCTTCAGTCTAGAAATGAGTTAAATAATGATTTTCAATTTTGAAAACCTCCTTACAACACAAACCAACACTCACAAAATTTGTTAGAGCATTTTCTGAGTCTTGAAAGACTTCCTACTGAAGACTGGGGGACAGAGACACCTCTGCATTTTTTTTTCCTACAGTATTAATCAGGCTTTGGAAACCTGGTTTAATGTTCCACATAAAATGAGCTTACAGAACATTTCATCTGAACTTTGTTCTTAAATCCTATACTAACACACTTGAAACTGCTAAGGCAGCCTTACGAATCTTATCTAAATAGTTTTAGAGAAAATACCCAATATTAAAACCCAAACATTAGTCTCCCTGAATACTGCTGTGAATTTCCTAATAGCTTTTAATGGATGAAATACAACCCCAAAACTAACTCTTATATCTGCATTCTTAGACCTACTAGACATGATGTATGATATTGTAGGTTGAAACAATACATTGCTGCTGTTCCAGATTTTGGTCTCATCTTGCATCCTGTTTGCTATGCTGAGGTTTTCCAGGAGAAAGGAAAGAAAGAGATGCTTTCTCTACATTTTGGACTGTGCCTTTGATTTCGTCTTGCCAGAGGCCTTGGCTGCTGAAGGCATCACTGCAGTCAGATGCTCACTACAATCATCATGAATACCTACTCTCATCTGCTTACTCAAAATCTGGTGATCCTGCCTTCAAAGATGGACATTAAGAATAACCTCAGTAAAACCAAGAGGAAAACAGCATTAATAAAGCAAGCAGAAGGCAATGAAATACTTCAGTTAAGAACTGCTTACAAACTGCTCAAGAACTCTAGAAATCCATCACTTGCCATGAGCTGCAAAATAACTGCTAATTAATCCTATAAACCAGGAAGAGAAAAAAATTAATAAAAGCTCTTACACCTCCTAGAGATAATGCAGGCATATAAATTGCTTTCCACTTTCTGTCTTAGATGAGAAAATATGTTCAGCCAGGTTACAGATCAGCAAACAGGGTGCCAAGAACACAAACATTTAAATGATGGAGAACGTTTGCCTGCAGTAAACTCGCACAGTAAATGGGATGAATCTTGAAAGATTGTCAGGATTCGAACTATAAATTTGCACATTTAATTTCATTTTTCTGAGATTAATCATACTACAAGGAATTGAATGATGGATTTACAATAATCAAGCCTCAGAACTGGTTTAAAACCCCTATATGGATGAAAAATTCTGCTTCTGATACCACTCAGAAAGTGCTCAATTAGTACTGTACAAAAGCCAGATCTTTTAATATTATTTCTTCACAGTACTTAAATATTGATGTGAAGAGAATATTTTACATCAAAAATGGACTACATCTAAAAGATAAACAGATTAATTTACTTTTAAATTACGAAAGCCAAGATTGCTTTTTACGAATGGGTGTAAGTATACTTTATGGGCAAGCATGAAAAGGTAACCTGGAGAGATCAATCAATTTCTCAACTTTCTTCACACAGAAACATAATTTAGAATGATTTATAAAACCGGAGGAGAAACACTATGTTTTTACTGACAAAATACCACGTCAGTTAATTTCAGTATGCCCAGAAGCCCCCAATCCTTAAGCAAAAGACGATGTGCTGTGACCAAGCAGCTTGAAAGAGTTGGTTTCTAGCCTTTTAATGAATGCTAGATAAAAACATCAGCTGTTTCCTACAGCAACTTGAGCCTGCAAATTTACTAAATTTTTAATAATATTCCAAGAACACTGCATTTTTTTAAAATACAGTATGTATTAATTTGTTGCTATTGGAAAATACTAGATAAACAACCTTGAGTCTCCATACCCTGCAGCAAAGATCAAAAAAGCTCTCATTATTATGGGTACTTGGATAAGACTTCTTTGAAGAAATACATTTTAAAGAACAGTCAATACTCTCTGAAAAAATCAGCTCCTCTTCCTAGCTCCAAAACAGATAGCCTGAAACATTTTTTTATACATATCTCTACGTTCAGACAAAACACACCACCTGCATATGTTTGTGGGTGAGCTCACAATTTTTTGTAATTATGTAGGTGATACTAGCTGATACTAAACCTGAGTTAACGTTTTTTATGTGCAAACTGCAGAATCATATGCTACACATACAGTATTTTAAGCATGTTCAGTGGAAATCTGTAATTTCCCTTTGTTAAACAAAATAACTTCATACAGGGATGATTTTATTTTAAAATACCGTTTGTTTTGGCCTTTTTTTTCTTTTTTTCCTGTCTTTTTTTTTTTTAATTTGGTTGTTGTTGTTGGTTTGATTTGTTTTTTTAGGGATGCATTCTACAGCTGTGCTCAATGACATAATATTTGGGCTCCAAAACCTGAATCACTCCTTCTCCAGAATTAAAAGTAAATTAAAATGGACTAATGGACTTTGATGGTTGATGCAACCTAGAAACATTTTACAGCCCTCACTTTGATACAAAACATTTATCTATTGATAGTGAAAATAAATAGACTTCATATCTGATCAGATGTTTGTTCCAAATAAGTAAATTAAAAAATTTAACTAGTGAGCTCTTTTGTGTCCTGGTCACTTGAAAAACTGGCCAAGATTTGAGCAAAATCTATACATCAGCTGTGTTCCTTCTGTTTTGTCTTTCAAACAAAACTGTTCTGCTTAACCATGGGAAAAATAATCTGTACTGTTATTTTTGCTCTAGGAGTAAAATCACCAGTTGTAAACAGGTATGTAGAGAAAATCTGGTATGCCACATCCAGTTCAATAAAACAAATAACCTAGCTTCAAACAAAGCTTCTTTGTGAGATTCAAAACTGAATAACTGATTTAAACCTGAGATGCCTTTCAATTACTGATGGCTGTTAAACACTTATTCCACTTCACAAAACAATTTGCAGAGATAACTCTTCCATAAATAGAGGAACATGACAAAGAACAAGTAATGACAATAACAAGCTAGTGACTGATGTTCTTAAAAATGGATAAAGAAGCCAACAATGTCAGATCAAATACGTGGATGACTAAGAATCCTGCACAGTCTTATAAATTAAATACATTATCTATGTCAAGGTGTCAGCACGTAATAAAAGCATAATAAAATAATGACAAATTTGCATAGATGACTTATGGGAAACTATTACAGATGCTGCAAGATAGCTAGTTACTGCTTAGCTGTGCTGCTACAGTATCTGAACTTTGCACACTGAACTATCTGACAGCTGAACACAATGCAAAAGCTGCAAAGAATTTCTCTTATGAGGTGATAGCTTCCAAGTTCAGACAAAATCATCTCATAAGTAAACAAACAATTCTATGATTATGTGACTCAGTGTCTGGGATTGGACTCACCTGAGTTATCAATGAACTATTCATCTGTTCTTGTAAGGCTTTTTTCAGCTGGGTCACATCCTTTTCTAATTTCAGATATTCATTCCAGGCATTTTCTATTTCCTATTAACAGAGGGAACACTGTAACACAATGTCATGATAAACTCTGAAATCAATCTATTCTCTAATTGAGCACCAAAGTGTTTGTAAGATGGTATTGTTCGATTATAAAAAGAAACAAAAAAATAATCAGTTTATAGCCTACATAGCTTACAGTTGATGACAAACTTCAATATGTTTTACAGCTTTTGAGATCAAGTCAAGAATCCCTAGTTAAAAAACTCTAGCCAGGTTCCTCACACAAACCCATTTCTTAAAGCATAAAACTGGCATGTAAGAGAATCTGAAATACGACTACTATGCTATGAAAGAATCTGTTCTGGTTCTACCTCATTTTACTTTAATTCTCTATGTAAAACAAGTTTATAATTAAAATCCAGTCACCCAAACCAGAACCCAAGTTTTGAAACACAAAGCAGGTTATCCTTTAAAAGTTCTACAGACTGTGTTGCAATGACATTAGAAGTAAATAAAAAGCAGACGCCTGGAAAAATCACCTGGAAAATATGGGTCTCCAATCACCCTTACTTAGATTATTTCCATGATCTGCCTTTTGACCCAGACCTCAGAAAAATCAAATGTCTGGAATGATTTAATGGGCTTTTTCTCTGAATGTTCCCCATCCTTTCTCATACAAGAATGAAGGTTTATCATATGAAACATGTACGAGTCAGACTCAAAAATAAAAGCAAGTGGTTGTCCATGCAGCATGGAAAGGATCTGAGCAGTATCTTGCCAGATAATATTCTGGATGCAAAAGTTTCACAGAATTTAATAGGAGATTGCAGAGGTTCTTGGAATTCAGATTTACTGGGGATTATAAGTAGATAAAATAAATACTAGTCTCAGGAATTCTCTGAGCAGAGAATACTTAGAAGCTGAATTGGTTATGATATGAATCACTACCTGCCTCACCTATCCTTACTCTTCCTTAAGCATCTGGTCATGTTCACTGCTGAAGCCAGAAGCCTGTGTGAGAAGGAGCCTTGGACCGGACCAGTACAATTGTAATTCTTACAACTAGCTGCCACTTATGTCACCAGTTAATTTTCAAATGCTGTCTGTGAAAGTCACGCATTTTCTACAGGCACAAACCACTGCATATCGACATTTAAAAAAAAATACTGGCATTTTAGATTTTACTGTAGAAAAGGCGGCCATGCAATGCTAGAAACAATTTCATCAAGAGCTAGTCCCATATTCAATTGGAGGTAAGAATAACATACTGAGTCCACAACACCCAAGTTTAATATACTCTCTTCCATGGCAAATTCTTAGATATATTTTTGTAAATAAAAATGAAACATTAAATTGCATTTGAATTGTAGTAAGTCATAACATCAACTGTAAATTTTAACCAAAATATCAACAGACATTCCCAATTCCATTTCCCATGGAAAAATACCAGGGAGTCACATTTATATTTTCAAAGGATTAGGTGAAAGATTTGCACTTTATGCCCTTAATTTATTAATTTATAAATGAAGAAAGGTATTAAAAGGTTTTTTGAGATTTTCTTGGGAGGTGTGAAAAGGGCATTGAAAAGGAAAGCTGGGGAGATTGTTGAATTTTTTGTGTACTAGTTTAGAACCCTGCACTTGAACAAAATCATCCCAGAAGAGAACTTAACTCTCCTATCCAAAGAAAAAATTATGATTTTACCCTAACTGATACTTTAAATATTGTTTCCTTGAAACAAACAGAACCACACACCGTTGAAACTTTGGATATTTCAGCCCGAATATGTATGAGATCCTCTTGCAAAAGTCTCTGCTGGCAAGAAATTTTTTCTGCATGTTGTGGTTGGTCTTTGTACTGTTCCATCTGCCTGTGTAGAACCTCCAAAACAGACTCCAGCTGATCCTAACAAAGAGAAACACGGCAGTAAGTTTAAAACACAGAATTTTAAGGATCTACCTGTGGGAATTAGAAGTTGTTTTCTACACCCCCAGTCTTTCCTACAAGCCATTAGAGGTTAGGATTGGCCTCCTGTGGCAAAGATAAGATGTAAACGAGAAGTGCAAGAGCCTTCATTAACTATTGTAACTAAAAGTACCTGGTATTTTCCATTACATCTTCCCATTAATTAGTCAAAACTGTGGAAAACATAAAGCAGCAAGAGGGGAATTTTTCTGTTTACAATCTGTACACAACTGTCATTTACACTTTCAGAAAAATTCCTTACACAGTACAGAGCTGTGGCAGCCCTACTGCAGCACAGTATTAGCTGCTTGTTGAAGAACAGGCTCTCCTTCACTGCTGCAGCTGAAGTAGCCATGTGAGGGATTCAAATCTTGTCCATATTTTATGATTCAAGTTGTTATTTTATTTTATAAAATTCTTTTTAATCTACTCACTTTATTTTCCTTAAGGGCTCTTATTTTGTCCTCCAAGTCCTGCAGGATTCTGTCCTGCTCACAGAAAACACTTAGCTTGACCTGAGAATGAAGTCATATAAATATGTTAGACTTAGACCAAGCAGAAAAGTCTCCACAAGCAATAATTTACCCCAGAGACCATAATAATGTGAACACATACAATAACCACCCAAAACAATGCATGAGGTTCTGAAGTGGTATTTGATACTTACATCAATATCACTTTCTGCAATCTTGACAGGTTTTGTACTTCGCTCTTTCAACATGTCCCGCCCTGTCACCTAAGAGAAACATGTTTTAGTGAGCTGAGAAATCTGTTGCACACTAAAACCTAATTACACTTCAACAGTTCAAAGAAAAGTATTGCTAAATATTTACAGCTATTAACAAAGGTGAGTAAAATTTTGGACACAAGTCTTTTCAAATATGACTTTATATATTTAAAATGTTACTGGAAAGGATTATCAGCTATATTAGGCTATTTAATAACTCTTCAGTAACTCAAAGTTCAGAACAAAACAACATAATGCCAACTATCTATGCTTGCAAAGGTTCTGTTCCTTTAAAACCTGTATTTGAATAGTTCCTTGAACTGAATGGTTGCAAGAATTACAGCATTAACTAACGACTAAAAATACAACTTTTTGGCAATTATTTCATTCTATAAAGGAAGGTCTCTTCCATAGTACAGGGTAAATTTTATTAAAGACAGACTACTATAAAAGTGCTACAGTGGAAATGTAATTAATCTACTTTGACATGTTTACAATATATCAAATCTCTCATTCCATAAATCAATTTCTGAGATTATCTTTTCACAGAACATGGTTTTTAAATCAGTAGAGAAACCACATGACGTAATACTTCCAACCTTCACAGCAATCTTCAAATGAAGACACGTCTATCTCTGTAGACATGTTTGTTATTCCACTGTCTACATGGGACCCTTTTCATGAATACATGAAGTTAAGAAAATGGCAATATAATACAGTGTAATAGTATAATACATGTATAATAAGTAACAAATAATTACATACAAACATAAATACTAGCATGTCAACATAATAATTTTGCATATTTAACTACCTGCAAGCTAAAAGAATGCAAAAGCCTTTTTCAAAGCAATGGAATTAACATAAAAACCCAGAGTCTACAGATTTGGGGGATATTTTAAATTACATAATCAGAACTGTAAAAAAAAAAATTATCAAGCAGTGAACATGAGAACACAATGAAAACTTTAGCATGCTTTCACATTTTCAAAATTGCACATCATAGTAACTACTTGACACAATCATTTTCAAAACATAATAAAACAAAATCAAACACTGAGGTCAGCCATAATTTCACAGGAAAAAAAAATTCTTAAAGAAAGCATCACTGTTTACCATAAGACACCTGTAAAAGCCAGACTACATAAACACTGACTGCTATTTTAAAAAGCAATGAGATGAGTACATTTCAGATGCAAGTAGTCTTACATGTATACTGGATAGTAACCCTTGTGCTGAGTTCTTTAGCACTTTGTATATCATGTTGATCAGAGGTCCATTATTTTCTATCTGTTTCAAACAAAAGTTTAGCAATAGCTTGTTACAGATGTAAAAATGAACCCCCCCAAACCTTACAACTCAAAACTCCATGCTTTTATGTCACACTGACCCTTGAAGTTTATAATCTGTATCATCTGCCAGTACAGAAGCTATAACTAGGTATGTACCTTTCTTGTTAGTGAGTAGGTTGGTCATCCAACCACAAGACTTTTTGTTAAACTTTTGCAAAACACACATAGAAACATAAAATACAACATACGATCCAAATGTAGTTTCAGGAGTGTTGGGAATTAACAGCAAGACATGTTTCTGTCATGTGATAGATAGTAACACTTGCACCAAGAACTCTGCATTGATAATTTAAGCAACTTAGTTAAACCCTGAGCAGAATAACTTATTTCAATCATATTTATCCTTCTTCCTGTAACAAATACCTGCCATGCACTGTTCCCTTCATTACCTATGTGACATAAGCTGGTATCAGCAATCTCTTTCAACTGCGGTAGAAATTGAACGGCTTCTGCTATCACAGTTTGACTCAGAAGAATGAAACAGGATCACTACTTGAACCACCAAGGGGGCTTCAGATTTGCTTCAACTGGTTGCACAATTCATACTTAGTGATACAAACTTTTCTATGCTTCCTCACCCGTATTTTGTATAACCCACTGAGGAATGTACTTAGGCTGCCCTCCGTCCCTCCTTTAGCCTGCTTGAATTGGATTTTGTAGTCACAAAAAGGGAAGTTTGCTTCACCACTTGTGTTTCACCTTCTTTGCACAGTTTGCAGAAGAGGTATGGTTATGCTACAGATAAACTCCTTCTTTCATCCTCTACATACTTCTGTTCCGTGAGTGAAAATACAAAATCATTGAAACAATGTTTGGGGGGAAAAGTTCACAATCTAAGGGCAATATTGTTAAAGGAAGCCTCCACAATAGATTTTCCTCTGTTTGAGTAATGGATTAATCTCCCTAGAGTAACTTTATTTCACTTATGGCAACACACTATAATGTTGAACAATACAATCTTGGTATTAATATAAAAATGATTTCTTAGATAGTATTTTTTTACCTCAGATTTCACATGGTTTCTTTAATGTGTCAACAACCTGATCTGATATTTTACATTTCCGGACCACTACCATAAGAAGGTTATTAAGAAATGCCCATTTGGAAAAAGTTCATACATTTCAGCTAACAGCTTCAGATGCAGTTACATTTGGCAAAGCCAGGAACAAATCAAGAGCAGGACATAAAGTGAAATGTTTCCAATCCATTTTAAATGTTTATATTCATGATTACAACAGTTTACATATTCAATGATTTAGACTACATATACCACATATATTATGTGATAAATGTTCTATCTTTACATATATATAACACTATACATGAGTAATACATATTACTAATATTTTCAACGGATATAGCTGGTAATGGATTCAACCATTAAAACACCAGATAAAACTGAAACACACACACACTAATAGATCCAGTCAGCTCCTTAGTTGCACATACACAAAGCCCCCACAGCAGCAGTGAGAACCATGTGCATACCAATGACAGGGAGAACAAGGTGTCAGACTTGACTTCACCTTGGTTTGAAGAAATACTACATGATTTATATATGGCAAGACATCCTACACACCAGAGAAAGTGGTAGACTGCTTTGCTAAACAAATTGATTACATGGTTTGTTGTTTGGTTTTGGTTGATTGGTGGGTTTTTTTGTTTGTTTGTTTGTTTCCTTAGTTCTTCAAAACCCGATACTATTAAGTCTAGATTTGCTTTTGAATTGCCAACTCTCTGGTGCAGATACAGAATTTGTTTAGTTTAGAGAAATGCTTTGCTGCTCAATATCATGTTTTTAATTTTTCTTTTTTAAAGGAAATGTCATGTAACATTATAAGCAGATTATATCTATGGTGGGATGGATGAATGGGTGTGTTTGAAATCTCTTTGTAGTAATAGGAAAACAATGACAGGTGCTAATTAGTCACCACATTTTACAAGAAAGTAAGGTCTTATAAAAACAAGGAAAAACTCAGCTCAAGATTGAAAGGGAGAAAACTGGATTAAAAGAACATCCTATTTTAACTTAGAGAGGCTGTCTTCATATTGGTTCTAATGCTACAGCAGATGAATATTTTGAAGCAGCTTTTAACCTGGTTTCACTAAACTCATGTATGAGTCATCTGGAGTACCAGTAACACAAGTTCTTCCTACAAACAGAAACAACTACATTTTCTGAGGTTGCATTTTAACTCTAGTTAGTACTAGAAAGACACAAAATGTTCTAAAAACAACAGTGATGACAAAAGACAAAGTCTCCATCTCTGAACAGGAAGTGATTTGAAAATCTGCAAATATGAAGATGATATGGAATGGAAGCAGACTGCCATAAAAAACTTACCTTTAGATCCAAATACTCCAAATCCTTTTTCAATTGGATGTAAGTGTCATCCGCCTCCAGAGAAGTACATAGGGGAAAAAACAATGCAATGCATTTGAATGTTTGAAACAATTTCAGAATACTTGGGTAAGTTATAGATAAGAAAACGAATGAAAGAGGAAACAGAATAACAGAGTAGGAAGTTCATAAAGAGGTACATTTACTCCATCAGCATGTTGCTATTTACAGCTAAAAAATGGGCAAAATACTTCCCAAGAATATGATTACTTCATTTGTACAGTTCCAAACATACAGATTTGAGTTTTACACCTCAAATAAGACACTACCTGAAACAATAGAGTTTCTAAGAGTTCAAGATAATTTCTACTGACTATCCCCTCATTGAAAAAGTTATGTTGGCATCCTTCAGCACAGTAAGTCCCCCTGGGAGAAGAAGAGAAGACTTGTATCTAACAGAATGTCAGATGTAACTAGAAGGCATCATATAGCAAATCATTAGAATGCTTTTGGTCACGTTGCACACGCATTTTAAGATAGGAATTCCTTTATTCAGGGAAAACATGAAATAAAGTTTTGTGAACAAAATACTGAAAAAGATCTCACTTGTACCATTAGAGAATCCATTGTCTTAAGTGACAGCATTCCACTCAATCCTTATTTTTCATTGGTTCACCTGTAATTGCTATCACCTTAATTTTACAGTTACATTCATCTAGCAACATCTTCAAGAAAAGCATGCACAGAAGTTTTAGCAAAGTTATTTCTCCTTTTTCCAAAAGGGGTATTTGCAATACAGAACAAAAGGTTAAACTGTTGCAAATGTGCTTTGTAGTCAAGAAAGATTCCCCAAAATTCTCAGAATTTTGACTGCTATTTTGACAGGAAGTTATATCCTGAGTACATTAAGACTTCAGAATAAAAGAAAACCACAATTATAACTTTTCTCAAGTTTTGAGCCAATGAGAATGTGTAGTTAAAAAAAGAAAAAAAAAAACCCTTATGTCATGAACTAATAGATCACACTTGAATTTTTTTAGAGTTGTTCACTTGCAGTTCTTGTCTGATCACTCTGTAAGTGTAGCTGAGGACATGACTAGAAAGTCTGCCCATATTTATAAAGATTCATGTTACTATCACCCACCTTAGTGCAATTTTCTATAGGTGAGGCAAGTTGGGAAATGAAACTTTTCCAACTTCAAACAAACAAACAAACAAAAAAACCCCAATCACAAAGCAACAAGCTTTTAGTTTTGGGCCAGTTTAAAGCCTTCACCAATTCCAAGAAGAGTCAGAACATGTTATTCCCAGATGGCTCTATTTTTGAGGCTTTAATACGAACCAAAGAGCTCTGTAAGTACATTTGTTTGGTCTCACATTTACAAGTTTCATACATCAGTGCAATCCAGAGCACTGGTGATGATACAAGATGCCCCTGAATTTTCATGGACCAATGTTCACCTGCAGAACCGACACAGTTACAAGCTCATGTGAACGTACAAACTGGCTGATGCATTTCAATTTGCAGGTGACACAGCATGGGGTACAGGGAGCCAATCTCACCATGAAAGCAGCACAAAGAAATGGTTTTGCTTTAGAATGAATTGTCTAACATTTTACCCCATATTTCTGAAAATGAAGCATTTTCAGAAATAGTATAAAAAGGGTATATACATCACACTCCGAAACTCACTCAGGGGTGCCCTGTAACTTAAGCCACTCATATTTTATAGCAAGTACCGCAGCAAAGAAAAACTGCAAACGACCTGGGAATTGCAGAATACCAAAGGATGGGCAAGAAAGCACAGACTCAAGCATGCCACTGACGAAGCATTTGCAGAGTCACAAAATGTTATACGGCACAGATGAGCCACGCAGCAGCTGACCTGATAGGTGGAATTAGTTGGCAAGTGCTGCAGTAATTGTGCGATTGTGTAATTTCGTATACTAGCCAACTTAGCCTGATGTCTCCTTAATCGAATGAGAAGCAATGTTAGCTCTTCAGGCTGCAGGTATTTAGACACATTATAAAGAGGAAATTAGCAGTCTTCAGGGAGAGAACTATAATTACATTTTTCACCTCAGTGCCCAGAAAGCAGTTACTTGACATGATTAAGCAATTATTTCATTAACTCTGCATTTGGTCAAACAAACATAATAAAAGTTGAATCCTGTAATAACAGACAGCTCATGCTGCAGATAACAGCAAAATTCCTATGGGCTTTACTGGGAGCTGGTTAAGATTAAGTTCTCATTCAAGATATTTATGTTTTACCTAAGAAAAATGCAACTACTATGGAATGAGCAAGATTCTAGAACTTAATTACAATACTATGATGACACAAGAGGAAAAGTAACTGCTTTCAACTTACCGACTTGCCATGCAAGCTGGGTGCACTCACAGTATGTGTCATGTAGCCCATAGCAGGCATAGAGCGTCGATCAATGTGACTTGAGCTCTGCAAGAAGCCACAGTCAGAGTTGTAAAGTATTGTCTCAAGCAAGAGGTATGCTGCACTTGACAGCAAAATTCAGAAGATCTGCACCTTTGCCACAAATTTCCTATTTGAATTCATGGCATGCTTAGATCAGGGTAATATTCATGAGCCAGCCAGATCTTTTGATGATTAAGTAAAACTTATGGATGAACAAATGCAAATTTAGCACTTGGGATGCTGGGCAGATCAGCAGATTCTGGCAGCACAAACTACTTCAGCAGAACATGCAAAGTGGCTTCCAGCAAATAAAGAAATGTTCATAAAGATCCCCCCACCCAATGTCTCCCAGAGAAAGGCTGGTTGGCTTAAGGGCACCACCAGCAGGCCTGCACTCCATACAGTGACACCTGTGCATGCCCTCCCTTAGCCAGGGAACACTCAGATACTGACATGAGTGACACCTTGTGGCAACAGGTTCCACTAATACCAGGAGGGTTAAAATAAGAATTGATCTGCCGCTTTCTGCTTGTAATATGAAAACCTACTGCAAATCCATTCTTTCAGCTCTCTGGTAATGCCAAACTGTTACAGCTTTCTTCAAGGCTTTTCTTCAATGTCTCATGATTTACTTTTATTCCTGTCTCCAAATTTCACTGAATGCTATTTTGTTCTGCCTTTTTTTTTCCCCCTTCCTTTTTTTTCCTTAAACAAATGTAACTGGATGGAATTTAAAAAAGCATTCCAGGGAAGGAAGAGCATCGCAGATTGCTGCAGACATAAATTTAAATGTAAAGATGACACTGTGCGCTTACATATAAAAACATGAATGTTTTTCTCTCAAAACCTTTACAGAAGTTTCACAGAAAGGTTTTACAAATGAGGAAAACCATATTTTCCTATCTTGGTAAAAGTCGTATGACATAAAAAGAGTTTTATAAGTAAAATTTATTCAGTTACACTGCACAGGAAGACTGCTATACATTCCTTCAATAAGGGATGTAATGTTCCTTCAACTTATGCATGAAGAAACCAATGCCTGGCATAATATAACCAGGAGTCAAAAAAAAAAATTAAGTTCCACTGCAGCACATCACTAGAGTATTTCATCCTCTGACAGAGTATTATAAATGTATAAATGCTGAAAGACATCTGACAACTACACTTCACATACACTAGGAAAAACATCTAAACTGTAGATGAAGTAAGTATGCAACCTGAAGTTATGATCCTTAGCCCACACTGGATAACTGAATTCACAAACCTTCTTGCAGATACTTTTCCCTATCAGTGCCCACAGCTAAGGTCAAAGAATTAGGTGAATGCAGAGGCTTTCATTTCCATTTGCTCCAGTGTAAGAGCTAACAAGACGAATGCTACAAGGATTCGATCATGAATTTCCCTATTTTCCTAAGGCAAAGAGAGCCATATGGAATACCAAACAGAGAAACCTCTGTCACACCTGGATATGCAGGTACAACAGTGCCTACAAAAAACCCCACACTGAAATTTGGTAGAGGGTTAAAGTTTCAGACCAACAGTTTGATTTTGGTTATCCCAATGATAATGACTCTGCAAGGGCTTAAACTATCAAATGCATGAAAAAATACGATGTTTTGGGCCATAACTAAAAACTGAATCACCTGTAAGACTAACTACAATAGCAAAACACGTAAAGAAAGCAAATATGGCAAACAGTGAAGACTACCAAGCATAAGGAAATAATCAAGAGTCCATCCTGCTGAGTTTGAGATTCTTCCCTATGTATTCATACATTAAAATACCACAATTTGTATATTTTATACATATAAATCTACGACTTCCCATTTTGAATAAAACTATCCTGAAACAATGTGACGTGCCACCAGTTTGCCTTTCGTAACTGACAAAAATTCATGAGTCTGAAGTGATCAGAAAGACCACAGTTTTAATTCAATGAATAATTTTCTCTTAACTTTTATAACTTGCACAACCTTTCATAGACAAAGAAAGATGCTATGAAAACTGACTGAATTTAATTCTCAGTGTATTAACACCACACCTAGAATGGTTTGCCATCAGTTATACTGTATACGAACCTTTACAGCAGGATTTCGTATCTTCCTGGGTGAGCCAGCAAAAGGAACATCTACAGTTTGTCTCTCATCAGATGGTTTAACTGTAAGCCTTTCTGCAGGAGTATGTGGTCTCCTTGGGAGAAAGCTTTTTGGAGGTCCAGGTGGAGGAATATCAGATGGAGAGGGTGGAACAGATATTGATCGTGGAACATCTAATGAACTTTTTGACTTACCACGATCAATAAAGTCTGAAGAACCTACATAAAGTGGGGCAGTGGGGCTGCCATGCTTAAATTGCTGTCGCTGCTGCCACTCATATAGCTGCCAAACAGTTCCATCCTTATTTGCTTTCCTTTCCTCCTGGGACATCTTCAAATGGCTAACACGATCTTGTGCATATTTGTAGTCACTCGGCAAATTGCGGTTTGGTGGTGGTGAGCTCCCTGAAGGCTGCCTGGTATTCTTTGGCAAAGTGTGATAGGTTTCAGGAAAAGGTGGATTGGGACCCTGACGTGTAAGAGTCTGATCAGAAGTGAGGCTGTATAGGAGGGGAGGGAAAAAAAAAGGATAAAAAAAAAAAAGGATAAACATTAGCCTGATGAAATAACAAGAAAGTCTCTAATGACATTAGCACAGCAGTTCCAAGACACAATATACAATTCATAAGAGAATTTACAGAAATAATAACAAATATTCATGAAATCTACCCTGCACAAAAGTGTTACACTGCATTCAGGCAGAGATGTAAATAGTATAAATACAGGCTTTTAATTTAGTGTCTAACCTAGGATGGTCTACTAGAAACAAACTCAAGGGACAGCAGCATTATGTACTTAGACCAAAAAAGAAAAGACCATCAGGAACATGAAGAAAAGAATGACTGCTATGTTTACAGAGCAAATCCATACATCCAGGTACTTCTTGTTGCCCAAGGCCTGCTCTCCACTAGGTGGTGGCAGCATACGAACACCAAACGCACGCTCATTGCAAAAACATGACCTTCAAGTGCAAGAAGACATCTCACCCATCACAAAATGAGTAGCTCAGATAATTTTTGTTCATGTGAGTGAAGCAAAAAACAAAAAGAAATTGCACAAAGTCCCAAGTCTACACAATTTACTTTCATCTGACCTAATACACTGATTCTACTGTTTCAAGCAACACAAGACTTTCCATAACAAAACTCACTGACAAACTAGAACATAAAGAGGCATTACATCCTGGCATTAATATTGCATCCACTGCACACAAACTGTAAATGAGTACATTTCTTAGCAGATAGAAAGTTAGGACAGAACTGGCAAAAACTTCGACAAAATATTGTTAGCTCACTGTCCTACTTTGAAGTCAAATCTTTCCATAGCTTTGTGCTCTTTGTGAAGCCTCTAACTTCTGATTCTCCACTTAAACACCCAAGTGTTTTGTACTTGCAGTCCTTCACCCACTGATTCGGGATCTCCAAACAGAAAATCATTCTGCTACACTTGTCACAGAGCATCAATACCAAAAATAAATAAAACCAAAAATACCCCACAAATTAATAAACTCAAAGTATGTTCATTTCTCCACTTGGTAGGCTCCACTCTCTGCATGAAAAGGAGTTCGGATGGTGCGTGAACTGCAGGGATTCCACACAAAAGGAAGAACAGTATGGAAAAAGAAAATCTTTATTCAGCATCCATGAATAACAGATGCAGGAGAAAAGAAATGCTGCCAGAAACAGCTGCTCAGTTGCCACCAGCTATTTCTGCTTGCAGGATTCAGCACAGTTGGGACATCCTGAAACACAGATGCTATTGAGCAGATATATAATCCTTCGTGTCAAAACTGTCTCATACTATAGAACCATGATATTGCCACAAATTTCACAACGGCAACAAAGATCAGCATTTAGTGCTCAAGTAAACTGTTTTATTTGACTGGGTCATTATATCATGTGTACTCTGTATGTTCTGTACAGTACTGCCTATTCTTTCCACACAAAAATCAAGGTGGTTGGTAAAAGTGGTTTTTCTATAGGTAGGAAAGAGAACTGAGAATGTTTGGAGCAGTTAGTGCTTCAAACGGACATCAGAGACAGGCATGAAGCCAGGACACATTCTTTGGATGATTTCTTTGTGGGAAAAAGAGCTTGATCATTCCTATACTCAAACCTAGTGGAGACTTCTTGAAGGCATCAATAAACTACTGAATACTGGAAACCATTTGTATGGTCATTTTCTAACCGGACACGAAAAGGTATTCAGATAAGTTATTCAGGTATGCAGATCAGCAGGAATTTCTGGTAGTCAATGAAGTCATCAGGGCTAGCAGCTTTAGGAGCAAAACCAGTTTTGGGAAGGGAAAAAAAAATAACATAAATGACACCTTTCTTCTAGGGAAGGATGAATTTGTCTGAAAGGAACTAAAACCTGCTTGGATGAAAGCAATAGTTTGAGTAGCTGGGAAGTGCTGGCTTCATGCAAGACTTCAGCCTGCTAGAAGGAGAACACTGCACATGCATTACGTGGCACAGGGAATGTCATAGAGAGGAAACTGCCTACTTACAGGCAGTTTGCGATTTCTTGGTACGTGAAATAGAGAGACAACTTTAAGATAACAGCCTTTAAGCAGGTGGCTTTTACCTCCCAAGGTTTCAGACCCTTAAAAATAACCATATAAAAATAGGCACAAAGATGACATACCAGTTTCTGTAAGAGGAAAGGAGCAATGTCCTAAATGACTCAAATTAGTCCACAATGGACTGTGGGTAATTGCTTTCTCAGGGAACAAATATAAAAACAAGCAAAAGCAACTGTTCTTGAGACTGTTCTCTTGAATGATGAGGTATAAAGAATAAAAAACTGGACTGATGTCAGATTATATGATTATTGACTATGATAATCATGCAGGGTCTGCAATGGGAAGCAACTGCACAGCAGATACTGTAAAAAGAGAAGACAAATGTTCAAAAGAAAACAAATACAGTTATGGGAAACACTATATCCATTCATGGGAACACACAGAAGCTAACAACGACAAGTAACGTTCCTTCCTTAAGTAAATCAGAAAGGAACAGAAAGTTCTGTGTAACAGAACTGAGGAAAGAAATATTTAATGTTATATTTGCAAGGAAGGAAATTCCTCAACATGACTGCATTTAGTTGGGAAATACTGAGCTTATATTCGTCAGATTTTTTTAAAGAGCAAATAAACTGTTAGAAATAGCAGAATCTTTAAAATTACGCATTCACTGTGTCTATCCAGGCACTGGAACTAGATCAAAGACTAGTAATTTCTGGACAGATGCTGTTTGATGGTCCTGAACTTCAATTACTTAAAACCAAAGCCTCCTGAAAGCCTCTTTTCAAACCTTCTCCCACATTTTTAGGTCTCTCTCAAAGGCTGGCATGATCCTTACCAAAACAGGTATTCCCCTACACTGAATGTAACCTTATTGCTGTTAACAGTTCATTATCTAAGAGAGATGAATTTCCAAAGTGACAGCAAGGAGTTCTGAATGCTGTATAAAAAGAAGCAAAATACCTACTTAAAAAAAAATCTAAATACCTATACAAAAGGTGCAAGCTCTACAAATAATTATAGAAACTACTGTACTTGCGAAAGCCTCTAACTGAAAGAGTTCTTTCATAATCATAATCAACTTGCTGGCAAGCATTGCATCTTTACACACCTGAGCCAGGAAACAAAGCAAGCTGTATTCATTCTGTGCCCAAAAAATATAAGGGCTTCTAAATCTTTTCTTTTTAACATTTCAGGTGGAAAAATGGTAAGCATGGAGCTTAAGAAATTATGTGGTCCAGTCACATTTACAAAAATCAAAATATAATGTCAATCAAATTATTATCCCTATCTTAAATTTCTACATCCTGAAATCAAGAAGATATTTGACAACTAACATGCTGCTTTTTATCCATCAGTTAAGTGCACTTCAACAACCTCAGAGGTTGAGAGAAGGTGCCTTTAAAAAAGAAAAAAACAAACAAAAAACACAATCCACCAATCTTTAAGAAGGTAACGTGCAATTTATTCTGAATGTAGAGAACATAACTGCATTTGCAGGGAGAGACAAAGGAAACAAGGTCAACTGAGCTAAAATAGAACAGAAAGAATGTTCTTACAGCACGAAGAAAATTACTCTCTCTGTATCTATAAAGTTAGATTTGGTTACATCCCTGCAGTTAACTCTTGCAAAGCTTCACTGAAAACTTTAACAGCCCCAGTTAAGGTTTCCTCTAGAACAAAAGCTGACACCTGCTGTAGTGCTCCCTTAAAACTACAGCTGATAGATGCCTGAAGTTGGTGTACTGGAGAGAGTAATTAGGAAGAACACAGCACTTATTTGGCTATCAGTAAAGCCTGGGCACTGCCTAGACCTTTAATGTGAAAAACAACAGACATTTTCTTAAGCACTTGCTCATTATTTCACCAGTTTTCTGTATTATTTGAGACTCATACATCTGTGCATGTAAGAAGTAACATACCAAATACTTAATTAAAGTCCTATTTTCTCAGGAAGTACTGACTGAAACCCAAGCAAAACAGATGCAAGTAAATTGACTCTCACTGTCTGGAAGAACATTAAATAAAACCAAAAAGTATGAAAACTTCTATAAGGGTAATTCCAAAGATAAGAGAATAGAAGAGCAGACTTCCAAACAGAATTAGGAAGCCTTAAATTTCTTACTGGATCCAAAATTACAAACATTAGCTTCATCAAGCATTAAAAAATGCCCCAAATGTTTTCTCCTCCTACAGACCACATGCTAATGTCTCCTGTTGGCCTATTTTATGATTAGATTTTAGCAAATTTGTATGGAACTAATTCAGGAGGTTACCCATATTTGAAAAATTCTCTCACGCAGCATACACCCCAAATGTTTGCCAGCACTTCACACAAGGTGACATTCTGAACCAGCACATACATGCATCACTTCATTACTTCAACTGGGACCTAACCTGACTGCACACTTAGAAAGTAAAGCAGTTATGAGATTTCCAAATTACAGAAGCATTCCTGTGTGCATTCCACCTCTTGGTACAATTTAGGTAAATTTCAGGGACTAAGAAGGGAAAAAGAGAATCCTGGAGACCATGGGACCATCCTAGGACCTCTTCATTTACAAACATACGGAGACCTTTCAATAGATGATAGGCACCTTGTAACTGGCGTGATCAGAATTGACTCTCCATCAGCATTTTTACTTTCAAGTGGAAAACAAATTATAATGTCTAATTTATATTGTGTAGCTGTTTATAAATAAGTGGTGAGGGCTCCACTTCACCTGATGCTTCTTCAATTGTAGCAAATTTTAAGAACTTTAAAGCATCCGCAGTGATTAAAAACAGTAAAAAAATAGCACTCTAATCTCACTTGTTCTGTTTGCAAAGGAACTTGATGAGACAGACACATACTGGCTTTCCCACATAGGAAATACCTGAACAATTCCATTCTGCATGGAGGAGAAAGTAAATTTTGTTATAAATTGTCTATTAAATATCATTCTGATTTACACTGAACATATTAGTAATATACATTTTCCTTACATTTAAGAAAATGCCAGTCTATTTCAAGTCGGGCCTATTACTGACCTTTTTGTGTCTCCTTTTTGGACTTTTACCCAGTGCTCCACTTGAGCCATGTTACTTTTTCTTTGAATCTGTTTATCTGGATTTGTTCTGGGAACAAACCCTCTTTTATATGAGCTGGTACCATTCTGCTCCACTAGCCCAGCACTCACACTTAATGAACTAGGAAGCGTTCCATTTTTCTCAGCTGGCTGAGGCTGAGCTACTTGGGACTTTGATGCATTTAAGTCTGGAAATAATGAATCAGCTTCTGTTAAGGCATGCTTAGCCTTTCCCTTCTTAGTTTCCAGAGTTCCTTTTCTGTGGATATAATGGTCTTCATCCTCTTTTTCTCTTCTTATCTCTTCACGCTTATCATATCCAAGCATTGCAGCTGATTTTTGATAACTTTCTTTTGTATCTGTAATCTCTGTCTTCACACACTCTTTACAGGTATCCACATGATTGACTTGGGGAACAGCTTGCTGATCCACTTTTTCAGTTTCCCTGAAAAGAAAATACATGTCAGTAATGACCACTGCTTAATTTTGAGAAATTGATGAGGTCCTGTTACTATTTTGGAAAGAAAAAGCACCTTCTCTAAGCTGTGATAAATTTGACATGTTGAGCTAAACTCAGTTGTTAACCCAGTCAGACAAAAGTTACCTTTACAGTTCTACGAAGGAAATGGGAATCGTTTACATGCATCTGTAAAAGTGACTGAAAATACCAATACTGTATGAAAGAGGTGTCCAACTTGTATGATATTATGTATAAGCAACTGTAAAAAAAAGAAAGTGTTCCTATCCTGGGCAGCACCGAAAGCCAAAAAAACAAACTCTAACTGCCAGCTACTCATTTAAAAAGTCAAAAAAGTCTTTCATATCTTTGTAGATGCCTTAGGGACTAGTCATTTCTGGCCAAGAGAACAGAAAAATATCTACATCTGAGTCAGTACTATTATTGTCCAGGGAATTTCTAACCTGGGGGCTATTCCTGAAAAAAAAATATAAAATAAAGAATCTCTATTGCTCTTAATACATGCTGCAATGCACACTAGTTCACTTACTTACCTTATGAACTAAATAAACCTCAAAAATTCCATATCAGAAATCTTGCTATTAAACTGTACAACGTCTAAGGACCCTAAAAATGTTATGTTGATTTCAACACGTCATGTGCTTCATTTGCATTTCATCTTCTTCCAATGCTAAAACCACACTTTTGTCTTATAATTCAGTGGAGTATCATTGATCTTGGAGCAGCACCTCATCTTCTCTGAAATTAAGTTCAGTTTCTTTAAAGGTTTATGGATGGCGGATTCTGAGTAAGTGCCATGAAACAACTGTTTTAATTTCAGTCTACTTAGTCTCTCAAAGTGAATAGCCAACTAGGAGGAAGGACACTTGAATCAGTATTTCTAGCATGCCAGACTTCCCCATTTTTCATTTCAATTATTTCCTATCCTTATAAAGGAGATGAAGGAAAAAGAGGTTACATATTATTTTAAATTTACATTAAATCCAGAAAATCTTAAAACACCCCACACACACCCCCCCCCACATCCCCACTTACACACCCAAAAAGAAAAAAAAAAAAAAAAAGGATTCAAAGTTTTGGAAGAGATGTTGATCTTTTGCTTGTATTTGATTTGCCAAAAGGAAGAAATAGCACAAGACACCCTGAGAAACTGCACCATGATATTTTAATCCTCACAGCCCCCAGGGTTAAAAGCAATGCTGCCTCACAGTACAGAGTCTTCTTTCACGAGGAGCTGTTGGGAAAGAATCACATTCCAAAGCCAACACATCAAGAAGGCTACAACAATTTTAAGAAAAGGGAAAAAGTGGAAGCACATGAAGGCACAGCTGAATTCATTTGCCTCTATCAGCAATGAAGAACAACGGGACAAAGAATATCCACCTTTTGTAAAAGTGCTTTCCTTCTACACTGAGGAAAACATAAAAGCCTCTTAAGTACTAAAGGACACCAAAGTAAAAAAAAAAAAAAAAAAGGCAGTTAATACCTGCATGAGCTTGTTAATATACATAACTTTATGCACTTATGATTTACCCATCTTCAACATTCTTTTCCTCCTAACAGCACTTTTATCCTAGTTCACTCATTTGAAACAGCTCATTACTTTTCTGTCTTTTCCCTTTTACTGATCTCTCCTCAAGGCTCTCAATCAGCTCTTGCAGGTGCATGAATTTGCTCGGAAAACCTGTAACTTTATAACTGAAAATCCTAAAAAATGATATACATACACAGAAATTCATCCATGTCACTAAATGTGGGCACACAATCTGTGTGCAGACGCAAATACTGAACTCCAGGTTAGTTAAACTATTTGCAACGGAATGCAACAGAACATAAATTAAAAAGAATGATGTCTTTAAAATGGGAATGAGTTTCATGCACACATTTACAAACAGCAGTTTCTGAAATCACTATCATCAATCTGATGTTTTATATATGTGTGTGTATATATATATGTACACACACATATATACACACTTAAAGCTTTACAGAGACTGGTTTCTGTAGTGAACTTGCCTCTTGAGTGAGGAACGTGTTTGCATAAGAGCAGCTTGATTCATAGCCCGGATCCAGGCGTTCATATCCTCCTGGGTATCTGCACTGAAGTAGTACGTCCGCATCCCTGAATGCTCTGCCTGAGAGCCAATAACAGAATTCTTATTATAAATATATGCCCGCATACCTGTATGAACAGCCTGTAAGAAAAAAGAAAGACAAGTCAGACAGCCCTTCCATTTTTTCACCCCCCAATATCTTAAAACATCCCTTTCCTGAAATGTTTTTAAAAAAACTTTCCAGATTCTCTGACTGTTTCTTGAATTTTGGGGTAAAATCATTACACTGCCACAAGGGTGCCACCAAACTCAAGTGGCACTTTGTGATTTTTACTGAAAATCTTCTACCTCTTCCCCACACTACTAAGCTAAAAGTGGAGCTCTTCTGCTTTTCATAGTAGGAAATTTCAACTTTTCATTTTTCTCTTAACTGATACATTTCATTAGCCATAACTACCATAAAAAACAAATTAAAGATATTGTCACTGAGACATGCATAAGTAAGCCAATTTTCCCAGCTCATTTAATAAAGCAATTTATTTAAACAAAACACAGACAAAACCCTTACAATTCAAGCAATTAAACTGCTTATTTAAGAACTGATTTTAATGCATGTTAAGATCTTTTGGTTACAGTGTGCACTTGAACCTCTTCATTAGCTGCAAAAAATCACAAGACTTACTGCCAAGTTAGTAATACTGACAGAATTATCATCACACATAAAATACTGACAAGCACCTCTGCATACCAAAGTACTCCATGAAACTTCACTGTAAACTAGGGGTATTTAGAAATTCCTCTATAAATATATTCATCACTCAATATGCAATACGTTTCTACCTCCAGGCTAATTTAATTTAATCAAATTTCATCCATATTTGTATAAGCAAGGGTATAGGTATTACTAAATCGTATTAGCTCTGGAACACTTGACTGTATTTCATGAAATACTTTACAGATGTGCTTCAGATTAGCAGGGAGAGATTTATCTCCTCACTTTCCCCAAAACTGAGCGATATACTTAGCTTGAAAGTTCTTGTAATGGTATTAAAAATAAAAGCAGTAATTTAAACTGCTTTTTGTAAGACTAAATCTGCTGTCTCACACAAAAGCTAAAGGCATGAAATGCTGCTAAGATAGGGATTTTTTAAGAAGAAAAAAAACCCCAAAACCCTCAACTTTCTAATTTGGCTACATCTTCTTTTAAAGGGTAAATATACAGGTCTTCCCTAAATGACTGGTCTTTTGATTATTTTGATTAAATTCTCTCCCCCTCACTATTCCAAATTGAAAAAAAACCCACTCTGCAACCACAGATAGGTTCATAAACAGCACAATAGTTTTGATAAAACCCAGGCTATTTAACCAGGGTACAGCCTGCCCTAAATGTTGTCATTTCAGCTGTTTACCCTGAATTTCCCAAATTACCATCATCTTAGAGACTTGTATCAAAAACTCTGAAGAGCTGCTTGCTATTACAGTGCTGTAAATTTTGTGGGAAATTCACTTTTTCTACTGCTCTCATAGGCAAGTGAAACATAGCACTTCCTTTGCGCACTCAAAGCAAGGAGGCCTCAGGTGGTTTGGAGCACTGTGGGAATCCAGCCCTCACAGGGGTCAGTCCAGGGACTGACCATCCCACCCACAGGGGAAAGGCTGAGACCACAGCCAAACAGCTAGCTAGAAGGAGAAGGAGGAAAGGGGGACATACAGGAGTCCAAGAATCTCTCCTGCTTGAAACAGTCTCTGCTTCCCAATAGTGCTGCCTGGTAAGGGCCACCATTAGCTGCCTACCTTGTCAGAGGAGAGCAGGATTACCATACCTGAAAGAGTGGGGCTGATCAACTCGGTATTTAGGAATCAAAGGATTGTTTTCATGTTTGCCTGGCTAAGTTCTTTGGAACTGGGTTTGCTTTGTTGATATTCTATTTAGTACAGGGCAGAGTACAGAATGGATGGGGTGGGAGGAAGGTTTGCGATTTTAGAACCATTATAAACAGCCAAAACAAATAACATTCAGAAGCATCTAATCCATTGCATTTTATGATCAGCATCCAGAAGAAGAAACAAGAATTGGCAGCTCCAGATGTAAAGGAAAACAGTGATTTTAACACTAGACCTTACCGACTACAGGGTTCCTTCACTGACCACATTGAGTCCATCAAATGCAAGAATTCACAAGTGAAGTGACTCGTGCAGAAAGTCGATTGCTTATGCTCTGCTGCAAATACCACTCATAGGACTACACCACTCGTGGGTTATATATTTGCTCATAAAAACACCCAGAACCTTGGATAACTGCGTAGACTGTGTACCACAGCAATAAAAACAGCTGTCTGTCTTAATTGACCTGCATGTCCTGATCAGCAGAACCAATTTGCCTTTCAGGTTTCCTTTCAGTGGTGCAAGATGAGCCCAAGCTGAAAGCACTGCCTTAGAGGTGGTGGGTGAAAAAGGCATAAAAATGCAAAGTATGTCTCACTATTCTCCCTCGAGAGACTGAAGCTACCACAGCCATAAACATTCACAGCTTCACAAGGGATAATAGACATGGTGTGCTACTACCAACAAACACAATGGTCTTAAGTTTGCAATATATCAAACTGGTTATAGAAAAAATCAAGTATATTTCAGTTATTTATTAGTAGCATGTTTTCTATGCAAGAAAGCCACTTTGTGCCAATATCCTGTAGCTGTCACTGGTAGCAGACACAGAAGCTAGCAGCTTGGGGTTTTTTCTGTTTTGTTTTTTTTTTAAGCAGTAGCTATTAGGATGGCTACAGCATACTAAAAAGCCTGTAACACAGCACACATGCACATGAAGACCGTACACACAACAGGGAAAAAAATAATATTGGTACCTATTCATGCATTCAGATGCCTTAATGTGGATAGATTGAGAAGAAAAGCAGTCTCTCTCCCATAATGCACAGAAGAAGTGGGCAGTAAACCCCAAGAGCATACCAATAGGACAAGGACAAAAAGTTAAACGAGTTAAAATCATGAAAAGATTCACGTTGCCAAAGAAAATACTTAACAAAAGACTATAATAAATGTAACTAATGCCTAGAGCTGTTATGTTCACCCTCAGCAACTCAAAATTCCTAAGAGAAAAGCAGCCACAGTTCACAGGACAAAGGAATGAGGGGAACAGTTTTCACGTTTAGTCCTCAGTAATTATATAGGAACATCAGAAAAATAATATATAAGAAATTCTCCCTTCTTCTTAAGTTTTATATTTATGAACCATTTATGACCAAAAATAGATATAATACTATAAAGACAACAGCAGTTCACTTCAGTCTAACTCATCTTTCACCCTCAAATAACACTGAGCTTATCCAGGACTTCTAGAAGCTAGAACTCTTACAAATTTCTTCACCTGATTCCTCAGACCAAGAGAAGTTTAATAACCGATAGGAGAGCATAAGGAGGCAACAATGACACAAAGAATATAAATATAAACGTCAAAATCTTTCAGGAAAACCAGTGAAATCAAAGAAAGAGATCAGAATTTTGTCTTGCTCTAAGCAATGTACCGTTATTTCCATGTCTTAAGATTTTTCAACAATGAAAAGATGTCTTATAAAGCTGCAGTAGCATCTCCTGCGTTTAATCATTTGGCTTCCTGGGCTCTAAATGTCCTCACGCTGAAAAGATACAGCTGTGAAAGCATTTAAGAAGTAGTATTAAAATGGAAAGGAGTACTTCCCATCTCCAACACTACTTCATGGTTCTGTACCAGACTCGGTAATTAGACAATGTTGGGAATTGATTTTGATTCTAAGGTCTTTTCCTACCTAGATGATTTTTGATTCTCTGTTTGTACTTCCTACCTCTAATTGCTATATCTAAGATCTTAGCTACTGAACTAGATATGCAGCAAGGATCCAGAATTCTAAAACGCTGTCACACAGCTTGCTGACAGTAGCTTACAGCTTAGTCACAGCACTTTGCTTGGGACAAGTAAATAAGGTGAAAAATTTGTCAAGATAGATACTTAAAAGCAGTGTTTCTGAAGAAAACAATTTAACGTACAGACTTACACACTTCAAAGTAAGGTTTTGATTGCATTTGAAAGCCTGTACACAGTTCTGCAGGCCTGCAATTGTTAAACACCCAAAAAGACACAAAAGCTTAAATCTGGGCCTCAGGAGATGATGAAAGGGAACGAATTTTGAGAACTCCTGTGGTGTGCATTTTAACAGTTAGAGTTTAACATATATCTTTGTGAGCAAGGCTTTTACAAATCTTCTAAGTGAATCACAGAAAATACACGGATGCTTTTTCCGTAAGTAAATTTCCTTCCTTTAGTTTTACAAACCAAACTGTTGAAATTTTTCATAGTTTGACTCCTTCTGTAGCTTCAAACATTCATTATTACTTAAAACAGCCACTTTAAAAGGGGAGCCAACACCTCTGTTGTAATGGAGGATTTCCAATAATCTGAATAAATGACAGGTCAAACGTAAAAGGTGACACACATTCTCCCACTCATTGAGGACTTACATGCGAAAAAGTCTTATCTTTATTTTGGGCTTAATCTACTTGTGTCTTCTATTTCTGGCTGCACAATGTTGTGAGACAGAATGTCCGTCTACGCTCTGGATTTCGAGGTGTACTGAAGAGATTAGATAAGGTAATGGCTGGTGAGTGATGGAATGCCAGTACAGCCATGCTCCTGCCACTGTGTGCCACAGCCGATTCTGGGACCACTGCATGTCACTGCTGGATGGGGTCCATGCAACAGGAATCTTACAGAATCTTCCTGCTGCCCTAGTAGTTGGTTCCAAACAAAATTAAACTGCAGTATCAAGTCTGCAGTTGATCATGAACACCTAAAGCAGAGTTAACTTTAGCCCAACAAACCAATACATGAAATCTATGTTGTTGATTTTTTTAAATGAAGATTTCAAGCATTAAGTTTCTTTTGCTATCAATTCCTCAATTCCCTATTTCTCTATCAGCTTTTAAGTAACACTGAAAGTCTCAGGTTACTGACTCATGCTGATTTTCAGAAAAAGACTCAGGGTAAAGACCTGGTAGAGTTCATAATAGCCTAAAAGGAACAGGGGAGATTGCATTTGTTTCTGAAAAAGTTTAACAATGATCACATCATGGATTCTGCTCCACAGGAAAGGAGAGGCACAACTGGACAGTGGTGACTTGAAAGCTCGCCTACAGAATGTACTGCTTGGAAACACACAGAGAGGAGTTTTCCTGCACTTTATCACAGGTCAACAATCACAATACACATTCAAGTAACATTTATAAACACTCTTTCAATAAAATAAAAACCCAGACTTTTTTTTTTCCTTTTTAACTACTTTATCTCTTTTTAACTACTTTATCTCCTTCCCTAGTTTGCATTAACAGTGATTCAAGAGAAACAGAAGCCTAGAAGTACATTGAGTCTTCCTCTTTCAGTATGTGCTTCTTCCTAGGAAAATGCTCTGGAAGAGCTTTATGAATTACGCTGATGAAATATTGGAGTGGAATGTTTTTCTTCAACAAAGGTTCCTTTGTTGAAGTAGCTTGTCCTGCTACCTCACATTCAATGCATTTGGAAAAGTACAATAAACATTTCCATAAAGTGCATTGGGTGCTTTTTCAAACACATTTTCCAAGCTAATATTTGCTTAATAGATTTCAGATCATTATCCACTTGAAAATAGAACTGAAAGCAATAAAAGGCAGTTTACCTTTTTAAAACACCCAAAAATCAAAATGCAAGAGAAAGCCTGATCTGAGCAGACATTAATCATAATTTCAGCACAAAATGGACTTAAACAGCAAGTTTCTCTCTACAAGAACAGCTTTTCTAATGCAAATAACCATTGTAAAATCCAATTAGCTAGTAAGTTTGTAACTGTACCTTAAAAGAGAATTTGCGATTTATGCGATCTTCAGGGCCAACTGGAGAGATTACATAACTAGGCAATGGTATGCTACCCAGAACTGATTCCTCTCTGCTGTCTGTGGAATAAAAAAAAAAAAAAAATAAAAAAGAACAATAACCAACCTAATTCACTGCACTTTTCAGTGGGGCAACAATATGTTCTGCATTATGGACACACAGAAAACAGCCATTAGGTAGAAAGCAGAGTGGTTGACAACAGATATAAGCAAAACAAATTTCCCCATGAGGACAGAGCAGCAGTGGAAGAGGACAACCAGGGAAGTTGTCCCACGTCCATTCTTGGAGGTTTTCAATGCCTTACTAGATTAAGCCCTAAGCGATTTGGTTTGACTTCTTTCTTGAGCCTGCTTTCACAAGTTGGTTGCACTAGATACTTTCTGAAGTCTCTTCTGATCTTAATTTTCTTATGACTCAACACCAATAACATATGGAGAAACATGTTTTGCTTTTAAAGAAATGATTGACATTAAAAAAAAAGTTAGTTTGTTTAGCTTTGGGGGGGCGAGTTGATTTTTTTTTTTGGTTCAGACAGAATACACTTCAAGAATAAAGCTTATTGTGACAAATTAATTCTGACAGGCTGCATAACATGATGGACCTTCTATGTAGTATTCTACATCTAGGCTAATTGCTGCAATTAAGAAATCTCCATTACTGCTGGATCAGCGGCAGAAATGCAGTGCCTTGAAATATGAATTTGACTTTCACATTCTGTAATGCTTTCCAAAAACTGTAACATGCTACGTAATCTTCAAGACTTCAAAATAACCTTATGTAATACCATTATTCCTAGTGCAGCCTCAAATCATATCAAACCTTTTTTGGTAGAAATAGTGGATTCAGACCTTTTCACTCTTACATTTGTCCCTTAGATCAAAGCTGAATCATTGTCCTGATGTGGCCATAGCGCAGCAAGTAGGTAACACAATACAGACCAGACATGGTATTGATGCCAAACGTTTCACAACATAAACCTTGGCATACATCAAACCTAAGTGACAAAAGACTGTACAGTACCCCCTTGTTTCCCACTTCTGGCCTGAAATTTGCTGCACATTAAAGACACACGAGTAAGTAAACGTTTCACTATGCATTTCCACATAATACATAACTCTATCTGAAGAGTTTTATTAGTTTATGCCTGCAGCGTGATTGGAACAGGTTACACACTAACTCAATCCAGTTAGTGCCTACTCACCTTTGTAATAAAACAAACAATAATCAGCAAGCACAAACCATCGTCTTTTCCATAATCGCATTCCAGAGCTATCCTGAAACACAAGGAATGTGAAACACTTTTCATTTATGGAAAGCCAACAGCTTATCATACAATTGCTGTGCACAGGAACAGTTCAACCTAAATGTGGCAGCAACTGGAAAAAAAACAAGTGGTTTAATATTTTCACAAAAAAATTATGTGCTAAGACAGATAAAGAGGCAAAATATCCAGCTATAAAGCAATCAGGGTAGAATATTCCAACTGCTAATTTCATTACGTAATTAAACCTGCATTCAGATTAATCATCTACACAACCAATGCATATTTTGTCTAGGCAGTTTTATTTGCAACAAAGAATCAAAGTATGGCACAAACCCCAACATGGATTGTCTATAGATCAAGATGAAAACCACTCCACAGCTGTGAAGTATGACCCCACATTTCAGACAATGATCCCCTATAATTCCACAGTCACTCTCCCATATGCTACCCATGCCTAAATGTAATTTAATCAAACACTCCTCAGGAAATAAAACGAGGTCCATAATGTGCAAATTTTAATGAAGTATAATATGCCTGTGGCAATCTCTCTATATATCACCTTGTCAAAATGAGTAATATTTACATTGAATTAATTTTAGAAGCTTGTAAAATTGCCAGGATATAAGTGAAGCAAGTACAGCTTATTCAGTTGAGGTAGACTTTGATGAGACCTGCAGCACAAAAACCATCTTCAGGCGTTAAGTGCTTGCAAGCAGACGTAAAGGGACAGAAGGAAGTAGCCAGAGGACTGTCGTAGGTACTATTTCCTTTCTTCTTTCTGCAGTCACATTAAGTATTCAAGGACTTTCTTCCCTTTTCTTTTTCATGTTAGAACACTGTCAACACATACTAAGCTCTGATTCTGTCCTGAAAACTAACAGACTTCGGTAGCGGATGTCAGAGTTGATAGCAGGGTACAGCCCTCCATGCACAAGGAAGCAAAGAGCTGTCAGCAATTTCACTTTCCTGTATTATAATTGCAAGCCTTAGAGTTCAGCCTTCCCCTACTCATCCCTAAACCTAGCTGCTGGATCTCAGGTGATAACCTGACAGACACTGACTGCCAAATTAGCAGCAGAGAAGTATTCTCCTACAACAAAGGGCTTTAATTACTTTTTGCATTCAATGATGTGCTTCTGTCAGCTTAAGCGTTCAAGATGCAGCAGTTTTAAAATTCTGTTTGTTGGATGAAATCCTATAACACAGCCTTTGCTTAGACACTGATCTGAGTGACAGCAACCTGTGATGAACAGGTCCCTGTCCCCCTTCATTTTCTCCCTCCTGCTTCTGGGGACCAAAAGGCATATGGGCTGGAATTAAGACATTGGTCAGGGTATAAGGGCATAAGCAAGCAGATGGAGCATGTTCTGGGGGAGATTAAGATCAGCAAGGCAGGAAGAAAGCAGAGTAAGACAGGGAAAATAACCAGATTCAGACAACAAAGAGCCTCAACATTCAACCCTGATGGTGATGTCCATTTACCATAGTTCCCACTTCTAAATCAAATCTCTATGTAAAACTTGGTTTTCACACCTGCTCAGCACAAGCCCTTCATTATGGAAACTTGTGGGAGTACCCAACACTGTCCTGCATCACCAGCATTTCAGCTTCTCATTTTTCAGTTACTTGGAAGGCACTTTTACTTGATGATTGTACTGAAGAATAGGAACAGAAACAGATGATTACATGCATACCTGTTTGTGCAGCCAGCCTCTTACTATAACAGGGACATTGGGATTCCTCCTGATAGCTTGCTCCCTCTTTCCAAAGCTATGAACTTTGTTTCCAGACTTCACAACCTGTAAGGTGGCATAACAGGGACTTTTAAACGGTACTCCAACTCCTTTCCTATTACAAATAACCCCACTGCAATAATTCATAGCTCATTACACAAGGTATTCATAGCATTTTCAAGGGCAAGTAAATAGACAATGATATTTACAACATAGCAAAGTCAGTCTTCCACTTTCATCAACATATCAGTGCCAGGATGGTCTGCCAGCTCCCAGCTGAACAGAAGCAACACTGGTGACTCCAGTGAGAAAGGCAGAAGTGCTGAAGTTTTAGTCTGCTTGGGAAGTATTGCTAGGTGCATTACAAGAGCTGCATCCAAGCCTCTCTGCAAACGGTACAAGTCTCTTACAAGCACAGGACTTGGTGCACATGAATCCTGCTCTTGCTCTTCATTGTTTGGGGGGGGCATTGGGTTGGTTCTGGTTTTCTTTCCTGTTTAAATTCAAACAACGTTGATACTTAATAAAATGCCTGGACTTTGACCTTGCAAACAAAGGGAGAAGACAGAGTGACGCTGCTAAGGAAGAGACCTAGACAGCAGTAAGTGGAAATCATAAGGACTAGGTAATGGCTTGTGTTTTACTTTAACCTCAGTTTTGACTCACATGAGCAAAACTATTTCAAAACAAACAAGGAAAACCTATCAGTCTGGGAAAAGACAGCAAGAATTTTTGGATGAATCTCTGTCAGTACTTTTCCACTCTCAGTACAGTTTACTATTGCAACTGGTTTAAGAACTTGACTTGAACAAACCACCCTTACAGTTGCTCCCAACTTGTAAAAGCAAAAAGCTGCCCAGGTTCACTCCCTGTATCCTTCCTACAATGTCTCTGGATGATCACTAGATCACAGGGCCAAGCCATATGTATTTGCTTTTAAGAAAAATGAGAAGTAATCAATTCAGTCAAGATTTAAAAAAAAAAAAATACTGCCAAATGTTAGATGCAAAAGCATCATTACAAGGGTGATGAAAAATAATAAGGCCTAAACTGTTTAAGGCTCTGAAAGTCAAAAAAACTATGCTTTGCAGCTGAACAGAAATCAATTTACAAAATGTATAGAATTTAGTTTTCTAATTTTTCTCATATTTATCCATGGAAGGGTGAATGAGCAGAGGCACAGTTTGAGTGTAAGTGATGTAGTCTTACAGCAAGGTTTAAATTTTTATCAGATCCTCTGTCAGTGACCAAGCACTTTATGATTCTCTGACCTTATTTAATTTTTTTAAAATGCAGAAGTCATCCTTGGACTTGGGCAAAAAGGCCAAACAATTTCTATTACATGTGAGGGGGAGAAGTTTTCTCAAGGCTGTGTATTCCATAGCAATACAATATACATAATAGAAAACAAAAGGTCATTTTATGCTGCTTTATGTAATTAAGATGTTCATATAATCTATAGTATTAATACTCTTCTTGTGCTCTGGAAAAAAAACAATGCATAACAGATACTGAATGTCATGCCTTGCTGCCACTGGCCAGAATAAAAACCTAGTTTAAAAGGTATCTATTTTAAACTCTTTGTACTACAGTAGTCTTTTTCTAACAAAATATTCTGGTATCTCTGTCATGTGTTGAAAAAAAAGCAGGTCAGAGCAGCTGCCTTTGTCACTTGAAGACTAAGAAGTCACTTTTGACTTGAGTACCTTTGTTATGTCAGCTTGTTTGTGAATGACTCGTAAGTTTTTGCAAAAAGCCAAAACATCAGGAGTCAAAATTTTCAAATCCCTTTTCATCGCAGCATCATCTTTTTCCTCACCATAGCCTTTAGCTGAAGAGGAAAGCTGATAACTTCATTATAAAATGGAGATTTTTGGTTGGTTGGGATTTTTTTTTCATTTGTTTTGTTTTTCTAACACTGGATAGTCAAAAAAGTTGTAGACAATATTCCATTTGAAACAGATTTTCCAAATAGCAAAAAGGAAGAATGTGTCTTGATAAAACTATACACATAAGAGAACACACAACTTTCAATCTATAGTGAATTAAAACAAAATAAAATAAACAAAACCCAAGCCCCAAATCTCACCTGTTTAATTTGTAAACTTTCCCATAAAAAAAAATCTCAGTGTTTCACTAATACAAGAATGCATGAATCCTTTCAGTATCTCTAAAACTGAGACAAAATCCTTATTTTTTTTTTTTTTTAGATAGGAAAAACTGAAACGCTCAGAAATTCCTGCACTTAGTATTGTGCATTCATCTGCAATGGCCCTGAACTAAGCCCTGGATTCTACAACCCAACTCCAGACAGTCCCACAGAGCTGGCACCACCACATATCTGTCACCATCACCTGTTTCTCTCAAATGATAGACCTGCTCTTTATTTACTTGTAATCCTCACCAGTTTGTCTTGGAAAAATACCAGCAACTATGAATATCTGCAACAATTCAGCTACTTTCCCTGCACAGAAACCATCCCCAACACTCTCAACACAGAGACAATAATGAATGCATTACACTGCTGTCCTTTATGCTTTTGACTTGGCCAAAGCACTGTGTAGCACAAGAACATTTACAAGCTTCTATCCATATCATCAGGTGCTTTAACAGACTTAGTTCCAAATGTACCTTACTCTCAAACCGAAAGAGATCTTTATTCTTCCATATCCTTCAACTGTAATCAATATAAATGGCTTTTAATAAGGTTAATAATGTAACTGAATTGGCTATGAACAAGTAGACTTTTGGGACAGGCAACAACTGTCATCTCCTTCTGCTTTTTATTCCCATATGTCTAATTTTAAGTGAACCCAACTGAACAATAGTATCTTTGCAACCTATTTGGCAAAGTCCTTTCTTCAACTCAATTACTTAATAGGCTTCACACTTGCGTATTATTAAAAAAACCCAACAACCAAAAACCAACCAAACTGTGAAATTTAAAAACTGTAGGCAAAGCTAAGAAATAGATCCTATTTCTGCTAATTCATTCACTACATTTTTGCTACTTTTTCTCCAGTCCCCTCCCATGTTCACTATACAGTAGCTTACTATAAGGTCCAAGAAGCATTAAAATAGTTGGTGACATGACAAATACAATGCTTTATTATATTTTGTGCAATAACAAACACAGGCCCTTTGTCGACGAAAAATAATAGATTTTTCTATTGCTAAACATTCTGTGGGTGAACTGGCTGTCTGCACTGTTTGTGCACTATAGTGATGGCAGAAAAGGATCTAAGTTGTTATAAGGAGGAGGAACAGCATCAAGGTTTCATGGAAAAACAAGAACTGCCAATTACAATTCCTGGTAGTCTGCAGCACTTTCTACCATATATAGTGGACTATCAAAAGACTTCCTGGAATACTGGTATTACACAGACTTACTTCTATTCTGAAGAAGCCTCTGAGACTTTCCATAGTTCACTGTTCATTGAGTTGTCTTAGAACACTCTTGCATGGTTATATAATGCTCCTATGTTGTAAAAAGCTTTTTGCTTGGGTAGAAGGTATTAGCTTTTTTTTTTTTCAGGTATTAAGACTCTAAGCTAAACCTATGGTCTATTAAAATCAGCATTAAGAGAGTATTGAACACAAAGTGAATAAAGTTCTAATCATCAAGTTGAAACAATAGCATTTTTCCTTTACCTTAGAGCCAGGTTTTGTATCGACAGCAGATGTAGTGACTGCAGTGGATGTTTCACTGACCATGCTTGAAGGTCTTTGGTTTATTTGTTGCTTGGACATAGATGAATTCTGTCTAGAAAACAAACAACACCAGATAATCTAAAGCACACTGTTTCAAACAGGTAACTTTGCCTTTTAATATTTAAGATTTACTGTGAGCAAATGAATGACAGGCTAGTGAAACATTTCCCATGTATCTGTAACTTCCTTTGCACCACCTCTATTATTTTCACTTCAGGCATTTCTCAAGCAGATGACAGTGACATCTGATGCTTCGTATTTGTCTATATATCACGAGGAAGAAACCTGCCAAATTGTCTGCAAATCCAGAGAGAATCAAGATATAACAAAGAGCACTCAAAGAAGATAAGGCTAATGCAGACAAATGAAACTGTGCCTAGAGGCTTGGCTGCAAACATGTGGAAGAGCCAGTACTGGGGAGAGAAGGGTAGGAGTCAGCACTTTGCAGTAACGGGTTTCTTTTTTAAAGCCTATTATTAGATCTTCACTAACTTAATGTTAGATCTTTGAATGTGCCCAAACTATGATTTATACTCCCAAATAAATTATTAAAACACCTTTTAAGTTAAATGGTGCGATTCATGGCAGATATTGTTAGACATAAATAACTTCTGAGTCATGAAATCCTGACAACTAGCTCAGGTGCACATATCCATTTAAAGCACAGGTAAGATGAATCCTACCATAAAAACCCGATGAACAACTAAGAATTCAGTACAGCTGCCCAGATGAATAAATAAGAGGATAAATAAAAGTGCAAAATCTTGTGGGATCCCATAAGCAGGTTGTGAAGAGAAGCCTCAGCAGCCAACCTCGACAGCAACTTGTGAATTAAAGCCATGGGTGGCATTTTCAAAAATCATTAACAACATTGTATTTTAGCAACAAGTAGCAATACATTCACATCGGAAAAACACAGAACAACCACCTCTGATATTCCTTTACCCATCTCAATAAGTCACCAATGTAATTTATTTAAAAACAAACCCAAACAAAATTAAATTGCTGATACCACTGAAATTCAATCCAATTCTGAAAGCAACAGAAAGCAAAGTAATTCTGAGTAATTATCACTCATAAGAACAGAGGAGAAGAGTTTGTGATTGCAGTAGCTCAACACAGGGTTTAACTGTGGACAAGGCATTTGCCACTGTTGCTCTTCCTCAGGTACAACCCGAGCAACTACCTCTCCAAAAGCTTTTAGAGTTCATTTGGTGTCAGACAAAGCACGTGTTTCCATTTGTGACCACACAGTTTCAATTAAGCTTGCAAGGAAGTAACACAACTCTGATCACCTTTTCTTTATGACTTCTTATTTATCTGCCACAAATCCCTTCTTTCTAGCTGTTATATGTAAATTCAGGTCCAAGACATGAGAATAAACTATAGCAAGATCCTAAAATCCCTGGCCAGCCTTGAACACACGAGAGCTTCATCACATCAGTTTGAGTCTATTTGCCTTACTTCTTACAGACTACATAACCTACTTCTTTAGGTTTAGCTTTAGGAATATCCACTTTCACCAAAGAGCAGATGAAGACAGTTCTCATGTATAATGCTACCTGACTATGCTATTGCTGTAGATCAGCTAGTTTTATTATCTGTTTTTGACTCTCACTCTATGAACTTTTGTAAGCATTTATAATATGGCCATCCATTTGCCACTGAAATGATCCTTGGCAATAAATCAAGTTTTCTTTTTCTGGAAGTACCAAGATTATAGATGAACTTCAAATTCACAGGGAGAAATTTTCTAAAAATGTGAGATCATTGCCATGTAGAAGAACTCAAAATAGCCAGCACATGAGACAGTCAGTCCATCAAAACAGAAAATACATTATTATTGTGGGCAGCAAACGCTGCTGATCCAAACTTCCTATACCTGAGATCTAACAGAAAACACCAAAAATACTGAAAATTGAAGTATTTGCATAAAGTATTTCAAGGATAAAATAGATTCGTTGCATGAAATCAGAACATAATGATACTCAAGTATTCAGGCCTCTTAATAGCTAATTAATGTTCTCAATCTGGTTTTAAAAGCAAGGAAAAACATGCAGAATGACCTGAAACATCCCAGCATGCTAATAGAGTTAATGCTGTTCTAATGGCATTTACAGATTCATCTTTCAAAAGAAATGAGTACAGCATTAACTCTATGCATTTGGAAACATTATTTCAAAGTTTCTCTTCCCAAAGCTGTTTGATAACACCCATTTCGATCCAAGGTACCTTGTTCTGTTTTCATAGTGACCTTTTTGGTCTGTCTTCAGGACAGTTTTCTGCTGCCCGCCCCAGGTGTGTGCAGAATTTCAGCGTGTACTTTTAGGGCTCCAGTTCCTTCTAGACATTTTTTAATACTTGAAAATAACACTCTATATAGTACCTTCTGCTAAGCAACTCCCTGCTCTACTTAAATAGTCCTAGTATGTCTACAGAAATCAAATTTATGAGCTAAAAGAATTACATGGCCAATATTTGGTGTATTAAGAAAAAAAATTTATGACACTGGTAGCCCATTCTGAAAAAGCAATACTCACAATAGTGTTGCTCACACTTTTTTTTCTAAGGAATCATAAAGACTATTTGACTTAGAAGATCCACATTCACACCAGCAACTTAAAAAGGTTATTTTACTGGAAACAAATATGACACAGTAACATCATATGAATCTATTGTTAATACTAATAAATCTCCTGTTCAGATAGATACTTATTTACATATAAACACAGATATTTATTTTAGGGTTCTTTAGTTTTCCTCTGTTGCCTCCATCTGAGAGTTTTGCTGCTATAGTAACCAAAAGCAATAGACAAAATAAGATGTCTCTCTCCCCAGGGGTGATGCACAGGCTTTATCAGTTGTACACACAAAGACAAAATAAGGTGGGAGGAGGGGAAAGAGGGTAACAGTTATGGGATTAAGACACTGTATCTTTTGGGTTGCTCTATGTTTCTACATTTATGTTCAAGTCTCTTTTTTTTATACGTTCTTTTCTTTTTTAACTTTCAATGGCAATCTTCCCATTTGCAAACACACTACTGTCACAAACACATTGTAAAGCTCCCAATACACAACTACTAGCATTTGGTAACAGATACACATGGCTGAAAGAGCCTTCTTCTTCCTTTCTGTATACAATTATTTAAAAGACTGTTATTTAAAAAAAGAGGAAAAAAAAATTAAGCACTATGTGCATCTACCCTAAGAAATTCTAGCACAGATTTTTTAGAGAAATGCTCCTATAATCAGAGAATGGCTTGGGTTGGAAGAGACCTCCAAAACACATGTAGTCCAACCTCTGCAGTGAGCAGAGACATCCTCCATTAGATCAGATTGCTCAGAGCCTTGTGGAGCCTGCCCATGATTATCTCCAGGGGTGGGACCTCAATTACCTCCCCAGAAAACCTGTTCAAGTGTTCCACCACCCTCATAGTAAAGAACTTGCTTCTAATATCCAATCTAAATCTACTCTTCTCTAATTTAAACCTGTTGCCCCTCATCCTATCAAGACAGACCTTTGTAAAAAGTCCTTCTGCAGCCTTCTTGTAGACCCCTTCAGGTAGTGGAAGGCCACTATTATCCTTGAAGCCGCCTCTTCTCCAGGCAGAACAACTCCAGTTCCATCAGCTGTCCTCATTGCAGAGGTGTTCCAGCCCCCTGATCATCTTTGTGGGCCTCCTCTGGACTCACTCCAGCAACACGGTTTGTTTTTATCCTCCAGTTACAATGGAGTTAAGGAAATCAGGTTTTGGCTTAAAAAGTAAAATTGTTTAAAAGGGAAATGCTTTGGGAAAAGCCTAGTGAAATATAGTCTCAGGCTTCTACTGAAAGTATCCAGTTTATCAGTTGAGGCAAGAGCATCTGGCTCATACCTGACACATAATCAAGCTGGGATTACATCATTTGTTGACATCATTTTCCAAAACTTCTCAAAACTTCTTGCCAGAATATTGCTTCTTGGATGAGAAATGGCCAGAGCAGTCTGTACATTCATCATTCCTAGACTGCTGTAAATGACTAATGTTAAATGTGTCCATTTAATGGGTATGCTTGTTGCAGCCTGAACAAGCTTGTGTTTACGTCTCTTCGCTAGCTCCCAGTCAACATCTGGTGACAACTCCTGGCTTTGGCCCTAATCTTAAATTAAAATCAACCCCTAAGCAATAAATCATGTCACAACAGCAATGAAGAACAAACTACCTTTTATGAAACCCTTAAGAGTGCTACTACTTCAGACAGGATTCTTCCCCTCTAGAAAAAAAGGTACGCTTGGTCAAAAGGATGCTATGATGGAAAGTTTCCACAGACCATGCAAATGCAGAGACTCTTTCCAACTGTGGCCTGCTTGTGAAAGTCACTGCATCACAAGACGGGATCTACAACACTGATTCCAAACTAATATGTGATCAACAACACTGATTCCATGCAGATCCTTGCTGCCTGGGGGAAAAGAACTGAAAACGCAGCATGGCCCCACTACAAGTCCCAGGCCTAAAGGCAGAGAAGTGCTAAAGGTTCCTTTGATTTCAGCAGAGACATCCACGTGTCAGCAGTGTCATTTGACAGCTCAGACGTGATGGTGAACAGCATCTGTGTAAAATCCAGTATTGCACAGAAGGAACTATATAGAAGTAGTATAGAAGGTAGCAAACTAAGGAAACCTGAGCATCCCACACACTTGAAAATGACATTTTAAAAGCATGATATATTAAAAACATTTAATTTTGAAAGCACTCAGTATGTACACACTTCATGCCAATAATAAAACTTAGAAAAATGTTCACACATGGTTTGTTTCCTAAGTAAGCACTACAAACAGATTCTCCTCTCTATATCCCTCCAGCCATTTCCTCTTCTTTTAGAATAAAACCCATCTGTCTCAATTAATTCTACTGCATTGTAAGATCTTTTTTCTTCTTTTGATGCCATCTCAGTGTAACTGAAGCCTAGAGATGACAAGTTATACCTGTTCTTCTGATTGCCCTTCAAAAAAACCTACCTTTGTTTCTCTCCCAAAAAAATGTTTCTACACTAAAGATCATTAAAATCATGTGCCACCAGTAAGTTGTTTTTTCAACTCCATTTTTAATATTTTATCTGCCATTGTGACTACAAAACCTGAAACAGCCCACAGAAGTGCAGCTAACCTCAGGAAGCACTCCAAGGAGTTCTACCCAAACACCCATTCTCCCTCACACATGTACAAATTTTCCTTTAATTTTATTAGAGTTTGATCAGACCTTCACAACAGATTACATAAAAATCAGTTAATGGATTGGATTTGGAAGACAGAGACACAGTGGCTGTTGTCCATACTGCCCTTGAGATCAGTTCCATTGTGAAACACCTGTTCTCCTCACTACATGACTTGCTGCAGCTTTCCATGCCTGTCCCGAGCCAAAACCCTAATGAGCTGCAAGCCACTCACACACCACACAGCACCTGGGATGAGCTCTAGCTCAGCAGCTACCCCACACTCTTTGTATTCATCACAGGCCTCTCCCACACACTACAAAATATGTTCAACATTCTACTTCATGCTGCTTCTCATCAGGGGCCTTAAGACAGGATTGGCCCTTAGATTTGCTTTGGGCCTGGAGGAGGACAGCTGTTTAGTTGGGTTTATGTTGGGGTTTTGTTGCTAGTGTTGTTTTAGGTTGGTTGGTTTGTTTTTTAAACCATGTGAGAAGCACTCCTCAAGGCTGTACCAGAAGCTCTGGGAAGAGGGCTGTACAGTCATGCCGTACTTCTCCTTTCCTCCCAAGTTCACAGTAGAAGACATTGCCAGAATGGCCTCAACCTCCTGGGAGTCTCACATTTCTCTCATTTTTCTTAAAGCTATGGTGTTTTAAATTAAATCTAAAGCAAATGAAATGTCATGCAATTCAGAACAAATTGCTCACAGTTGTGTGGGCAGCCATGTAAACCACCAAATGCAGGCCATCACAGCATGATGTGCAGTCTCTCTGATCCACAAAGAGCTAGAGGATGCTAAACAGTGTCGGAAGACTAGGCTGGAAAAGGAAAAGCTGTCTGGTGTTGTCCCAGTTGGGTTGCTTTTGGAGTGCTTCTAGAAGTGATGTAGAACCTCCTCCTAGACTCTGTCTAGGGGAGCTATCCATCAACCCATTACACCAGGGATTCCAGGAGCAATCTACCATGCAGCAAGGACAACAGAGTATTTAAACCCTACGGTCAAACAGGGTGATCCAAACCAACACCAAAGACATGCCCGGATACACCAGTTTGAACACAAGCATTTATTGGATTTTATTTTTTAAGCAGACAAGATAAAATATGCTGGAAACCAATATATGTAATTCTATTTCTCTAGACTAAATTACAACCTAATTAAAATAACTTTAATGAATATCAGTCCAAAAACAAGGAATGCAGAAAATCTAAAACATAAGAAAACCAATGAATTCCAATGGAAACTAAGAATATTTTGGGTATTGCAATTTCAGTGCAAACTTTCCAGTTTGCTCTAAAGAAATGTCATAATTATGTTGTACAAGTATATTTGATATTTATATAAGGCTAAAGAACTATGAAGTATCCTCTTTTTATTGCCTTTTTTGTTTATTTTTCAGGAGCGTTGGTTGGATGGCTTTTAAAGATCTGGTAAAGATTCTCTCTCAATCCCCACAATGGAACAGTGCTAGAATCAAAAACATACAATCACAATGAGAAGTAAATTTTTAAGCATAAACCACATCTCTGATATTTTTGTTACAATACCAGGGGAAAAAAAAAAAATCATTAAACTACTAAATTACTGTAGGTAAAAGGTATTACTGGGTTAGATCTCTTGATATGGATATAAAATTACTTACTCTTCTCGCAAAATAAATTCAATATTTTCTGGAGAAACCTGTCCTGTCACAGGATGTCTAAATGACGTGGTCTGCTGATTATGGCTGAAAGGAAAAAAAATAATTAAAAAAAATAAATATTGCTAAACTCAGTAAAATGGATTTATGATCTCTAAAAAGCAGAATTGTTTATTCTGATGTTTTGGCTGCTGCTAACCCAGAAATGAAACATACTTCCCAGATACTTTTGAACCAGACATGTTTTCAGCTCCTTCCTATTTTCTTACTGATTTTGCCAATGGCACACTGTACCATGTAATTATTGAACAGGCTAATGTTTTAAAAGTAAACTAGTTCCAATTCTTAGTTAGGGAAACACTTGAATTTATGATTATTTACACCTGACTTACCAGATTATTTAAACAAAACAGAGAAATTTCACACCATAAATTGCTGATTTGTATTTCTGTGAATTCCATAGATCTGGACAAGTAAAATGCTATACGATATTTTACACAATTTGCAATAGTTAATGAGATTATAGGGAAACTGTGGCAGTCATTTGTTGAATGTTTGGGGTTTTTTTTCCCTCTACTACGGCATTTCCTCAATGATTTTTCTTTTCACCTTCATGTGGAGGATCATATATAGCCTTGGGGTTTTTTTTCTGTTGCATGGCCCATGTAGAGCAACATAATTTACTATTTCATCTGAGTAGAATTAAAATTGGGATTTTCTACAAACTATCCCCTCAGAGTACTATTTAGACATTTTGCTACCCTCTGCAAAATACTGCTATCAATTAAAGACAATTATTTAATCTGTGTAACCATACTTCTACGGTGTATAAAATCTGGAGTGAAGAAAGCCTGTTCCAAGATAACTTGGTAGTCGTTTCTCCTTCCCAAAACAGATAATTTCAATTAATTGTATGGAAAACAGGACCACTTCTAGGGAGTCTCCTACTTATTAAGCCACTTACTCCGCAGCCCTGTCCAAAAAAGCAATCTATAAAGATCACAGGTCTTCAAGAAGTAATTAAAAGTCTCAGTTCAGAATTAGAAAGGTTTTGGCTGACATGCTGTTAGATAGCCTCAGAATTAAAGGGAGAGCTCCCTTATTTAAGGTCCTATATTTTCATGGGTTTAGTTAATAGCATTAAGGTAAATAACATCCAAAACTAGAATTTCCATCAAATGCATCAAAATCCTAACACACTGAGAATATATGCAGGACAATTTTTTTTTTTTTTTAAAAAGGCAGCCATGAAATGAATTATACATCAAAAGAGCCAAAACTTAACATGTCATCCTTTGTTTGTTTGTTTTAAAGAAGATTTGGGGTTTTTCTTCCTGTAATGCCCAGCAATTTCATATCTTGCAGATCTGACCCAACTGTCTAGCATAGCATGTCTAGTATAGGATATCCCCACAAAGAAACAGAATAAAGAAATATTTTTGAGCTTCAAAGCAATGAAATTCTATAGCAAGCTAGTGGCCTTTCTGTAAAGGACAGCCAAAAATCAAATAACCCAGTGCACTCATGACATTCAAACGTATTTATAGGACACGTCTCAATTTGAAAACAACTAAACACCTAATAAAAATAGCACAAATGAAAATATAACCCCAAAAATCTCCAACAGCAACAAAAAAATTCCACCCACAACCAAATCCATGACCTGCTCACACTATTTACCACTTGGAGCATAAACAGCAGAGGACGTGTTCTGTTATTAACTTCTCACCCCTTCTCCAATATCCTCAGCCACGACAAGTCTTGTATACAGGACCAACAGAATGAACATTTTCAGTGAGAAGCTGAGAGCTGTCACAGACTCTGTTACACCAAAAAGACTTTTTCCAGCCTCACCTATCACAAAAATTCTAGCCCCACAACCACTAAAAGCCGTGAACAACACCTCATGCCATCAACTACCTCAAGGCACCAGCAACAGCATTCATTCCCCAGACTGGTGGGAACTGACTTCTGCTGCAGAGGCGGGTTAATGAAGTACCTGTACAGTTTCCAACTCGTTAGTTTTGCCATGAAATCAGAGATCAGGAGAAAGAATTTCCAGTAAGCCTGCAGTGCTAACATCTGCAAAGCAGCCATGACCACCTTCTCATGGAAGTGCTGCAGAGTATTGTTCTAAAAGAGCATGAGTTTATATTCTAATTTTGGATATATATCCAAAGGAAGGAATAGGAACTTGCAGAGGTTTTCAAAGAAAAGAAGAGATAAATTATAACAGTAACAATTAAACTCCTTGTTTGTCACACATTGCTTCAGTCCTGATTTGAAAGGAAAGACTTAGCTTAAAACTGCAGTCTGTTCAACCTTTGATGCTTACCCTGGGACTACTAAAAAAATGAAGATACATTGTTAGCTTGAAAAATAATCGATGTACCTCATCACCTTTGCTCTCCAGGGGCAGCCTAAGTGTCAACAAATTCTCATCTGTAGGTTTTTAGTAATTAATAACTGAGTCTACAATTAAGACTAAGAAAAGATACTATATTCCATAAGTGGTCTAGGTTTATTTAGGAAATGAAGCCACCCATTATACCATACTAGCACTTCTACAAATGTTTTATTGTTTCCCATTAAATAAATAAATTCACCAGACCTTCGGAAAATGAATTAGCCCTCCTAGTGTAATTAAAGAACAATCTCATTACTAACAGACTAAATATTACTTGTTAATAATAGAAGTTTCACCTGGAAAAGAAACACTTATTAAATATATTAGCAATTGTATTTTGGGACAAGTTTTGCACTTCAAACATTAAGAGCAGTAAAACAAAGGATAGTTCTGCTACACCAGAAAATGCAGATGGCAGTTTCACAGACAAGGAGAAGGGAAAGCAAACCCCATACTCTGCAATTCTGCAGTGTCAACAGTTGGGACTAGACTGAGAAGAGAGAAATGAAACCACTGCCACCAACAATTAGTATTGCAGAACACAGTGGTTTATTTGAATTTGAAAAGTGAGAGTTTAAGTGTTTTGCCTCACAGGACTCATTAAGAATGAGCAATACTATTCAAAACAACCTATACAACAGATGGCTAATACCTTGCTACAAGGAATTAGATAGCAGGGAGATTTTTGTCCACAATGAGAGCAGTTAAACATTGCAAGAGGTTGCCTAGCAAGGCTGTGGAATCTCCATCCTTGGAAACAACCGAACAGAGCCCTGAGCAACAGAACTGAACTTTTAAAGTTGATTCCAATTTTGAAGCTTCCCTGGCTCTGAACAGGAGGGGCTGGATCTGATGGGATCCAAGCGTCCTTTTCAACCTAATTATTCTGTGTTGTCGTTCTCTACTGGTCCCTCCATCTTTTCCTGCAAAAATAATTTAATTCTTGCAATACCTTTGAAGCCTTCCCACTACTTAAATAACGTATTCAAAGAATATTAACAGTTCCTTGTTTTGATCAGAACATGAGAAACAGTAACATTAGGGGGTTTGTAGATTCAGATTACAACTAAGACATTTAAACACTTCCTCAACAGCACTGTTTACCCAACCGTAACAGTAACACCTGCACTGAGAGGGATCTAGTAAACTTGTTGCACTGGAAGTTCTTCCTTTCCATGCACACACTAAGGACAGGCTAGGCAAGCCTCCCTGCTGTGAATCACCTATATATCCTCCAAATAGCAACTGCTCAATGTGTTTCTATTGTCCAGATATCTACCATGCCTAACTGGCACAATGACAGAGCTTTACTGAAAGGACACAATGTGCTGCTCCATTCTTCATGTCCCCTTTTATTTTTTTTCCACTAGAGAAATGCTTCATACCTCCATCAAAACTGGGAAAGGTTTATGATGCCTAACCATGTGAGTTCTGAACACTGTGGGAACTCATAGTAGTACAGCACTACACTTTTGAAATGCCAAGATAACTTTTCTCATAGCTTTACAAATTTCCTGTGTGATAAATGATGGCATTTTTGGTCTAAACTACCTTAACACCAATGAACTAAAGCGGCTGAGAAAACCACAAGACCTTCAAGATGTAAACAGCCTTAACACATCTGGCTAGCATCAGCCCACATGTGGAAGAGTGCTGCTGGAGCACCTGATGTGACTTTCAAATCAGCCCTGGGTTAGAGGTGGGCAGATAGAAACAGGTAACCTTACAAACCAGTTGTTTGTGATCCTACTGGGTGGCTGGAAATGCAGACAGACAGACACCTTACTGGTCACAATCAGAATGCAATCTAAAACATTTCTCAGATACTGATTAAGCAACTCTGCAAACTGAACATTGCCTATCATTTATCTGGAGAAATCAAAGTTATTTAAGCACAAGAAAACCACACCATTACAATCCAGTCTCCCATCCCACATTATAGCTGACACATGTATGCACTTTTGCCTGCAAGGACCTTTTTGCAGAACTTGTCATTAACATGATTTCATCTATTTATTTTTTTCCCCTTTCAGTTCATTTTGTATTTGAGTGAAAAACAGATTTTAATAATTAACTTTTGGATGTGACTGATGCTGATGACCATTTGTTTGAAGCCAAGCAAGTTTATAGATTGCTTCTAGTGTAAATTTCAGTGCCTAGGCAGATGAACTTTAAATGTGTGAATCAACTATTCACTGAGTTTACATCACATTAACAACCAATGTATAAGTTGCAAGAATAATTTATGTTGTCATTGGACAGCCTGTTCTATAAATTATTATGAGGCACATCTACAGTATGTTTTTTCAATGCTGGCTGACTCCTTTACGCTCACCTGCAAGACTAGATGAACATGAACATCTTTATGCTGAATATCCCAAATGGTGATCATAGTTAAGGGTGAGTACCCACACTTCTGTGGGAGTTACTGGTGGGGGTGCGGCTGACAGAAGATTCCAAACAGGAGAAAGTGCCTGGATCTAACCAGGCAAACAGCCAGCCATAGTTTGTTTTATTTCATAACCTCTTTCTGAAATAGAGCAGTAGCTTCTAAGTAGTTTCAGCATTGCCTTCTGCATATTTTTTAGCTATCAGACTTTAGAATTGGCTAGGAAAAAAAAAAAATCAATCAATAATCCAAGAAAACCAGTGTCATCAAAGTTCTGCAAATAATATTACTGGGGATAAAAAAAAGGCAGTGTCATACAGACAGAATTTGGAAAAATTAGGAGCATTAGCAGTTAACTGTATTACACAAACAAAAGTACCCATTACAAGCTGGACACACACCAAACCCCATCTTTTCAACATACTGAACTAATACCCACAGTTGAAAACAGTAGAGTGTCTTCTCAGAGTAGTGGTAAAATCCTTCCTTCCATGTAATCAGTATCTGGGAGACTTTCATGAGATCAGAATTTCATTCCCTTGTATGGTTTAATTAGCATTTAAGCCTATTGCACGAGAATTACAGACCACAAGTGATCCTCAGATCTCATCTCCTCCTCCAACTATCCACACTAAGAATTCACATGTGTTTAGTTAGTTAGACAGAATCTCATTCTGTAACTGCCCTGAGCACCTATGTTTGTGACTACAATCAGTGAGCACAAGAGCCTTTGCTCATAAAGACACCTAAGGGGAGAGCTGGCAGGACCTCAGATTATACTGTATTTTCTGTTCCTCACAAAAGTTGTCAGACAAGAAAGCTTGAAACTAGCAGTGAACTGACAGCCATGCTCTCACATAGTGTTCTTCCCTCTAAGCTAGCTCACTAATGGTACAGTTGAACTGCAAGTTTCTTTGAAACAGACTTTTTTTTTCTTCCTGTCTTAATGAACTACCCAAGGTAATTTCTACTTTCTAATAGTAATAGCAACAGGAAAGATTTTGTGGTTAATGAACATTCTTTTCAGAACAGATCTAATAAATCAATAGCAAGCTACTATAGAAAATGCCACAGGATCACTACAGATATTTTCAGTCATTAAAAGAGCAGATAAAAGGACAAATACACTGTGATCACAGGATCAGCAGAGATTTCTGTAACAGGCTGAAGTCACCTGATGATTCATAAATCCTCTTGATGCATATCATGAGAGACATCAAGAATATATTAAAAATAAAATCACATTCAAATAACTTGAAATTAGGCAGGGGAGGGGGGGAAGTGTTTAAATTTTGCAGACAAGGCAATCTTTAGAAAAGAGGACATTCCTGAAAATTGAAATTTGATCCTATTTGCTTGCTTTTACAGTTTTCAGTAACTTTAGAGTCCCTGCCTTCAAAATTGAAAATTAAATATATTTTTTAAAAATCTCTGATCATAATTCAGTAAAATTAGATAGGTAAGAGATGACTCCTCGTTTAAGGAGTTCAGCAAGAAGGCTCTTCACAGTGATGTATGACAAGAATACAAGAGAGAGCAGCCATAAATTGAAACAAGAGAACTTCAGACTGCACATGGGAGAGGCTTTTTCTCCTTGAGGATACAAAAGTGAAGGTGGTAAAGCACTGGAACAGGCTGCCCAGAAATGTTGTGCAGTGTCCATCCTTGGAGGTTTTCAACACTAGAGTGGAGAAAGACCTAGGCAAGCCAGTCTGAACTCATCACTAACCCTGCTTTTAACCCTGCACTAGAGAGGTTTTGAAGTCTCACCCAAACCAAACTGTCCAGTTGGGTACAGTTGGCTGGGTACAGTTTCTGTTTCTACCCCAAAGCCAAAAAAAACTACAGCCAAACCCTAAAACAACCAAAAAAGGTTTCACAGAACAGTAAAAACTCCACATAATTCAGGAAGATAAACTCAAAAACAGATTAAAACTTCCTCCTTCAACCTTTAATAACATCATTTATTAACTGCTTCACCAAATAACTACCTCCAAAGTCCATTTACATTGTTTTAATAAATATTCTATGAAAGTTGTAACTTTACAGAGCCTGGGTTTCGCTGGTTATGTTTTATCTAGCACAACATACATTCCAACCAAAGCCTTTCTTGTAGTGAAGAACATTCAAAACAGATATGGGTGTCTCTCAGTCCCTCTCTGGCCCTCCATTTCTTCAGGCATCAGGCTAAGGAATAAACCATGATATTAGCATCACATTCACTGAAGTATCATTTAATATGAAGAAACCACAATTCCCACAGTGCACACCTATTCTTGTGGTTTGACTGTTCATGTTACCTGGCATATATATTAATAAAAGTTCCTTCACTAGCAACAAACTATTTGAGCCTATCTTGCGGTTAAGTCTGAAACACTCCAAATTTTATCCACATACAGCAACAAAGTTATTTCTTTTCGTTTGTGTGAATCCTGACTGTATTAAAGGAGTTTCTCCTTTCCCAATTTCATTTAATTCACTGTGGTGGGTAAAATACAATGCATCTCCTCCAAATTTAAATGCATTTGTTAAAGACTTTTTACTATCAAATCTTAAAATGGACAACAGTACTTTTGCCTGAGAGAGGACTAGTAGTACAGGATCATCCGCCTAGAGCAACAAGTATAAATTTGTGGAGTTTATCAGACCAACTCTTCAGCACTCTGAATTACACACCTGCTGGTTACTTTCCAAAGCAGCCCAGAACCTACAGCACTGAAATACTGACACACACAAAAGCTACAACTTTAGCATCAGCCCACAGAATGCTACTGTACGTCACACAAATCCACGCTAACCCAAAGCCAAACTTAGACATCAGAGTTAAAAGTAACAGAAGGCACATCAACCAAAGGCAACAGGAGCCGTTTCCAGCAGACCTTCATCATCCCCCCTCTTTTCAGAGCATTTCTTGCCTCCTGAACAAACCATGGGCACAAAGCCTAGCCCCACGGCACATCTGCACACACCACACATGCCAAGGTCCAATTCCTATTCCTAAAACTTTTCTGCTTTTAATACTTATTTTACTCACTGCAAGAACCCATGCAAATGGTTTGAAAATGAACAGTTTTGGTGTACATAATACCAGAACTTTCTTTGCTAAGCATAAACAGATGAACTAATCCTGCAATAGACAATTATTATCAGTCATCCAGTGTATTCTCCCCAACCTACAAACCTACCACTATCTAATCAAAGCATGTGAAGTCACAATATAACCTATAGCAAAGGGTTAATAACAACTTGCATTATTGGCATAAATTATGAGTTTAATGTACTGAATGTCTAAGTATGTGAAACATAAGAAAACTCATATAATTACATTCTGTGTTTCATTTGCTGAATCAACACACTGCACTAGCAGCAGGTAAAAATTTGAAACTAATATATTAAAATGCAATACAATTAGCTGTGAGAAGAGTGGCCCTGAAAACAACCCAGCCAGGGAAGAAGCATTTGCATTTTCTTAATGTCACTGAGCAGACACATCAACAGTGCCCAAATAGACAACTTGGAGAAAGCCCATGGTAGACAGCTGATGACAATACAAAGATGCAGTGGCTAAGGAAAACAGCACAAGAAACACAAAGAAATACATTTTTCCTCTTTCCATCTGATAAAAAGCTTTAGCTAGCAAACAAGTTTTTTTAACTACTTTGTTGTTTTTCTATGAAGTGGTTTGGTGGTTTCATTTCTATTAGCAAACATCAATATGCACTATTGGATAGTATGCAGTCAGCATTCAACTTCAAAATCAGCTCTGAATTAGACTCTCTGTGAAACCACATTATCCCATTGGGGAAGATGAAAAATTTCCTTAAACACATGAAAAGTGTTTTTATTTTTCAAAGTAACTAGAAGGATGAAGCAACTACCACCTTTCACAATAAGCCTGGAAGTCAACAGCCAAATATAACAGCCAAACAAATGAAATCAAGCTCCTTAACTCTGGTCCAGTGTGGCAGGCTGAAGCAAAACCCAGCCAAAAGCTAGCTCTCAGTATGTCACTATAGATAGTGGAGCTATCAGCTACATTCCTCCTGCTCCACTTGAGCAACATATTACAGTCGCTTTGTCTGGTTCTTGTCCTGTAGCTCCACAAAACTGAGGCCCCCACCAGAGCACTCCATTCTCACTGAAGTGAAGCTGGTGCAGATAACACCTCCAAGACTACAATGACCTTGTTTCTGCTGCTGCTTTATTGCCAGGGTTTTCACAGCCTACATGGCTCCACAACAGGGCTCACAGAGATGACTATGAGAGAAATATGCCCTTGAATAAGAGCTCAGCCAGAGAATCTCCAATATTCACCCACCTCTCACCTTTGTAATGCAAGGACTAGTTCTCTGCCACCTCCCCAAGCCAGTCAGTGACCTGGGAGGACAATACTGTGCTGGTTTACTTTTTGGCCTCAAACCACCACTGCTTTTTGCCTATGTCAAATACCAGGACCAGAGCAGAGCACAAGCACTACTGGGGACGCTGGCTTTCCTCCAGTCAGCCCATGCACAGGCAAGGGCAACAACTGAAGTGAGAGAACCTGGAAGCAGGCAAGATCTCATATTGCTGACGAGGCCTGGGGTGAGGATGGGGAGCATTGGCAGGATTAGAGATTGAAAGAAATTCCAAAAACTTCTTTGGATTCTGCACTAAATCCTTTCAATGCCAAGCCAGCCTCTACCAAGCATGTGACTGAAACTTGGCAGCTATGAAGCTGAAGTAACTGCACATGAAATATTTGTTCTTTAGGTAATTATTTAACAACACATACAGCGATAGAAAGCCTTCTAAAAATTTACATTTTCCACTTAGAGAAAACTTTGTAATCTCTTGAAAATATAGCTATTAAATAGCTGTTCACTATTCAGGCAATTAAAAGGTGTTTTCCCCTTCAGATGGAGCAAGATCAAAACAAAAGTGCTCCAAAGCTATGAGTGAGCAGAGCCAGACTAAGAGCTAGACATTCCAGATAAATTCAGTAAAAACGGGTTTACCCAATGATAACTTTTAAAATGCAAAAAGCCTCAAGTGCAACATGATGAGTCCTACATGCATTTATATTTGATGAGAAGAATTACATGGAGCGTAATACCTTTTCACATTTTCAGTGCTTCAGCTAAATTTTAATTTACTAATTACAGAAATGCACAATGTTTTAAAAGACACTGAGATAAATGTATAATCGAGCAACTTAATTATTCGCAAAAGAAAAATTCGGTTGTCTGGGGAGGTAGGGGGGTGGTGGTGTTTGTTTTGTTTTTATTCTGTCGACTACTCTGTACAGTTAAATCACCACCACACACCAACATTGCAAGGATTTTCTCGTGATCTTCCCCTCCTCTCCAAAACTACATTTGACATTACAGCAATCCAAACCAAAGCAAGGATTTATTTCTGCCTTCATGGACACTATGACACACTACATTAAAATTTTTAGCTTTGACTTCATAAAACGTACTTAACATTTATTTGCTCTTCACTTTGTGTAACTGTGAAATATGTTAACCACTCTTTTCCAAGCATCCTATCTGCTGTCCTAAGTACTTACAAGGAATAGAATAACTTGTCTGCACACCTACTCACTTGGTCTCTCATTCTTTCACATGAATTCCATGTACTCCTGAAAAAGCTGCAACTTACAGCAATAATCTCCAACAAGAGGGCAAAAAGCTCTGAACCTGTTGTTTGAAAGCTGGTTAGCTGTGACTGTAACATTCAACCTTTCTGGGACTTTATCTGATTACAAAAGTCAGAACTTCCAAATAGGAAACATCTCCTCAGAGAACAGTAAGCAACTGGACAAACCCTGTATTATTTCCTCCTCAAGATTTATATTCTCCACATAGAAACTTAGGCTATTTTCTATATTCATTTCTCACAATCAAGTAATCAATCATAAATTATTATTCTGAATACTTGCTGTCCACACTTATTTAATTCTAATAAAATGACCAACAAATAGCACTTAATTCCTAAAAATTTAACTTAAGAGGTGCTGCAGTTACACTGCTTTAAAGAAACCAAACAAAACCCATAAATCTTTAAGTAGCACAGAAAATAGTAAGACGTCTGCCTGACTGATTTTTGGCAGTCCTCAGTGACTCACAGAATGATCCTGCTTCAAGGTTATATTCATCAGTTTTGCATAATAAAGTTGAAACAAATTAAATTCATTGAATGATGGCATTTCAGTTGTCTCAAATACTAGATCAGGACTTAGAAATGGGTCTCTCCCACAAAGGAAGAAGTGGCTAGATTCGCAAAACCTGAATGCAGTAAGCCTTTCTGCATCATTAACAGACAAAAAGTTAATGACTTTGGCTCTACTGCATTGGGATTTGGGAGATCAGGACTCAGATCTGAGCTCTGAAGCAGATTTCTTGTATGACCTTGTCAAATAATCCTATTTTTGTCAAATCACCATTTTATGAAGACTTTCAAGAGACAGAAAAGACCAATTTAGAGTCTTAACCACATTGCAGCTTTTGGGGTGCTATTGTGGTACACAAAAGCAAAAACATTCCAATAGCAGGAAGGACTACCTCAACCTTCCCAAAGGAATCCAGCAAACCTGGGAAGCAAGAACAGGTTGGAATTTCTGAACCTAGCTAAACAAGACACATTGCTGTCTTACAAGTTTAGTTGTTTACTGATTCACAGAAAACACATAGAAGTTTGTTCTTCTTTTGTATCCAACATAAAACCCACCTGTATTCCGAAGGCAACATTTTGGCTACATCAATTCTTTTCATTTCAAGTACTAAGTGTATGGATGTGGGAAGAAGGAGGATGCCTTTTACACTACTGTACTTTTTCGTAGTTGTGAGGTAACACACTGTAAAACAGGATACAACTCAGTACAAACATCATGAAACCTAATGCACCATGATATGCAGAAAGCAAGTTTAGCAAAATTATTTGGTAAAATTAAATTGCCAGTGCAGCTCTTCAAAACTGAACCAACCAACACCAGCTGAAAACTCTTATCTTCAAGTGTAAACCTCCAAAACTTAATTCTTCCTGAGATTAACTCTGCTATACCAGTTAATCAAAATCTTTCTGCTCAGTTACTTCCTAGCTACTGTCAACTTAACTCACTCAGGTACAACTTAGAAATAACTGCACTGAAACATCAAGTTCAGCCTAACATGCTCCAGAATGTGTTTGCTTCTGTGGTATCACATGCTGTCATCTTACTGCTCTTTGAAAACAATCTAAGAATATAAATCCACATTAGTGATGCTGGTAAAAGAGATAAAATTCCAGGAGTGATGAGTGGCAATATTTGTTCCTCTCATAGCACAACATTAGAATGACATAACTGCATTGTAATGCAAATGATTGTTGCAGTAAAAGAAGGGACAATGCCCTGTTCCTGTGCAAGATGCTCCCCAGGAAAAATAAATTAATTATTCTTCTATGATGCAGACTTGTTTACAAATCAAAGCAGCATTCTGGGACTCCCATGTTACACTCCACAACTTTAATACCACTGAAAATAGCTATTCTCCAACAGCTCACAAATTCTGCAAATACCATGCACATATTCTACATTCTTCTGATGTGAGGAGGGTGCTGACTACAACATTGTGTTCTTAAAACACTAAGAAAAGGCAGCTCGAACTTTTTGGCACCTTGAGACCTATGGTCCCACATCCCTTACATACCTACATACTTATCTTCACTCTCAAATATCTCTATTGACATGAATGTAAATCTAATCTGTATGAGAACTAGGAGATAGAAATGAAAGCTATTTTATTGATACAGTAGAAAATGAGAGCTACTGTGGGAAGAAAAAGCCCCACTAGAGATTGACTTAGAAACGGTCAGTTACATTCCTGTTGTAAATAACGTGATCTAAAGAAAATAAACAGTGTAATTGATGGAAGTGCCAGCACTAATGTTTCTGATTAGTCAGCATGCCCTATGGCAAAGGACATCAGTCAGGTACCCTGCAGGGAATTGTGAGAGCACCTCCCTGCATTTTATATTGAAGAGTCTAATCCAAATCTACCCTCAACCAGTCTGAAGCTGGTCCCTGACAAACGGGTCCATTCCCCAGCTTTCCAGCAGGCCCCCTTTAAGTACTGGAAGTCCCCTAGAGACTTCTCCAGGCTGAACAACGCCAGCTCTCTCAGTCTGTCCTCAAGCAAGAGGTGCTACATCCTCTGATCATCTTTGTGGCCCTACTTTAGACATGCTCCAACAGGGCCATGTCATTCCTATTCCGGGGGCCCCACAGCAGAATGCAGTATCCCAGGCAGGATTTCATGAGTATAAGTGGAATCTTGCTTCCTTCAGCCTGCTAACCACAAATAGGACAACTTGCATTTCTCAGTGTCAATTTGCTCCCCAAAAATTTCCTATCTGAAGAGTTTGTAAATTAAGCATGTTTTTAATCAACTTTAATTCTATAGAAGGTAAATGACACCTCAGGTTTTTCAGCACTTGATATAAGCATCCACAAACTCTTCTCACAACATTTTCAAGGCAGCTGAAGATTTTATCTATTGTGTTAGTTTGCATAGCTATCTTGTAGTGGGAACAGGTGAGTAAAGAAACAATGATGAGGATATAAGAGCAGTAAGGAACAGTGCATGCAAGGAGACAAGGGAGAGAGGTGTACAGAGCTCCAAAACACCAAATGATTGTGATAAAAATTAATTCTCTGCAGTTGCCACCGAGGTGTTATTAAAAAAAAAAAAAAAAAGGTTCATGACAATTCTGATTCTACTACAGGAAAATTATTATTAGAGCTTGGAAACCAACAACTATCTAAAAACACCGTATGAGGCACTGGACTGGCAAGAAATTCTATGTCCTTCAATAGGCATGAGGCATTACAATACATAGCCTAGGTCCCTGGCTTGTCACAGGACCTTCCCTCAGGCAAGCCAAGTTCCAGCAACTAAAGGAAGTCATATAAGCACTACCAGGATTTCCCTAGCCTCCTAATCCTCTACCACTGAAATGTTCTCTTGAGCTCCCAACTGTTCCCTGGGGCTGGAAGCACAGGTAATTCCAGCTCTCCAAAGAAAGAGCCTCTCATCTTCTTCACACAATAACTAATGTATAACCATATATATTATATTAATATTATACACTTTTACAATCAAGCTCACTATGTATTAATAAATTCAAGAATAAAAAACTATATATTAACTGACTTTTGAGATTCCAAATGGAGCAGACTTAAAATGCACATATTCGGAACGCTGGATGTTGGGCATTAGCAGCAGCAGTTGTTTCTGCAAATTAAATCTCAGTGGTATCAATTAGCAGATTTCTCAGGAGATAATTATAATGGGGTACTCAATGCAGACTTCGTAACAGTACTTCCACTGCAACTTCTGTAATACAATAGACCCTTGGAAAACTTTTCAGCTCTCTAAACTATTGCTTTTAGTCTAACCACCACGTCATGCCACTGTGGTGGTAAGAGAAATCTTGGATGAGAAGCAGGAATAAAGACTGCAGAAACTTATTTTATCTTCCAAAACAACAGCTGAAGTTCAAGATACCGATCTCAACCTTTTCTCATGAGCACCGTGACTACAGTACCAGAAGCTATTTTGCTAGTAAGAACAAAAACTGAAAATGTACAAAATATAGTTTAAAACAAACAAAACAACTAATGTTTAAATGATTAAGCACAAAGTGTATTACTTTCAGAAACTGTGAGTTCCAAAGGACAGCAGGACTCCTACAACAGTGCAGTAATACCCTTTACATAGCTGGGACTTACCAAAGGTTTCACTGGAAAGTCTAAATTACAGCTGATACTATTTAAATTATTTAATAGATAAACAGATGCTTAAAAATGAAACTGAAAAACCTGAGATGTCATTTACCTTCTATAGAATTAAAGTTGATTAAAACCATGTTTGATTTACAAACTCTTCAAATAGGACAACTTGCATTTCTCAATGTCAGCAGAATGAACAATGACACCATGCAGTACATCTCCTTTTGTCAGGCTGTAAAGGATTTTTATGAAGCTCTTAAAAATCAATACTCATAGGATGAGTTAAAACAGAGAGAGATAATCTTAGAAAGCACAAGTCTGTATATAGAACATACAGAAAACAAGGATATTTAAAGCTTACAATGCAGTAAAAATATACTTCAGTGCTCTTAATTCTAACATATTTGGCCCCACTCTTAAACAGTGCTTTTCACGTAAGAATTTGTTCTAAGCCACTGACCTCAAAGTTATGATTCAGAAGCAAACAAAAAATACTTTGAAAATCCTTAGTTCACTTATTCATTGGCAAATGTCAGGGTTGACCAAGCACAGAATAACACTTCAGATCTAAGATACTTCATCACCTAAGAGAAAAATCTGACCAATTTGGTCCTAGTCAGTTAGGAGGAAAATTTCATTGCATAATATCAACAGAGTTTAAATAAAGATATCAATACACACAAATCTAACAAGCACTATAAAGGATGAAATGAAGCAGTTAAAATCCAAGAGAAACCTTCAATACGGTTTATTATGAGAAAGCCAATATATCAGTAAGCTACTATAAAGTAACATGAGCTCAGAACACGTAGTAATCATCTTCAGGAATTAAAATATTCTTCCTGAAACAACTCTCAGAACTTAAGTAGTATCTTATATTTGAACAAAAGCAGGTATGTGGTAACAAGGACACAAATAACAGGATTACTTTTGCATACAGTGTTTTGACACAAACACAAACTTTAGTGCAGTACTACCTAACGAAAAATCACAATTTACAAACACCCTCATGTCTTGTAAATCTCACTTCTCTCCTAATTCTTAACCTCATGGAATTGATAGGGATAAAAGCACTGCAGAGACTGTAAAATCAAGAATACAGAGCTTTCACTGCTGCATGTGTTAACTTCCACTGTTCAGAATCAGGATTCATAGCAACCTTGCAGGCTCTGAAAAGCAAGTTTAACTCCACAGTGACTTTTCCAATACAGTCTTCTAAAAATGAATTTATAAAACATGCATGCACACAACATGCATCTTCTGGGATGACAGGCATACACATCCCTGTCATAAAAGCGTTAGAGAGCAATTCACTATCCAGGAACTGCAGGGTGCTGTGAATTCTAACCAACTGCACCAGCTAATGGTTACTAAGAATTTGGCCCTTCTCATCAGAGCAGGGCAAGAGAAAGCAATTAGCAGAAATATTTCACATGGCTCTTAAAAAGAACCTGCTGGCACAAAGTCACCTAGACACTATTTCTTTATACAAAACCATTAGGTTACAAAAAGATGTTTTGAAAGCCCAGTAAAGAAGGCCTGAAATCCTTTCTGAAACGTTGTAGATGTTCATAATGGAACTCTCAGCAGCAATTACTCACTTTGAGGTTGTCACTCAACTGTCACCATGACAACAACAAAAACCTTTTCACCCACAGAGAAGACAACAGGAATTTTAATCACTGACATTCATCCTGCTGACAGTTTGATAGAAACAAAATTCTACTCTAAAAAAATACAAATACCAGTTTAAGATTCCAAGAATAATGTGATTTCTTCCTTTCAAACATCTTGCTCTTTATAATTTTTCCCCCATATTTAGATTTCACATTTGCTATTTACCAAATACTTCAGTAAATATGAATTTTAGAATGGCTGACTGAACTCTTCCATTGCCAATGCAGAATAAGTTTTGTAAGTCACCTCAGTAGGAAATCTCAGATGTTTATCAGTGACTAACTTGTCTAAGTCAGTGTCCCCACGGACTGGTTAACTGCAAACAACTGGAGGCAAAGCATTTCATGTCTTCTCCAGTAGTTGCCAACAGCATGAAAGATTTTAGTCTCTGGAAAAACCAAAGACAACTCAAAGTGCTGTTCTGAGTTTTTAAAAGACAATATTCTACATACTCTTTTGGAAGAAAAATGGAATTAAAAGTCATAATTTTGGATCGTGCAGATTCTTAAACATAAATCCCTAACTTGACAGGGCTATTCATTCAGTCTGTGCAAACAGTCCTGGAGACTAGAAAATACTTTCAGTTCTCTGATAAAAAACACAAGGGAATAAAAAAGAGGAGCACTTGGTGGTAATTTTTCTCCATGCTACCACAAAATAAACTACAGGAGCTATTTTGTATAGCCACATCGCAATGTTTTTTTCTGATGAGCTGGCAAATGGATATAGGTTATTAATGTCAATATTTGACATTATTTGCAGCTGTTCCTATAGCACGGCCTGTGGTCAGACAACAACATTCAAAATACATTTGGAACATCAGGTTAGATCATGGCACATGGGAAAAAAATAAATAAATCACTTCTTGGCCTAAATCCACCATGACATGTCCTATCAAGAAATGTTAAATATCAAGAAACCCATATGATGCAAGAATATATAAACAGGGATTTAAACAATTCAAAATGACAGAAAAACTAAAATCGAGTACTTCTGCAGGTTTCAGAGTAATCACTTTGCTTAGAAATGTTATAATATGCAAAGGAGGGGTATGAATCCATTGGATACAGAGTTGGACTGCCCAGGCAAAAAAGATAGCTTTTGATATTAGGCACATATGTTTATACCACAAGAAAATAACCAAACAACTAGATTACTAGGCATGTAAATTTCAATTACGGAAAATACAGAATATATGCAGTAAAGTGTAAGGATTTCAATCACGCATCCATCTGAAGTGAGCAGTTGCATTTATACAGATTAAGTACATGGGAATGCCAAAAAGCCATTCTTTTGTACACTGATATGTACCCTCACAGAGATATACATGTATGTCACCTTCACAGAATATGTGAGGAGATAACATTTTCAATCCCTTACTTGGATAAAACAACAACAGTTGTTAAAAAAAGGAAAAAAAAAGAAAAACAAACCAACAAAGACACAAACAATAAATCCTAACAACAACAAGAAGGAAGATTAAGAGCAAGACACAATGAATGAGAATTAATTCATATTCCCCAGGACATGAAGCCTAGATGAACATTTTAAGCACAGACTACAACCAGTATTATGGAACTGCAATACAATGACAAAACGAAAATGAACAACCAACCAAACAAACAAAAAACCCAAATGCAAAGGAACAAAGAGAAGTAACTTATTTTGATATTAGAGGATATCCTGAATGGGAAATATGGATTCAATCTAGAAAAGCTGTTCTGGTGAAAGACTTCTAGAACAAATACAAAGGATACTTGGGAGGTATCAATACCGAGAAGTTTAAAGCTCAATGGGGGAAAACAAAACCATGTTCAATGCAGTGAGAAAGTGCAGGTTTTATTGACCAGGAAGATCTTCACATTGATGAGGCAGTACTTTAACATGGAGAAGTGTGAATTAATTATTGATCTCCTGAAAGTAAACAGGAAACTCAATTTTGGGGGGAAGAAACATGAAATTTGAGTGTTTGAGGAATTAAAGCCTAAACCAAACATACAGTTTCTCTAACGCCATCAATACTTACTAAGCTTGATAAGAAGTACCAAAAGTACAGTGCTGAAGCAAAGTACTTCACAAGTATTCCTGCAGCCTCAAGTCTGTGGAGAAACAACATTCCAGGAACACTTTGCAGGAAGCGACCTAAACCACTGCTAAGTCATTAAAAGAACACAGATGGTAAAAAGAGAACAGCACTTGTTAAATAGTCCACTGCTGTCAGAGGCAGCATGTAAAAAAAAAAAAATCTCTCATCTCAGTATTTAATTTCCTATGTAGCTGAATGTCTAGTTTGCTATCTTTTCTAAATCAAGGGCATCATTTCTATTGTCACTCAGAACTCATTAAGGCACTCAATCAAGTAGCAAAGGACAAAGAGTTGACTATTCTCAGAAAATATGGACATATTTTTCTACAAAAACAAGTGTCCTTCTATGAAGAGTGTTGAATTACTCATTTCTGCAAGGGTAAGAAGTGGTAAGGAGTTAAAGCCCTTTATTTCTGGTTATTGTTTTCCCCACCATGGCCAAGGAAGGCTGAGTGCTGATTGTCTTTCTAAAATGCACCATTTGACAGCAGCAGGCTTCATCACACAACTTAGAAAGTTCTAAAGGCAGAATGTTCTAAATCAGCACCACCAAAAAAACCCAAAAATCTGGCATGTTTATTGATTAGAAAAATCAACTAATCTATAATATTAACCATTTGTATTTTGTTTAAATCATCACATTATGGAAGTTAGTGATCAAAAACTGTAGATGGTTTTATCACTAGCACTGATGCAAATTTCTCACAGGGACCAATGACTCAGGGAGGCTAAGGGAATTATTTACATAAATATCTTCAATCCAGACTGGGCTGATAAAGACAGTAAGTAACATATAGTGCCTGAACAGAGGTTTTTATGAAATATTAATGTAATCAATCCTTATCACAAAATCTCAAGTGATATCAATTGCTCATACCACTTGAGAAATCCAAGCCTCTTTAAGAAGTGTCAGAAGTAGCTATTTGTCTTACAGTTAATCATTCATAGTTGTACTTTATTAGAAAGATCTAGGGAGATGTGCAAGGTACTTGTGTTACTGCATATCTGCTAAAATGCAGTGGATTTCATTTCAACAATGACTATGGTTTTCTAGTGCTGCAGAATAAAATAAAAAATAAAATCAGAATTCAAGGTGACCAATCCACATTGTGATAGTAGACTTAGAGTTACATCTTTAGATATAACCATTAAAATGGTAATAAAAATAACAGGAGTTACACATGTGCACACAATGTCACAGCTGTATTTTCTTTCTGTGACTAAAATTTGTCTGGGACTAAAATGGCTTAACCAGTATTCCAAGTCAGGAGAGAATGAAGTGATGTTAGATCCACTGAGATTTACTATGCTTTTAATTAACTGAAAACAAACTATTTCTGAAATCATGCCTAAAATAAAGGAATAAACTTCCATCCTGCCAACTTCCTAATTCTTAGCTTAAATCATTCTAAACATATTGCTGGCTATATTCAGCACTTCAACTTGCACCTTAATCATATTCCACCTACACAACATATAAAAGGGATAAGAAGAATGATTTTGTTACTGTAATCTTTGCCTTTCCTCTGTTCTGGGAAACAGGACTCTTCTGTTAGCAATATCTAATCACATTTGTGCTCTACAACACTTTTATGTTGGATTCCTTATATTTTTAAGTTTATTGATAAATTTATTAAGTCATGGAAGCCAGTATCAGCTATCAACATGCACTCATAACATTAAACTTAAAAAAAAGGCCAGGAAGTAATTCTAATTTAATTTGGTGAATTGTAAAGTCCTTATATCAGGCAATTCACCAAATCCTGTAAATGCTCCACTTTTGTACTGTGCACAGAAGGAGTTCACTTCTGTTGGATCAGAAAGAAAAACCATCAGTTTTTACTAGTAGAAAGGAACAATGACTCAGAAACAATAGCTTCCAGATATAAGTAATATTAATCATATTAATCAACCTATCTACTTCTAGCCTAAGGGCTTCTGAAGTTATTTCAATCATCATCTTGTTTTCCTGAAAGACTTTGTATGTAAAGGAATTTCACAATTCACAAACATCAGGATACATGTTATACGAGGCAAGTTGCACTTTGAGAGCAAACTACAAGCGTAATATTTAAAATGGTGTAACGAAATTTCAAGATATGTTATAATTTTAGGGAAAGCAATTTCCCAGCTAAAATCATGACCGCATCTTTCAAGGTAGCAAATAGGAAAGTAGTGCATTTTAAATTGTGTTGTACACTTGGCACTTCTAGTACTTAGAGGAAAAAGTGTATTCAGACATTAATCTGTTGCTTTTCACAGAAAAGTGCTTTTACCTCTGCATTCACAATAAATCGTAGCTAAAAACCTTTTGCTCTTCACTAATGGAACAACAGAAGAAATCCTCAAGGAATTAATCTGAAGATCTCTCATTAAGAGAGTTCCTAGTGATTACTCAGTGACTGCACATACTTTCACCAGCAGATTAGATTACCATGTAATTTTTTATACAGACACCAAAACCCAGTAATCCAAACAGGCAGTAATCATACTACATACCTGCAGGTCATTGATACTTTGCAAAATAAAAGCATGTTACATGTAACAAAATAACACTCAATTACTTCCATTTTCATTTTTAATTAAAAAAAAAAATCCAAAACACTAAACCAACCCAAATTAAATGCAAGAAGAATAACAGAAGAGCAAGTTGGATGAGAAGCACGATGGTAGTGAGAATTCTCCACCCTAGAACAGAGCAATATGCACAAAAGAGCATCACGGCCCGAGCCCTATCACCACAACTCTGAATCCAGAATAAATTAACAGCTGAAGGAAAGCAACAGATGCCAATAGGAAACCAATGACAATGTCTTAAGCTGAAAAGGATGGCCTTAGTAAAGAGTACCCATAGTCTGCAAAGCTCTGACTTCCACGTTACATATTGTTACATATCTGAAAGGCTGACAGTAGTATAATGGCATAGTAAAAAAACTCTTACATTTAGTTTCTGCAAGTTCATTCCATTTGAGTTTATGACTTTGCTCTAAAGCAGTTTTTCTTTCCACTTCTCAGAAAAGGCATGTATCTTTGAAAAAAATAATTTAGCTATCTGAGTTACATTTCTACAGTTGAACCACAAGAGCTTGCACAATACATGGTGTCTCCAGCTGGGCTCGTGAACACTACCAGGATTTCGTCAGACTTCTATGAAGTATATAAACATTTATGGCTGGGAGCCGAGACGCATGTCCTAACACAGATCTCCACTTCCAAATCAGTGCACATACAGCAGATTAGCAATGATCACTCCACCAAAAAAAGTTCTAGCTAGTATTAAAGCTGGGCTAAGCATGCTACAAGTGATGCAACAAGAAGCTGAATAAACTGTCAAGAAAAACAAACGGCATGAGGATATTCACAACTGAAAAAACAACCAATGAAGAGGCAATAGCTTAAAATAACAGATTAAAGAATGGATTCAAGTACTGGGGCTAAGTAGGGACTGCTGGGACTAACAGAACAAACTAGGCAACAGCACTGCTTCAATGAAACTAAGCCCAAAAGCTTACTGCAGTTCTTGACCCATCCACTGCTGAAGGAGAAGAGAGTAAATGCTGCAACTTACTACATATCTGTAACGTTTCAAACTTCTAAAAGCTCAGTCATAATACAAAAGTCAGAAAATATGGGACTATGCTTGCAAATTTTGATAAACCAAACTCTATCCAAATTTAAGATTAATCTAGAAAGAGTAGAGAATATTTCAGAAGAATATTTTAATATATATTAATATTAATGAACTACATAGGAAGTTTTTTCTTTTCGAATAATCACAGTATACGTAGACTTTGCAAACTCACAAACATGCAACACCTTACTTATTAGGCAAAATTAGGTTTTAAAACATGTAAGATTATGACATCTAAGCAACTGAGATTTTCAGAACAGCTTGTGCTTAAAATAAGGGGCTTATCTTTAGGAGCTGTTAGCATCTGAAATACAGCAAATTATGACCCAGCAGGGTGAGAGTGGGCAGAAAAGAGTATAGAAAGAAAGCACAATGGAATGAAATCAAGGCCCATGGTGCATAGCAATTGAAAAGTTTACATTAGCAAATCCACTGCAGATTTGCCTAATGTTTACAGCACATGGAAATAAGGCAGTTCTGGCAGACAGCAGCAATAAATCCACAAAAGAAAAACATTCTGCCAGTGAAGGAACATAAAAGACTCATAGTAGGCATTAATATATCAGTGCTGATTTTCCTCCATTGGAACAATTCTGGATTGTGAACTGAAACGTTAGTATTACAAATTGACACAGGTCGCAAACTAGATATTCCACGTTTTATCTATCCCTGGTAAGACAATGGACAATGGAGGAAGAAAACCTTCCACATGAATAATCAGAATTGGAAAAACTTGATTCCATCTTTACTCATTCAAAACTTCTATCAATACTTGCTATTGTTCTTCAGACATCACAGGACAGCTCATAAAAGCTGGAGTCCAAACTACAGGAGTACCTTGTGGACATATCTGAAAACAATTATAATTAAAATCCAGTTAACCTTCATTATGATACACATGTTTCTCTAATCAATATATACAAGCTGACAACAAAGAAACTCTTCTGAACAACGTTTCTGGATCTCTGACACCACCTGGAACCCACTTTCTCCCACATCACACTAACAAGACAAAAGCACAATAATAAGACTCCACAATTATGGTAATGCTTCAAGTTTGTCTTTTACTTCCCTTTAGGCAACTTCTAGAGCAATGGAAAAGACAGAAAAAGGAAGCAAAACACACTAGCTTTTAGCTGAAAGGAAACAGGAGGAGGGAAGGGGAAGCCATAAAAGCCAAAACAGGCTGAGAAAGACAAGACAATGAAATTATCAGAACAGTAATAAGTAAATAATTACTCTTAGACACCAAGAGTTAGAAATTCTGTAAACCAAGACATATTTCAAATCTAGTAGTCTTACCTATTCAACAGCCGGCAAACGTAAATCATATCACTTTTATTGCAGCCACATTTGAATAGACTTACACAGAGGGAGTAGCCAGGTAATAAACTAGAGTGGGGACAGAGCTAATGACACACCTTAAGGCAAGAAAGGCAAGCTTCAACTTGAGGCGGTTTAACAGGAGAGCCAAGAAACGGATTTTTTAAACGGATGATGTAGTTAAAGCAGTAGGTAAAATGTGGATTACTTACATGAGAATAAGGAAGAGGAAGGAAAGCATTACAGAGCTCTAAGTTGTTTTAATAATCTTGCAGAGAGACAAGGTCTCTATCAAGAGTCTCTGTAAATCCTATGGGGAAAGGACAGGCCTTCATTTTAGGGAAAGAGGCAGCTTAGTGCAGGCACATTTGGAATTTGAGTGAAAGAAAACAGGAGAAGGCAGTAGGCATGAGTATGACAGAGCTAACATCAGTAATGTCACAGTAATGAATACTTATTAGCAAAACATCCAAGTTTCCAAAGAAAGAGATTAACACAACGATGTCTGAAAACAATAGGGGTCTTAGCTCTTGAGCAAGTGCTTGGTGCCATCAGAAGTGTCACTGGGGCAAGACCCATCTGAACCAGATGTGCTGAGGAAGCAGTGCGGTGATGTAGTGCCCTGGCACCCTCCCTATATGAGATCATAATCTTAGCCATTACAACCTGCTCCACTGCAACTGTTTGTCTTCAGCAGATGATTATTCCTCATCTAAAATTGTGAGTAAATGAAACCTCTTACAGGAGCTGAAAACCTGATGTAAACTGTGAAACGGCTGGCACTATCAACATTCTCTGCAATGCAGTCATCTCCGCAGTGTGCACAGGCATTTACAAGTCAACAGCACTGACCCTCTGTTCCAAAGAAGTGTCTTTAATTTAAGATGTCTCTCCTCAGACAGAAGAAGTAGTTTATTTTTTGCAAAAATCTAAAACTGGAATAGGGAAGTATCCATTTATTAAGTGCTCAAATTTATGCTCATTTTCTGCAGGAAGATGTCCTTCAAATGAATTGCAGGACTCATGAAACTGGATTAACAATGTCATAAATCATACAGCTGCCAAAATAACAGCATAAAAAGGGAGACTAAATATAACCTACAACTTACTTGAATAGATACTATCTATATTTAACAATTTGTTTTAATTCAAATATTAGCTAACACTTATTCAAACTTCAACACAAATCACTACACTGCTTATAATTTTCCTATGGTTAATTGTTTTTAAAATAACCTCTAAGCTTCTGCAATGTCCTCATTTCTGACTTAATAAGTTTTGAATTTGCATAAAGAAACTTCCAAATGTCTTACAAATCTTCTGCCAGTGCTTCAACTTTTTTTTTCTCCAATCCATATTGTACTAAATTCCCAGTTTGTATTTTTCAAATTATCAACTAGATGTGGCATGAACCAGAACCACTTCTAGGACCATCCTTTAAAATGCAGGACTTGTTACAAGTCGATGTTTCATTCTTGCATACAAGAAAAATATTTCTCTCCAGGCTCAATTTCTAAGACAGAGTTAGTTTCCATATTTAATTTCAAAGCCAATGTATTAAGAGCATAAACTCTCAACTTTATACATGATTCTTTGAAGTACATTTTGCTGCATAACCTGAACCCCCAACCACACCAAGTAAATCTCAGAAAACCCCCAGACACATCGCTGTAAGGGGTTTAAAGGATCCAAGAGGTATCCAGGCAGCTTCAGCCCTAAAGAGGCAATCCCAGTGTAAAACCTGGGGAGCACACTACTGAACTAAGACTATGATAATTCATTAACTTAATTTCATAAATAGATTAGTCAACTGCTGAGGCAGAAATGCTAGTGGAAAGAAGAATTGAACAGAATTCTGAACAACCACCACCATCCGGGAAAGGAAGGTAACATACATTGATACCAACAGAGCAATTCTGTTTTAGAACACACACATCAACAAATGCCTCTAAAACAGAAATAACGCACAGTGTTCTAGAAATAAAAAAGCAAACTGCCCTCTCATGCTGAAATCCTCAGAATAATGAAAGTACAAAGAACTGTACTTCTGAAGCTCTAGCTATATTAGAGACATTTTCCTTTCTTTATAATGAAGAATATGTTAGAAAAGAGCTGTTAAGAAAAAAGTAACACAGAACTTGTTGTTCTGGTTCTCCAGGCCAAATATCAATGTCATTGGAAGAAGAACTACAATTACATTTCTCTGCATAAGAGCCTGAAATACCAGATATCACAAAATAAACAACAAGGAATATTCAAAGTTTCAGGCAGAATTAATTAGAAATGTAAGCAACCTACATCAGAGCTACTGCTTTGCATCATAAACAGTTTATACTTCTGTCTCCTTTTCAGGACACTTAAGAGATAACATTACCATAGAAGATCACTTTTTTCCCCTCAGTTTTCTCTTTTCTGACAGAATGATTTATAATGAATTGCTGCAACCTGCCCTGCACTCATCTGATTACGCCCGCACCGGCAAGCGTAACCAAAGCCACACTGGGAATGTGGAAAGAGACATGAGGAGCCAGAAGGCAAGGTGGGTTAAGGAAGCCAGAAGTTGCACGTATATCTAAAGAAGGCAATACCCAATACAACTCAACACAGGCCAAACCTGCACTGTATCACTGCCAACAGTTTCACAGGAGCTCAGTTCAGCACCAGCTCAACACCAGTACAGTATTTCACAGCTGGTCATGTGAATCCCATGGAGCCACGGGTGGGATTTTGTTGATCAGCTAGTAACTGGCAGATAGCTGAAGCTTTTCAGTTCTAGTTCAGATATGACAAAAGAGGGGAAATTTGAAAACAGAAAAGTGAATCAAGTAGAGAGAGAAAAAATGAGAGGATGGAGTGGAAGCGAGAGGATGTCAGGGAGAAGAGACATCCCACATCAGAGGCATTTTATAAGGGAAGCCTTCTTAACCAGCTCCACTTTTCCAAGGAACTAACTGGGGAAAGTCAGGCAGGAAATGCAACACCAGCTCACCCTTAATCAGCATCTCCCACTCATGATTTCGTCTTGGCATCTTCTAGACAATATTTAGAGATGGTGACCTTGCAACCTACCTCATCTTTAACAGTTTTCCTACCATTTTGTCTTCTCAGAGAGCAGCTTGTACTTAAGATTTGTTCCATGCAATCAAACTCTTTTTTCAAGTTTGATCTTGCTTAATGAGTTACTTTTTATTATGTGAAGCTTTTTAATGCGTTGTTTGTTCTGTCATGAGGCCTCTTGGAAAAAAAAGGGTTATTTTTTTGCTTAAAAGCCATCTTTACATTTGCCTGTAAAGCAATTATAAAATGTTTAAAACATTTCAATATGAAAATAGCCTGCCCACATTTTAAATATTGCAGAGGATCAAGTATATAAAACTGGCTTTAGATTTTGATTGTTCCCCTCTCCTACTTAAATCCAAATTTCATGTATTCCTTTTTAGACATGAATGATATACCTAGTGATTGCAGCATCAGTTTTCTTCAATAGTTCTTCCTAGTTTATCCATCTAAAAATGAGAGACTGACCTCTGTCCTAGTATGAAAGCTACATTTTATTGTAGGCATATATAAAAATCTAATTCTATGAGGAAACAGCTTCTGGGGCCAGCTAAAATTTAGCACACCATGTTCTTGCACAGATTTTGCTCATTTTACCAAATACGCTGTCCTCCCCTTTCTCCTCCTCTTCTCCCTGCATGGGAAAAGGAATGGGTCTGAACCAACAAAGAACAAAAAATACAGGTAATTTTGTTTAACTGTAAATCCTTTTTATATACACCCATGCAGCTGAGCAATCAGAACAGAAATACTCAACAGTTACCCAGGACTTTGGTTGCTGCTACCAAACAAGCAAATATTTTAACATATTTTTTGTTATTCTTGATTGCTATTTGCCTCACCTAATTTTTGTCAAAGATCATAGTTTAACTAAACTTGTCAGATTATGCTACAAAGAAAACTTAGGTTTTTTGGTTGTTTTTGTTTTTTGTTTTTTTCAAAAAGCACCCACTGACTCCTAACACTCTACAACAGAGAAGTGATAAAGACTTATTCCTCTATCTAAAATACAGCAGAGGCTTGTTAGTTGTCTGGGGTTTTTGTTTTTGTTTAATGATTTGTTGGGTGTTGTTTTGTTTGGGTTTTTGGAGGGGGCAGTTGGCTTTTTTTTTTTTATTTTTAATTTTAAAAATGGATGCTAATGAAAGCCAAATATCTGAATTGGGCAGTGCTTCCCTGCTCTAAAGAAGAGAAGCAATTTAATGCTGCAAGATCTCCTCCCTTTCCACAGATAAGCACTGTCAGTTTGTTGCTTAGTTTCAAATAGCTTAGTTAGGATATTGCTATGACTGGATGGGATCTGCATTACTGCATTTGGAATCAGCTGCAGATGCAATTAACTCATCTCAAATACACAATTACAAGTTTTCCCTCTCTCTCACCAGGTAGCTTTTTTTCTTCTTCCTCTTCTTTGTTTTTAGCAAACAGAAAAACTATAACAGAATGTGCAATTCCAAGGAAATCTTCATCTGAACTGCAGTCCAGCCTTTTGTTGTGAATGTGGTTTCCATCTCCTTAGAAGATGACATTCCATTATTACAAGGGGCTGCTGAAGGTTATGCCAAAGAACTATAAAAGCCCTGGTAAACCCTAAAAATTGCTTTGCTACTTTGAATGTAACTACGGAAAATTGTAAGATCACTCAACTATGCAGAACATCCATCCATGTCTTGACCCCTACGATTTTGTGTCAGAAACAAGATTTCCAAAGAGCAATCTTCTTATGAAGACTGTCACCGCCCACCAGCAAAACTTCAGCCACATTACAGAAACACTGGTAATTATTCCATAGCTGAGAGAGGATTGGGGGTTGTATTATCTCCTGTTTACATGTCAGGAAAGACATGCTCCTACCCAAAAGAAGTCCTAATCAGATCTGGGTTTGAATGTGTATTTTTGAGGCAAACAAAAACAACTATCATTTTCTTAAGTAGAGACAATCTGCTAATATCCCAGTGGAGCTGAAAGCTATGGCTTCTCTTGTCAAACATGGCTGGGATACTAGATCCCTTCCTCTCCTCACTGATGAAGAGAACTCATAAAGGCTTCCATCTTCTCCTCTAGGAGCTGAAAGCTTGAAAAGTAACAAATGTTCTTACAGAAAAGGTCTCTTGCCATACTGGTGTAACTGGGAAAAAGACGTGAGCACAGCTGCTGCAAGCTCTGCCAGAGAAAGCTTTGTTCTTAATCTCTACTGATTAAGCTTATGAAAATCAAAGCATTAGAAGCATATTTTCAAAGACTTTTGAACAGACTTCCTTCTACACTATAAGATATAAAACTAACCTTACAACATTAAGCAGGTGAAAAAAAATGCAAGTTACCTGGTTAATTCCATTCTAGCTGCTATAAAATGGCAGATTTACTTGCATTCTTTGGGTACCTTTTAAAGTTCAACCATCAATACTAATTTTGCCTTTGCTGCTACTTAGATAAGTACAGGAATCACAGATGGTAGTATTTTCTTTGAAACACCATAAGAAATGACCAATCTGTAAAAAAAAAAAAAATCAATATGATAAATCACATGGAATATTTCCTACAATTAATATCTAGATCAGATTTCATATGTTGTGCCATAAAAGGAACAAGAAAATTGTTACCAATTTCAACATATTTCAATTTCAACTCTACTAACCTGTCAATTTTGTCCAAATATGTAAACACTCCCAAGAAATTCCAATTACGCGTTGCATAGATACCAAAACGAGTTACAATATGGCGCAAAACAGTCCCCAAGGTGAACTCTGGATTTTGCAATTCCATAATTCACAGCCAACTGAAAGACCATACTACCCTGAGTGACCTAGTTTTGGAGATTGTATTTTGGTAATCTCAAAGATAATGCCCCCAACAATCTTCAGAAAACCATAAATGAACAAAATGCTGCACCCTCCTCCAGAACTGGCCATCATCAATACTTCAGATCACATTTCCACCAAAATATCATACCAAAACTATTACTCCTTATGTGTAACACAAAACACAATCCATTGCAAACACCAATTCCAAGGATCATTCTAATCTCTAGAACATTTATCTACACAAAAGGCAAAGTTTCCTGAAGATAGAGCTTTTCCAGAACGCTGTTCAAGGCTTCCATGCCATCCCAGTTGCAAGCCATATTAATGTCTCTGCTAACATATCAACTTAGCATAACGTCTACCAGCCCTCTCCTCTCCGTAGAGATCATAAATAAATTATGATCAACAGTATTTCACTGCCTATTTATTCCACTGGACAATGTTCACCAACCAGAATATGACAACTAGAGTGGAATAAAAAGTCCTAATTCAGTCCTGTCTCTGTAAACTGGATTACTCTCCAGAAAGAAACAGACGTGTTACTATTCCAAAAGAAAACTCAGCACTTGAGGATGAGCTCTATAATGATTGCAGAAATACTGATTTGACACAGTTGGGGCTGGCAAGTTATCAGTGGTTGTACACAATGTGAAGGATTTCACTTTATAAGTACCAGAACAAAACCAGAGTAGCAAAGTTGCAATGACAGCAATGGATGGAAGTCAGTCCACCCCATTCTACATACACAATACAGGATTTAACAATCACAGTTGCGTATCACAGAAAATAATTATCTTATCTGAAAATTATTAAACATGGACTCCACTGACATGCAGAATAACTATTTAAAAACATATAGGAAACAGAGAAGATTTTTTTTTTTTAAAAAGCGCAGTTAAACCACAGGAATCCAAAAGTTCAGAAACATCAGTCGTTTCACAACACAAAGATGATGACTTGTCCCTGCTGCCAGCAGGAGGGTTGGACTTAACGACCTTTGAAGGTCCCTTCCAACCCAACACACTCTAGAATTCTATGACTTAGAACTCACTCACAAGACCTTCATTCTGTTCAGAAGGTCACTGTGAAAACCAAGGACTTAAGTGACAGGCTCTGGTCATCTTCATCTCAAGGAGCAGGAGCAAAAAAGTGTGCATTTGACTAAGCACCTAACATACTTTGGGGGCACAGATGATTTTACATCAGCTGTCTTTTACTGAACTTCCATCACCTTTAATTTCCAGCTTTTTCATGCCTGTTACCAGAAAAAAATGAGGAAAACTACTAGATTTCAGCATACTCCAAGCTGGGCCAAAGGACAACAAACATGTGCAATCATTGTGATTGACCTCTAAATGGCTTAACTCTGATTTCAATAAAACTTTATAGGTACCTTTGCCAAACATGCCAGGAATTTATTTCAAGAAACACACAGAAAAATGGTTAACTGAACATTATGCAGAACCACTTCTGTTTCTATTCGCAACAACTATCACTGCAGCCTTTCCAAACTAACCCAATACAACTGTGTATTGATGCAGTTGATTAATATGGTCACATTCATTCTCTGGAGGTGAACATGTTCGTAATGAATTTATCCTCTTATTCTGCTCTTTAAATGTGTTACAGACAGATGAGTAATAGCACAAAACTCCTGCTCCAACTCTGATTTTCCCCTCCCTCTGCTGTTGTTGCAGCAGGAAAGGCAAGGACTTCAGATTTAGACACAATAAACAGAGATTACATTCCTTTATTAAGGTGTGCCAGAAACCTGAGATCTTTCAGCCAAAGAAGTATTGTAACACATTCCCTCTAATTATTATGCAATATTACAGTCTGCCACAGCAGGAACAGTAATTTCATGGTTAGAATCCAGCCCATTCACAAGAAAACTGTTATACAGCACTCTCGGAAGGATTTTTAGTGAAATAGGTCTGTTGAGTCAAAGAGATAAAACAACAAGAAGCTTTACCACAGCACTAGCATTTATCACCTTTCCACACGTGCACGTTTTTGGAGAATTGTCTTAAAAGTACAATGAGAGTAAGTACTTTTGGTTATTTACCTTATGCAATTCTGCACAGAAAAACATGAAATTATTCATGTTTCTAGAAATCTGTACATTTCTCAACATTGGAGATATTTGGTTCGTAATAAATGACTGAAATATCTCAATATGTAATTCACTGGAAAAAAAAATCTCCAAGGTTACAACTTCATTTTTCCACTTAGAAAAACTCAAAATATTTAGCATGCTTAGAAATAAAATCTAATTGCTTTAAATAAATACAAATCTAATTATCAAGTCCAGCAGTAAGCATTCTAAAACTGTATTTATGTTTTTTCAGCTAATTCTCCAATTTCAGAATTTTTTTCAGAGAACAAAGAAATGGAAACAAAAAAATCTGTTAATTCAAGCATCATGCTACAGCTCTACATGCAAGTGCATTAAAAGACAGAACTTAAAACACGCTATACCTGCATGACACCTGGTAGAATGGATATCCCGGCAGAGAAACAGAGTTTGGAAATCCAGACTGACTCGACATTGCCTTCAGGTATTGTATCCACTTAAATCGCCTCTATGTTCCATATATGTTAATTCCTTACCAAAACAACAGCTACGTCTGCATCCATCTGTAGGTCAGTTCAAAGCTAACTAAAAAGAAACCAAGTGCATATTTGAAGGTCTTGAAGATTCTGCCTGCATTTCAAACTGCTTCCTCAGTAGTGAAATTCCTAAAAGACAACACCCTCATGACATCACATGCTAGAGAATCATAAACATGCAACTGTTTCAGTAAAGCAAGGCCAGCCCGTGGGTTTTGACTCGACACAAAATCCTGCAGCACATTCTTCTTGCTAGCACGGTGCCTTTCAGCTGGCGAAAGGCAGAGACCTGCTGCCTTAGACAGCAGCCTGCTTTGGCAGCCAGCCAGCCAGCAGCACAACTTATTGCCAATGCTGCAAATCCCTCCTATCAGCTAATGAAGATCCAGACTGCAGGTGAAACACTATTTCCTTCAAAATGACGAGAGTCCTGACCTTGAACTTAGTGATAAAGAAATCTTTAACAATTTTCAGCTAAACATACAGTGCATACTATTGTTTCATAAGCCCCAGCAGATTGCACTGCATATAGCAGTATGAAAAATCACATAGAGTTTTCCCCTGCTAGAAAAGAATCCTGCCACTTTACAGTCTCAACTATGGGAAAGCAAGAGGAAAGGGAGAGGAGATGGAATTTTAAACCACATTATTTAAGCTACTGAATACAGAAATAAAATTATGTGTGTGCATTCTTGCAGTACTTTACCAGAGCTTTAATCAAAGAAATATCAAAAGCAAGAGGTTTCTTTTGATATGCAGTACAAGGGTAAATTAAGTGAAAGTTCATTGGGCATGCCTTCCTCAACTGGAAAGCAGGAAGTATTAAGTAGCCACAATATAACCCAGTGGAATGACTAATGTCAAATAGACTTAAATGATTACCTACCCACACTACTCTTAAGAGTACAGAATATCTACACTTCCCTTACATGAAGACCTGCTGAATTTAAGCAAAATAGTAACTAAACCAGATTCAAATATTATTTCATTATTTTCCAGCACAGCTGGCATAGATATTGAAATGTTGAATATCTCTACCCAATGATATATTATTTACTCTTACTATTTTGTTTTGCTTCACAGTCTTGTTAAAAAACTGAGTAAGTTTCACTTGGTTTATCACAAGTTTACAACCAATATCTCAGTCACTAAGAAAATGGCAAAAACCTTTTCAAGTCTGTCTTGAAAGAACGGGAGCTTGCTCTTCTACCTTAAATTCAAAACTAAACCTGAACTCAGTGAAATGTTTAGGTTTACACTGCCTATTTTTCAAGGTGTAAAAAAAACGGTGGTGTATTTGTGAAACATGACAAAAACATTTTAACTGAAGATGAAATCCCTAAACAATCACAGGCTATAGAATAAGGGCTTGGTCCTCCAAAGATTGGGAATAATTATTAGTGAGATCTGCATACTGGCATATACAAAGCTCAGCCAAGTATCTGACTGTTCCCACCAGCTACCATTTAAGGAACCACAGGTGATTTTACACAATAAACACAAGGTACATTTGCACACAGGGTAACATGCAGATACCATAGGTCACTGCCTCCAGCACCAATTTCTGACATCCTACGAAAACGCCAAGATAACATAAAGAGAGCATAGTTTCCTCTGAGAACTGTGGTTTCTTCATCTAACTGTTGTGCCTGAAAAACAAACAAGCTTTTGGGCACATCATTTTGCAGAAATTTTTCTACCTCTCCTGGCTACAAAGAAAAGGCTTCAAAATACAGTTCCAGTACAAATGATCTTGTGGTATCAGCTGAATTTTTACAAACAGCTTGAAGAAGCAGCTTTTAGAAGTGTAATTTCTCTCATGTCTAGTATGGAGCATTAATTCCAAACCCCTACAACTCTCAAAAACCATACAGATAACAGCAAAAAAAAGTTGTGTGCATGTGAAAGCCAGAGGCAACTCAACCAGGCCACCTTTCCCTGCTGCCTAACTAGGGAAGTTAGGATAAGCATGGTCAAGTTTCACCCCTTCTGCCACAGCTGAAGACCATGCAAGCCATTCTGCTGCACTGCTGTGGTTGTACCTCATGAGTCATCTTGTGTGTTCATCCCTGAAGCACTTCCATTTCTACCTCTGTATTTACTCAATTTTCATTTGGTGCCTCCTTGACACTGACAATCACAGCATTAACACAATTATGCAGCAATTTTCATCTTAGAATAATTCTTCTTAGTCCCAACCAGGATTTAGGGTGTTTCCATTTGATTTGCCAGCTGAAAAGAATGTTACTGTCAAGTCAGCAGATTAGAGGCTTATAAACCGGGAGTCACAGAGGCTGCCAGTGGCTCATCATGCCATTTTGCAAAAATCACTTAGTCCCTTAATGCCCAGCTTATCCACATAATAAGGAAAATACTGGCTGACAGCAAAGGAATGATGCAAGGTGAAGTTGTTTTCTTTGGTTTTTGGGAGGGCGGTTGTTTTGGTTTGTTTGTTTTGTAATTAAGTATAGAAATCCTCTGATTAAAGATTTACGAAGGGATAAAACAGCTGTAGCATTGGAAGGAAAAGGTGTGAAAATATTCAGAATAGAGCTTTCTTTTTGTGTCCTGCTCTAGCTCAAACACAACAGAAGCCTTATTGCTCTGAAATGCCAATTTAAATCGAAAAACTACTTAAATTTTAAAATGTGGTGGAAACTACACAGTTTAAAAACAGGTGGATAGCATTACATAGCATTTAAAGATGGGGCTAAGCAAGATGACAACAGGCAGGCAAAAAATGAATGTTAGATGACCTTCACAGAAGCAGAACCCTTCACTGGCAGGCACCATACCAGTTCAATAATTTGGAAACAGGAAGGGAAAGTCTGACAGAGAGAAAGGGGAAGAGAATGTCTGGTAAAGACTAAAGAAAAAGCCTCCACACAATGACACCAAACATTTACCAAGTGCCCCTTTTATTTCCTTCCACATGCAGGGCTTGATTACAGTACAGCACTACTTCTGGGACCCAGACCTACTTGCCAAACACCACCTTCAACAAGAGATGAGCGGGCTTAGTTCCAACTGCAGTCATGTTTGTTTGAATTTTACCTCCCTGGTTTAGTGCCAACAAGCTTACTTTAAAATAACCACATTGGTATTGTTTGGCATAGCCACTTTGCTGGAACAAAATTAAACAAAGTAAGTTTGAAGCACAGATACTGTGTGTTCCAGGATTTACAGTCACCTTACTGCTGAAGTAACTGACCTGTTACTGTTACAGCTGCTACTTGAAAAGCATGGGATACTTAACTGAGATGTGACTGCACTTCAAAACGCAAGGTGAAAAGGCTGTAGAAGAGCAAACTCAACACCTTCAGGTATTTCAAACCAGTAGCATCCTTGGTAAAGTAATGGAAGATTCATTTAAACTAAAAACGCAGACTGAAGAAGAAATAGAAACTACCCTCATTACTGGAATCTAATGAACTTCATCAAATCTGGAATTGAAAGGAGGCATATCATAGACATATATCAAAATCCATATAAAATGTTCCATATTCATAAAAATAGAATGACGTGTCATGCAGAAATTATTATAACATCAATACCATAAATCAGTAATTTACTCCCATATAGAGTGTTTGATATTTTCCCCGCCTGTTAGGAAATATATTACATTCTAAAATAGAAGGGAAAAAAAGACTACAGAAAGTGTAGGAAAACCCATTACATAGAGTTTGAAGATAACAGTGTAACTTACAATGAAAATATTATAAAGATATTCAATATAACGAGCAATGCTTAAAGGACATAATGAAAAGTCTCTTTTTCCTTTCTGTACAAAACTCAGTAATAGAGAAATATTCAACAACATTAAAGAATAATGGCAAATTTAAAACTGAAGGAGGACATTATAACTGAAAAGTCACAGCTCATCCAGAATTAAAGTATAACTGGATAATTATATAGGGAAAACAAAAACAAGCCCAAAAGTCATAATAGAAAAGTACAGGAAGTAAAGAAAGCTTGAAAACAACACCAGAACTTGTAAGAAAGTGATGGGATCTAGCTGCCATAGGACTTTTGCTCTTTTTTGAGACACATTAGGAGGTTCAATGGTAACAAATCATCTCTCCTGTACTCCTAAACTTGCTGGGCAAACAACTGAATTACAGTTTATTTTTTCCACCTAGTTTCAGAAGAAAACTGAAGCAATCATTGTCACACAGGCAGGTACAGAATAAGCAGGTTAGTTGCTGTTTTCAGGTAGGCTATCTAACGAAAAAATAAAATAAGCAACTTCTGAAAGAAAATAGGTAGCACATGAAGATGGCTGTATTCTCAGTTCTGACGCAATAACAGAATGGCCCAAGTTGGGAGAAACCTCAAAGATCACCTACTTCAACCAACTTGCCATGGGCAGGGATGCCTCTCAACTAGATCGTGTTGTTCAAGGCCTCATCCAACCTGGTTTTGAGCAGAGGTGGAGCCTAGCACTCACTACAGAACACAGCTACTCTGCACAGTAGTTAAGAGTGTCCACTTTGGGATGCAAACAAAGCACAGAAATATAAATCCTAGCTATACTAGGTCAGTGTTTCCATCACTGAGAGGGAAGCCTCTCAGTGGCACAATGCTTATATTTTTACTTGCATACACTTCAATGAGTGAAAAAAGCATCCCCAGAACTAATTTTCCAGATATGAAAACATGTAAACGTTATACAGAATCTGGCTTCTAGCTGCCACTGCAATACTCAAGTTGCAAAAAGGTTCCATTGAAGCAAATTGCATACCATGTGAAATTCTTCAGAAAGGCAAGAGAAAACACTGATGCATTCTCCACTGTGACCATGCAGGCTGGGAGGACTGATGAAACCCCATAAAATAGGAATAAGGAGGGCCTTGGAGTATAAAGCACCTGAAATTTGAGGAATTTAGTCCCATTAAGGATTTGTATTTCAAGAAGTGGAGAAGGAAAGTAACTGCAACATACAGCAGCAGATTTTATTTTAGGCACAGACACATTTCTGCATCCACAGGTTTAATCTTAAGATGCCACACATGAAAACAAACAATTCTGTTTCATTCCATGCTTCTCTTCAGAGACACAGAAACATCATCAGCACTGACATGATCATCACCTGTGCAACACTGTTCTACACAACAGTTTCGCCACTCCTCACACATGGCACTTTCAGAGATTTTCACATGAGACACACAACTCATTTTTAAGGTTTTACTCTGAACATAGAAGGCAGGATAGGTAACTAATCAACTGTGAGCAAAAACCTAAAGCTTTATAGGCCAAAATTAGGGAGCATGGAGCCAAAATGGCCAAATTTTATTTGGCATGACTATTTCACTTATTCTGTATCTCAGGTAATCTTTACCACCAGGTGTTTCAACAGTCAGCCATGAATTCTCAATGGCTCTCACCAATATTGCACAATAGCAAATATGGAAATAAAGCATGTACTAGACTTGAGATTAATAAACTGCAATCTTGATCTAGATGTCAGATAACCAATGCATGTTTCTTTCCTTTAAGTGTCCAAGTAGAAGCTCAACAACGCTTTACTGTGGCCAAAGGTTCTCAAATGATTCATGAGCATTTGAGCAGAGTTGGCATCTTGTCACTGAGGTAACCCTGTCCTGCTGAACTGGGACAGTAAATCTGCCTGCCTACAAAATTAGAGTGACTATGAAGTTGCTATGTAACCAGGTACCATCTTCTCAGCTAGGTCATTCTGCCCTACAGCTGCTTAAATTAGTTTATGACAATTTGTAGAGTGGGCAAGAATAAGTTGTCAACAATAAAACATCAGGATGTCTTTTGGGGCAGAAGAGGAATACCTAGGCTGTAAATTGGCCTACTGCAAGTCATGAAACCTCAGAGGCACAAAGCCAATGAAAATGACACAGACAGGAGGGGGAAAATACCCTCCTCACAACTTGGCCTTCCTCTTTAACTGCAGTTCCAGCTGAAACAATTAGCCACAAGGAACTTGCAACTGGAAACTAACTTACAAGATGACCTGATCACTATGGGCAGTCAGTGGTACAGAAAAGGGAGTTACGCTGTCCCTGGGCACAGAAACAGTCTGTACTGCTCTAACCCAGGTATACTTGCAGGGGATGATCTCGTCCTCCCTGCCAGCAGGAAATGTTACCTTCTACAGCCAGGTTCACTCTGCATCATCTCCATGTCCTTTCCCCAGGAAACAAAGTAATGATATCACCAGGTCACACAGGCACTGCCAGCAATGTCACCTGCCAATAGGCTGGAAGAGGGTGACTGCTGCTGGAAGGCAAGAGGTTTAACAGGCCACAGCACAGGCTGCCCCAGCGATGCAGCATTGCAGCACTGGAGTCTGCCTGGCCTGGCGCTGGCCTCACTGACTTTCGAAGGAGGTGACTAAAGGACTAAACACCAATTCCTCCCAGCTTTACAACCTGTGCAAATCATGAGGGCTGCCACCTGCAACATGCAGAAACAGCTTAGGATGAACCTTATTCTCTGGTGGAGAACAGCTGAAATCCAGTACCATCAGAGCTGCCAGGCTGTGATCTGACACCAGCAATATCATTTGCCAGAAGGAGAATTCCAAAAGAAATAAAGCAAAACCCAAAAATCCTAAATAAACCCAAACCACAATTCCACCTACTTCTTCATAAAGAGAAGTTTGCCAACCTGATCTATCTATACATGATTTTTCAAAATGTTTCTACAGAGCAAAGATTTTTGAGGCCTGTACGAGGCACTATCTTCAAAGACCATCTGGGAGCGATAGTTCCATTTTCTGCTTGTGGCATTTGTAAACACGAGTATAAATCTTGCATGCTGTGGAATTAGCAGGTATTCCACACTTCAGTTCCAAGAAAACCAGAGAATCAGATTACATTCTGTTGCTGTATGAAGTAATCCCATATTCTTAAATCTGACAAAACTCTACTAAACCACTACATTCTTCATGAAGACACGATCTTCTTACATGAAAAAAAAAAAAAAGTAGAGCCTGAAATGGGATTAAGTTACTTTAAATTAATTATACGGGCTAGAGATAAGTATTTACTGCCAAGTGACAAAAAAATATTCAACTGAACCCAACCAAAATGACTGAATAAAAAAAATTTTTGTCAGCCAAAGTATCTTTCAAGACACAAACTTTTGCTAAACTCAAATAGAAAATCCATTATTTCACAGAGTATGGATGCACATAAATTGGATTTAAGTGATTTAATAAGAACAGTCACTATGTAGAAGCCAGAATGCTGGTATTTTGAGAAATGTTTAAAATTACCCCAAATTTGGAAGGCAGGTTCCTCTCTATTGTTACTCAAATAAAACTTAATTTACTCGAGGTAGTAGTACATAGCAAGTTCCTCTCTTCAAAACACACAACTCATTAACACAAACTACATAGATGCCTATTTAATGACATCCAATCTTCAGTTTGAGGGCCCTTGAAAAAGCTCCAGAGTATGTAATGTACAATTTACAGGACTACAAACAAGGGAGGCTGAGTCTATTTTTTGATCTTCAGGAGAAGTCAGTGTTCTACATCAGAGGGCTGTTATAGAGCATCCTTTATACTCAGACATTTTAAATTAACAGCTCTAACAAATTCTTATAGATAAGACTAACCTATTCCAAATTGTTACTAGCATATAAACTGTAACTACAATGCCTGGTAGATTGTGCAAATCATATAGCAGACATTACAACTAGAGGTAAATGAAACATTGTCATTTCACTTTAAAGTTCGCAATTGGTATAATTTGACATGCTTCTAAAGAACAAGAGTAAAAAGAAACTGTAGGGTGTACAAACTCCTGAGGTCAGAGTGATAAATGAAATCACTTCCAAAATAAGCTTTCCTAATTAAGGCTTCTAAACCAGAGCTGGCTTGCATTCAGTTAATACCACTGTTACAAGTAATCTGAAATATTTTTGATAAAGTATTTTTAGTATCAACTCCAGCATATTAAAACCAGTTGAAGGTCGTTATGAGGATGAAAAAAAAATTAAGCTCAGACACAGGAAAGTTAACAAATTAATTCCTCAAACTACACAAAATATTTTGAGACCTCTGTACTTCGATCAGTTCAAGACTGTTTGTTTACAACTACTGTCTTAATGCATCATAACCTGATCATTAAACAAAAGAAACAACACAAGCATCACTTCCTGGGTTACATCTACTGCAACCTGCCACTTCGTCCCCACAGACACAGTTGGCCCACTAAAAGCAGGGTGAGTGTTTTTTAGTTAAAAGACAGAAACTTTGTATGCATACTTTTAATCAAGTTTATGTCTTTGCAGCCTCCCTGAAGAAATACTTAATTTACTTAATGAGACAGATGGCACTTTTTATTATACTTGTATTTGTTTGCTGCACTTAGGAAATTTAATTTGCATAATAATATTTTTTCATTTGCTAGATCAATTCACGTGCCACTAAATGACAATTTGGCACTACTAAGTGAAGTAACTCTCTGAAATGCAAGTATTCCATACTATTTTTTTTAAAACATTCAGCTCTTTAAACTATTCATTCTGGTGTAAGAATTTTATTTAATTCTGGCATATTCTTTGGTATGTCACTTTTACCTCAGGAAAAAAAATGCTAAGGAATCCTTTACATTCTATTACATTCCTATTAACTTCCATTATGATACACTATTTTGAAATGGAAGAAATTAAACTCAAGCATGAAACGGTACCATATGCCACACACATTGTCAGTCACACTATTAAGAACTGAATAGACTGCACAGAATTCTAAAAGAACAATGAGATTTACTGGGAACACAAAATTAAATAACTAAGAGCACTAGGAATAGCAGAGTGCAAGGTAGCAGGAGCCACTTTTTCAGAAGTATGGGAGGCATTTCCATGCAGGACAGAGCAGACACACAGGACATCCCTTGAACCATACGCTGACTTACACCCCCAAATAAAAGTCACTAATTATATTTTGATTAATCTTCTGAAGCCTGTGAAATGATTTATGTTTACAACACCAGACTAACCTCAGGTGCTTTACAAGAGCTTACCTCCCCCCTGCCCAAGAATAACAAGGATAAAAATGCAAAGGATACAGAGTTGAAGTTGGACAAAAATAGCTATGACTTACCATTATGAGAGTAAGAGACATTTTCCAAGTTAAGGCATGATTTCATTCGCAACTGGCCTTTTAATTGCTAGAGCAATTTCATTACATTAAAAGGCATTACAAATATTTCCATTCTTCATTTTTTGTCATAAAATCTCTTTAATGACTTTTGAAATAATGCAAATATTTATCCTCTTTGCTAGGAATTAATCATCAGTCTGAAGGCAAAATCCACAATGACCAAGAAACAATCCTACTCTTCTCACGATCTTGAATGTACTGAGAGAAAGCGTTAACAGTTTGTGCCAGGATTATCCAACATTCAGTGCCCTAATTATTTAGGATAATAGTCCTCAACTTTCAGACAGGTACTCCAATCACAAAACAACCTCTGAAAAACACGACACTAAGTAAACACTATACATTTAATGTTACAGGATGGAAAGTTCAAAAGGGTTAGCACAGAGAGACCAGTACAAAATCCTGGAATTATCTCAGGCATTTAGTACGTGAAACACAGGAAAAAATGAAACATTACAATCTTTGCAAGGACTGAACACTGATACATACCTAACATAATACTTTTTCACAGCACTGTTTACAGACCATCAGCTTCAGTCAGTCATTAACCGTTCTCATGATTATGCCTGAAGCATTCATAAGCATTCAAAAGTGAAGCACAGCCATTAAAAAGGACCAGGCCTGCCCTCTCTTCACTTGCTGAAAAAATCATTAACGCCTTCACTCCTCTCTTTCTGCCTAGGGAAAGAAAGAAAGGGGAGGGAAGAAGCTTAGAGCAAAATACCGCCTACCTCATTGCCATCATTTCCTCCCCTCAGGTCATCCACACACAGAAAAAGGACTAAAACCATTCTCTAAATCAGTTTCAGTGCTTCAGACTGGCTTGAGAGAAACAAGCCATAATTAACTGTTTTTATGAAACTGATGTTACTTTGAACCTTTAATGCTAGTTGATGTTACACTGATGTTAAAAGCACTCAAGATGACCACATCCATTAAGTGCCATCATTCATATTTCAAGGTAAAGGCAATAAATCTAAATACCAAATACCAAGTAAATATAATTATATTGTACCCCTGATAATTCCTAAAACCAGGAAAATTATGTTCTAATAAAGCTGCATTGTTTTAATTAGCTCTCAACATTAGTCCTTGGACACACAACTTCTGACAGGGCTGAGATGACAGCAGCTTGGCATAATTATGTTTACAGACAATCACCTTCTGGGTTTCCTCCCATCCAGAACAAGTTAATCATCGTGTTACATAAAGACAAATTAAATATTATCATTCAAGAAAATAACCCTCCTCAGAAACAGTTATTGTAAGCATGATTTTAATGGAAGTTCTTATCAAGCTGGTGCACTTTGGGGACAGGTGGAGTAAATCTGTCAATTTCTTCTCAGAGGTATGAATTTTAGAACTCTTTTTGTGAAATATCAATTTTATTCAAAGATCCTTGATAGGTGCTTTATTTTAAAGCTGCCTTCAAAACACTGCCCATCACAAAATGGCTTCTAGTCCAATCACAGTATCACAGTATATTAGATGTTGGAAGGGACCTCAAGAGATCATCAGGTCCAACCCCCCTGCCAGAGCAGGATCACTTAGGATAGTCTGCACGGGAATGCAGCCAGGTGGGTTTTGAAAGTGTCTAGAGAAGGAAACTCCACAACCCTCCTGGGGAGCCTGTTCCAGTGCTCTGTCACCCTCACTGTAAAGAAGTTTCTCCTCATCTTGAGGTGAAATCTTCCATGTTCTAGTTTGAACCCATTGTTCCTTGTCCTATCACTGTGTACCACCGAAAAGAGCCTGCCCCCCCCCCCCCCGACACCCACCCCTCACTTTTATAGACATTGATCAGATCCCCTCTCAGTCTTCTCTTCTCAAGACTAAATAGCCCCAGGAATCTCAGTCCCTCTTCACAGGAGGGATGCTGAAGTCCCCTAATCATCCTCGTGGCTCTCCATTGGATTCTCTCCAGCAGGTCTCTGTCTCTCTTGAACTGGGGAGCCCAAAACTGGACACAGTATTCCAAGTGTGGTCTCAGCAGGGCAGAGTAGAGAGGTAGAAGAACTTCCCTCGACCTGCTGGACACACCTTTCTTGATACATCCCAGGATCCCATTGGCTCTCTTGGCCACAAGAGCACATTGTTGTTCCATGGAACACTTGCTGTCCACCAGTGCTCCAAGGTCTTCTCTGTGGAGCTGCTTTCCAGCAGAGCAGCCCCTAACCTATACTGGTGCTTGTTGTTATTTCTCCCCAGACATAGGACCCTGCACTTGTCCTTATTAAACTTCATGAGATTTGCCTGCACCCAGCTCTCCAGCCTGTCCAGGTCACATTGGATGGCTGCACAGCCTGATGGGGTGTCAGCCAACCCCCCCAGTTTTGTATCATCAGTGAACTTGCTGAAAGTACTCTCAATGTCCTCATCCAGGTCGTTGATAAAGATATTGAACAAAACTGGACCCAGTACCAATCCCTGGGGGACATCACTTGCCACAGGCCTCCAAGTTGACTCTGTGCCATTGACGATGATCTTCTGAACTCTGTTGTGGAGCCAGTTTGCAATCCACCTCACTGACCAACCATCTATGCCACATCTCCTGAGCTTTTCTATGAGGATGTTATGGGAGACTGTCAAAAGCTTTACTGAAGTCAAGATATATGACATCCACTGCTCTACCGTCATCTACCCACTTGGTCATAACTTCACAGAAGGCTATCAGGTTAATTAGACAAGATTTCCCCTTGGTAATTCCATGTTGGCTATTCCTGATAACCTTCTTGTCTTCCATGCGGTTAGAGATGACCTCCAGGACCAGCTGCTCCAGCATCTTTCCAGGGATGGAGGTGAGGCTGACTGGTCTGTAGTTGCCTGGGTCCTCCTTCTTGCCTTTTTTGAAGACTGGAGTGACATTTGCTGTCTTCCAGTCATCAGGCACCTCTCCCGTTCTCCATGACTTTTCAAAGATGATGGAGAGAGGTTCAGCAATACTATCAGCCAGGTCTCTCAGCGCTCACGGATGCATCCCATCAGGCCCCATGGATCTGTGTGTCTTCAGATGGTACGGGAGATCTCTAACCCTTTCCTGACTGACAAGCAGAATGTCCCTATCTCTCCAGTTCTGCTCCCTTGCTTCTAGAGACTGAGGTTCCTGAGGGCTGGTCTTACGGAGTGAAGACTGAGGCAAAGAAGGCATTCAGCAAGTCTGCCATCTCTGCATCATCAGTTACTGTATCTCCCCTCTCATTCAGCAGTGGACCTACCTTTTCCCTGCTCTTCCTTTTATCATTGATATATTTGAAAAAACTCTTCTTGTTCTTCTTTATCCCTCTGGTGAGATTCAGCTCCATGAAGGCCTTGGCTTTCCTTGTTGCATCTCTGCATTCTCTGGCTACATCTCTATAATCCTCCCAATTGACCAGTCCTTTTCACCACGTATTGTAAACCTCCTTTTTGTTTTTTTACTAAGAGTCCCTTGCTTATCCATGCATGTCTTCTGCTTGCTTTACTTGATTTTTTTTTTCAAGGGAATACATTTCTCTTGTGCTTGGAGAAGGTAATGTTTGAACATCAACCAGCTCTCTTGGGCTCCCCCCTTCCTTCCAGAGCCCTAGTCCACTGGATATTTCCAAGTAGATATTTCCACTGGATATTTCCAATCACTTCAATAAGCTTCAAACATCTCAATAAAAAAAGTTTCAAGCAAGCTAACTGGGATACTCACTGTAACTGCTCTTGATAACTACATTTTGTCCCAACAATAAGCTGTGTTAAAACAATTATCTAACATTCTATGCTAATTTAAGTAGGTCACACTGTTTCCATTAGATTTGCCTTAAAGCTCTTCCTAATAAATCTAGTTGCGAGTGTTTGCCTTATTTTCTCTACAGCTTTGTTCATTTGAAATTATATATTAGGCAACCCATAGTCTTTGGGAGACCCAACACATTCACTGCCAGTTACATCTTCTGTACTTCAACATATTTTATATTAATTTTATTATAGTACAGACATTGAGAAGGCTTTCTGAAAGTACCATCATTTGCAGCTACACAACTGAAATTCTTTCCATATTTGGGAGGAGAAGGGGGCTGAATCAGGAGGGTGTTATTTATCATGAAGCTGCTATGGCTTTACTCCCACCATTGAAGCAGCTCCTGTGATCCTCACTGTTATCTCTATTTCTATTATAGCTGTGCTCACAAAAGTAATATGAAATGTAAGACAAAAACTGAAGAAGTTCATCTTTATAGCTTCAGAATATATTAGCTATGTTTACGTATAGCATTCATTTAAAACTAAAAATGCTTGACTGAAACTGCAATGCCAACAATAAAAGGCAGAAGTACCATGTCCTTTTCACTATGGGATAGAACTTAAAAAAGAAAAAAAAAAATCTGCAAACCTACAAGCTGCCTGTTTCCTTTCCAGTTCACCAAACATACATGTGAGAAATTAAACTTTTTACTAGCTTGTGCTTTATGTACCACCACAAAGTTTGGAAATATTCCCATTACGCCTTATTTACCTTATAAATGAGATATGAAAATACATGCAAGATCTAGGAGTAAATTCTGTGCAAGTACCTCCATAAAAACCAAACAGAAGATGAGATCTAGCAAATAAGTAACAATCCATCCTAACATTTGGTTTGTTGGGTGTTTTTTTTTTTAACTACTTTGTTTCAGTGCAGGTGCTCATTAAGTTTTAAAAATAACAATGATCTCTACTTAATGAAAAATACTAACCTGAAATCAAACCATTAATTAGTCACCAGTAACTTACTTTTGCTTTTAAACAATATTTACATAATGTTACACCAATAAACATGTCCCAGACAGTACTTCCTAAGGGTACATTAAAACCAGAAACAAGCACATACAAGGTTTAGAGTAACATCAGAAAGAAGCTGGTGCAGTTCTGCTGCACAGTGCTGACAAACTTTCACTCTTCTGCTTTACACAAATAGTAATTACTCCCATAACCTGACACCAGTTCCCACATAGTTCTTTCCCACAAACACCGTGGTGCAGAAGGGGATAAATTTCTTCCTGCAACATTACATGGAATTGCCAAAATCCCATCTTTCCAATAGATTTTCAGAATTGACAATAAATGCCTTCTCCACACTGAGCTAACAGTAAAATCAGTTCTTACAACCCCTGGTTGCAAGGAGGCTTTTTGCCCATAAAAATTTTTAATCAACACAGACGCTAAGTAATGTTTTTTAAACAGCTCTATCCAATTCTTCTGAATATTTAAGCAACAATTTCTCTTCCCAGATTCTCTCTATCAAAACTTCACTTTCCTGGTGACTCTTTTTTTTTTTTTTCTCCTCACATTTCCAAGACTCCTCATGACTTTCCCAACACTTCACCTGCTGCTTCTGTCCTTGACACTTTCTAGGAACAGTCAACATGAAATCTTAATTGTATTCAGGCATTCACAAACCAGAATTTTTTCATACAAGACAGAGAAATCCTGACTGTTCTTAATAGAAGTGTTTCTTCTCAAGCTGTCTCAAGTTCTGTTTTGGCTTTCTGAAAAAGGATCAGTTTCATATTTTTACCACTTTTCAAAAATCAGAACTGTCTCCTTACCAAGTACACAACTCTTCAGAGGCTAATTTTAAATTCTGTGGAGTACTTGATAAATATACTACGTGAAATCCCACGAAACCTGACCACCTCTTTTCCCACAAGACTTGTATCAACAAGCTAAAGATCTCAAATTTATTTCCATCTATTATACCTAGAACAGTTTTCACTCCTGAAAAAAAAGAAGGGGAGACTAGTAGGTCTTTACACTAATGACCAAAAAGGAAGTATTAAGCATAAAATGAGATGCAATTTTCAAAACTCTGAAGGGCTACTATAATAAGTTGATAGAGAGGAGTCTTAAACTATGGGATCTGTGTAACTGATGTCCTTTAAAGAGAAGGGAACAATGTCTGTGACAATTCTCGGATCTGTTTTCCAGTGTAGGTATGTCATCTAAAATGGAAAGGAACAAGGGAAGTATCAATATGAATGTCTTTTCTGCACAGAGAAATATTTCAGAGCTCTGCAAAGCTGCATGAACAGCTTTTGGAACAGTAAATGTAATTCTTTAAAAAGTTAAAATTAAAATTATAATGGCTGTAGAAGCATTCAAAGACACAAAAACTTTCAATTAATTCCTCTAGACCAAGAAAACATTTCCCCTTATGCATGACATGTTTGGTACTATAAAGATTACAGTTGAAATACCAGAGACAGTGTGAAACTACTACCCTTTAAGACCACACAAGATATTTCAAATTCTGATTTATTCCTGATTTAACATCCTAAAATGTCAAAGCCATTCCCAGTTTACTTGTGCTCCAACAGATTCTGTCAGCTACCACAGAAGAGCACTGCAATTCCATTACAGAAGCTTCCAAGTGTTTTGTTCAGCCTAAGCATATGTTATAAACTTCACATCATAAATGATGTGTTAGTCTTCTGCAGTTTTTGTTCTGCATTGCAGGCTAAAACAAGCATAATAAAGATCTGCAAAGCCTACAGAAGATATCTTTGTTTAACTCAAAATGTCAGAAAACAGGTGTACTGCAGGCTTCAATGTGTTTCTTTAAAAAAAATAAGGATCATCAAAAGCACTGAAACCTGGACACCTTTTACACTTCACCTTGTTTCCAAATGCTTGCGCTTGGAAGACTTTTTATTTAAAAAAAAAATCTAATTATGCAAAATATGCTATTAATTCTGTAGGAATACTCAAGAAATTTTGAAGGAGCTTTATCAGTCTTAATTTAGAGTTGTTTAAATGATGAACAATTACCACAGTGTCAAAGTAGCTACCCACAACAAAATTTCCTCATGATGGCAGCATAAACCATTGTGCTGAACTGCTGAATGACAATACACAGTCCAACTCACACAAAACAGGGAGATCTCAACTCCTCTAGGAATAGTGTTCACTGCTTTTAAGTTTCTCCTTCTCCACACTGCCATTTTTACACTACTTTACAGTGTTCTTATTTAGTTCACAGAATGCCATAGGAATATTCTACTTCACACATGTAATTCATCAAGAAGAGGTACCACCCTAAGGAGTACTTTGACAAGTGATGTATAATTTTATGCATCTACCCCATGCACTTTTTATCATTTGTAAATTCTGTTTTGAAAAGTCTGTGACATCACACACTGTACTTGCATGAATCACTAAGTTAAGGCTTCAATTAAGATCTATGGAGTTCTTCTGAAGAATGATATTTCATCAAGTTCTGTTTACTTTTAAGGTTTCTGCATTACAAAGAGGACAATACCATGACTTCAGAGACTCTGATATTCTTACAAGTAATAGCAATTTCAAGCTGTACAGAAATCTTGCCTTTTATTTTACTGAACTTCCACAGTACATAAACTACAAAGATTTATAGGCAGTCATATACTTTAATAAGGTAGGAAATTCATTAGGTTAAAAATCTGCATCGATTTCAGCTTGTAAAAAAAATTATATGTATTAAGCCTCTGTCAATTCAGCATAGGTTTGAGATTAAAAAGATAACCATGCTTGGAAAGACTTTGTTTAAAGACTATTACTGGTGTAATTCACTCTTTTCAGACTATGCTGCAAGTGAGGCATTGCTGCAGCTACTACTTCCAAAAGCTCATTGCTTTACACTGAAAGGTCAATGTTTTCAGATCAGCTGCTGTAAGAATCACAAAATGGTGGGGGTTGGAGGGGACCTCTAGAGATCACCTAGTCCAACCACCCTGCCGAAGTACCTTGACCTAGGGCTGGTTGCACAGGAACATACCCTGGTGGGTTTTGAAAGTCTCCAGAAAAGGACACTCCACAATCTCTGGGCAGCCTGCTCCAGTGCTCTGTTACCCTCACAGTAAAGAAGTTTTTCCTCATGTTGAGATGAAACTTCCTGTGTTCCAGCTTATATCAGAACTATCGGAATAATCTTAGTATTTTAAATCCATGGAGTGCAGTATGAAGTAAACCAGATCACTGAGACACCAGGTTAGGAAGAGACAATACACGCAGTTATGCTGGCTGCTCCAAGAAGGCAGTAAAGTCCTGGAGACAGAGACATAAGAATGAGTGACTACTTCAATCTCCCACTCAGTTGCAAGTTTTGTATTTGCCTACAACCTTCAAAAATGCACTAAAGACTGAAAGACCAAGCATTCAGAAGGAAAAAGACAAAAAAAAAAAATCATCCACCTGTTTCACTTAAAACAGAAGCTAGAAGAAACAGAAATGAAATGCACTTCTAACCTACACGATGCAGAAGAGATGTATTTGTCCTGGAAGTGTAACTCACAGCATGTGTCACAATACTCCAGCCTGTACGACTTGGCAGCTCCCAGGACTTGGCATTCCTGGACAGAGCAAACAAAAATGCTTGCATACAGACCTAAGAGCCAAAAGCAGCAGTGAAGGTTTTTTTGGCTGTACTTAAGCTAGTCCTCAACTATCTTTTCTCATGTCTTGGCAGTTTTATTTCCAGTATGGTGAGGGGGTTGGTTAACACCAATTTTCTCAAATCAGACTCAGATTACACTGAGTGAAAATGTGGACCATATCTTAATGTGAGGGTTTACAGTAAGAGGATTAAAACAAACCAGCAGCATCTCTTTTTTTTAACCAATATACACACTGCTTACCAAACAGACATTTACCACACCAAAGAAAAAGTAGCTCTACAATGAAAGCCCATACCCTGAACATTTATGGTTTCTAACAGAATTATTATTCCTCCAGAAACCTCCCATTTTCTTCTCCATATACCCTTACAGAACACCTATTTTCACCATGACAGAAGCAGAACTTTACCACATTTCCTCTGCTAACAGGATTTTTCAAAGGAGCAACAAAGATTGGGAACAGCTGGAGCTTCAGAAGAGGATTGCCTCATTACCAGGAGCAATAAACCGATCAAGCACAGGAAAAAGCTAATGTCTCCAACTAAAAGAAAAGTTACTAGATTTAAGTATCACATCCTAAGATCAAGACTCTGTTGCTAGCATATACATTTGTGCTTATTATTATAGAACAACAACAGTGTAATAAAAGGTGTCCTATATGAATTTACAGCTCCTTTCTCCTTTAAGTAACATTACTTTAATTCAAGAAACATGATGAGGTCAACTGAGTTATGTGAAAGAACTACCCATATGTAATCAGAAACCATGGCTTCTACTGTTTTCAGCAAGGCACTTCTTCAAACATATAATGAAATATTCATGGCCATATTGTGGCAGAAGAGCCTACAAACAACTTAAAAGCAGCAAGAGAAGTTGCATGACAGCCTGTCAATTAAATAAGAAAAAAAAAATCCAATAAAAAGGTGTATTTGGCAAGACAAATTTTCACTCCCACATTACTTTTTCCCTAGTCTTGTCTCTCGTTGTTAGAGACTAGAGGAAAGTACTGATTTTTATAGAGATGCAACTGTGCAATAAATAGCATGAAGACATTTTTTTTCAATTATGAGACAAAAGGTTTAATATGTAGGATATAATCAGTCAAACAAATTTAGGTTAAAAAAAAGAATTGATGTTTAAAAAGCAAGAGAATGTTCAAATTAGATGTAAAGCATGGCTTCACAACAGGAAGTCTAGAAATGCAGAAACAATGCATAATGTATGCCCAAGTGTAAACTGATCAGTAAGCAGGAGGTACCCCGGCAAGAGCCACCAATGTAACATGGCAGTGAAGAGACAAAATTCAGTGCCTGGATACATCATGACAGGTATCTCCACAAGAGACAAGGAAACACGTTAAGCAGACTTCAACTGTGTTTCACCAAGACTTTATCAAGAATATCATGTGCCATTCTAGACAATCCAGACGTAGAAAACATCAAATGGGTGCATGTCAAAAGGACTTTCTGCATCTTATCAAGTACTCTGTCATGCACACAATCTAGGGCACAGCTTCTTTGTAAAGTTCCTAGCACAAAGCAGAAAAAGTTGAACTAAAACAAGCCAAGCTAGTGTCTGAACCAGACTGACTATCACCACAGGATAGCTAAGAGCTCTGGCACATCATGCAGACAGGACTATATTGCTTTTGGCTGAAACTTTGACTTGTCTTGAGCTCAATCCACCACACAGTGTAGACATGCATTAACATGAACCGTACTCAACCCTTCATTTTGCAGAGTGTAAGACTGTTTTGTTTAAAAACAAACAAATCAACCAGTAATATAAATACCCAAAAAAGGAAAGTTGCCTTCATCAAACAACAGGAATGGCAGGAGACTAACAGATACCAGATTTCCACTAGTCAATGCAAGTCAGAACTTAAAACAGAGTTCCCAAAATTTCTTCATTTGTAACACAACCTGGTAAGTATAGGAAAACAGAAGAGGAGGGAAAAAAAGAAAAAGAAAAAAAAAAAAAGAAAAAAAAAACCACCCAAACACAAAACACCAGGTGCAAATTAAATCAGTCCATATGATAATTTAAATGATGTGGTGAAAATTAGAAGACATGATTGAGTCAACTGTGCTTGCAGACACCAGCCTATTGTATACAAAACCTGGAAAGAGCAGTTAATTCATCTGTTTACTAGTATTTTACAACACCATTCATGCAAAGAATTCATGGCTGTTTGTAAATATCAACAAATATTTTGAATTCTACTGTATCTCTGATGTTATGAAACTTCTCTAATTGTGTAAACACCTACTTGGGAACTTCAAAACTTTGGAATCAAGAATATTTATAAAAAGTCTTTGACTTGCAGCATACTAGAAGATACTGTTATCAGTTTGCCATGCCAAGCTACCATGCAAACTAAGATTTAACTCTCTTTCTTTTTTCTTTTATACTTCTCTCTTACATTGCCTTTTAAATAAGCAGACAGTAGGAGCTAACAAGTATTACTGTAAAGCAGGTGAGCAAATTCTTAAAAGTTCCAGTTACATTTTAGTAACTGAAAAAACAGTAGTTTTCCTAAGTCACAAAGGCATTACATTCTGTAATACTTGAAAACTGCTTAGATTCTGAAAACAATTACTTTAAATCTACAATAGCCTATTTACACAAAAAGCTCTAATTGGGCAATGCATGTTTCTTGGCTCAAGAGAGTTCAACATCTGTCCAGCTGGATGTCTGAGACAAGCACTGATGTTTTCCTCAGCTAGGATATAACTTCTTTTTTTCTTTTTAATTAACATACACGGGGTTATCTAGTGAAAACTGACCAAGTACTAATCATCTTCCATCTGTGGTCTTGTCAATCCAGCAAAGGAATCTGACCTGAATACCTGCCTCCATCAATCTGGTTCCAGCAACAGTTTTGGAATCTCCTACTTTCACCCTTCCAAATTGAAGAATAATAAGAGCATCAGAAGCCGGATATTTTCTTCTTACTGGCAAAGTAGGTCCTCAACAATCACACACAATTTCATCAGTTCTTCTGATACAATCCTAAATTCAGAATGTCAGCATCTCAGCTTCCTCTGGAATTGTTAGATTATCCCAAAAGTATAAATCCTATTTTGTTGCAGTTCAACCCATAAAGCCAGGATGACTGATCTGCTTAAAGAAGGATGTTAAATGATTCAAATGATCAAACTCCATTTACCAGAAAGGAAGAAATTCCTGCTTCATCCATAAAAGGACAACTAGCAACACCCAAAACTTGTCACAACCTCATCTGAGGAAGACCTTGGTAGACAAACTTTACCCTTTCCCAGTGATGAATCAGAGAGACACAGAAAAACCTAGACCAGAAGGGGCTTCAGGCAATCATCTGGTCCAATCTTCTGCTGAAAGCAGATCTTTAGATTAGACATCAGTGAGTCATCCAAACTGACCCCTGAATATTCCAGCAAGGGAGATTACACCCCTCATCAAGGAAACCTACTCCAACGTTTAATTGTTGTCACAGTGAAGAATCATCTTTCCTGGCGGATCGGGGATGATGGTGAAGGCTTGAGAACTGTCTACTTGGATGGTAAAGCAGTGCCCATACAAGCCCCTCCAAGCCCCAAAGCATGTATGCACAATCGACGACATACACAGGTTTTCCTCATGCATTTGTCAAAAGCAGGAGGAAAAGAGCACAGATTGACTAAGATCTTATGTGTTCTAGAAATAAATACTATGTTAAATAAAACATTAATATATTTTAATCAATTGAACATAAGTACCAGGTTTGGCCTTAGAACAGCTGACAAGAATAATCACACTTGAATATATTTGGCTGAGAGACAGTTGCTCACAACCACTTCAGCAAGAAGAGTAACATAAAGCAGCATTAGCCAGGGAGATACACATTGGGCCAGCCTTGCCTTTAATCCAACTGAAAGGTTTTGGCAGGCAGTTAAGACCTGCCATTTGCAAACAGAAGTGATATTTAGCATATTTTTAAGACTCCAGCTCCTGCAGTCATGCTATGACTTAAGAATGCCTGCTTGCATTTTATAAAGATGTTCCTAATATTCCTAGTTTAAGAGAGAAAAAAATAACTGCTGAAGAGGCTCAGGAAACAGATATAAATAGGTGGCTATAAATAAAGAGGAAGAGTTTAGAAAATCTAGAAATCATTAAAGCAATTCTACAAGGGCATTATACTGTAGTCCACAGATAAACTATAATGTGGTCCACAAACACACTATTTTAAAAATCCTCTTACTTTACATTTCACTGAGATTTCAAAACTCTTAAACCCTAATAATTTCCTTTCTTCTTTTACCTTCCCCCAAACAAAAAATAAAATTTTGACCTCAAAGAGACTGTAGATCAAAATTAATTTAAATAAAATTAGAAAAAGTGCCATTTTGTGGCTTCACTGTTTCTCAACTGCCACATCTACTACCCATTTCCATTTCTCTAATTTACTATACAATTCTTTAAAATCAGCAAGCCATCTGAAATGTAGACATCAGCAGTGTAAAAAGCTTCCATTCATGCCGATTCCATAAACAAGCAAAGGATATCTGGTGGTTTTCTCACAATCTGTTGTAGTCCTGCACAATGACAATCAAAACACACATGCTAAACCAATCAGCTGAGCCAAGCACAGTAAAGTTTTGAAGAATTAGAGCAAGACAATCACAGATGCCTGCATCAGCATTTTTAACTTTCTACCATTCTTTGACCACATACACACATTAAAAACTCTCTAAGCCAAGCATTCATCTTCCATGTTTGTCAAATTACAAGTTCCATACCTGTACTATATTATATAAGCAAAAAGAGAATATAGGAGCACTTCATGCTCTAGTGCACTGAAATTCATGGTTGCCTTTAAGGCTACTGTATTAACCATACATTCTGTTCTTCAGAACACAGAACTAAACCAGTGCAAAAGACAACCGAAAGCCATGTTTAAACCTTCCAAATTTACTACAAGACAGTTTTAAACAACACTAGACTGGAGGGCAAAGCTGCTGTTTGGAAGGCTCTTGACAGGCTGGAGAAATATGCTGACAGAAACCTCATGACACACACCAAAGACAGATGCAAGCTCATGTGCCTGGGATGAAATAAGCCCATACTGCAATAAAGCTGGAGGCCAACTGGCTAGAAACCAGCTTTGTAAAAAGGGACACCTATGGCTCCAGGTGAAGAAGCTGAGGACAATTTATTTATTACACATTTTTCATTCTAGATCTCAACCTTTCCACTACAACAGGCAAATGCAGAGAACAAACAACAAAAAGACTGAATCCACACCAAGAGATTATTACACAATTTCAAGTTTTCTAGAGCATGGAGTATCAGGAAAACAGGAGAAAGGCCCAGATAGTCCTTGTCTCAGAACCATGGACTAGTGTGTCAAAATAAATTGGTTTACTAATAAAGACTGACATGCTCTTGCAGAAAAGCACAGGCTGACATAAACAATTACAGAAGCCTCAACACTACTTACTAGATATTCCTTGTGCCTATCACCTGGAAGCAGATTTGACAAAAAACAGTTTCAACAAGGTTCAGGTTCTGTGGTTTCCAAAAAGACCCTCCTCATACAGAGCTTGTCTGGTACTCTGGCCACATTTTCATTTTTGTCAAGAAGCTGAGTATTCCCATTCAGAATAAAGATGAAGGTTTAACAAAGATAGAAACATAGAAGTAAAATTACACTGCTGATACTCATTGCCTGAGAGATGTGCCAATATTCAGCTCTTTGAAGTATGGAGATTTGAATGTTGTTTCTACTTTTCTTGCCTTAAACCTGTATTCTTTCAAACAATTTTAAACAGCGGTTTTTATATTGTTGCTGACTGCCATTTCTGGAGATTTTCAATTTTATCCTCTTGTTTGCCTCTGTTATTTTATTACACTCTTTCTGAACTTTTCTTGTACTATTAAAATCCGAGCCCCTCATCAAACAAAGGCACCTACAGTAATTGCCATCTCGCATTAATCACGATCTGATGTTTCCAGTGAGAAAGAAATGCAGAGAATAGAGAGAAGGACAGGCAGATGTTTAGGATATCTGCCAGACCTAAAAAAAAAAATTATTTTTACATTAGAGCATATTCTATTATTTAGAAATCCTCACAACTGATACATTAGAGCTTAAACTTGTAATTACATCTCACTGATTGCATGGCATCATCACCTCCTACCCATACAGTTTCTTTCTGAGAATGAAAAGTTACTGTTACAAACACTGCCCCTCCTAAACCCACAGAAATAGACACATTTAGCAAATACAGCCATCAAGGCTAACAAATATTTTGGTAACCTCTGTTATAAAACAATGGCAACAAAAAAACCCAAACCAACTCAATTTCTATGCCCTTTGCTGGATTTCATTAAGAAATAAAAGTAGGATAACATTCAAATTCACCACCTCAAGTGAGAAATATGAGTGTGGTTTACCATCTACGGACACTATTTTCCAGCTAGTCAATAGCACAAAATCGATAAACCCAGTTACAGGCTTCCTTCCTAAACCCCTGCAAATAACCCCAGATTAGCATAAAAAGCAGACAGCAGAAGACTGCAGATTAGCTGCAGTTTTCAATATAAACATGAGAAGAACAATAAACAATTTATCTTACTTATTCAAATAAATCACTTCAATTTGCTCACTAGGAACTCTCTGCGGTCAGGCAATCCTGCTTTCTGGGATACATGGAAGCTTGCCTCCTGTAATTTGGTTTAAACCACAAGTACTTGGAGAAAGCTCTCCAGCAGCACAATGCCATTCTCTAGGTTGGCAATAAACATCTGTTGAGCTGTAGGAGAGGCATGCCATCTTGCAGGAAGGGCTCCCATTGCACATGGCTTTATGATGAAGCTGGTCTTTCTCAAAGCTGTTAAGCAATACATTTTGTTAAATGTCATACCAAGTGCATTCCATGAGATGGAATGTACGTGGTGGTGTCCCTGCAGAGACCACATCCTCCCACCACAGCTCTGGATTTGAATGTCCCTTTGTATTTCTTGTTTGGAAAAAAGGATAAAAATATCCATTTTTGTACAAAAGTAACTCCCCATACACCAAAACAAGGGCTTGATATTTTGAAAAGTTCTTGAAAAATTTACTCAGTTTCCCAATCTCAAAGGGTATCAAAACGAAGCAAGTGCAAAGCACTCCCCAGGAAAGTCCAAGTACCTTAAATACATATCAGAACACATCAGTGGTCTAGCATGGATGTCTGTGTATCCTAAAATAATATTCAGCTCCATAAATATTACTTTAAAACTTAAATTATGTTAAAAGCCCACATATCCATACTCAAAACTCCAGAAGACATTTGTAATCTGCCTAATTTTTTAAACAAAAGCTTCATGTTCTTCCAATATGGCTTAAACACTGATGTAATTTAGAAAATTCTGAATTTTTCCTTTGATGGTCAAAAAAATTTTGGCGTAGCGACTGCATTTCAAAGTTGACATGAAATCTAAGGAAAACTTTCACAGGTAGAACTGTTTAATTTTAATTATATATAGTTTTTATTTAACTGGAGCTATTTTAGCTCTGCTCTGTGGTGTGTCACATAAAAAGTAAAGGTTAGGTAAATGTATCTAAGAAAATGAATCTAAAAAAAAGTAAAATAAAATTAATTACTTCAGATGGGAAGTGTACAAATCAAAGTCTTTAAAGGACAACTGCCAAATCTCAAACAACGTCTAGTCTCTTAAGAGGTCTAAATCTTTAAGATGTGCTTTACTGAAGTCTCATTTGCCATGCAGTTCCACTGAATTTGTAATTTTCTAAAGAGCTTAAGATCATCTAAGATCCCACAGCTACTGAAAGAACAGTTTCACCTCCTGCTTTCCCAATGCACCCTCTGCACCAGCACCAGTGCTTGTGCAGCCGTGCAGCGAAGCAAAGGGCAAATTATTCAGCTGAAACCAGTCTCCTACAGACTGTGCTTTTCAGCTAGGCCAAAGAAGTGAGCTGGAGCAGTATGCTACTAAACAAGTGTTCCTGGACTGGTCAGAAAAGGGCTGCAGAGGAAAGATAGAGGGGTAATGTTAGCATCCCTTTCACTGACAGCTCATTTCTAGATTAATTTAAGTGACTCTGGAAAGCTATTAGCTAGCCAACTTGTGTTCTTCTCATCCACAGCAATCAAGATAGAACTTCACACCATTTTCTTCTAATAAAAGTGAAGAAATTGAATCAATTCTCCTCTAGCTCAACTACGCAGTAATCCAAAATTCACCAAAATCATCAAGCATCAGATTAGACCTTTAATGACCTAGAAAGCACATAATTCACTATTCTTGTCCTTTGTTTCTGCAGAAACACTCAAACTGGCACATGTTAATTCCTTTGACTCCTCCGCTCCCACACACTGGATATAAGTAGCCCACTGTCTGTTGACAACAACCACTTCAACCAAGCACATAATACCCACTAATAAAAACAGTAGCCTAAGAAAGAAATTCCTTCCAAGGTTTAAGAAGCAGTAAGAAACTTTTCAGGGCACCATTTAAAACTTCTCAGAATACACTATAAATATGCCCATGATGGGATGAGGGGAGTGGACTTGGGAAATGGTAACAAACAGAACACAAAAGCACAAAACTACCCAAGGTCAGCTGCTTTAAAGTCTTTTGTCTTCTCATATTTTATAGCCTAAAAAAGGTAAACAAAAGTATCTATGGAAGTGAAGGGGAAAATTAAGATGTTTTTAATAATATAACTTCCACAGTAGGCACTGCCATAGTCTTAATGCTTTATTCATGGATTTTCTGACTTTACTCATGCTAGTTCTTTGTCTTTCACATGGATACTCCTGCTGACAGTATTTTGTTAGATGTTTGGAATTTGAAAGCTCACAACAGCTATTGTCACAAATGAGAAGCGAAACTAGGGACATGAAAAAAGAGGAAGATACCAAAATCTGTTCAGACTATTTAGAATCAAAACTCTTTACCTGAAACAGCTATAGAGGGATTTTTCTAGTCCTGTACCAAAAGATCTACCATCAGCCAGGTACTGACTGCAATAGCAAGTTGGTAGGAAGCAGCTGCACAGTGCATTTCCCAGTAAGACATGGAGATTTAGTTGCAGTATCTTTAAACGTCAATAGCTGAGCTAGTAATACTAAGAACATGTTTTCAGCATTCTTGGTAAAGACATCTCTAGAAACTACCCACTGTAAAAATGCAGAGCTTGCCTAAAACATAACCTTAGTGAAGAAAATTGTGTAAGGAATGAAAGATGCTAAAAGGCAAACCCAAAATTGTATTTCTACTAAAGTAACATTCAAAAATTAGGGAGCACAGTTAAAACTGATCCTGCTTGATTATTCACAAACATTTTGCTTCTCAATGCCAAACATTTTAAGGCATTTAAACTACTTAAGATTCCTGTATTTATGAACTCTAGTATAAAAAGATGTCTCTAAATGTAAAACTTGGTAATGGACAGAGAAAAAAATTAATTTGGGACTAATCACCTCAACTGACATTCTTTTAATATAACTCTTATCTGGCTTTATAAATATGTACATACACATCCTTGTATTGATAGATATATTTTATATAATTAAGTATTTTGCCAATTCTTCTATTTATTCTCAGACTGTAGTGAAAACATTTATAAGCTAAAATACTAATTATTGAAGTCATTTATTAAATCAACAGCTACTGTTCTTCAGCCAAGAGCAGCATACTCTTGAATACCCTCAAATCACAAAGTATTTATTCCAGTACACATACATCTACACAACAGTCACTGAATATTTGGAAGCACCTCTCAAAATGTGCATATATAGCACCAAAAAAATTAAATATATATGCACATACATACACACGTATATATCGAATGCTGTTCGGGAAGTGCTGTGGCAGCATATTTTGCAAAGTAAACTGTGCTGGAGAAGAAGTTTATAGAAACAGGAATACAGAGATACTGAACAGAGTAATTTTAGATCAGAGCCTTCATGATAGATGATAGTAGAAACATCCAAGAACATAAAGGAAGTGGACACCATTAGAACTAATCTACACCAAATCTGAAGACTCATTTAGATGGTTACATTGGGTGTCACAACAAAGCCTACCCAAGAAGCATTCACCCACTTTCCAAGGCAGGACTGCAGCTTGTGCTAGATCAGCAGGCTGTATAGCAGGACTCCAGCTTGGAAGGGATTTTTAAAAGGAAGGCTTTACACATTGTGTAAGCTACAAATGCACACAGAGGGTGTACAGCGAATTAGAATTTGACTATTTGATTGTTGATTGTTTTTGTAACAAAGTCACCTAGAATATTTAAAGGAGTTGGATCAAGCTTTGAAGCTTGAAAAGAGAGGAAAAAAAAAAAAACAAATCAGTCACCACACTGAAGGAAAAGACAATTAGTTTGGTATGACATTGTTTAATACATTATTAATTAAAAAAATCTGGGAGTGAAAGGGAGAAGAGACATCTGAAGGTAGTGAAAGAGGGAAAACAAAACAAACCAAAACATAACCAGCCAAGAAATAGAGATTACCAAATCCTCTGCCTGATAAAATGCACCCTGCCCTATATACTTCCATTTTCCTTTCATTTTTCCAACAGCAGGTTGGAAATAAATATGTAACAAGCATGAATATAAACTGCCCAAAGCTTAGTAGACATAGAAAAATATTGCTTTCAAGACAGTTCCTTAAATACCTTTCTGTCCTTTATTCCATTGCCTGTAGACCCTTACAAAAATCCAGAAACCTACTGGCAACCACAAGTTTTACTACAATTTCCACATAGCCTGAAAGTTTTGCTGTGTCCAAGTTGGATAATTTCTATACAGAGAGAAATTGTTTCCTTTATAAAAATTCCCTGGTTTAACATGCCGAACTCTGACAGCCAAGATTTCCCAGTCTTAATATATTCTCTGGCATGCTTGAGAAAAAGCTAAACTACAGGAGAAATGCATGTCAAGAATGTAACAAGATACAAAATTAAATCTGTAGCAAGCCTGGGTTTTATGAAAGTGTAACTACATTAATTTTCAAGACATTTAGGTTTTTTTGGTAGACTCATTTGAGTGACCCATTAATTAGCATTCCTCATTTTCCATCCATTAAAATTTCACTTTTGAATACTTCTCACAACCATCAGCACATTCAGCTTACTTGAAAGGCTATTGTTAAAAGCTCATACAAAAGGAAAAGACAGCAACAGATATTTTGGGTTTAGCTCAGAAAATGGAACCAGTTTCTGGAAAAAAAAGTCAAAGCATGAGATTTCAAGGCAAGATGACATAATAAAGCCTTTAATTATCATTCAGCAGATCATCTAAGTATGCTAATTTATTAGCGTGCAAGTAAACATTTAGCTCTTCAACAACTTTTCTTTATTTTCCACTCAATTTTTCCCTCCTACCTTTACATGTATTTGCTAACACCCACTATTTACATGTAATTTGGACAGAAACTCTTCACACTAGATGATGCACATTTTGGCAACACATCAGAAACAAGAAGGACCCACTGGAGGGAAGGTGGCGGGATCTCAAGACCACGGTCTGAAATTCAGTACCGTGGTTGCAGGCAAGGTATGAGGTTCTCAAACTGTCACCTTTGACTCTTATCTGCAGAGATGAGCAGTCCAGCAACAAGCACATCCATAGCTACAGAAGTATCAGGAAGAAAAGCTATAAAACACCCTACTTCTTTACACTGCAATATTTTCCTGTGTTTCCTTCTATGCCTATTCTCAGCCAATACTGTTCTGACTTACTGATACCTTTCTCCTCTATGCTAGATTCTTGGCTTTCTTGTCCTGGAGGGCTCCTTCATGTTGGCTACTGAGGTCCAGCACTTCCCAACAGGAATCAGACCACTGTTTACACATTCCTACATTTTTTTCTGCCTGGCTGCTGAACACAGAATCTCTACTACTCTTTTCAGCTGATTACAACTCAGATAACTGAATGGAATTTATGAGGCACACATAATGAGAGTTAATTATATTCACATGATGCAACTGAATTTATGGTCACAAAAAATCTCAGCTACTGTACCAATTACACAGACAGAGCAAATCCCTGTGCACAAGCACTAAGTATACTGCAGTGACATTAAAAGAGGTGCACATGAGGACTGCTATAAGGTGTACTGATCTAAACTATGCCAAGATGATTTACCCAAGTCCTCTACATAACATTAAACGAACAAAGCCAATATACATTCTTTCCAAAAAGTTTTAGACTAAGATCTAATTACCTAAGAAATATATAGTTACAATTTTCTTCAGAAATAAGAACATATTTAGTGCTCTTTAAGAGTGGTTTAGCTATACCAATTTGATCTTTTTAAGTATAGAGAGAAGTCCAACTTCCATAAGATTGAAAATTATGAACACAGAATCTATCATCTCATGTCATTATTTAGCTTTCAAACAGAAAGCCTAGACAAGTGCCTCAAAATGGATGACAAGTCTGAACACTAATTCCTAAAGAAATTTCATTTTTTAAAAAGGTATTCTCATCACAAAACAACATTTATATTCATTAACCAATCTAGACATCATCAGTTATATTCCCCCTCCCATAATAACCATAAGGGAGTCAGGCCAGTAAATGCAACTGCCCACATCTCTAAACAGTGGATATAGCTAGCATATAAACAGTACAGACACCTTATTTTGTGCCAAATATAATAATATGGAGATAAAGTAGAAAGAAAATAAACATAAATACATATGCTAAATAATAGGGAAAACAACTTTTATTGGTTTTAACAATTTCTTTATTGTCCTATTTATAAAATATTTGTAGGAGAGACTTTATAAACAAGCACAGCTTTGATGTATACAGTACTCTTAATTGTTCTGGTTTTGTTATATTACCTTAAGTGTGGAAATTGCAAGCCATTCATGTATTTAAGGAATGCATGCAAAGATATTTAGTGGCAGTCAAATGGGTATTTTCTAGAGGTGAAATAAATCCGTCCTCCCTTTCTTCCTCCTTTTGAACTTCTGGAATGTTCCACTTCGAGGACATTACAAAAGTACAGTGCCTATGGTGAGGTACTGTACTCACCACCCCAAATAATTTTGTCTGCAGCAGAATGGCAGCACATGACATATTCAAAAGCACTACAAGTAAGAACGTGTGCATTGTGGTCAAATTAACATTCCCAGGATTTGGCCCTGACTTTAAACCATGAAGCAGACATGCTCTAGTTATGTCCTGTAATGCTACAGTGTTTCACAGAATCACAAAATCACAATGGTTGGAAAAGACCTCTAAGATCATCAAGTCTAACCATTATCTAACTCTACTAGATCACTACAGTATGTTTTCCACACCAAAGAATACAGCAATCACCTAAGTAAAGTGCAGACAATGTCTTGAAAAGCTTGTCTCTAAACATTGCATATTTAGGAACAGTCATGTTCCGTACGCATTCCTCCATTAATTCTTTTCTGCTCCTGTCATGAAATGCAAAAAGTAGAAATTTCTTGGCCAGCACAAACACACCAGTCACTGTTCTAATAGTTGAAAAACATAAAAAGCAGGTATAATTTAAACACATTTCAAACATTTTTCTAACAAAGTTAGAGAAAACTATTGTGAAAAATATCCAGCTTATAAATTGAATAATCAGTCATCTTAACTGAAGATACTAATTTCCAAAGCCATTCCGGAGGCACCTGAAGTTAAACATCATCACTTGCCAAGTGCACTTCCATTTTGTGAACAAAAGCAATCACTGTCTTTATCTGGATAAGGCTGAGTGCAAATGCTGTACACTACAACAGACTCTTCATTGTGCTATCCAAGAGCTTTACCAATTTGAAGTAATAAAGAAGTTTTAATCATATTTTCCTGGAATCTACTGCTTGATTTATTGGATAGGTCTCCACTGGAAAGAGTTACTATACTAACAGCATCTTTGTAAAACCTTACTGTCTAAAACACAACTTCTGCCAAGACATTTAATGTCTTATTTTCCACAAATCCAACATGGTTTCTTCCTCACGTGTATGGATACAGGTTCTCAAGCTCTACACTAACACAAATGTTAAGTTCTGTCATTTCTACACGTGCATGTGTGGGAAGAGGGAGGGTATATTTGTTTTTACATACAGCTAGCACAACTTGTCATACTCCCCAGACTCTAGATTTAGAACAGAAGGGGTTTTGAGAAGTGTTTTATTGGCAGTATGAATTCCAAGTCATGTATGTATCTGTGGGCAAGAACATCTGTTGCATAGGTGTATATATTTGGAATTCTACCAGCTTCTCCTGCAGTTTAAGACCAATTTATAGCAAAATTTATAGAGGAAAACAACAGAAATTCCGTAAGTAATCCAAGCCAAGCCTCAATTAAGACTTTCAAAACAATAATTACTTGGTGCCAATTATGACAGTATTTCTTATATGAATACACTTTAAAAATCCAAGAAGGTCTGGCTGGCCAAAGACTGCAAATACTTGGCCTTTATTCATTCAGCAGAGTCTCTTGAAAAGTAGGCCTAAACCCCAACCTCCCAACAGATTTTTACATTTCTATTTGTCACCCCTAACACTGAAAAGAAAAGAGCTTTAGTTTGGAACTAGTTATTTTTGTATTTCTATGCAAGAACAACCTAAAAAGGTTTAAGAATTAGAAACAGGTTAAATGTTTTAATTGCCACCCTAGTGTTAAATTTTTTCTAAACCACTATTCCTTAAAGGTAAACAATAGCAGTTACCAGCACATGCACTTTCTTGTTGCAAAAAGATTAAAATTCTGTAACAGCCTCAAAATAAAGTTGTTAGAAGACACAAGAGCACTGCAGAATCCAGTTTAGAAAACAGCGTGTTAAAGGTACCCTTTCTGTCAGCATGTAATCTGTTTGCTTTTTCCACTTTCAAAACACGTGCATTACAAGTGATTCCACAAACTTGTCATTTTTTAAAAGCAAATAACCTGGATTTTTCTTTAAAAAAAAAAAAAAGAAAAAGCACCACAAACCAAGCAATGAAGTAATATGATTACTGGCAAGCAAGCGACAAAACCAGGCCCATCATATACAAAAGCACATAAGTGTAAGGAAAAGCAGACAGCACAAAAAAATGTCCCATATTAAACTACATCAGCAAAGAATTAATGTTTTTCATAATGAACCATGCCAAATCAAACAGAACAGTATTATTAAAAATAACCATCCCCATCACTTAACTGATGTACAAAAATTATGGGTGTCACCACACCCCTTCAGATGAGTCTTCAGAAGGCTTCAACCATCCTTTAAATAATCATGCAGACATGCTGCAGAACCAAATGACAGATAGTTGTATGTTTTCCTGATGCAGAGCATACCACCAACTTCTAAACACACAGTTTCAGTACAATTTTGATTTATGAATTAGAATATTTTAGAACATTAACACAAGTGAAAAGTGAGATAAATAAAACTAAAGGTATTTCTGTAATTTAAGTTATGGACAGAGACCTGATACTCAGGTTGGTTACTAAAGAAATAAATTATTATTTTAAATGTGAATTTGGTGAAGAAAAAGAAAAATCATTAAAACAATGCAGCCAAACTTTGATGCAGATAGAATTTGTGTAAGAAATTCCCAATTCTCAATGCTATTTTTCTAGTATTTGCTGATGTCTTCATCCTAAATTTGCCCCACCAACCTGAGAGCATGAGCAACCATTTGCAAGGCTTAAACTGCCACACGTTAAACAAACAAACAAACTAGCTAAATCCTACCACAGTTTTGTTGTGTTCCGTGAGATCGGAAACCCCCTGAAGATTACTTAAACTGGCATAACAAACTGAACCTGCCAGAACAATTCACTTGGCTTATATGCTGTTCCTTGCGGCCATATGAGGAATGCTCAAAACCAGATGTATTTCAACTTGGATAAACTCTTCTGGCACTCCACTCTCTTTATGAGTACAGAGCCCCCTTATCACATGACAGCTTAGGAATCAAGATAAACAACAGAAGTGCATGAAGCATCATTGCACCTGAGCAGAGCACAGGCTGGAGGACGTCTCTGTGTCGTTAGAAGGATATGCACTCACAGGGAACAGGCACACACATGTCCCAGACATAAGATGAAGCAACCTCCTGCTGACATCCTCCTGCACATGGAGGAAGAAACAGCCACAGATCTTCCAGGGCGTACATAAGGAAACTGTGGCTCATCCCACTCCAAAGGGTGGGTAACTCTGAATTGAACAGTGAGGCAAAATTACTGTGCACTTTATTTTCTCCCACTACTGCTGATCTTCAGTGATAAAACACAAGCTCAATAAATGTTAGCATTACAGTAGCTTCCATTGCTTTACTCATCTTTCATTCTACATAAGCAGAACAAAAGTACATGCTCTTCTCATGACCATGGTCTTCCACACTGAACCACAATATTTGAAATCACTGGTCCTAAAAGGAAAACAGTTCTAGCACATTCAGTGGCCACTTTAATTCCTAGTAATAAATATTAGGCAGATTGTTCTTCACCAGCACAAAATTCTGAATACAAGACAAGTCTACTTTGAATTCTCAGACTTTATGCAGATACAAAAATCATTCAACAATTCCATGTTAACTAGGAAAACAAAGATCTCAAATTGTTCTTTCTTAGTCCCAAAACTAAGGAACTTGGAGAAAAGACGTAGCATTTCAAGTGGTTTTCAAGATTAATTCAGCTAAATAGAGACATTTTAATGTATATTTATTCCTTAATAGTTGCAGAGTTGACACCAAAAATGCCCTCTCGCGGCACAGCAGAACCCTGCAGAGCCTGCCCTTGGTTCTCTCAACTTTAAAACAAGAATGCGTTACTTAGGGATTATTTTTAAACTAAAATGAGATAGGAAAGCATATAATAAGCTAAACTAAAACAAGAGACAAGAGTTTCAGTGAATGCTTGTGTGTGGTTCTTTCAATTTCCAGTTATTTTGAGTAAGTAGTGAGAACATCTGGTCCCTCCTGTGAATCTAAGCATAATCAAATTCCTGAGGACAGTTGTTCTGGGATCAGAGCACTGTCACTTTGGCAGATTCCTGAGAGGTGTGTATCATTGCGCTGTTTGATATCTTTTATTAAAGAACATGTACAACAATTTCACTGGGAAAGTATCCATGCACTTCACATCTCCAACAATAGGCAACGACTTGCAAGGCTGCCTCCCTCTCACCCCCACAGACAACTAATTCTCAGAGGTGCACCACTGAGCAGCAGAGGAACAATCAACAGACAGCTACAGTCAACACACAGACACCCAGCACATTTGTTCTCCCAGGTAGCGTGCAAAGCTAGCACACTACAAATGTTTCTGTTCCTAGAAATGTGACTGTGATGGCTTTGATGCCTTTTCTGAAAGCAACACCTTTTACACACGTTTTATTTTTGCTTTTTAACTCGTAGTCTACCAAAAATTACATTAACATAGCAGTTCATTTGCGAGCAAACCAATAAAGCACTAAGAAAACCTTTTATCTGAAGCCAGATCTCAACAGGCACCGAAAGGCTGGTGCTCGACGAGTGAGGGAAGTCTCTCATCTTGCATCTACAATATCCCCAGTTAAGAGCACATTCTTTAACAGATCATTTCCCAGCCGATGGTAATCGGGGCTGCTCGGCAGCCTGCCAGATTATTCATGAGGACAGCCACTAACAGCTTGCTTCCCTGGTCCTGCCCCCATGTAAACAGTCTGCTGTGAAAGGTGTTACTCTGTTTTTTCAAAACACAGCTCGAGTAGGAAGCAATTGTTTGTAAGCACAGGACTGTCATGTTTCAGCTGCCAGTTCATCTGCAACAACCCAGAGAATGATCGTATTTCACTAACGGGTGCTCACGACAAGCACTGGGAGCGAGCTGGCCGTGGCATACACAGCACTGTGCATCCAAACTGGTGAGTGAGCTGGTGAGTTTGGAACTGTCAAGGCTAAGAGAATAAAAAACTGACCAAACAAAAAAACAACCACATTTTGGTCAATCAGGAAACTACTCAACCAGTATTTTCACCTCAGTGCAATAATCAAAACCAAGAAGAAAACTCACACAGCACTTTCACAACCTAGTACAAACCCTCAAACAAGCCTTAGAAAATAACATCATTATTTGAGTATCTGAAACTTTCTTTTCAGGCAGAAACCATCCGTGTTTGATTTATACAAAGGCATTTTCAAAGTTTTCAATTCAAGCTCTGAGAAAAATATTTTAAATACTTGTTATGAAAATAGTACCTTTTAAAATAATAATTTATTCCTTAGTGATATCACTATGTCATTTAATCTGTAAGAGCACAGATGTAAGCTTTAAAAACAAACAACAAAACCTAAATGGAACAACCAAAAGAAATCCTTTTCACAAGTGTCACTGAGCTCTTTCTCAAACCCTGGTTTGTAGATGGTTGAGCTGTAAGCCTCCCTGGAGGGTCAGATGCACATACTGTGGGCCTACCTGTATCCCTGTATTTCTGTAGCAGTTTGGGGCCCCCAGATGACACCATTTCATGCAGTGGTCATGGAAAGGCACACATGGCTGGCACTGAACATACAAGCAGATTCCCTGGGACGAAGCTTTGTTAGCCATGCTGCAAAGTTACTCAGTTTTGAAACCACACAGGATTATGGCAAGAGAGTTTACCAACCCAGCACAGTAACAAATCAGTAGGATTTGAGATATTTTTGATCATTTTCTTCATGCACTATTTCCTCTGAAGAGTCTCAAAGAGAATCAAGAGTCACAAAGCTGCATCCTTACAGGTCTAACAGTCCAACAGCCCTTTTCTTTCTAAGTAGAACCAAGTTTTTCATCCCTTTTGAAACCAATAAATCAATAAATCTTTTCAGAATTATCCTAGCTTGTGTCTTTTTACTACATCCTGGTTTTGCTACTTAAAAGTTAATTGTGAGACGCTGAGTAAAACCAAGTCATCAGAAGATCTACAAAACCAGTTAACTGGTCAAGATCCCAACCCACCAAAGCTGCAGCCTTTCATACAGTTGTATATTGCTCTCCTCCACTACCTGCAGAACATAAGAAAAACAAGTCTGTGTATACATGCCCGTATAAAAGGAGAAGTATGGGTTGGGGAAGAAAAGAAAAAGAAGTCAACACATTTCCTTATTACCTGAGAATAGTGATTAAGCCACACCTAAGGCTGGAAGAGAGACGACTTCAATCAGTAGTACTCAGCCTTGAGAGGCTTCCTCTTCAAACAGCCCTCCTCAGGTGTATTGTAACAAAAATTCCTCTCCCATAATTCAGCCTAGACCACTAACCTGTGCTGTCCCAGGATGTCTGCAGCTCTTTCTGCTTCTCTGTCTTATGAAAATTTCCTCCCGGGATCAATCTCTGTACCCACCCATCTTGACTCAGCAAGCCTCCTCTTCAGAGCACCAGCCTACCCACTCAGGCAGAGAACACCATTTCCCAACCCCTACAGGAAATAACTCCTTGTAGTCCTTTAGCAGTTGAATGCTAAGGTCTGTCACTTGTGATTTCACTTCAGTGTATGCACATCTAATCACACTGACTGATTACACTGGTCACAAATACATGTTTTCTTCAAACTAGGAGCACTTCCCCATCAGTTAGAGTATCTACACTATCACTAGGACCAATTGTGTGGAGGTGGGAAGTGTCCAGCTGTTTGTTGTAGGTGTTTGCAGCTGACAGTTAAGACAACATACTACACAGGATATCCCTACATAAGTTTTAATACCTAATTTTTAAAAGGCATCTGTGACATTTAAACAGGTAATCTAAAGAGAAGCCTATACCCATTTTAAAAAATCCACATTAAGTATGTACAAAGGAGTAGTCCATCTGAGTGGGTGGGTCTGCCTTTCTTCCAAGGAATTAAGCTGTTGGTATCCAAAATAGAATATCTCTAAAAACTGGTTTTCTTACAGTCTTTTCAAAGTTTATTTCCAGAGAAGCATTACCTAACTATAAACTTGGTCTTCAAGCCCTGTAGAAACTGTTTTCAACAGTGGGGTGGGAAGAGGTATTAACCTAAGAGCCAGAAAGCTTTAAAGGACATTCCTCTCCTGACATATTTCAGATTAAGTACAAACTCCTTCCTCTAATTGTTAGTCCTGTTGACAAGAGAGTGGCCATCCTTGTAATTAAGCAGCTTAAAAGGCAAAAAAAAAAAAAAAAAAACAACAAAAAGCAAGCTTCACTGTAAGAGTTACTCTAGTCTATCTGAATATCCAGTTAGTGAAAAGAGTCTTTACTCCAATCAATGGTCAAGGTCCACACTTGGAAAAGAAGGAAAATTAACAGAGTAACAAGTGCAAGCCAAAGGTTTACTGGAAATCTACGACTGTGCTCTTAGCAGCTGAAACGGTTAACTTCCAGGAAGGACAACAAATTGTTCCAAAGCTTTTGAAAAGGTACAACTTTTTTTTTTTTTCCCCCTAGCATCAATGCCCAATACAGAAATATTCCCTCAAAGCCATCTGTCTCAGTATGTAGCATATTTATAACATGGTCTTACAAAAATGGCAAGTGCTAACCTCTCAGTAGAGTTCAACCTGAAGAAAACCACAGCTGAGAAATAAGCACACTACCTTCAAACCAGCTGAAAACACAGGGGCTCTCCTACTGCTCCACCCAATTCTTCACATGGGGCATCCTCCTTGTTCTCCCTCTTTAGCCCATCTCATTTATCAATTCTATTTAACAGTTTATGCAACTGTCCACCACTTGCTCAAGAATTTATTCTCCCCAGAGAATTCTCTCACCATGCAAACATGTAATGTACTCCTGATCTTCAGCAAAAAGCTTTACCAAGTAGTGAAAATTACATATAATGCATCACATCCTTTAGCATAGTTCTGCCTGCAGACATTTAAACATTCTGCTGAAATAAGTCTAACACATTTATTAGTCTACGTATTAGGATAAGCTCTCTTTCTTTTCCTTTGATCCAAAGTAGGCATTGAATTGTAGCACCAAGAGGTTAACTTGCACACAACACATTTAAAACACCCAAAATATGGCTTTAGAAGACACCTATAAAAAAAAAAAGAAATAAAAAGCAAGCCTTTTGCCCTCTGATTTACACTGCTTGGTAAACAAATAATGCCTCTATATTTTCACTGCTCTCCATTATATTAATACCAATACCCTATGTTAATCAAAATTAGTCTTTCTTCTGCCTAGAAAACGGGCAGAGAAATAACAGCAAAAAGCAAAGAACTGAGTAAACATACAAGTTAAGTGAAAGCTGATGTTGAAGCTAGTTTGAAGATGACTGTAATGATTTGGAAACAAATATATGCAGCCTGCAAAAAGTCAACATTACTTTTTTTTTCAGATTAAATAAAATAGAAAAATCAACAGCAGCTTTTCTGCTTTCTCATACTTGACAACCAGTGTCTAATGCAGAACTCCTGAAGAAAAAATAAAAATCACCTGCATGTTGCAGAATTGACATATTTTCAAAATGCTCAGTACTATGCTCTGAGTTCAAGATATTTGGCCTTTAGGACATAAATAAAATATAATGAAAGTCCTCACTTGACAAAGAAGAGTAAATAAAATCCAGTATTATTCAAATGCTTCATTTCACCAGGATATCAAAATCTTATTTTAAAAGTTTTGGTACCTTTGGTTGCACTTTTTATTAAACTAAAGATAAAACCTTTAAAGATACATAAGCAATAAGGACCACAAGGATTTAAACAGAAAACTTCAGGCAGAAATGCACATACCTACTATGTGTTGGTAACAAGCTTTTGGATCTGTCTAGACAGGTCAGTGATGTTCTTGCCAAGTGCTGCATGGCAAACAATCAAAAAGAAAAGGGTTGGGCGCTTAACCAGATTCTTCTTGGATTTTAACATCTTTAATTACAAATCTGCTTTTACATTCAAAGTTCTGCTTCTAAGGACAGTGTCTTAGAGCAGACCTTGTAAAACTGTCTTATAACGCTGCAGGAAAAGACAAACTACAAATAATAGGAGGTTTTAGACCCATCCTTTACCGTTATCTGAAGCAAGGTCACAAAACCCCCATTTTTAAAAAAAGCACATGTAGGAGGCATAGACAAATTCAATTTAACAGTAATTTAGAATGTACAGTCATACCAGATAGAATCAGATGTGATATTAAGTAAATGTGACAGCATATTATTCAAGCTGGTCTTTGCAGGGATGCAGCACTACAGTACTGAAGCAGGACACTTAATCTGCATCAAGGAAATGTAAATATTTGAGTTGATGGCAAACTTGATCAGTAGTGAGGTGAAAACTCATTTTAGTGTAATCCACCTGCAGCAAACAGAATGGTAGGAAAAGAAGGCACAGAGCCTGGGAGAAAAACCTGTACCCATGTACTTCACACACCCTTCTCTTCACCAAAGCTCTTGCTAAGATTGTTTAGTATTGCCAGATTCACCTGGAAATGCTACTTCTTTTATTTCCTCCATTATAAATTACAAAAATATCTTGCATTATAAATTTGCCTGCAGACAGGTAATCCTAGGTTACAGTTGCTATAGAGTTTAACAATTACTGATAGAGTGCAGAAGCACCCCTTCTCAACAAAATATGTAGTATTAATATCAAGATTCTGCTGTTTGAGATTCTTTCTTTTCCAGTAGATAAAGGCTAACAAATAAAACAAAATTAAAAGTGTTGACTAGATTATCTGATGTGGCAGACATTACATGCTTCTAAAAGCAGCCTGAAATGTAACACAAGAGTACAAAAACTATTTTTCAGATTATAGCAATACCTACCCAGTACAACTGCATTTATGGTTAAACTTTACATCGAGACAGACCTTCGGAAATACTGAAGCCCTCACTGCAACATGCAGCTTCATAAAACATTCACATTCACAGAAATTCACTGAATACAGAAGTGGACACTGCTGTGGGAAAGAGGTTGAATGAATGAAATTTCTGACAGGTTCACATTAAGGAAGCTAGCATGAGTACAGAACAAAATCCAGATGCTGGCAGCTCTGGAGAACCAGCTCCTACTCTTGTTTCTGAGCTGCAACACAAGGAAGCCATATAACCCCAACCAGAACAAAAAAACATTCCTCTGTTTCTCAGACAACTCTTATTTTCAGAAGTGTTCAATGCCCAAAACAACGTCTTGCATTAGTGGGAACTATGCTTTAAGTGTATATTATCCTTGCTGACCGCCTTAGATAGTCAAAATTCAGTTTTCCAAAGCGTGTATATTGGACGAAAGGCAATCAAGGACTGATAAACTGAGCAAAGTACTTTTTGTTTCAGCCTTGGTTTAAAAAGAATCAAAATGCAGCACCTCCCCTGATACACTCCTCCCTCCCCCACGAACACACACAGCGTTCATTCATACGCATTGTTGAATCAAACCACACGTGGCATGCTCCTCATGCACCGTTCCTAGCTTGCTCTTCCAGAGGACACTGCGCTTCAGGCAGCTGGAAGGTGCCCTCCTGCTGCTTTCTGAGGCTAAGCTGAAATACTTCTTTTGCTGTCTGCAATCCTCAACAGTCTTTGCCTGAAGATAAGTATATCTGCATCTTATTCACTGTTTAATGAGTGATATTTCATTTTAACTACCCCTAAAAGGACACTTAATTTATACCCTGACTTGAATGAACCATATGTACAGTATCTACCTAGGATGTCAAATATTCCCAGCTCAGATCTATTCACAACCCAAGAGAATAAAATTTATGGAACAGGCTGTCTGATCAAGTCCAGAGCTGGAGAACAAAGGACAAGAGACAGAGCAACTTGTACAAGCAACACTGTTTACTTCTACGGTACATAGTCCTTTTCGCCCATTGTTCTAATGGAACACTTTCTTACAGGAACAATAATAATAAAAAGCACCAGCACAGACTGACCGCCATCCTGGCGGCTCTTTCACTGCCTAATGTCCTACTAGCGAACCAGTAGAGGCCGCTCAAGACCGTCTATCGCTTCTGCAGAACTGCAGCATGGGACAGCTTCCCTACTCTCATTTCAACACCAAAGCCAGGTCCAGCATTTTTCTTCCATTTCTCCACTTCATATCTGCTTTTCCACGTGCACAGATTACCTCCATGAAGTCTAGTCACCTCACAGGCAACTGCTGTTTGAATTCTAGTAAACTATTTCTAGTCATGACATATAGATTGCTGCATATCATGCCTCTCAAGATTTATCCAAACGTGGGCTTTGCCCATCACTGTTGAACCAGTTTGGGTTTCTTTCCTTAAAAGTTTCTCTGCGACATTTTACAGCACACAAGGGCGTTTCATTTTTCCAGAGACCACCCTCACATCTGCTGGTGATGGTACAAATGTCTTTGCTTTTAGTTGGTGAAGTTCCCATGAGGTTCCAGCTACCTAATTTTTATTCCACTTCAGGAACTCCACACAACTCAAACTGGTTACACACAGAAATAACACAGTGAGGTGCTTCACAGGCTTGCTTCCTCACAGGTGGATTTCATATCAGTTCACACTTAGACACTAAAGACCACCTTTAATCTAAGCATGGGTTCAAGAACCACAAAGAAAATCATGTATATTGAAGATCTCATAACGAGGGACATCACTACTCTTTACAGTAGTTAAGTGCTTTGCTTTTACAGCAATAACCATAACAGAAAAATGGAGCAAGAATAAAAAGCATTTGTATTTGCAGCAGGCTATGAAGCACCTCCAGTAAACAGCAGTTTAGCTCCACCTAAACAGCCACAAAAAAGATAGCCTTCAACATCCTACTAGGAGCAGGGATGACAGGCATTCTGCAGAGCAGAAGAAATTGTTGATTAAATTTATTAGTGAGATTATAAAACATTTTCTCTGATAATCATAAGGACTGAACTCAATAATCCAGATGGTCTCCTTCCCTTGGGCTTCAGTGATTAAATAATCATTAACTGGGTATCATCTACAGCCTGCACCGGGTACATCTGAGCTCTTGTGTGGTTTTCAGTGACGTGGTATCTGGACGTACAGATTTGGCACAGCAGAATCAAAGTTAAAAAGGCAGACCTCAGTTTGGTGTTCTTTGCTCTTTTACCATTCCCAAATACTTGAAACACATACCATGTGTACTTTCTAGACACAGTAAAAGGTAAATACAAGAATTAAAGAATAACAAACGCAGTTACAGACTACTGCTATAAACAATGGAGATTACATTAAAAGATTTGTTTCTTGTACATCCACTGTAGAGACACTGTACATCACTGAAGAGACCAACCTGGACTAAACACCGATTTCAGAAATAAGCAAATAAACTTCAGATATTTAAGTGCTGATTTCCACTTATTTTGTTCTCAATTTTGGGCTACGGTTTGAATGCAGTATTACCTTTGAGACATGCAATATTATTGCAGCATTCTAAAACAACCTCTCTAGCAGCAGAAGCCTTTTTTCATCATATTTCAGTACAAGCCAGTTAGGTATCTAATACTGAAAGGATGGATACTTTCACATAAATGCTCACTCTTTCAAAGCTGTAAGAGGTAACAAAAAAGCATTCCAGACTGTCAAAGATTTCAAACTTCCCAGTGTCTCTTGGATTATCAGAAGAGGATCATAAACAAGTGGAAACAAAAGCCTGAACTATAATGCACACACAAGCTGGTTTTCTACCAGTTGTTATTTCCCTGCACATCCTTCCCCAAAACAAGAAGACGTCAACCACACTTAGCACTGCACAGCAGCAATTCAACTACCAGACACAAATCAGAGCAAGTGCTGTCAAGCCTTCATTCAATTCCACACACACTCACTAACAACACCCTTTCTGCAGTGAGTCTAACATAAAGAAGTTACCCAAACATATTACAAAATCATCAGCAAACAAACAAGAAAAGGGATGAAAAAAAAAAGAGCAAATACTCAAAGTCAAGAAATGCAACATCCATGACACTTTTAGAAACATCCAGTCCTATGGTCATACCTAAATTGATATTCCTCTTCAAACAGATCAAAGTTTGGCATATCAAGAAAATTGAATGGGGTTTTGTTTGAAAAAAATAATGTTAAATTGTGAGGTTCACATATTTTTATCACTTAAAGAAGAATAGCATTGAAGAAAAAAGTCTAACGGTTCATAAGCAATGGTGACCAAATTGCAACCTTTCATAACCGGTATCTATATGGAGCTTAACTGACTATGTCATGTCTTTATTTGAGTAAAAGTAACAAAGATGCTGAGGCTACACGTATGCAAAGACAAAACTGTAAGAAAAGTTTTCCCATTCTCTCCTTTGGACAAGCTATTTAAGTTGCAAACAAGCCACAAAACTACTAACGAAACTACTAAACAGAAATCCAGGAGAATCAGTATATATACATGACTTACATGAAGCTTTAGTTAGTGGTTTTAGGAAAAAAGGCAGGACTGTACTAATAGGGTTTGCCATTATCAGGAAAATCTAAAGAATAATCAGAACAGATAAAATCATTCAGGAAGACATGGATGTGCATAAATGGGAAGAACCAGAACGTAGCTTCACACATGGCTTCCTAACACAAATCAGTCTTAAAAGTTAAAGCAGTAAAGACCTGGATGTAGGAGTCAACAGGCAGCATTCATATGTGCTGTCAGTGTGGGTGTCTTCCTCAAACAGGTAAACAACCTAAAATGCAGAAAGCTGAGAAATGCTGAGAGACAAGAAAGCACTTTTCTTGTTTGAGAGTCTCACAAAAGCTCATTCCAGTATACCATTCTGTTCCCTCACTTGCAACATAGATGATTTCATATTGCAAGAGGTGCAGAGAACAACTCCAGCATAATCAAACAGATGGAGAGCCCTTTCTAAGGGATTGGGTAAAGAATCCATCTTATTCAGTTGAGCAAAACAAGACTAAGAGGGGATGTGATTTCAGACAAACATCTTGAATAAATAAGCAAAAGGAAAAAATACAAACTAAAAGACAACTGCTTAGCTGTAGAATGGCACTAACACATAAAAATGTTATGAAGCAGAGCACGTTAACTTGGAAAGCTTCTATCCAACAGGAGTGGAGTTGTGGAAGTTTTCAATCTCACAGTATGTGGAAAGGGGAGAAAAGCTTACCTGGATGACCAGGTAAAAGTCTAAACAGGTTATAAGCCTTTGGTTTACTATATGATGTTCCAAGGCAGTTGATAGTACTGACGTAATAAAAACATGGAAGTAAACGGACATGGGATTATTATTTTTTAAGTTAAAGACAACTCACAATGTTTTATCTAATATTTTGATTACTGTTGTACTAGAAATGTTATGTAAGTGGAGTTAGCCTATATGCAGTTAAATAAAATGTTTGATAGGGAGTCCTGCATTAAAGAGAAATCCTACTTAATAATACTTTACTTTTGTTACAAAATAATGCTTAAATAATACTTAATAGAAGAGTTACAAGAGTCAAAGAAATTGACCAAAAACTACTGCAAGTTGTATTAACAATGGAAACCATCACAAGAAGGCTTACTCACAGCATTCCTCCTGACACTTTTCAATAAATTAGTATTCAAGGAGTGACAACTTGCTCATGAAACTTCTGTGGATGACACCAGATTGTAAACTATCACCAATAAAGGAGGATTGGGCAGTTACACAGGAGAGCTCATGGGTTTTGTGAGCTGGAATGCCAGAAAATGGAATTTCATAGTACAACATGTGAAATCATGCGTTCAGGGACCACAAACCTTTTCTGTAAACTGAGAACTCATCATGTGGAAGCAGTATAGGTGAAATGAACAGAGCAGTGAGATATGGAAATCTTCATTTAAGGATGCTGGTGTTTACATGAGCATAAGGGAAGCTCAATGTGTTCATGGAAGAAATTCCATTTGGCTCAGGAAGCTGAAAACAGAGAGGCTAGAGCAGTGCTGGGGAAAATATCACTGCTAAAGAGGACACTATATCAGGTGGATCTTTGGTGCGAAGCAGTGCAGCTGAACAGATGTATTTCCAAAAATTGCTGCCTCTCCTTGCAAAACTTTGCCTGACTAAAGATGGCTGAGTTTATCCATCTGCTCTGTAAAACACACATTCTATTGCAGATTTCATTTCCTGCAGCATTTCCAATTCAAGGTAAAGAACACTATTAGCACCAATTATGGCAATGCACTGCACAAAACCGTAATTTAACGGATCAGAAATTAAAAGCATTGTAATTTCCTGACAAACAAGACACAAGAATGCTCTTCCAAATAGAACAGCTGGGAAAAGGAATCTAAGATGTTCTAAAATTGCACCAGTAAGCTTCAGGAAAGGCAGAAAACCAAAGAGATGTATTCCTACAAAAAACAATAACATTTGTGCTCTCTGTAAGAATATTTACACTAAACTGCAAAGTTATCATTTTTTAGAGTTCCATCGGTCACCTATGTAACCAGAAGAACTTTTATTCCTTTCTTTCAGTGCACTGGCAACAGTTCAAGGGTGGCAGAATTCAGCTGCTCTCCAATGCCCTGCTGCTATAATCTGTTGAGGGCTAAACTAACTATCCAGCCTGGCATTGCAAGTAATTCTCTGCTTGGCCACATAGGGACTGATGGGTTTTTTCCTCCTTTGTAGGGAAAAAAAGGATATTCTAGGATCATCTGGAATTTTATTTAACAAATACCCTACCATGCAAGGCATTTATGATGCCTTCAGTCAATCCCTCCTTCTCCTGGCCCAGTATCTTTCTCAAGTTCAATATTTACCAAATGCCTCAAAAGTTGGTCAAAGGTTTTGGGGTATGCTCTGCAAGCATTTCAAAACTAGACACCTGTAACAGTTATCAGCATTTACAGGAGACTGTACCAAATGACCTGGGTTAACTATCCCAGTCCAGCATTTACCAATTTTCTTCTGTTAGTTTCGCGAAATTTGTGATGCATTCAGATTTCCAAAGGAAAATGCAATATCATACGTGACACACAACTCTATACTCAGGGTATGCCAGAGTTTTCCTGATTTGGTTAAAGCTGTATTTTTACATCAATATTTACATTTGCGAAACCCTTATATACATAATGTTTGAAAGAAGGTCTTTTAATTATCCTATTTAACTGCAACATGTTCACACCTCATAGAACGAAAGTGCCTTAACAGGCTCAAGTTTTTTGCTGTTGTCCGAGTAGGATGCACTACATAAAAGATCCAGCAGCAACCACCGACCCAGGCAAGGCTAACTCGCCTGTTCAGCCCGTCCACAGGAAGCCACACTGAGAGCCTTCGCTTGCACGCTCCCTAGAACTGCATTCACGGCCGCGAGCCATTTAAAACGAAAAAACGCCCGTTCACCTTCAACAACCCTGACCGGCGTTGGCCATGCAACGCTCCACCTGCCACAAACCGCACTTTAAATACCAGGAAGCGGGGAGGGAACCTCAACAAGGGCTGAGGAGCAGCCTCAGGGCAACCTGTTGCTAGCTGCCGAGAGCGCGGCGGGTGGGGGATCTGTGTCCCGCCCCGCACGCCAACTTTCCCCATCCGCCGCCAAAGCCGCACTCCTCCTTGTCACTTCACCCCGCGTTGATCATTAATTAAATGGGCGGACGTGCCGGGTTGGTAAGGGGGGTGGGGGGGTGAAAAGAAGGTAGCGAGGGCCCGGCGTCCCCTCACCACCCCCGCTCCCGCCTGAGGCGGCCGGGCGGGCCGGGGCCGCGCTGAGGGCTGTACTCACTCGATGAAGTAGCTGGCGCCCTCCTCCGAGAATCCCTCCTCCCAGCCGCGGGGCAAGTCTGCAGGGCAGGGGCAAAGAGAGAGAAAGAAAGCGGGGAAGGAAGAGTAAGAACTTCGCCCGCGGCTCCGAGCTGCCTCAGTGGCCGCTGGGGAGGGGTTGTGGGGGCTGAGGAAGGGGCGCGGAGCTGCCGTTAACGGTGCGCGGGGCGAGCCCAGGGCGGGGGGCCGCCCCCAGGCACCCACCTGAGCGGATCATGTGGCCGGAGTTGACGGGCTCCCCGGTTCGAGGATGCAGCCAAGTGGTGGTGCGGGTCAGGTCGCTGGGAGGGAGAAGCGGAAACATGCACCTGTTAGTTACTGCGTGCGGTCGGCCGGGAGAGACGGAGGGAGGAAGGCGAGCAGCGGTGGGAGCAGGGCCACCCTCCACCCCTGCACCCCTTCCCCCGGCGCCCCCGCCCGCCGGCGCCCCCTTACTCGATGAAGAAGACTCGCCCGTCCCTGCAGACACCGTAGGACCAGTGCTCAGGTAGAGTGTCCCGCCCCACCGCCGCCGCCATGTTCGCCGTGCGCGCAGCCAGCCAGCCAGCCGGCCGGGGAGGGGGTGCTGGCGGGCGGGCGATCGGCCGGCGCTCGGCGCCCGGCTCTGCCCGGCTCTGCTCGGCAGCGCCACCGCGGCCGCCAGTGGCGCGGCGCCCCGGCGCGGGGCGACACCTCCCGCCCTCAGGACGCAGCGGCGGGGAGTCCGTGGGAGCCGGAGGTGGCGTCGGCCGCCTTTGTCCGCCGCTGCCCCGCGCGGGCGCCTACCGCGTCCCTTCCCGGCCAGGCGGAGCCGCCTGCCGTCACCCCCGAGTCTCAGGACAGCGCCGCGGCTGCAGCAGTGTCGCCCCGGAAACAAGCAGCGTACCGCGGGGGCAAGAGCAGGCAGGGAGCGCATCCTCAGAGAAGAGGCAGGATGAGCGTTGCCCCCGTCTCGGAGTCCTGGCTGACGCCCAGAACGCGTCACAAAGGCGGGTGAGTACAGGTGTCATCGCACCTGACTCCCATCGTGTCCAGGGATACACTCGCACCGGCCGTGGAAGGTGAGAAAAGGCCGCGGGGACTTTAAACCTCGGGTGCAGGGGACGATCGCTGCAAGGTTGAAAGACAGCAGGAAGTCAGTAACAGTCAACTGACAAAATCGAGCTGTCACCGGTACCGCAGGGACCTGTGCCAATCCTATAGTCATCAATGACCTAGAAAAGGAGAGAGCCTGCACGATGAATACGAGTTATACGGTGCTCCCTCCCACCTCTGACCCGTGACTTTAATTTCTCAGCTACTGCTAGTGCACGGGGAAGCTACAGCTGGCAGGGTTAGGTGCTCCAGGACACGCCGCAGTAACTGGACAATGTGGTTTAGAGAAAGAATGGAAGTGACAGGCAAGGGCTGCCACACAGCAGAGCTCTTCCTCTGGTCTCCTGTAGAAAGAGGAAGATCAAAAAGCCAGAAAATGGGAAATTTACTAGCTCAGGACTGAACGGGAGTGTTAAATGGGAAAGACGGGCTGCATGAGAGGTGGGAAAGGGTAACAACTTGACTGGAGGTGGATGAGGAGAGAAAAACAAGAGGAGCTGAGGGCATGGCCATAGGGCAGAGTGCAAATTGATGCAGTAGGGAGGATATTTAGGGGGGAGTGCTGCTTCACAGGGAAGATAATACATGTATGCTCTTTCTTCTTCTAAATAACCAAAAGACTTCATCAGAAGAAAGGAGGCAAGAAAAGCAGAAGCAGCAATGGGAAAAGAGAGGACTTTGCAGTATTTCATAGAAGCTTCAGACAACATGTAGGTATGGTGCACCAGGATGGCATTGTGTGGAGATCCTTTTATGGCCACTGTTGCAGAAGATGACACTATGCTAGACCAAGAATGACCATTACAGGCTAAGTGTTGGAAAGTGGTGTGCTTTCAGTTGCATGAAAGCATGGGCTTGAAACCAAGACTTTTGGGGCAAGGGTTGTGAAAGTCCAGCAGTCTTACACCGGCAAAGCCATTGATAACTTCACAGATTAATTTCCATGAAATCAAAAAATTCTTCCTCAATACTGTCATCTTCCAGCAATTCATGGTTTTTTAGCTTATCTAAACTAAAAAGCAGGAGAGAATGTCTTCTGCCCTCTTAGCGTAAGTCAGAATTTTGATTAGAATTTATGAAACAAAAACTTTCGTGCTGCTTTTCTTTGGAACCCTAACAAATTTGCATCATCCTGGTGATGTTGTGCTCAGATGTGAGTTATCACAGAGCCTGCAGTAAAGTAAGTTCTCCTCCAATTACAAAGTAAATCAAATACAAGTTGCTTACTGTCATTGCCTGTTTAGTTCTGTACAGAAGGCGCAAGACAAACTCTCACTCTGGGGAGACTGATTTGCCTTTATCCTACAAAGCAAGTCCTTCATGCTGTGCCACTGTATGAACTCATTGAAGCTGGCTTGTCACTTCACCATGCTTTGACCACTAGACCACTGTGACAAGATATGCTTCTCTACTTGTAGTGAATAGTAACTTGATTGAATAAACATTATTAGGTTGTGGATTTCAGGTCCTAAAAGCATCTGTACTGGGTCAAATGAAATGTCTTTTTAGCCTAGTATTCCATTTCAGACCTAAACAAAAACAAGTGCCAGGAAAGAGTAGAAGAGCCACACAATCATATGTAACTCCCAAGCTTCTTCCCTTAACTCTAGTATCTCCACTTAGTTCCTGGTGCTCCTCTTACCTGAACTCTGTATGAAGAATTGCCTCCTTTGGTTTGTTTTGAATCCAGCTCCTCTTTCATTGATTATCCTCAGTTCTTGCAATGAAAGGAGACAACCATCATCTAGTGCAGCCTCCTGCAGGGTCATTAAATTTAGACCAGGTAGTTCAGGCTTGGCTTGTCCAGGTAAGCATCTAAAAACTTCCAAGGATGGACTTTCTACAAGCCTCTCTTGGCAAGTCATTCCCATGGTCTTGTGGTGAAAATACTTTTATTAGATCAAGTAAGAAGCTCCCTGTTTCAATTAACCGCCTTAGCCATATGGCCAAATCTTCAACTGGTGCATCACCATGCCTGTAACATTAGCACATTATCACATACAGCTCTTGATTTCAGATAAATGCAGTAACTTGCATAGTTCTATTCTAAAAGATCAAGATGAAAACTTACTCTAAATGTTTTAAAGTTCACAAGATGACTTGTGTTGGGATCATTAGGAGGTAGGTTTGTGATTTAGAGCCCTGGAGGAAGAATGCTTCCAGGCCTCATTCATTATTGTATTTTCTTCTTTTCTGCAGACAGCTGGCTCTCAAGCTCTGGTTTCAGCCTCCCTGAAACCAGCCCCTGAGCTCAGCCACTTTTTTCTATTACATACCATTCACTGATCTAGAGGCACCGTCTGGAAGAAGCTATTTGGGGTTAAATTATGAGTTTCAGACCACAATGTTGCAAACTCAGCTAAAGGAAGTGAAATATGCTGTTAAACAAGATTAAGGGTCTAGTAAAAATTAGGAGATTCAAGGGTTTCGTTGTTGATAACTGGATAGTTCAAGGAGATGTGCTGAGGTCCCTGAATATCACAAGTTTGAACCCATATTTGGCAGTTCTATATGATTGCATTATTAGTGTTACTTCTCTGTCCGCATCCTCTTTTTGGGTAACTTTAAGTTTCTTCTGTGTTGAGAGAAGAGTGATATATTCTAAAGCATACCAAAATCTGTATCAAAATGTAGCTATTTCCAGAGTAAAAATGAACAACTAAATATGAACATTCTTTCTACCTCATCCCTTTCCTTTCTTTTCAGCCCTTACCCTTACAACCCAGCTTCACCCTGTCAGTGCCAACATTCAAATCTTTTTCTTCCCCCACTTTTATTACACACACCACCTCAGTCCCATTCAGGTCTGCATGTTTCCCTGCACTTTTTCAACCCTTCATATGCTATGACTTTCAACAAAACATGGGAGTAGAAATCTAGAAAAAAATACTGGAGACACTATATGGGATCCTCCCCTGAAGAAAAAAATCAAGGTATAACTTCCATCAGTCAGGAGGTTATAGGATCACAGCTTTATTGCTCTTAAGTCATAATGCAAAAGGTGTACTCTGCCTTTCAGCATGACTTAGAAGCTGTTCTGAGGAGAGCTGGTTAGTATGACTTACCAGCTCTCCTCAGAACAGCTGAGAATTAAAACCGCAGAAGGTTTCACGGTGAGACAGATTAATTTGCAAGACAATTTCAGAGCAGTGTGCCCAACTCTTTTTCTGATTACACTCAAATATAGGTTGTGAACTGAATTGTTCTTCAAGAATGTGCAGTGAGATTCCCATCTAGCGATAGGAAGTGCTCAAGAGACCAGAAATCAAACCAATGACTCTTATAGGAAATATAATATATTAATCAGACAGCAGGGCAAATATGAAAGAGAACTGGGAGAAATTGAGCAAATCCACAGCCCAGGAAAGTTTCTGATGCCGCTTCTTCAGAACTGCAACACTTTTTTCAGACAATGGAGGAACTTCACTAGGGAATAGCTATGAATTAAGGAAAACAACTTTCACTGTTAAACTCTCAAACAGCATGGGAAAAAAGTCAGCTCAAGAACACTATTAATGATCCAAAAATAGCACAGTAAGAATAGTGGATTCCTTTTCCCTGGGTAACTCAAGAAGACACACTGAGATTCTCAAGTGCTGCAAATCTGAACCCACAAAAATGGTAGGGTTCAGACACTTCACATACATCTGGGTAGTTTCTCTTCCAAAGGAGTTGTAAACTAAAAAAGAGCATATAGGTAACTGATGTCAGAATCTCAGTGCAGAATAAAATTATTAATGACATCAACAGAACTCTTCCACAGTGTGAAAAACAAAAACTGGGCATGCACACCTAGAGCCAGTGTCATCCTGTAGGATAAAGGAACACTATAAAGAAATATCAAACCTGCAGAAAGGTTTGGTCTGTTTTTTTTAAGGCTGAGTTCCAAAAATTGTTTACAACAAGAAAACAACAGATTAAAAATATACCCATCAAAGAAAGAGGTAGGGAAAGGAAACAAGATAACAAAAAGATTATTGTATTCTTTCCAAATCAAAACGTAGTTGATGAGGTTTAATACATACCTATCAATTCTATTCTATGTTCACTCCAGGGTGAGTAGAAATCAACTTGATTTATGGCAAGATAAATTTGAAGATAGATACTACATTAAAATATTGCCAGATGCAATTAGCAGTAAAACTAATAGGAGTAAATAGGAATGTCATGGAATTCCCATCATTAGCAATTTCTAAAGATATGTCTAGCAAAAACTTCTGTCAGGGAAATTCTAAGTATACTTATTTTGTCTTAGACCAGCAGCTAGGAACAGATGGTCTGTTAGCCTAGATTTCTGTGAAAACAGAAGCCATTGTAGTATGTTAAGATTTTTAATAATAGGTGTACATCAAAAATTATCACCTGATATCTGCTAAAGAACAGCATTATTGAGTGGCTATCTAGCTGACAGAAAGAATACACGAAAATTGAATTTATAATACTTGAATGTAAAAATCTTTGTTATTTACAGTAAGAGGAAGGACAATCCCTAAGATAGTGACAAAAGATAAGCAACTTGCACAATAGTACTACTGATGACATGACTTAATATAGAGCACATGCTTGTTCCTGATCTGGAATGTTTTCAGATGAACCACACCATCCACAGAAGTCAGAAGAGCCAGACACAAGGAAGAGTGGCAAGAGTCATAAGGTGCATACAAAAGTTAGGCTGGAAGATGGGTGGTATCTTGCAGATGGTTTGCCTAAATACTTTCCAGGACAGCATTAATACTTATTTCTTGCAATGCCAAATAAATCTTGAACAGAACAGGACAGGTATTGTCACTGTTTTGTCTTTTTATAAGCACTGATGTTAAATGAAACATCTTTTGCATTTTGTGCAAAGGAAATTTATGCTATGAGAAAGTGACAGCAAATTTCAGGCAAGGTAGGATTTTTAGAGCCTGTTTCCTTTGCAGTAGATTGAGACGTTTCCCTAAATTTCCATGGAACTAGTATCAGACAATAGAACTCTGTGAGTACTAGAAGATAAATATAGCTGATAAATTATGAAGGATTAAATAATGGTAAATCTATTGTTAAGGGAATTCCAACTATGGAAAAAGGAGTTACTCATTTTCCTGGCCACTGGAAAGAATATGAACAAGTTCAAGTTGTATCCACAGTTCCTTTGAGGAAGATACAGAGCACAGCAGACACTGTACAAGGATAGTTTTCAGGGTCACTCTATCACAGAGCAGTATGATCTGACTGATGGCTGCACACATGGATCAGCAGAGACTGTAACACTGCTGAGCAAGACAGATGGGGAAGTGACATTGAAAAGACAACACTCATGCTGCATAACAAATCCAAACTTCTCCCAAAACATGCTGAACTCTCCAAGGAGTAGGAAACATGGTAATTATCTTTAGTTACAAGGTTTTCTTTTCCAAACCACTGTCAATATTTAGAAGTGTGTTCATGCTGAAAGTACCTTTGAGGGAATCCAAAATATATCTTCAAAACCATTGTATTTTCCTTATAAATCTTCTTCAGTTTTAGATATCCTACTGATTTGCCTTTTAGATGCTAATATCTGAATATATCAAATTACCTCTCTCACCTGAATGCCCTATTGTCCAAAAGACTTACATTCCAGGAATTGTTAAGCTTGTCCCTTGAAATGCACAAAAATGCATGCCAGTGCAAAAAATGAATGAATAAATTTCCTAATGACTATGTCAATTTGCAATTTTCTGTCACACAAGCATTTGTGATTACTATATTTAACACAGTCCTATTGCTGCTTCTCTTCATTTTCTCTCTTTTGCATTTCACAAAGTCCCAATAATTTACATACCTAACACCTAGAATACTTGTACTATGATGTATTTGATAATCAAGGATTAACCTAAGCAAATAGTCATACTTTGTCGTGATACATCTTTGCACAGAAAAGTGGCAATAGTTAAATGGATGCACAGTGTTCAAGTTATTTGTGGAAAGAAAAAATACAAAAGAACAATTATGTGCCAAAGTCACTTACAGGATCATTTCCAGAAATGTAACTAAGATTTTTATAATGAACAGTTGGGGGGATTTTTCTTATGTTTTTGGCAAAGGACACTTTGCCTGGCAGCACTGAGAAACTCTCCATTCTTCAACATCTATATACCTGGAGACTATCAAATTTTAGGGTTGTTTTAAGCCAGACACTTGAAGTCAGTTCCATGTTTGTGAACACAAACATGCTCACTGTCACCTCATGGCCAAGGGCACCTTAGAATGAAGATCCTGTTTTAAGAAATGGAACAAATAGGAAGATGGACATTTCTGACATTTATGACTAAAAGCTTTAAAATTTTAAATCCAAGTGTTGAATTCTCTGAGGTTTCCTCACAGCTTACACACTTCACTCCTTTCTCAATGAGACACCTCACAAATAGATTCCTATCAAAGCTTTTTTCCTCATCTTTGAGTCTACTATCCTGTGTAACAGCCCATAACTGGGATCACCCTTTTCCAGCATCTCTGGCAACTGCCATGACCGTATTTGCCTGTTTGGGTTTTTTTCCATTATATACTACACTCAGAGCAGGCAGAATTACTCCCAGTAATCTTGGCTAAGACAGACATTTTTTCTGAAGAAATTAAAGATCCCTGAATTTGCTATCCAGGCTCCTCTTGAAGTTTGTCCCTCATTTGCTTTGCAAGACCCAACACTTCACTCCAGCGTCCCCTTAAAAAAAAACTATAGAAAAGATTCAATTTTACCATTTTCTGCACTGTTTTTGCAGAGATGTTATTTTCTCAGCAGGTTTAAGAGAGCTGAGACTATAACCAAGGTTTCATCCCTCTCCCTATATAAGTTCTTGTCAGGCAGAGAAATCTCTTCCCATTGTGGTCTCCCAGTTCCTCTTTCAAAGAATTCTCTGCAGGAGAACCTAAGATTTTGGTTATCTGCTTGTCTCCAGAAGGAGATAACTGAGGGTTAACCAGACTCCTTGATTTTTCTGCTAACAGGAAGTGTACCTCATCACAGGTTTTCCAACATCCTACTTATTTCCTCTTTCTTCCTGCTTTCTTTTACAAGCCCAGCAAGTGTGCCTTTTTGCCAATCTTCCATTTAAGTTACAAATCCAAGATAGGCAAAATTGTCGCTCTCCCCGTTATACCTTAATTTCTGATTCAGGTTCAGCCATGGGACCTTTGCAGGTTGTGAAATTAATTTCCACTTTTTTATCGTCTCTTAGTAATCTTCCCTTCCTGTAATAAGCTATCAGCATGACCAGTGCCTTTCAGTTTGCAAGTCATTTCTATCTCAGATGACATGAGGCCGAATAGTTACTCTTAATCCTCAAAGATGGGTGGAATAAGATGTGTGGCTATTACTTTTGGATTACAGAATGGTTTTCAGGGCAGCAGTGCCCAAAGGCTTCACCTAGGACTGGGGCTGGCATTGTTGCCAGCAGCACCATCCTCCACCTCCAGTCCCCAGATCCTGGGGGTGCAGGTGGATTCACAGAGCGTTCTGCAAGTTCTTGAACCTGACTGGACTGAGTCAAGGTATTAAAGAAAATATGCTTTTCTTTTAAACTCTTATATATTCTTCATTCCTCTAGATTTTATATAAAGGAAATTTAAATTCATTTATTGCAACATTACCCTTCATAAAATTACTCTTTCTTATTTAAGACTTCCGTCCTTGGGGGAATAGGACAATTCCATATCTCTTTTAAATATATACACCTTTGCTCCTATTCACACTAAAAGCCACCTGAAATAGATTTCCTTTTAAACAGTGAAGTAAATAACCATGCAATTAAGGAGAGTTATGTATTTCAGCAAGTTGTATCCTGATATTAATCAAACTGCAATATTGTTATACCTCACTCAGTTTCAGACACTGACATCTCTCCATTGTTATTGATTAATGGTTAAAACTCTCTAAGGTTATTATAAAACACTGTTATAAGTAACTTGTATTATTTAGATACTTAATGGGTATGATCTCTACACATATGAATTATATCCCACTTCTTAATTACAGAGTCCTCTAAAATCTAATTTAAATAGTACTTAAGCAGATTAAAATTTAAAAAACAAGCAAACAAACAAACAAAACCCAAAAGCAAGACAGTTTGCAAAATGATACACTTACGGTTTCTCAGCACTGCAGAGGTTTTTCCACAGACTGTTTGGTACAGTACCATGTTTCTCAAAAATCTTACTAGATCACTCTAATATGGATTTACATATTGAAACTGAATTAATGTCAATCATAACGTGAAAATTCAATAAAACACAACTCTAATTGTTCTTTGGAGACTTAGCAATAACTGCTCCCATATCAGTCAAGGAGATGGCTTTCACATGTTCTATTTTTCAGGCATAACAAATGTACGTTTCTTTTGGGCACCACATTCTTCTCAAATCAGTAGTTCATTCAGCATGATGTTGATAGCTGCCTTAACAGCACAGCACAGCACACAGGGGTCACACTTGATGAAATTGGAACTGTATTCTGTCAACAGTAATCATGGGGGTGCTTTGCTCATTTCCTGCTATAGCTGTCCCATGGCAACACTGAGATGCAGTACTCATTTTTTAAATACATAAATGACTCCTTAGATGACACATTTCTGGCTCAGGTTTGGCAGAGGCATGCTGAAAACAAAGACTTTTTTGAGAAACTATCACAGCTGCTTCCATTATATGCAAATTTGTAGGGAATGTGCTAATCTCGGGGGAGGGTGGAGCTTTGCTGTAGCAGTAGTGGTGGTGGCCTGAGGCATTTCCAGAAACTGATAACAAACATTTTCACTTCTGGCCATTCTCCCCACGTTTTGGTGAATTTCCCAAGAAATGCCTGAAAGTCATTATCCCAGTTAACCCTGCTTTTGGGGTTGTTGCTGCTAAAGCAGATCAGACAAAGTCATGCTAAAAATTCCACTTTTTATCTGTATTACATCCTGGAGTGTTAAAAAAACAGCTGATGGTATAAATTTCTGGAAAAAAAATGATTTGGTACATGGGAAACCAACTTTGTGATTTTCAGAATATTTACTTTTCTAAGATCATTTTGTTGCTCATTAATCATGAACAGGTATTGTACATACAGCTCATTAAGCAGTTACAGGATGAGTGAGGATATTGCAGGCCTTTGCCCTCAGCTCTGTGAATGTCTAAGTTCTGATGTAATAAAACCTGATGGCAGCACCAACAACTCCAGCCATTCAAATAATAGCTTCACTGAGAAAATTAGAAGTCACACCATTGTGGCTATTTTTTTTCTGTTAATATTAGCACTCAAACTAAACATCTGAAGATTAACAAAATGAATTTTTAGAAAAAAACATGTATTAACTCACCATATGTCCCTAGAAGCACCTTTTCTTTTGGTTTTTACATTCTAGAGGGATTTTAAAAACAAAATATAACACTAGCCAAGTGCAAGATCTACAGATATATGTAAGATTTATGTATTTATGACATATGTCTACAATAGGATTCACTGCACAACCACTTTGCATTAGGGGACAGAAACACAACTCAAAGTAAGACGACATACAATGACAAGCTGTGTATTGGTATATAGACAAAGCCCAGTGTGCCTGGAATATTGAGAGGGAATCTTAAGCTAGCCATATATCAGCTGTCTTTTGTATTGCCTCACGGATGTAAATGAAACCATGTGTGTTTACTATCAGCATCTGATTAACCACTGAATTCTCACCATAGCTCTGGAACATTTTTATTTGGTGCCAACCATTGTCTGTAGCAGTGAAACAGGACTGTTTCTATTAGAGGAGGATGAATTTTAATTCTGATAAGATGTGGGGATGAAATGTTAACTTAAGCCAAATGAATATTCATATAGGAAAGTGAAAATAGGTGTCAAGAACTTGCTGCACTTAAGTCCTTGGTTACATGAAAACTGTACACCGTTCGACAAAACAACAGGGATCCTAATGATCACTTTCCCTATATAATTTATTCATCTATTCCAGAGCAGTGCTTCAGGGCTTAATGAGTTATTTGTAAAGCTCTGGCTGAAATGCACTCTCTAAATGCAAAACACTATACCATTTACAAAGAACGAAGTAGTGTAGATTACTGGTTCAAAAAAAACAGTAAAGTTCATCAACATGTGCATTTGAAGGGTGTATTACTTCACCAGCTAGGAAAGCACCCCCTGTTAATGTCCTGTCCAGTTGAGAGGCTAAGTGTGCTTCCTTCCCACTGAATCCACTCCAAAGTGCAGAGAGAAGGGAAGATGTAGAACTGTCTCTTCTCTTGTTTTCACCTCATTTCACCCTTATTCTCCCCACATGGGGAAATCCTGTACCATATTTCTAAGAACTTCTCAGACAAGAAATAAACAAGACTAAATGGCCATAGCATTCCCTTTGGAGAGAGCTTTTCTTCATTTCCAAGCAATGTCATCTTACTGACATGGCCTAAAATCTCTTGCTTTATCCTAAGAGTTCCAGCACTTAAATCACTATCACTAACATCAAGAACAGAGTGCTGGAACACCAGGAGAGTTGAGCTCTTTCAACCTGCCTCTACCACCTTGGCACCCTGTTGAGATCAACCATTATTCCTTGCATAGCCATGTTTCTCCTTCGAAGATCTGATTTCTGAAATACAGATTTCTGAAGGTCCCTGACATACAAAGGGCTTCTGTAAGCAGAAATGGCAAACAAAATGATCTCATATTTCTGTGTGCTCTCTTGCCCATTGTTGCAACACCATCACATCTGTTAGAGAGGCTGTAGTGCCTTTTTAACCAGTTACATGTCTGTTTGAAAAAGTGAGATTTCCAAAATGATAATTTTCCTAAACTCTAAATTTGTTTTCATTCTTTGTACACTAGGATAGTTGCATTATCACTAATCATAAAAACTGATATAACACTAGTGACGGTGAAGAATAGTTCCACTAATTCTAGAGAAAATCCAAGACTTTATAAGACCAAGTTTTAGTATGCAAAGAGAAACATCAAGCACAATAAACACTGTGAAATTAAATAGTCCTTTTCCCCATGTTACCTAACTGTTGCCCAGACACTCTATTTCCACAGCTTACTGTGCACAATAAATGAGAAGTCAGGAAAGGCAAAAGCTTGGCTTTTAATTTGTCACATCTTTCCGTCCACGTGTTCATCTGTCCCCCACCTGCAAATGGTGGCCACTTTTACAGTGACTCTTCCTTTCTTCGTACATGGCTTAGACTGCACCTTGGGACATGTGAGAAGGTGCAGTTTCTATTTTATGCACCAGTTCCAAAGTACCAAAAAAAAAAAAAAAAAAAAAAAGCTGTCACTGGTTCACAGCAGACTCATGGACAGAGAAGGGTACAAACTGTTGTTGAAGTCTTTTTATTAGATAGCCAACTTTACATGTTACATGTCATTTTTCCACATTAGCCAGACATACTAAATAGTTTGGCTAAAATCTAATCTAATTACCAAGGGTCAATGTGGAGACTGCATTCTGTTGGGAAGGAAACAAAAAAAAAAATTGCAAAAAAATTGACATGGGAAAACAAAAAGACTGGAATTTGAGAAGATACCATTTTCCTTAGCAGTACTGTGTAAGCAGATCACATTATAGAAACCAGTGTCTATCAGAAAGAGGACTTAAGTTAATTACAATGTGGTTAAGATTACATGTTATTAATTCCTGTTTGCAGGAAGGTCATGTCTAATGATTTCCTCTTGGAATTACTGTTTTTTTGCAGCTGGACCATTACAAATTTTGATGCTTGTGAAGTTATTCAGATTCTTGCCAGCAAAAGTGTCAGTTCCCTGATGTTTCTCTGATGCCCCAGTGGGATTCTGTGTTTCTCAAGGGATTTATTTTTTAATAACACATGCGAAAGTCTGCAGTCATGTCTCACAAGGGGAGGCCTCGTGACCTGAGTGCAAAGAGCCAGAACACAGGGAAAAGTGAGAAAAATGCTTTCAGACAGATAAGGGGGAAGAGAATGAGAAATGCAGCTCCTTCCTAGTACATGGGGGATTTAGACAGATTTTCAACATTCTTTGAATTTTGCTAGTTTTACAAGTTCTGAATTTGTTCTACAGTTTGAAAATTCTTTTGTTTTGACATTTGCCTAAGCAGGAACATCATTCCTAGTACCTGCTTTTGAGCTCCTGCAGGAAAGTCAGCGAAAGTAGCTGTCATTGAAAGAGGCAGCAAATCAATGTAAGAAAACTGTTGATCAACTTCCTGCTTTCCCGTTCCCTGCAGCAATAAGCTCTGAAAGGCTTTTTCAAGGAACATAAAAATTGGATGCAAACTAAAGGTCATAGTGTTTTCCAGAAAATTTTAAGCTTAAGCATTTACTAAGGCTTTGTTCACATACAGAAATATCAATGTCACTAAATTCATTTAGCAACTTATTTGGTAAAGTGCTATCATCCTTCTGTGGGCACATCAGAGTATTTTACCAGTCTAAAAACCCAGATGTAGTGTTGTTTCCAAGAGCAAAGACACACGACTGAGGAGGATCCTGTTATGGCACCAATACAATCTATAGCTGAGACAAGCTAAGGGCACAGTTACAGCTTGTCACCAGTCACATTTAGTCAATGTGCCCATGTCTGCCACACAAGAATGGGGAAAAGATCTGGGGGGCTAAACAGCATCTTTGTTTTACCTGAAAGTGAATCCCACCCTGCTGTTCCTTCCCCAGGCCTCTTGAGTGACATTTCTCAGTCTTTGCAGGCAACCTGAGGCACTCAGACATTCCACTCATTCCACCTGCCAGTGACCTAAACTCTCACCTCTCTTATCCCTTTCCTTCCCACAGCTGACCTGAAGTAAATCCTGCCTTCACACTGGACCCATACCTTGACACAGCTTCCAAAAACAATGCAGTTGCAAAATGGTACAACTGCTACCTGCAGATAAGGTTCAGTCTATTCTACAGAGCTTTGATGATACAGTGCATCAGCTAAGAACATGGAAAAAACCACACCTTACCTTTTATGGCTACACCTGCAAAATGAGAGAATGGTTTGTTGACTTAGTTTATGGCTTTCAGGGAAATAAGACCAGACGAAAAATTTGCATCTGTCACACGGTCCATCTTCAGTTTGGTCCTCTGCTATTCTAGCAGCACCAGTGCAGGCAAATACTACTTACATGGGTGAGAGATGCAGGTTTTTTAACAGCATTCTAGTGGGAGTAATTGCAACTGGATTTAAGACAGAACTTGGCAGGTTTAGGAAAGAGACTGAATACTCTTGTACCTGTGATAGCAGTAGGCTGAATGCAATGATCCAATTAAAAGAAAGAAGGAAAACGAAAGCACTGAAGTCCTGCAAAAAAACTGATCTGAGCTTCGAAAAGAACAGCAGAAAGAAGTTAGTTACACATTAGCCAACTCACATGCTCCCTCACCGCTGGACTGCTGAAGCTCACAAAGCTCACAGAGAAGTGCATGTCCCAGCAAAGCTCAGGGCAGTCACTGCCACAGAATGTCTCCCCTGCCACAGAGAATAAGAAAATATTACAAAGTAAGAACAAAACGGAGAGAGAAAACCCTTCAACCCTCCTCCATACCTACTCCATTTCCCAGACACAAAGGAATCTTGGGAAAAGAGGGAGAAGGGAGCTAATATTTACAGGGCTGGCAATGCATCTGCAGTTCCTAGCAGCAGGGAGACTGAGCAGGCTACTACTTGTGGTATTGCAGTGACTACAGGCCTTAAATGCAGTCAGGGTGCTACTGACAAGGTGCCATGAGAGCATGCTGAGTAGCTTATCTAAGGGGTGAGCTACCCTTCAGAGGCAAAAGCAGCCTCCTGAGTAAGGCCAGTGCCATGTCTACTAGCTAATGCTTCTCTCCCTTCCCCTCTACCTCCAGTTCTTCAAAATCCAGTGGCGGTCCACTTCAACCAGATTTTGGTGGGTGGGTGGGACCCATACAGCACAATGCAGAACTCCTGAATCAAGATGCAGGAAGTGGTTTGTTCTGCAGACAGTACAACATCAACTCAGCCTTGTTAGGAAAAGGCATCTGACAGATTGCTAGGAAAGAGGTGCACAGCATTTGCCGAGCTCTAACTGTATTCCACAGACCTGGAGGTGGAAGAGGGAAGAAAATAATGGATTCATTCTGAGAAGCAATAGTTTCCCACATCCTGAAAATGTGCTTGGAGATTTGGGAAAGTCTGCAAAGCGGGGTGAAGTTTTCCACTGTGAAACAAGCCGTATTTCTGCTGTTTCCACCGGGAAGGGAACCCACTTCCTTGCTGGCCTTCTGCAACTTAATGTAAATGAACTTAATGTTCATTTCTGCTGAACAATATTTCAAACCTCGAGTTGAAAAAAATGAGATGCAGCTTTTAAAGCTGCAATAAGGCCACCTACAATTTCTAGTGTCTCTGAAGTGGGATAACACTATTCCTGTGTGGGTAGGAGAGAAATTTAACTATAAAGGAATGGTTACACTGTGGATTATTTGTGAAGTTTGTTTGTGCTTTACTAAAATTGCTTTGCAAAACATTTTAATTTGCATGTGGTAGCATTTTTCATCTAGCAGTTTAATTGACAAATATTTAGTATGCCCCTGCCAAAAAAAAAAAAAACACAAGAGAAAATTAACATGCAAGTCAAACAGCAAAGGACCAATTCAGATCCCCTTGGATTGTTTTTAGGAATCAAAAGCCACTTGGAGTAAACATTTGCCAGCTCAACAATTTGAAATGTCCTGAACACATCTCTCTAACAGCCTGTGTAATAATTGACAGAGCACAGTACATGGAAAAGATGCCAGCACATCACAAATATGAGGCTGCTGAGAGGATTAAGTATAATCCTTTCTCACCAATGAATACAGAAAATAAGAAATGGAACTGTATTGTGTTGAATAGCACTGAGTCAAAGATACACTTATCACAAGCTTTTGGGGTCTTTTGCTCAGCAGAGCCTCACTGAGAAGGTCATGCATGAATTCCGAAAAAATGGCATTATTACTGTGGAATTCCAGGCAAAGCAGGAAATAATCTTTAATTAATGTGTGAAGAACTTGCATTTGGCAGAGTCTGCCAAATAAAGACAGAGTCTGCCAAATAAAGACAGAGCGGTAGCTTTCTTATTAGGCTGATAAAATTGACCAAAAGTGAAGAAATGCCACAGTTAAAAAGCATTAGAACAATGGATTTTTACTAGGAGACGTAATAGAAATCCACAGGGAATCCTGACAACACTCACCAAGTTTTTTGTCCTGAAATCAAAGGTATTTCTGACAGAAACGTAAAGAAAGCATCTTAACATTTTCTGCTTTTGTAGACTTTGACTCAATATTTGATCTCAGACACTGTAAAACACAAGTAGATTCAAACTTACTCATTAATGCTAACAATTCAAAACTACTGTACTTTGGGTTTTCTTACTGGTTTTTTTATTGTCCTCGCCATTCCATTTCCAATTGCCATCTCCATCTCCCACCAGCTTGTACAGGTATTTTTGTCATTTGTAAAATGCTGAGAGAACTTGAGATAATAGGCACTGCATAAATGTCATGTGTTATTTTAGTGAAACTGGGACAAACTGCTAGTTTCAAACATAATTGGCTACAGTGGAGAAACTGGAGCATCCATAGAAAAATGGGACAAGGTATGTATGAGGTGCTAATATTTGTCCTAAGGTGGTAGATTTGCTTCTGTTCATAGGAGCTCACCCCTATATTTAGGGGTGTGATCAAGAGCGTTAAAAGAATTTCATCTTTATTTAAAAACATTTCCTGGGAACAGGAAGCAATTCAGCAAATCAATGTGTTTGTTTTTCACATCCACAAGCCAAAATTTAAATCTAGCTTAAGCCTAAAGGGAAACAAGTTGGGCAATTTCAGCGTAATCCCTTCAGAAATGTATTCTCTTCACATGAACAGTGTTCAGCACAGTAGCAGCTCTGTGCAGGAGAAGCCTCACACTGAAACAGAAGAACTGCTACAGTTCAGCTTAGAAAGGAGAGTCTTTACTGGCAGCCTTTATAATAATATCCTATATAAATTCATAAATAATCTTAGCATATTGACATCCTGTAACGGAAATGTGGAAAATGTGCCTAGGAGCTGCCTACATTAATCTTCATTCTATCCTGTACTGGCGTTTGTCCCAGTTTCCTACGCCTGAAGTTTACAATATCTGTTTTTAAAGGAACACACTGACCCTTATAGAGACAAGACTAGAAAGCCTGATTCGCTCCTAGTTTTAATTTTCACATCCTCTTTCCTCATAACAAGTGGGTTTTGAAGTGCCAACAAGCCAAAGGAAAACAGTCTTTATGTGAATAAACCTGGCATACAAATCCGATGACTAAAGAATGTGGATTTGTTGCACTGCTGGGCCTTGTGGTGAGAGAATAATATGAAGTAGCAGTATGCAATGGAGCTAAGGCCTATGGTCCAGCCTGGCAGTATGTATCAACACTGGCCAACAGCGTTTTATCATGGGCTTTAAGCAACTACCCACAAGGTAATGCCTCAGTTAAAGTCACACAACCGTTTGCAGCCACAGTCTGCAAACTTTGCCATGACCAACAGTGATTCTGCCTTCATGAAGCAGGTTTGATACAGACAGGAAACTCCCAGTGCCTTCTCTGACTGAGAAAGTGAGAAGTGAGATCAGAGCCAGCCAACTGAGAGCTGCTCTGCAGAAACACTCATTTAAAAGTTCCTGGGAAAAGGCAAGGAGGTTCAAGGCTTTCTGTAGAACAGAACCATTTCACTCATCCAGGAGTCTCTCACAGCAAAACACTTCTAGTGTACATGCAGATCTCCTGGCAAAACGGCTCATGTCATCACCAGAAAAACCACCCCCTCTCAAGGTTGTGAAACAAGCTGTCTATGTAAGAGCTCAAGTTGCCAGTGTACCTGTTTTGCACATGGACCTGTACTGTCACTTCAGGAGCCCACTGAAGTTCATCCCTCTTCAAAACACAAGATGAACACTACCAAAAGACTTAACATGCATCTACAACAAGCCAGAGTCCTGGCCACTGTGTTGGGGAGGAGACTACTCTGGGACAGCTGTCCTAATGCCACCAATGTCCCCAGCTCTCCCTCTGCTAAATTCTTCTCCCTGTGCAGCACTGAGTTTTCTACCAGTACAAGCACCCCTTGCAAAGCTTAATGCATCACATGGAAAAAGACACTGCCTGTACAGACCAGTAAATGCTGTGGAAGGCAGGCAGGTAGACTGCTTCTCCTTCAAACCCTTAGCAAAGGGAATGGGGCCTGCCAGGGTGTCCTGTTCATAAGACGTCACTGTCATGCTCTCTAACTGAAGACACTGTCACCAAGGCAGAGGAAGAGGTAATGTGACACCTAGGTTTGGTATATATACCAAAAGCCAGAAGGATGAGCAATGGTATATCTGATAAACCTACCTGTGGCTACACCAACATGTGTCTCCAAGATCTTACTTTCTGCTGAATGGTGTGAATTCATTTTGGATTCTCAGGCACTTTCTGAGATGAATGCATAGTTTCCATACCAGTCTGGTCCAAGGTTAGCAAAGGATCCTGCCTGCTGCTCTTGCTTATCCAAGCCAATTTAGAGAAATCAAGGCAGTCAGTGTATTCACTAACACTCCATGATACCAGCCCCTGGAAGAAAAGACGACTACTTTGTAAAGTTTTTCTAAGCAGAGTTCCTCTGTTGCAAGGCTGTTACCCTACAGCTCCTGTTACACACAGGAGTAGATTATAAACTCTGCTAATGGAGATGCAGCAAGTCAAACTTTGTACACTTTCAGCACAGCTACCATGGGTTTAGTCTGGCAAATTAGGACAAAGGGTTTGCTCCTCATAGATACCATGAGGACAATGCTAGATGACCACATAAATTAAATCCAATGTACCTTTTATGCACTACAGATCAAGAATTGTTTCTAACATTTTGAAGTTTTCCCTCTGATGCATGAACATAATTCCCACTGATGTCTGTGAGGTGATCCATGCCCCAATTCCTGTTATCCTGGCACACTGCTCTCAGTGACAAGGGACACATGGGACAAAGACAACAAAAGAGACATTATTAAGGCAGGTAAAACTTCCCACAGGAGTAAGTCTTAAAATATATATGTTAGATGAATGGAAACAGAAACCATTTGCCTGAGGTTGCCTTTTTTACTCAACTAAAAAGACATCTATGAAGAAAAAAAATAAAGAGATGATTCCACTGCCTTGGCAAGGCACACAGCCTGAACACACTCCATTCACAGCTTTCCCTCACTTTCATACAAACACTATGGTCTACTCTAGCCAAAGTTTCACCCCCTAGGGCTGATGTAATTTGCAGTTTGGCTTTATCAGTTGTGCATAGCAATGTAAAGATCCCACAGCTAGGCTGCTGCTTGCTCCTAACATCTCTCCTACTCCTCCCACTCTGCCCGGGCTTGCTGCACGAAGGGAGCTGCTGAAACGGGTTGAGTGCCCTGTGGTGGAGCACTGTGTCAAGGGCATTTACCACTGAAGCCCAAAGCCTGCTTCCTGACCCCGGTGTTATCATGATACAAAGGGGTCACAACCCAGCACACATCACTGTACTTTGAGGTATTGCTTTGAGACAGGATATACAACACAGTACTGCCAGCCTGCTGCATATTCAAACTTGGAGCCGTCCCTAAACCAAAGAACAATAATTTAGAAATATTTTTATTTTAATAAACAAACAAACATCTAGGATTCTTTGTTTTCTGAGCTTTGTTTTCCAAGCACTAGTTGTGCACTCTCAAGAGTCTAACCACCCCGGTGAGAACTAGAAACATCTCATTTTCAGACAAAAATCTGTCAGCCTGGCCTAATCACATGACTCAAGACCACCAAAAAAAAAAAAAGGTGGAGTGGGCAAGAAAAGTGTAAGATACTTAATAAAGCATGAAAACTAGCAGTATCCAGTTCAAGCATACATCCCACAAAACTAACAGCCAAATTTTTTCTAAGAACTATCCTAACTCAGGAGAAACTGAAGTTTAATAAACCTCCTCAGGTTTACATTTTACTTGCAGACAAAAATGAAGACTTCTGGCAGGGTGAAAGGCCAGACAGAGCTTTATCTCTACCTTGTCATTATTCAGAACATCTTTGTTTGTTACTGCAGCACAATTTTGCAGCAGTGAAATTTCAACATATGGGAACAGGAACTAAGGGCAAAGAGAAGCACATACAGACGGAAGCGCATGAAAGAGCAGCCAAACACATCCAAAGCAGCTTCAGAGTTTATTTCACTCTACTCTCATCCCAACCATGCAGTAAATACAAAAACCAGAGGAAGGATATCTTGTGATTGAACACTGGCCTTGGGACATCTGAGTTCAGTTCCCAAATATTTCATAAACTTGTAGACTCTGTTGTCATCTTACAAATATACAAAGGAAGATCATGTTTCCTTTCTTGCACGCTCGTTCTGTCCTTCTTCATATTGTGGATCAGTCTCTTAATTTATGTGAACTACTTAGCAAAAGGAAGCTCTGATCTCAGCTGGCACCTGTAGCTGCTGTAATAGCAAATAGTAACTGATAAGAAATCTGAACCAAAACCCACTCCAAACCTTTGCAAAAGTTCCCTTAGGAGCAGGAACATTTCTGCTGCAAATGCACTTCTACCTCCAAGCCCATCATGAGCAGACATCCCATGGTTCTTATTCTAAAAACCTCTGGCTTTTTGACTAAAATACTTAAAGAAATCTAAAAATACAGTAAGGACTAAATCATGCTGCCTGAAATTCTACCTTCCCTCCTCTCAAATACTATGCCTTTTATTCTGAAATGGACAAATGACAAAAGCAACGACGAAAGGGTGATTATTAATCTTTGATCCTGAGTCACTTTCTCCTACAGAGCCCTATTCTTCATCTCAGGAAGTACAATACAAGAGCACTCCCACAGCCTGATTAAAGGTCCAGGTATGGGGTCACACAATGCACAAAGAGAGCTGCAGAGTTTCAGAGAGCAATGTGTATTTAATGTCTGACTAAATGCAAGTACGATAAAGAACGAAATAATGAACATTCCTAATGATTGCCATAGCTGTGAAACTGCCACAGAACTGCTTGAAGTAATTGTGGTAAGAATTGAGTTTCTTTTCAAGAAACAAATTACCAAATCTGTTTTCCAGAGTGCTAGTCTGGGTGATTACAAAACAGAACTCACTGAGAATGCCAAATTGTTGGAAAATGGCAGCGTGCTCTTCTCAACAAAAAACAGCAAAATGGACCTAGGTTTTACTGTCTCACCCAAAAGCTAAGGAATTAGAATTGAAAACAACCTGAGGGAGGAGCTAACAACTGGGATTTCAGGTTTGTCAGCAAAGAGATGCCTAGGAGAACGGTCAGAAGTTACACCTGGAGACTTAGAAGATAATGACGAACTTCAAATAGGTATCATTTGATCAAATAGGACCATCTGGTCCCTCAGAAGACAAATCATCATTAAATCCAGTTTCATGAGAACAACTTGGCCTAAGATGCAAAATTTATTACTTTCTAGGAAAGATGCTCAGTCCAGCTCTCCCTTTAGTTCCTTTATGGTAACTGAAAAATAAGAAAAAATATTTTAAAAAATAAATAACAAAGTCTGAATTTCAAAGAGTCCACAAATAAACCGCACAATTCTGGCTGATGAAAATAGCAACCTGCCTGCAAGCTCTTGAGGCTGTTGCCTAAAAAATTGACTTTCATGATGACTTTTCTACAGAGGATTTGTAGTGCTCTGAAAAGCATCAAAATTGCAGATGACAACAAAATTGTCTCTCTCTGAGAGCAGGCAGTGCAGGGACAGCGACAGTCTCGCAGCCAACCCACTTTGGAAATGGCATCTGCACCCCACCGCCCTGCATTGGGCAGGAGCCTCTCTTGTCACCAACACAAAGGAGGACGTGTGAGCATGAAATCCACTTTGAGCACTGTTCGCTCCACAGAGCTGAGTCTAAAGACTGCCTTGGCTACGACACCATGAGGAGCTGCATTTTGATGTTCAAACTGTCAGAAAATACCTTTTTCGTTGTTTTTAAATCCCTCTACAATTCATATGATTTTTACATTCTAAGACACTTTAGGAATCCAGCTTAAGAACTCGATTCTTATTATCGACAGAGATTGTAAAAGGGAAACAGTTATAAAGATTATGGGCAATCTAAAATTCCCTCAAGAATACTACATCCTTGGTCAGATACGAAAAAGCAACTTTCTTCTATAAACTCACAATTTAAACTCACCATTAGGAAAACCTCACCATTTCATATGCATTTTACTAGCTCTAAGAGCAATTCAGGAGGTATCAAGAACTCTGCTCAGTTTATCAACTGATGAGCAACTGCCTAACTAATCTGAACATAAAGACTTGATCTAAACATAAAGGCTTACCCCCCTATTCTGTCAACAGTCTTATTTAATCTCTTAAGTTTTGATTAGACAGAATACAAAGGAGGAGTTTGGAACCATTTTATAACAGAAACTAATAAATAGCAGGCAATTTTAATTTAAATCTGGATTTAGTCAGAGGTATTCTGGGAAGACCTAAAGTATGAAAATATATTGGCTACTAAATATTACAGGGGCTGTTGTCCTGACAACTGTATATGAGTAGAAGCAAAAAGATTTTGTGACCTTGTTTCTGTGTGTACCTGTGAAAAGAAACAAACAAAACTAAACCGACAACCAAATGCAAATGATCTCTGCTTGTGAGGACTCATAAAAAGCCACAGATCTACAAAGGGGGTACCAAGGACACTTGGCAGTATGCTAGAAGAAAGCAGAACCATCACTGGTAATTGACACGTGGTAAAATCCCTACACATTTAGTGTAATCATTACTTAAGAACTGCACTAAAGACAGGAACAGCTATCAAAGATTGAGCACAGGTATTTCAGTAAGGCAGCTCTGCATGATGTTATTCTTAACCTTCCCTATTTTTTAGTTTCTAAAAAAGCTGCTGCATCTATCCACTGTACCAGGAAATTCAGTGGGATGAATGGCTCTAAATTTAGGATGCAGGACGCTGCAGCTGTGATAACATTTTGGAAGTGGAAGGCGTAGTAGATACATGACAAATTTAGATAAGACAACTATTTTTAGTCAAAGCTAAGCTTGGTTTCGGCTACTTTAGCAAGATCACTAATTTGGCCAATCAGTTCAGATACACTTTATTCCAGCTCTCCTTCTCACCTGCAAAAATACTGCATATCCATTCTCCCTATTTGTGTTCTGAAAATTAACAGGTAAAGCAGGAGAAAAATAATCATAAACTTGTCACACAGCATTTCTGCTGCCCACTCCTAAGCATCCAGTTGCAGATACTTGGAGATTGGCCAGCAGGCTGTCTAGTCCACTATACCCTGACATAGTACAGCCATGCTCTTCCATAATTTTCTCTCATTCAACTGCCTTTGTTGGTCTCCTCCAAATGGATCAAATTATCTGCTGATCTATTTCTGCTAAGTTCAGCATTTTATTGTATCAAGAGTTAATGCAACCTAGTATATCTCTTCCACTTATTTCAAGCTTAAAACATTGCTCCATGACTGGATAATTTTTTTTTCTTCCCTCCATTTACATCCTTTCCTCCTCTAAACACATCTTGTCTTCAAACTAATCCATCCCACTTTCTTAGGCCTAAACCTGGCTTCTGTTGGGTCTCATTTTGACACATACTTGCCTTGTCATTTTTAGATAGCAAGTTTTCTATCACCCAGAAACAGATCACTGACAGCCCCAAGTGACAGTTTTAAAATCAGACTCTGGGTTTTCCAGTCAGGAACTATCAGACACATGGCTTAAAAAATTTAGTATCGAATTTTGTTGATAGATAGATTTTTTAATACATTTCAGTGGAAATGAGTCATTTTGACCAAGATCTGAATGCAGTTGTGTTTTCGGTAATACCAAGACAGGTTTTCATTAAGAAACAGCATACAAATTAAAGCTAATTACTTCCAAACTGATCTATAAAAATTCCTCCAAAGAAAAGTTGGGTTGTTTGGGGTTTTTTGAGGAGAAATTGGCAATAATGTTTCAAGTACCACTGTAGCTCTGGTCTCCAGCCAGGAAAGCGTAGGGAGCAGTAAATCTACTGGCACAGTCCTAATTGTTTAGTGCAACTGAGGTTTGGGCATCTGCAGCAGAGGAGTAGTTTTGAGCTTCTTCAACAGCATGCAGTCAAGCAGATTATGTGTTTGAAATGAAGCAACCTCTGGCTGCTCATGGGCCCAATCCAGCATACATTTTATCCACAAGGAAATCCCAATCTGTAACTCCACAGAGTTAGACCCACGTCTGGAAAGTGTGGAGCAACCTCACCTCCCAGTGCACTTGGTGGAAGCTATTGCCTGCAGATCTGAAGAACTGGCTGCACCATAATCAAATACACACACATTTCTATACCCTCAACTATGCCAGTGAAACTACACTGATTTCAATGGAGTTACACCAAAAAGCAGACTTTTTCCCAGAGGAACAAGCATCTTTAGGTATCAGTAGTGTGATGAAATGTACATAAACTCCTTGAAATTGCACGAAGATTCCACAGCCACATCGATTATGTCTCCTACAAACTTAAAACTCAATAACTGAAATTAGTCATTATTACTTTTATCCCTTTATCCTGCCAAGCTCCCAGAAGATTTGTTGTACTGTATTTGAACTTTTCTTGCAGTACTTCTATGTACATTTTGATGGAAGAGTTAAGCTACCAGAGACACAGTCTCCTAGCTTACTACGCCAACACTGCTCTCTTGTGGCAGACACTTAAAGTGAAATACTGATCTCCGGTGCTCTATGTACCCCAACTTCACTGTAATACAATCCAGTTGTCAAAGGGCATTTACAAAGCAAATCACCAGTAAAAAGTGGATGCTCAGATTTTTGATAGATAATAGACAAAAAGCAACAACAGATCATTAGATTTGCCTCCTCAAGATATAAAATATTCAGGTGTTCATCCTCATGCCTGTATCAATGCCAAGATTTTGCACAGAAAGCACTGCTATTGCGATTCTCTTCTCCAGCTTGTTCTGCTGAGGGGCATTTATCAGACCAATCCTAACAACCATGCTGCGCTTTTTCAAATGCCTTTCAGAAATTCAAATCTTGCTCCTCAAAACGAAACATCATTGTTTTTATCTTTTAACTCTTGCACTTACCTGATGATTTGGGTACACTGTTCATTTGCAAGTCAGTCACTTCCGTTTTTTTCCTCAAAATCAGCAAAAAATTACTGTTTCCAGACATGATTCATGTTAGTAAGTGAATTCATGTTATCTAGTGAAGATAATTAAGTAAATAGCTTCAAGCATTAATTTTCTTGATTTGAAGAGTACCAAGGACATAAATTCAGTGAGCAGGAGGACTCTGCAGCCAAGTAACTAGAAAGTATAGGCCTAAAAATGGGAAAGATTCCAAGGTTGCAGTTCATAGTTATAGATCAAGTGTCTAAATTGCCATCAGTTTCTGTGGATTTATATTATGATGGGCTCTGAGAATACCACTGATACCCTATGGCAGCTATTCTTCCGTGAGTAAATATCAATCAGCAGGTTTGTTACTTTCGTTCTTTTCACATTAAAAAAGTCTCTCCCCACCATGTTGAGTTTCTTCATCATCACAGGAATAAACTGTGCACAGCACAGACAACAATCATTAAATGGGCAAATATCCCACCAACAGGCACAGACAAACACAGTATAACGTAGTCACATGAGATACGCTGAAAACAGACATAGTGTTAGTGACACTTCACCAAAACAGACTCATGGAATTAAAGTGAATCAGTAATCAAGGGCCATATTGACATCATCAGATGTAGACAGTGCACAACAGGGAAAAAAAGTCAGCTAAATGTGTGCACTCCAGTGTGGTAACTCATTGGGTCATTGTTTGGCTATATTGTTTTTCTTAACATGCAATGCAGTACATTCACGTACTGACCAGAACTGAGCAGGTGAGATCACTAGTGAAAGCAGGTGTTGGATTTTTACCAAGTAATGGCTCACCCTTCCCATGCTCTGCCTTTTCTTTCTCCTTGATATGCCATTTGACTTGCAGAACTCAAAGATGCTTTACATTTGATAGCAGAGAACAGAGTCCTTCACATGCAAATCTCTGCTCTGGCCAACTGGTACTCTGTCACTGCAGTCTCAGACACAGGACTGCTCTTCCAGCTTTCACCCATTTTACAATCCTGCTCTGTCCATAGAGAAGACTTGCATACACTGCACCTTTGGCAAGCAAGTTAACTGAGCAGTTTCCCCAGGGTAGCCCCTAGGAATTGAACCCTTCTGTCTGCTCAGCTTTTCCAGAAAGGTCATGACAGCGATGTCAACACCTCTTTATCCTTCTTGTAACTTCTGCTCTGTGTATGACACTGAACAAACAACATGCCCCTGCCAAGCCCAAAATCTCTAACCAAAGAACTCAGCCCTCCAGAGTAAGGGACTGAAGAGCTGGGGAGCCCTCTGGCCAAACATATCCAATAACATACCACACGGAAAGACCAGCACTGTTGTGGTTCTGAAGCTCATGGAGGGTGGTCTAGAGTAGAATCACAGAATTGTTTCAGCTGGAGAAGACCACTATCATTGTATCTAAGCATTGACTAACACCCATGTGGCCCTTAAATTATGTCCCAAAGTGCCATGTCTAAATGTTTTTTGAACAGGTCTCTCAACCCTGCACACACAGCTTTTTACACGCACTGGATAAAGATGCACATCCGGAGCAAAGGGTCCCAGATACTGAATCAGTCCCAAGACTGATTTTCCTTTGCCAGTGATGACCTGCCACACGACAGAACACAGGCAGCCTGTATTCCACTCATTGTCGTGTTTTGATTGCATGTCAGACACCAGTAAATCTTTAGGTTGAGCAATATGATGAGCTTTTAGATTTCCCTTCTTACAGCTTCATACTGTATGCGTTTACAGGAATGAACCTGTCAAGTCAGATGCAAAATGAATGAATGGCTTTTAATCACTTTGATAATGTTAACGTTATTGCTTTGACAGGATAGCAGCAGATACAGTTTGCTGATTCAGCCACTTGTATAAGGATCTAATGGGCTTTTTCAGACTAATGCCATGTGCTAAAAATATACACTGGACTAATAGATGAGCCTCTCATATACTGAAAAACAGGCTCATTAAGACAATTCCTCTGAAAAGTGGCATTTTTATGACAAGATACTGAAGAATTTAATTATCCTGTATCCTGACAGAGATGAAATAAATTAATTAAAGAGAAAAAGATGTGCAGCAATGTAATAGATCTTGGGGTAGGAAAAGATGCCAATAGTCAGTAAAGAGGAATCTGAGAACTGCAAGGCTGTTTCCCCAAAGCAAATAGTCTGTTGATAGGTTACAGATTGCTGTCCATTCACACAGAACAGAAGGCCAGTTTCAGAAAGGAGGCTTGTCATTACAGAGCAATTAATTTTCCCTGCTGCAGACTGAGCCAGGAGAACATGGGCTACTGTTAAAGGACAGTGGAGTCAGAGGTTTGGGAGGGCAGAATAGCCTTCAGTGATATTTGAGGTTAGGAGACTTGTTTTCACTGCGGTGTCAGCTTTGATTATCCACTCTTAAGCTCATTCCCTGCTCTTCGAATGAGTGCATAAGGAGAGTTAGAAACCCTGCTCAGGCTGTACCACACAGTAGACGTTTGGCAGGGAGGTTTTAGCAGCACTGGCATACATGACCGTTGTGCTGGGAAGCTGCTGCAGTGACTCAAGTGCAACCCTGCTGCCAGGTGCATTGGCATAACTAGGGTGACAGCACTGGAATGTAAATGCAGATGGCATCAGCTCACTGTTGTTGCTGGTCCTGCCATCAAACAGGGAAACAAGCTTTATGCAACCCTAGTCCCTTTTTGCTCAGATTTGTTCTTACCTTTGCTCCACTGTGACATAGGTGGTTGTGCAGTGGCACAGCAAACCCAGATCCAAAAAAAAGTTATTATTATTACCCCTCAACTTATTTTATAATTATTTATTTCTTCTCAAAGTATATTGATTCTCAATCCAGTTTACTACTCTGCTGCATCAGTAACCTTGCCAACACAACAGAAAAGAGAGTGGAAGAGTAGGAAGTGGGGCCAGGGAAGACAGCTAAATCCTGCTTAAGCAGGGCTGGTATCAAATGAGAAATCCACAGCCTGTGTTGTCCTCACTGCAGCATTAAGCAAGCCTCAAGGCATATTTCCTTACAGAGAGCTAACACTTAATCAGGCTAAAGACTTCTGCATGTGAATGCAGGCTACATCAGAGGCCAGGCTTTGAGCTGCACTTCAAAGCATTGTAGTGGTGAAGACAGGTTACAGTGATCCTGAGTGGAGCAGATGGAGTTTTTGCCCCAGTGAAGAACAGCTTCACTGGACACTGGCAATTCATCAGCTGTTCAGTACAGCGTGGTTTGGAGTTTGCCTTTATAGCAAGTTTCAGCTTTAAAAAAAACTATTGGCCATGGCCTGTGTGCCACACATGGTTTGCCAGGGAAAAGCCTCCAGCCCACAGCTGTTTCCAGAAGCTCTCTTTCTATTTTTACCTCTGACAGATGTGGATGACACAGCAGGGAGAAGAGTCTCACAAAATAGAGGGGAACCTCAGCTGCTCAGACAGCTCCTGCCAGTTTGTCTAATGATGAAACTGGGTTGGTTTTCCTAACCCTTTTCCTTCTGTCATTTCACCATCTGATCACTGTTCAGTTTGTAATGTATGCCTGACTTCAAACCAGTGACAAAGCACAACAGTTTCAGCGCCAGGACTGTCACACTTAGCAGCCAATTGACAGGATTAGAAAAGCATACATCCTCCACAGTTACAGCTTCACTCTATTGAAAGCAGTGAAGCATCCATCAACTCTTTACACTTAATTCTACACACGTGCACAAAACCTGGATTTTTTTCATTGTTGGCACAAAAGCACACCTGTTTAATTCAATTTCTAGGAGAATTTTCATTGTTCTAAGTAACATGGTCCTAGCAAGCACACAGATATTTAAGCACCCCTCTACTATCTCTAAGGAAAAGCAGAATCCAAGTCACAACATTAGAGAGCTTGGGTAGGCATTGGTATCGATGGGAGAGGTGTGGGGTAACAGGACACTGCAAATACTTCAACCAAGGACACACCTATGTCCCCTGCCATCCCACCGGATGCACTGATCCACACTCCCTGCTTCAAAGACACATCTCATCAGTGAGGAACTTAAAAAAAGCCAATGAGGCATGGGGCATGCGTCCGTGACAGAGACACTCTGGGGAGACCTGTGAAGAACCAGTAATTGGCTGCATAGGTAAACACGCTGGCTAAAAGATGGGGGAGCAATGAACTAAATGATCCCCCTTGTGCTTCCATGCCTTTGACTGTCATTGGGAAGTGGGCAGGAGAAGGTCCCTGCTTGCTCTCATCCTCCTGTCAGTGGAGCGAAGTAGCCCTGCATCTGCTGTGCATTACTGCCTGCATGGAAAGGTGACCCTTTTTGGCAGGAAAGAGACTCTCCTGGCAGCAGCTCCCTCTTCACTAGCACAGGCCATACCTTTGTCCAAGATCTACAATGTTTTTATTACAGCACTTGACAAAAAGAAGCAGCTGTTTAAACAATATATAGTGACAAGTGTCAATCCTTTGAAGAAACACATCCAGCTACAAAAAGTTCAGCACATCCCTTTCCTCTGCCACAGAGGGTAAGAGAAGGACTGAAAACAGCTGAGTGGACATACAGAGCTCACAAATGCCTTATTAATAAGTGTGCTGGATCTAATGATCTGTGAAACTGAAATGAGATTATTTGAATTATCTCATTAAACAAGAATAATAGCAATAGTAACCAGGCAGTAATTAGGAGTGGGCCAATCCAAGGACAAACGAAATAGGGCCAAAAGACTTTTAATTAACACTGCATTTTTGTGCCTGCACTTCTACACCCAGAACCAATGAAGAAATAAAAATCTTGGTTAACCAAGCAGCTTGATTTTAACAACCAGAAACTAGGCTGCTGGCTACCCAAACCTGTATGGATCATTCAATCTAAAAATTAAACAATGATTAAATGGGGCTGTTTTGGCAGAGCTGGCCTTGAAGAAAAAAGAAGAAAACATGTAGCCAGAATGTAAAATAGTTTTCAAAAGCTGAGCAATTAACAACCATCTTCAGATAAACCTGCAAGGTAGGAGCAGAGGCAGAGCAGAAACAATACCTAACCTCAGCCCTTTGCTTCTTCCACTAGCCATCACAACCTCCCAACAAATCTGTGACTTTCCTTGAGGTGTGAAAGTAATTCCTGAACTGGTTCAATGAATAACTCAGGATAAAGAACCACATGAATTCTACCTTTTATGTTTATATGCAAGTATCCAAAAGTTCTTTGGCTTAGGCCAAAGAACAAGACACCTCTGCAGCCTCGCAGGGATGGTTGGGGCATGAAGAATTAAATGTGACAGATTAGGCCTGAGTGGCAGTTAGGTCAAAAGGTCCTTGGTATTAAAGCACCAAGTAATTATTGTTGTGCAGTACTGCTCCCCATGCCTTTCCTATGTACTCTTTACTTGATGGGAAAAGCAGGCAATATAATACACACTGCATTAGTAAAAGGCTTTTCCAAGGGACTGGATAAATCAGTGTAAAAAGTTGAGACAAACTGCTCAAATGCCTGGCACTTGACACATATCACTGTCCTCTCATGGGTTTTCTCAGAAAGCATGATCTAGCCACACTTGTGTTCCAGAGTTATTAAGACCACACCACAGCCCAACAACAAACCATGGACTGCATTTGATGAGGGAATTTAAACCTAAAAACACCTGTCTTACTGGTTTGGACACAAAATGTCCTTCACTTCCTTTTTAAACATTTGGTTCCATATACTGAATTATTAATACCAGCAAAGAAAAAAAAAATGAAAAGGGCAACAGAAAGAAGCTACTTGAAGAAAGATGTCTCTGTCACCAAAGTTATTTCATTAAGAACAAAATCTGGAGCTCTACGTAACACACTCATCATTCTCTACAGAGTACAGCACAATTTGGATCTTGCTTTTCTAACAAGTTAGAACTACAAAAGAATTATGGATTTTAAAAATTAAAAATTACAGCAACTTGGTAGACATTTGAAAGACAAAGAGGAAGGAAAAAATAAAAGCAAACAATGACTGCTCAATTACTCTGAAGGGGTAAACAGATAAAGCTACCTCTAACACACCAAAACCACTGGGAACAATTCAAGACTGAGGGAGGAATCATTTGAACAGTCACAAAAGGGGAAAAACCACTCCACTAAGAAATCCCTAAACTGCTCTGGGGTCCTTCTGAGCAAACCTCTTGACACTGCTACACATAAACCTAATTATCCTGATTTCTGGGCTCAGATTTGCCACTCACCCTGTGGCCTGCATGCCACACAGGACACACAAAGGCAGTGTCCCTGGGCCACACCTCATTTCTCTTGGCTTGGCTCTCAGACCCACGTGGGTCACATACAAAGGGAGGGGAAGAGAGTCTCCCAGAAAAGGCATTGCTGGTAGAAGCCTCCTGCTACTGAGACCATGAGAACTCATCTCACACACAGTTTCGCACATTTATTGGGCTGATGATATCAACAAAACATGGGCTGAAAGCCTGCTAACGTGTCAAGTCTCCTCCAGGAGAGTGAGCTACATGACCCATGCTCCCACTCACTTCTGTGCTGCCTCAAGCCAGCTGTCAGGCAAAGCTGAACTCTGCAGTTGGCATGACAGTAAAGAGCATTTAACAGATAGCTGTGCACTGAAAGGGATCCTCTTTTGCTTCACATTCCTTTCCTTACGTCAGACTAGGGCCTGCAGCCTGCACTGCAGCAATGCCTATAGACTGGCTTGCCCTTGCAGCAGCAGCAGACTAATACACCATGCTGCTCAAACAGTAAACTGCATCCTACTCACGGGGTGATCACAAATGTAGGTGTCAAAGACAGCAGTGGCAGTAGGGGGGAAGAGGATCAGCCAACAGAAAACAGCCTTGCACCTGAGGAACAGGGAGTGTATCCAACGTGCATGGATACAGAGACATTCTTCACGTAATTTTCACCCCTAGAGCAAGTTCAAGTCTACAACATGTATGAGGTTTGGCTCTTCTCACACCATGGAACTAGGGAAGGTTCCCATCAGCAGAAGCCAGTTTGCACGCAGAGTGCTAGAAGGCAGTTCATTCCCTTGCCTGGGGGATATTCCAAAAACATCCCAGTATAACACGGTTGTTGATTATGTGGCACATTAGAGTGAAAAAGAAAAATACAAGTTATGTATATGACAGTGAAAGGAATACTCTCAACCTAAACTGCAAGCTACATAAACAGTGCTAAAGTGCTGTAGGCCATGGGATTATCCATCATTGTGATGAACTGAAGCCACAGCCCGTGTTTTGTTAGTTGCATCTATCACCGGTATCTGCAGCGTGACATTTCCGATTACAGCTGCTTTCAGACGAGCTCTTCAATTTTGTTGGGTAGACAAACCTAATTGCTGTTTAATACCAAACAACACTGCAGCAGGACGTGATTGCTTTGCTTAAATAACATTGTTTCATTAAACTGCTCAGATCCGACCCTGTTAGTTTGATCTTTGGATCATATCGAAAGCAATGCTGACACAAATCCTTATCCAAAATAGAATTTCTGACTACATCAATCTGTGACCCTTGGAATTTTGTAACACAGCTACAGCAGGTATGGATGTTTGCCAAGAAGGCAAGACAGTTTCCAGAGATGTCTGAAACACAGGTTTTACCTGTGCTTTAAGGGGAATCCTGTACATCAGGCAGATAAATTGAGGGGATTATTGTGCAGTATTTTACCACAGAACTTGTAAGTCAAGTTTCAAAACCGAGAAGTGACAGTGTTTCAGCTGTAAACCATGGCCAAGCTCGTAACTTTTCCTGCTTTTTTATCCTTTACTAGATCCAAAGTTGTCATGCACAGAAAGATGACAGAAGATCACATCATGACCTGCTCTGAGCTAGTAGGATTAGAGTTATGTGCCCCTGTCAGGTAGACAAAGGTCCAAAACAAAGCCTGGCTCCATTCTCTTGGTGCTCTGTTGAGGACAGAAGAATAGCCCAACTTCCCACTCTGGACAACAAGAGGTTGGAGAATTGTTCCCTCCACCTTGCACATACATTGGTACAAAGCAGGTTTACTGCTGTCCATTGAGAGTCAGGCTATGGTACCCTGTGCCAGGACCAAGTGCTATGGTGTCTGTCTCCAAACATCTCTGTGAACTGCCTCTCTGCTCAGCTCTAAATCATTGCCTACATACATCATTTTACATTAAATATCCATCGTTGTTTACATAAAATATCCATTGAAGCATAACTGTATTGCAGGCTCAGAAGCAGGATACAAGACTGGGATTTAGGACATAAGAGCTCCATGCCTAGCTCTCCTACTGATACTTCGGAACACTTAGGAACATGTAATCCTCACAGAATGTCTCTATTGTGTAAACTTAGAATCATTAACTATGTAAACAATAAGAAATTGCAACGGTGGGCTTGAGGAAAAAGAAGTTAAGAAGAGCAAACCAGTTTAGACTAACTCTGTGGCCAACTTATCTCAGCCATATCAGACAGCCTAGAGAGCATGCACAAAGTTCAGCTAAAGGCCATAGAGAGGAAGAGGTTAGACACCCCAAATGACCACCAGGAGATCCCCACAGTGTGTAACAGGCATGCATTCATTACATATGTAACAAATTCCACGAACTAATATGAATATTGTAATCACTTCTTAGAAAAATGATGATTATGTATGAAATGCAAGCACATATTCTCTGAATTTCACTGGCTTTGGTACACTTTGGTGGAGCGATCCCCTATGCACCCAGATGAAATAAAGAAAGACTTCCTTCCTAACACCTCATTGGTCTTTGAGAGTTTTCTTGCTGCATTTGGTAACACTACTGCCCCGGCAGGAGCAAGCTGTTTCTCTGCTTTATGCCAGTCTCCCTGGAAAGGGTCAGGGGATAGTCTATTCTGTTCTCACACAAACCACTGTGATTTATGGAATAAAAGTAAATGCAAGAGCTAGGCATTAGTGAATGGTGTTCCTTCAGCATCAAAACCACAACACCCACATGTGGTTAACTCCAGGAAACTAAACACTTGTTTAAACACTAAACCAGTGACTGTCTACTCCTCGTCTTCAGACAACACTCACAAGTGTATTAACAGTACCTGGAATCTGAAACACTGAGTCACACCTTCCCACACATCACAGAAGCATTATGGGTTGGTAAAAGTTTTATTTGTTAATTACATGTTTGAGATCCTAGCTTTATTTGAACTAGTTAAATGCTATTTTTAAAAATTAATTTTATGTTGCTTTCCAGACATGATGTGGCTTAATCATAGAACACTAAAACAAAATAGTATCCACTGAAGAAATTTATCAAGAATAACTACTAAAGCAAAGTTCATCGAGGTTATCTGTAGCATGAGCTTGAGCTGTAAACAGACTATGCAATACAAAAGATAGGTGTTAATATAGCAGCAGTTACTGAAAATGTATCAATTTATAGTCCTAGTCTTGCCAAAACCATCAGAGAGCTGAGCAAGATGAGGTGGACTTAATTTTAAGGAAAAGATGTTACGGTTTTTCTGTCGTTAAAAACAAATAATCCATCCCAACCAACTGAACAAAACACCTCAGAAGGAAACAAGCTCTTTTATAGCTTCTATTTCACAATAGCTAAAGTATATTACACTGTGAGATGCTTCCACCCCATCTCCCAAATCTCAAATGCTTTCACTATCAGAACTGATCCTCTGAGATCTGGATCCTTCCCAAGTTCATTTAACCTGTTTAATTTTTAATGGCTGTCACTACTTATTTCACCCAGTCAGTCAACAGCTTCTACAGTTCAAAATGCCAGCCACCTGCTTCCCACTCTGGTGTAACACAGAGCTCAGGATCTACAGAAACTTTTCATCTCCATCATAAAGAACTTGAAGGAGCTGTAAAAGAGATTGATCCCTGACAGCTGCACTAAACTTGAAAGCCCCTTCTTGGCTCTGAAGGAGAATTCTGACCTGAAAAGGGGTCTTGAGTGAGTAGCCTCAAAGGGAATAAAATATTAGCCTGTAAAACCAGCACTCACTAGAAAACTCAGGTGATCTTTTAATGTAGGTACACCTCCTGCCTCAGGCACAGCCAAAATAATTACTTGCCACACAGCATCTCAAGCTCCCAGGTTGATATAACAGGCTCCACTTCCTTTTGTCCTAAGTATCAAAAAAAAAAAAAAAAAAAAATCAATGGCCAGCTCTTCTTCTCTAGTGATCAAGCCCCATAGGACAATGCTATTTATCATCATATCCCATACATATTGCTGCAGCATTAACGTTTTACATTGACTCAGCTCCAGTTGGTCTATCTGTGCTGGTTAATGTCTTCTAATAAATCCTGTGGTGACAGGAAAGAACTGATACCAGCAAGTAACACTTCACTACAAGGCTTATGGATTCTAACCAGAAGTAAAATTTACCCCAAAAGCAGGAGAGGGTGGAGAGAGGGAAATCTTTGTTGATCCACCTGCGGGTATGTCTAGAAACCCTTGGGAAGCAAAGGACAGTACATTCAGAGACATCCCACTTGTGCAGCGAACATTGCTGAACCATTTCCTGTTGCCAAGGTATGTGCTGGCAGAGAGAGGTTACCAGGGCACCACGACCTATTGTCATGTAAATGAGCAGTTATTGAAGGGACTTCCCAGCAACAGCCACATTTTTTCACTAGCGTGATCCCAGCATTGAAAAGGAAACAAAACAACTGCGTGAAGGAGAAGCAGTACTGGCTGAAGCCAGAAAGTGCAGCTCTCCCAGAGCTATGGCACACTCTCAGGGTTCGTGCACCGTAGATCTCATGAACTCTCGTCTTGGGCGCGATGCTGTATCTGCGCAACACTCTGAATTTAACCTCTCTCAGCCAAAGTTAGATTTCTTTGTGGAATACACTGAATTTCACCATTTTCTTGCATCACCCAATAGGTGTGACCAGGACCTTCAGCAGAAACCACCCCTCGGACAGGTTTGGCCTCTCCTGAAGGAGAAAATACCCAAACAGTTTTGCCTAACAGATTCTTTTCTCTGATAACAGGAACTCTATCACCTTCTTCCTTTCGCAACAAATCTGATTGGGCAGGTCCAGCTCGATTCACTGAACCTCTACTATTCACCAACCAGGTTGCTTGTGCTAAGTGTTTCTCCCAGTTTTTCAAAGATCCACCCCCCATGGCTTTGAGAGTGGTTTTCAGCAAACCGTTGTAGCGTTCGATCTTCCCTGCAGCTGGTGCATAGTAGGGAATGTGGAATATCCACTCGATGCCGTGCTCTTTGGCCCAGTTTTTTACAAGATTGTTCTTGAAGTGAGTTCCATTGTCTGACTCAATCCTCTCTGGAGTTCCGTGTCTCCACAGGATTTGTCTCTCCAGGCCAAGAATGGTGTTACGTGCAGTTGCATGAGGAACTGGATAAGTTTCCAGCCATCCAGTGCTTGCCTCTACCATAGTCAGCACATACTGCTTACCAGATGGAGAACGAGGTAGAGTGATGTAGTCAATCTGCCAGGCTTCACCATACTTGTACTTGGACCATCGGTCACCGTACCACAAGGGCTTGATCCGCTTTGCCTGCTTAATAGCAGCACAAATGTCACAGTCATGGATGACTTGTGTGATAGCATCCATGGAAATGTCAATGGATCTGTCACGAGCCCATCGGTAGGTTGCATCTCTACCTTGATGTCCTGATGAGTCATGGGCCCACCGAGCTAAGAACAGCTCACCTCGGTGTTTCCAGTCAAGATCAGGATCAGGATCAGAGTTTGTGTCCACCTGGGAAACTCTTGCAGCTAGATCTGCCTGATGGTTGTGTTGTTGTTCCTCTGTAGCTTTGCTCTTAGGAATGTGAGCATCGATGTGTCTCACTTTCACTGGTATTCTCTCAATGCGAGCAGCAATGTCTTGCCACAGATCTGCAGCCCAAATTGGCTTTCCTTTCCTCTGCCAGCCATTCTTCTTCCAGTCTTTCAGCCAACCCCACAAGGCATTGGCTACCATCCACGAGTCGGTGTAGAGATAAAGCTTTGGCCATCTCTCACGTTCAGCTATGTTAAGAGCTAGCTGGACAGCTTTTACCTCTGCGAATTGACTGGATTCTCCTTCTCCATCTCTCGCTTCTGCAACTCTGCGCGTTGGGCTCCACACTGCAGATTTCCACCTTCGCTTGTTCCCAACAAGACGACAGGAACCGTCTGTGAACAAAGCATATCTCTTTTCATCATCAGACAGATCACTGTAAGGAGGAGCTTCCTCAGCACGAGTTACTCTCTCCTCTGGAGGTTTAGCACAGCTTGTGCCTTCTGGCCAGTTTGTGATCACCTCCACCAAACCAGGCCTTTCGAGATTTCCCATTCGAGCTCTCTGTGTTATCAGAGCCATCCACTTAGACCAGGTAGCATCTGTTGCATGATGTGGTGAAGAACCTTTGCCTTTGAACATCCAACTCAGAACTGGCAATCTAGGAGCTAGAAGAAGTTGTGACTCAGTTCCAATCACTTCAGAAGCAGCTTTCACTCCTTCATAAGCAGCTAAAATCTCTTTCTCTGTTGGAGTGTAGTTTGCCTCTGAGCCTCTGTAGCCACGACCCCAGAAACCAAGAGGACGTCCTCGTGTCTCCCCTGGAGCTCTTTGCCATAAGCACCAGGTTGGACCATTGTCACTCGCGGCCGTGTACAGAATGTTCTTAATGTCTGGACCAGTTCGGACAGGTCCCAGACCCATCGCTTGGACTACCTCTCGCTTGATCTGGTCAAAGGCTGCTTGTTGCTCAGGACCCCATTGGAAACTGTTTCTCTTTCGAGTCACATCATAGAGAGGTTTCACAATCTGACTGTATCCAGGAATGTGCAGTCTCCAAAATCCCACTATGCCTAAGAAACGCAGAGTTTCTTTCTTGTTGATGGGATTTGCCATGGTGGAGACTCTGTTTATCACATCCATTGGGATGTGACGGCGACCATCTTGCCACCGCACTCCCAGAAACTGGATTTCTCTGGCAGGTCCTTTCACCTTGTCTCGCTTGATAGCGAAACCAGCTTGCAAGAGAATGTCAAGGATTTTGTTACCTTTCTCGAAGACTTCTTCAGCAGTCTCACCCCAGACGATGATGTCATCGATGAACTGAATGTGTTCTGGAGCTCCACCTTTCTCCAAAGCATCATGGATCACTGCATGGCAGATGGTTGAACTGTGAATCCACCCCTGGGGCAAACGATTGAATGTGTACTGAATGCCTCTCCAGGTGAAAGCAAACTGAGGCCTGCATTCCTCTGCTATGGGAATAGAGAAGAAAGCATTAGCAATGTCTATGGTAGCATACCATTTGGCCTGCTTGGATTCCAGCTCATATTGGAGTTCCATCATGTCTGGTACAGCTGCACTCATGGGTGGAGTTACTTCATTCAAGGCACGGAAATCAACTGTCAGACGCCACTCTCCATTCTGCTTTCTCACAGGCCAGATTGGACTGTTGAAAGGTGAATGAGTTTTGCTGATGACCTTCTGACTCTCCAACTGACGAATCAAGTTTTGAATGGGCACCAAAGAGTCACGGTTGGTTCTGTATTGTCTGTGATGCACAGTTTGAGAAGCAACCGGCAGCTTTACATCCTCTATCTCATGTTGTCCCACAACTGCAGATTCATCTGAAAGCTCAGGTCTAATGGACAACTTCAATTTTCCTCCATCAGTTTCTACAGTTGCTATTCCAAAAGCCCATTTGTAACCCTTAGGGTCTTTAAAACGCCCTTCTCTCAGAAAGTCAATTCCCAAAATACAAGGTGCATTAGGACCTGTTACAATAGTATGTTTCTTCCACTGCTTCCCAGTTAAACTTATATCAACCTCTATCTTAAACAACTCTTGAGATCCACCAGTGACTCCCTGAATAGTTATAGATTCTCCCCCTTGATAATTTGATGGTATTATGGTGCACTGAGCTCCTGTGTCAACCAAGGCCCTGTACTTCTGAAATTTTGAAGTGCCAGGCCACTGGATGTACACATCCCAATAGATTCTGTTATCTCCATTATCCCTTACCTCCCCCTGGCGGAAGGCAGGGCACCCCTAATGGTGGGGATTACCTCCACATGTACAGCTGGCACAACGTCCAGCACCAGAATTAGGATCACTGTTGGAGCTATCAGAGTTGTTCTGGGAAACTGAGGAAGCGACAGCTACCCTCCTGGTATTGCTACCTCGGGATCTGCCCCTCTGCAGCTCCCGTAACCTCTTGAAAAGATCAGAAGTTGGTTGACCATCCCATCTGTTCATGTTCTCACCAAACTGATCACGTAGAGTTATCCAGATACTGCCACGTGATTGCCTCTGCTGTCTGTTTTGGTTTGACCTGTTCTGGAATGGCCTCCTTGGAGCACGTCTGTTCCTAACAGCTGAAACTTGTATCCATCTGGAGGAAGAGGAATCAGAATCATCCCCCTTCATCAAGTTGGATATGGAGGTTTTAAATTCCTCCTTCAGCTCTTTCATGCAATTCTCAATCTTTCCAGACAAAGTTTCAATGGCTGAAACCAAAGAAGTACGTGCAAGACTATCCTCCAATTGCCTCATTTGGTCAGTGAAATAGCCAACAGTGGGAGGCACTCCACCATAATTTCTTGCCACAATCCTGCTTGCCAGAATAGTAGCATAATTAGGAGGAGCAAGCTTAATGAGCTTTTTGGCAAGGCCTGTTCCAACAGGAATTTCATCAGGATTCAGAGTCTTATGATCTCCGTATATTATTTCTCTCACAGCAAATTCTCTCAGACGCTTGATTCCCTCATCTATTGTGGTCCAGGGCTTAGGGTTCCATGGTAAATCATCTCTGCTGGGGTACCTCAGCGAGACTGCCAGTAGGAGGCGTGCCCACAGAGAAGCTTTACCAATGCACTTGCCTAGGTGCCTGTCTATGCCTGTATCCTTTGAGAGCATCCCCAACTGAGAGGCCGACTTGTCGCCTACCACCAATGCTGGGGCTCCCATATCAAAACACCTGGCTAGCCAAGACAGGACTGGCTCGTTATCTCCTCTGATGTAATCCTTCCTCACATGTCTAATTTCCTGTCTGGGTGCATTAGCTGACTGTATGTCATCCTCATCATCATCATCATCATCATCCTGAGGTCGCTGTCCCCATAATCCTATTTTAATCCTCCGTTGAATTTCCTTGAGTTCAGAGGCACTGCCTGCAGTTGCTAATTCAGCAGGGTCTACATCTCCATCATCCATGTGGGGTCTCAAGAGGTCTGCCAGAGTTTTAAGGCTAACCTTCTCTTCCTCACCAGAAGGATCTTTCTTAACAGAGGGACCCTGAGTAGAAGGACCCTCATCTCCATCTGCACCATTTCCTGCAGCATCTGCATCTCCTCCTGCAGCTCCTTTGCGCTTTCTGCTTACAGTGGCCACCAAATTTACTGGATTGGCTTTCACATTCACAGCAGAGTTGGAGGGAGTAGAGGAATTTTGTGCAGGGTTAGCAGGAGCAGAGGGAGTCTGTGCAGGGTTGGTAGGAGGTGTGCTTTGAGATCCTGCAGCCACTGCTGCGTCCATCTGGGCAGCAGAGGGAGGAGGAGGAGACTGTGCCTCGTTAATGGCGTCTGCCTGCACAGCTATGTCTGTCTGCGCAGCCATTTCTCTCTGTGTAACTATGTCTGCCTGGACAACCATTTCTCTCTGTATAACCATGTCTGTCTGCACAACCATTTCTCTCTGTGTAACCATGTCTGTCTGCACATCCATTTCTCTCTGTGTAACTATGTCTGCCTGGACAACCATTTCTCTCTGTGTAACCATGTCTGTCTGCGCATCCATTTCTCTCTGTGTAACTATGTCTGCCTGCACAACCATTTCTCTCTGTGTAACTATGTCTGTGCACCATTTCTCTGTGTACTATGTCTGCTGCACATCCATTTCTCTCTGTGCAGCTGTGTCTGTTTGTGTACCCCTGTCTGCCTGTGCACCCCTCTCTGCCTGTGTAATCGAGTCTGTCTGTGTCGCCGAGTCTGTCTGTGTAACTATGTCTGCCTGTGTACCCGAGTCTGTTATCTCAGATTCTGGCAAAGGTCCCGCAGCTGCTGCTGCTGGCTCTGAGTCAAAACTATCGGCAGCTTTCTCACAAACCTGAACTGTGATTTCCTGGTCACCGTAATCAGAATCAGAAACCAATTCCGAACCTCTCTGAGCTTTTCTATGTTTCTTCTTACATCTACGCAGGTCGGAAGAGTGAGTAGCCTTACGTCTTTCTTGACACAGTGCTATCAGCAGCCATATGATTATTCCAAGAAACAACAAAATTAAGGCTAGCACAAGATATCTAGGGTACCACTGGTTCCAAAGACCCTCTGTAGTTGTAAGAGGAGTAACAAACTCAAATGTGTCTGCTAGCAGATTCATAGTTGAGTTACCATATCTTCTAAGCCCAATAAGACCACAACAGAATTCAACAGCATTCAGTAACTTGTTCTTAACCCAAAGAAACGACTTATATGCCACATATCTCACAATCTTGTCTATCATGCAAGAAATGGCCCATCTGTAGACAATCACACTGATAATAGATAAAATAGAATGACTCAGAACCCAAAACAGCTTCATTTTGCTTCCTAATCTGAGCAGAAATAAATCACAAGCAATCGAGCCCCACGTTGGGCGCCAAAAATAAAAAGTGTGTCGGTGTGAGCTGAAATTCCCCCCCCCACCGACAATAACCAGGCTAGCTCAGTCTGGAAGCAAATGAAAAGCTGTATTTACAAGCAGATGAAATGCAATGAATATGTACAAATATACAAAATTCACAACATTTACAAATATATACAATCAACAGAAAAACACAACCAATCTCCCTTTGCTTCCCCCCAAGGGGACCCTCCCAAAGGGGGCCTCCCTCTCCCAGGAGCTTCCCCCCCCGACCCCCCTGGACAGAGAAGCAGAGTTTAGTTAGAGCAGAAAGTTGTTAACTTAGCTGCCAAGGTCAGTACGTGTTATCTTCAGCCAGAAGAGAAGAAGAAACAGCAGCCAGACAGCCCAGCAACTGCCCCCACTGCCGAACGCAGAATGTGCAGAATGCCTACTTTGTTTTGGGTAATAGTTCTTAAACATTTCTATCTATCCAATGGAAGTGTTTAGAACAATCGTTATTTTGCTTTCTTACACCCAATAGTGACTTATTTACATTCTTTCACTTTCTCTGTTTTGAACTTTGCAAGGAAAAATTAAAAAGACAGTTTCAAACCACCACACACACCAAACCTGCCTTTGGTGAATTCAGAGCCGACTACTCTTTATTGAAATGGAAGCAGGGAGAGACACCATCCGGAGTCCTGAGAAACACCTGCAGTGCTTTCTCACAACATTGTTTTTCATGATTTGTGACACTGCAAACAGTAGAGAAAAGCGACGCACAAACCTTCACTCTGAAAAAACAGTGCATTCACACTTTGCTGCTCGGGATTAACTTGCATGCAAGGATTTTGAATTGAAAACTGTTTAGAAAGCTCACTGGCAGAAAACGCAAACGGAAAACACCCACTAGAAGCAGTTTTCCAGAAAAAACAGAAAGGCATATAGTTGCAGCTGTACATCTACACATCCAAATAATTTGTCTTTTCTGATGGTTATTACTGTTGCTTGACAGATTCTTTTTTCCCTTTTCAGGTAAATTCACAGATTACAGCAGTGGTAACAACTTAGAACAACTGGTGTTTAAGTTTCCTTTCTTGAAATAAATGACAAGTTTCTTATTCTTCACTGAAGTACTTGCAAACAGCAACTGGCAAATAGAAAATTCAGAGGTAAATAAATGTTTGCCTCCACGAGTGAGCCAGTCACACACCACAAAAACCCTTCAGAATGAAGAGATACCTAGCACTAAGTGTCCTCTAGATATGACTGAATCAAAGCTTTCCCTTAAATCTCTGTCAGGGTCAATCTTTCCTATACTTAAGTCACCTCTTGAAACTGTTTTGTAAAATCAAAGGTACGGACTGCATGTGGCACCAACTACCTATTTCATTTAACCATAGGAACAAAAGGGTCACATTTTTGGACTTACCATTCCAAGACAAATTGCGGAAGTGAAGAAAACAACAAGTGCTCATACATTTGAATTCTGCCCTAGCTGATTCAAATCAGGGTGAACTAAACTCATGTCACCTAAAGTAACAGACGAAAATTGGTCTGAGTGGTTTGCATAAAGATAAAAAAAAAAAAATTGAGAAGTTCCGGTAACAAGAATGCAGCCACAGTCAGGAGTGTTAGAGCAAAGAGAACACAAGAAAGGGGAGGGGAGCAGGGAGGTGCAAGCCAAGGCCACAAAAGAGAGGCCACCTTCATGCTCCTATGACAGAAAAAAACCCAAACAAAACCCAACCAAAATAACAGATTAGAAAGAACTGGGAATCAGTGTGGAAAAAAGAAAAAAATCTATAACCCAAAGAATGGCCTTATTCCATCTCCTTGTGCCATGTCCAATGGAGAAGTTGATACTTCACACCTATAGGAAACTAGCTCTGTCCTTTCCACACTCAGCAGCCTAGCAGCAACTGCAAGGACCACCATCATTCTTCCTAAAGCTCCGTAACAAACCTTCCCAGGGAATGGCAGACAACCATGGCTACCAAGGGCTCTGTAAGAAGCAAAGGCGCCTCAGCAGCCAGCCTTCAAAATCAGTTGGTTTTCAGCCCAAGTGAAGTAGCTTCTGCCATGCACTCCACAACCCTGAAAGTGATGCAGAGCTAGGAAGGACTTAAGTTTAGTGGGAGGCTTTTGTGAACTAAAATGGCCACACAAATGAGCCCATTATGGAGTAGCAAAGCAGCGTGGCCATATGGTTGCTGTGCTTATGGGCCCACATATACCATAGCTGGCTTTGGTGACAGAGGCCCTGTGGCTGCACCTCACTGAAAAATGAATGTTTCAGAGTGCCAGAGGTGCCAAGGGAGCTAGCTGCAAGTCAGGGAGACCACGAGCTCCTTCCTTTAGTGTGACCTGGCACGATGCAGAAAAAAGCTCACACTGAGATACAGAAAAAAAAATCGTTTACATTTGTACCTGCTGGGAGAGGAAAAGGCAACACTAGAAATTCAGAAAAGGCTGCTGGGAAGGAAGCAGAAACAGGAACAGTTTCTGAAGGTTAAGTCAGGACAAAAGAAACCATAGAGACAAAATATTGTGATGTGAGAAAGCAAGAGGGCAGCAGAAACCAAATCTTGCAGAACCCAGACTGCTGAGAAGAGGGAAACCAGAATGGTTTCTGGAGATAACAACCTGGCAGTTTGTGCTGGCTCATAGAAAGAATTTTGGGCAACTATTTACAGATCTGGATTTATTCCAACTAACTTCCCTGAGCTAGAGAGACACACTATAGTACCTTCACCCAGAACAGCAGGAAAGACACCTCCAACTCTTCTGAGCAGTCATGACCTGTACTGTATCTGACAGCTGGATCACTAGTCTCAATCTGCCTAGGGCAGTCCTAGTGCTCAGCTAACACAGGAGATTTAAGGGACCAGCTGAAAGAGTTTCACACTCACCCAGGCAGAGTCCTCTACTACAGCCCCAAATGGTTAACTTACCTGATGCTTCCATTCCTTCTAGTCCCACACTCCTCTCTTCAGACACACAGTGTAGTACCACATCCCCAAACACACTGCTCAGTATCACACTTCATAGGGGTGCACTCCCAGGGATTTACCCCTGCCAGTGCCCTGGCTCCACCATTCCCTCACCTGGACACCTGCTGAGCAGACAAGTTTGTGTACCCTGGAGCAAATGATTCGACTGATGGTACACCTCTTCTGGTAACCAAAGGGATAAGGACTGACATCTTGATCTTTCTGCATGTACATCATATGTCCATGGGCAGTTCTCATTCCTGACAGTATACCACAAGACAATTACTTACACAGTACTCACTCTGTTGCTGTGAGACAGTCCCCTTCCCACTTCTTCTGGCAAAGTCAGCAGCTTTCAGCAGCACTGGACAGGCAATACATCAAGTGTAACACAGCCTGCTTTCAGCCCCTCCAGCAAACCACTGCTGGGAAACACACAGAGCAAAACATGCTCAGGCTGCAACACCCCAGCCACACAAAGTACAAGAGCTGTAAGCTTCAACATACCTGTGCTCAAACCCACTGCATCAGTTGGCTGATCTATTATATATATACAGGAGTACCACAGTTCTAAACACAATCTGCTCACCAGCCTGGACTCAGCCTTGACACTTGGTCGCTAGGCGGCACTATGCGCAATACTGAACTGCTTCAAACTAGTAGCGTTTCGAAGTGCCACCTGCTGGCACTTTCATTATTTACACACAGCTATATCAGAACAATGAGTAGTCGAAGTGCCCATGTGCTTTTCAGTTGCAAGACCTCCAACCCCCCCAGACCCACAGCAACTTTATTTATACTATGAAAGGTATGTATTGCATCTACACCACATAAAACTATCATTAGAGAGGCTGACAAGTCATCACCAGTGCTTTCAGAAACAAAAGCAAGTATTTTGACAACACAGAGGCTGGTAATGTAACTTTCAAGATGGCCCAGACAGGCGCACTTCAGAGTTGAACTGGAACGCAGTGCTTTTCTTTTACAATTCTTAATCACAACTCCATATTTAGCTTTGTAACCAGGGCAGAAGAATCTTTTCTTTCTGCAAAACTAAATCCAGAAGTTACCGGTTTCCGCTGGTGATCATGAAGGAGGCAGCCATTACACTTTGCCAACTTGCCCTAATGTTTTCATAAAAGTGATGTAATGCACCAAGACCTAGAAGCTACAGTCACAACAGCTCAGAGTAACTCAGTTACTTCTGAAAAGGGGAAAAGCTGTCAAGACTGTTCCCACACAGTTCCTCCACAAGAATACGATTTTAAGGTTGAAGTTATTTAGAAGCTGGAGGCACAACCTCAACAATAGTCACTACAGACTACCACCCTTTGGATATAGGGAAAACTATTTCCTCTGAAGAGAGATAAACTGTTGGCTGTCTGCACCCAAGTCTCAAAGACTATTCTTAAAAGGATAGCAACAGTTACTGCCAGGAACTGGCTGATGTCTGCTTAAGCTTTCTGCCCTAGCCAAGAGATCCATAACATCTGCAATGAAATTAATCAACCTCTCCAATTTGTTTCTCTTTTCCCTCCTTGAGCCTAATCCCTCCGCATGTTCTAAATTTTCAATTCTTCCACCTGTCATGGCTTTCTTCTCCAGTTCTTCCTGCAGGACTCGCAGACAAACACCAGTCCCGCAAGAATAAAATACATTTGCTGTGAAGAACTAGTTCAGTTTACTAACTTGAAGCTATCAAATCAGAAAAAAAGTTTAAGCAGATACAAAACCTACAGCTGGCCTAGAATAGCAACAAGCACCACCCAAATCTCACAGTGTAGGACAGCAATATGGAAACCAGGTGCATCTGCTCCATCCTGAAACAAGCAGGAGTTTCTACGATTCCAACCATTTAGACAACAAAAACTTTGTTAATGACAATTTATTCTTTCAGTAAGTAATAGCCAGCTCTTATGCGACCAGGGCAGAAGCTGTTGATGATTCACTAAAGAGAGAGAAGAGAGAGAAAAAGAGAGAAATATTAATTGCAGAGACAGTTTTTCAACCAATTGTTAAAAAGACTTCTTCAATTTAAAGCTCTAACTACCAGATCTGAGCTTATTTACCACTTGTTTTAATTTTTTTATGGCATAAAATTTCACTCTTCCTTGGGAGTAACATAACATTCAAAACACTGGCTAGCTGTACTTGAGTCTTCTCAGAAGCAGCAGCTAACCCTGACATTCATGAGAACACTTCTACATTGGCTAAATTTTCTTAGAGAAAAACTGCAAATTACTTGAGTTTTTGCCACAGCTACTAAGGCATTTCTTAGTAAACTTTTAGAGCAACATGAAATACAAGACAAAGAGTTTCAAGGACAAATACTGCATGTGAAGTGCGACAAAAGTTACCTAGTGGACAGCAACCTTACTGGTTGAGACAATGACTTTTTCTGAGCGTTCTGACACAGACACATTGCACCTGGCAATCAGTTTCATTAATTTATCAGTCAGTATTTATAAAGACACCTATTCTTTGCTACCTGGTTTACCTATATGCCTATATGCCACCCTCTGAGTAAGAGCCCCAGCATACTGTTTACAAAACCTACAGGACTTCAGTGAAACCAATAACCTAAGAGAAGACTTACTACTTCCAGTTAGGTGGCAGCACTCTCTTGGTTTTATAGTAGCGAGCCAGCCGGTGGATTCTGCTTTCAATCAGAATCAGGCGGAACTTGGCATCTTTATCCTTGAAAAGAAAGTCACATTACAACCAAGCACTACTTTGACTTCTCAATAATACACAACTCAGATAAGCTTTAATAAAGTTAAAAAAAAAATAAATCCACAACCACTGCTACAAACTCCACATTCCCATTAACAAAGTCTGAAGAATTGAGTAAAATTAGAAGAGGACCAGAATTACATGGTTTAAGCAATGCTTTCAAGATCCTTTTAGCAGACAAAGACCATTATCCTTACCTAAAAGCCTCTTACTCATAAAGGGACACAGACATGAGGTATACCAAGAGTCTTTGCTTTGTCAAATTGCAAATAAACCACTGTATTATTTAAAAACAATAAAACACAAGAGTTCTCCACTAACACTTACCTTTCTATTTCTCTCAAGATGCTTGCGAACAGCAACAGCTTTCTTGATCAAGTGGTAGAGATCTTCTGGAAGGTCTGGGGCCAGTCCCTTTGATTTAAGGATTCTCAGAATTTTGTTGCCAGTAACAAAGCGAACCTGGGCAACACCATGGGAATCCCTCAAGATCACACCTGAAACAAACATTTATACGTCACACTGAAAGGAACAAACTTAGACAAACAAATCTTGTGAAACCAAGCTTACAGTTACATTAAGTGCTACAATATTATTGGCAAATTTTCCAAGAAACTCACTAAAGCTGAATAGGCAACCACCGTTTCATCTATGGTTAAAAATGATGTCACAGACATCTTAAGAACAAAGTGTACTGTACCATTAGGATCATGAATACTCTCAGGATTGCAATAATAACAAATTGTTTACAGAGCACATAATTACACTGCATAGCTCATGACCATTAGAGTTGTAGCATGCATACATTGAAGCAGAATTCTAGAAGGGTCCAAACTACCAAGAACTTGTCTGCTATGCAGCTGCAGTGCCTGGTTCAGTAAGCCCCTGAACACAGGGCTACAGGTATTTCAGATACATCAAGCTTTTCTCACTTTTCTCCAAGAACCTGGCCAAACTAAACCTTCTTGTAACATCTGTTAGTGACCATTCCTAAGGACAGATTATAAGATTAAACAGATGCTTCCTATTTCCTGCTTGGAAAAAAACCCAACACCTCAAATACACTTCCTGCAAGAATAAGACACATGACATTTTCCGTGGCATCCCCTCAGTGAATATGCAGGTACATCAGAAAACCTGTATTTTCCTAACATGTTATGGAACATAAGTTGAAAGAGCAATTACATTATTAGTATCAGAAAACTGTGTTTTGTTTCTGTTTAGGAGTGATTTGTAAACCTCACCGATTTGAGAAGGAGTCAGGCCTTTTTTAGCCAACTTGTAGATCTGTTCCTTTACATCATCAGAAGTAAGTTTCAGCCACTAAAAAAATCAGTTAGATAAAAAACACAAGTGATGAGTACTGCTTAATACAGAGTAACAGGCTAAATACATGAGTTTTATAAATGGTAGAAAGAAGCTTTGAACTGCTTGAAAAACACAATCAAAACCAAAAATGTCATTTGTAATGATACATATTATGAACCTATAACGCTAGTGAAATGTGATGGGGGAAAACAGAGCCTCCCACCAGCTGCTGTACCATCAGTTTCCTTAACAGCCACACCAAAAGCACAAATACAAATTTACAGAGCAAAAAAAAATCACTGCCACTGGAATAACTGAATCTTTGACAGAAATACAAAACTGAGAGCCTCTCTTAGTAAAGCACCTACAAAAAACAGCGAAAATCAAACTCTGTACACTATTTTGAATGCTTAAGCTAATGGATCCACTCAGACAGGATAGTGCCGTTTCTATTCTGTTACACTATGCTGAAACATTGCTTTAGTGGTTAAGGGGGAAACAGCAACAAGCTAAATAATCCTCGCTCTTTAAACGCACTACGAAAACCCCTTTTTATTTCACAGTCTGAAAAAAAGCAAAGCAAAAACACATTTTGAAGCGCTCGGCAGATTAAAACTCTACAAAGCAGCCGCCCCGGCCCACCGAGGTGTGCACGGGATGAGAATGGCACTTACCGTTGGCACGCTGCGTCTGTAGGGCAAGGCTGACTGGGACAAGCCCTTTCTGTGGGGAAGAAGCAGATCAGACGCTAAGCGGAGCGGGACAAGCTACGCTGCTGCTCTGACACTTCTGTAAGCCGGCCTGCTACAAGCGCTTCCTACAGGGCCATAACCAGTCCGCGTGGTCGAGGCCTGCCCGCCTTCCTCCTCACCTGAAGAGAGGGCTACCACCAGCACACGCCACACCGCACAGCACCGTGAACCGGTGCCCAGGTTACACAAGCATAACCGTGCCCAGGACCAGCCAAAGGAATCGCAAAGCGGCGCCAGCCTCAGCCGTTCCCCACCCTACCGCCATATCTGCAAGGCCTCCATCCTCCCCCCTAACCCCGCACTGCTGCCGCAGCAGCCTTTCTGCTCCCACCCCCGTCCATGGCTCCTTTCCAGCACCTGCAGCTACCCCGAGCCGGCCCCACATCCCAGTACCAAACTCCGCAGCGGGCACTTACCCGGGAGCGTGCATGCGACCCATGATGGCGGCGGCAGAAAAGACCGAGTGCGGCGCAACAGGGCCTTCCTGTCCCGTTTACACAGGAAGGGGCAGGTCCGCACCGGGCCGCCAGCCAATCTGTGTGCGCTGCGCAAAGCGCCACGCCACAGCCTGGCCGGCCCAGCGTTCCCGCCCTTAGCAGGAGGCAAGCGGCAAGCCACAGTGCAGCGTTGTCCCGGCGCGGGAAACACCCCCCCCCCACCTCACCTGCCCCGCCGAGAGTGAAGACCACCACACTTGTTGGGTTTTTTCCCAGAATAGTGTTTAATGTACGCAAAGGACAGTTACGAGTCACATTCCGCCCGCTCAGTACGGGCACGGCCGGGAGCAATATTGTACATCTTTATTAACGAACTCAGTCAATTAAAGTATTTGGTTCTTAGATATATAGACAAAAGGAGGCAAACTCGTTCTCGCTGACTTCATCACTTCCAGCACTATCTCAGTCACAGTGTCCGAGTGAGGTGCACGGGAGGTGGGGGAAGGCCCGGCCCTGCCCAGGCCCTGAGCCCAGGAAAAGGGCCCTTAGTTAAGGCAGGCGACAAGAATTTACTTCTACACAACCCTACTGTAAAAATATAGACAAGAACTTTAGCAAAGATCACAGATGCTTCTTTCAGAGACAGGTAGCTGGAGATTGTAAAAAGGCAGTAATAAAACCATCAGTGCAAAGTTCTAGGTTAACAGAGAAAAGGAAGAGGCTTTAGCGCAAGCTGTACTCCGAAATACCCAGTAAGGTCTCTGCAGACAGTTCTGCTTCTGGCTGCAGGTCATACATTGCATAAAAGATTTTTTTTCATTGAACAAAATACAAAATGCTATTAAAACTGCATGTTTTCAAGCTACTGACCGTACTGGTAAATTCCATCCCATCTGAATATTTTCCTCTTACAGCTAACATTTATACGTAGAGTAGATTGAAGTCTTATTGCAACAATCACCTTTTTCTTAGTTCAGAATAGTGCAAAGAGGTGCAAGCTTGGTGCTGTTCCTCTGTTTGTGAGGAGAGGACAAGGCCAGATCCCCTAGACAAAAATCCATGACCATAAAAAGCTTCAGCCAGTGAATAGCTTGAAAAGGAAGGGAAAGGCACAAAAACGAGTTAAGCTATGAAGAAGATAAAAATCAGAAGTCAGGACATGTGCTAACAATAATACAGTACTATACATATTTTATTTTTTTTTCATAGTCCAGACAACTGTTAAAACTGCAAATCATTTTTTAAATGATTTTAGTTTATTTGTATTTTGTGCTGTAAGACACTGTGCTTTAATAGCCAACTGCAAAAAAGGCAGTACATATTGCTTTCATTTTATTTCACAATGGAACGTTTCACAAAAACAGTAGTCTACTTTCCTGTGTTTAAGTGACTTGTGATTCTAATGATGGAATGAAGTAAGTCTCAAAAGCATCAAGTGAGCAGGAAATATATCTAGTTAGTTATATAGTTCATTATTTACAGGCTATATACTAAATGAAAAATATGGAGAAGATGCCTAATAAAACTGGGATTTGTTAGCGCCCATTAGTATCAACCCAGTTTCTAACATTCAAGATATTCTTAGCTTTTTAATTGCAATTCCTACGAAATTGGACCATGAATATTTTAGGCACCAGGAGATTCAAGTTTACTTCTCTCTTCTGTATTGAAGGGAGATGGGTCAGTAGCCAGGGAAGGAAAATCAGATTATGAAATAGGTTTTTAGTGCTGGGTATATAGAAGGCTTTCTCCATACTGCATCTTTGTTCATAGTTGCATGTTTTACTTAAAATTTCATTCTAGTCATAATCAGTGGTGATGGTTTGTCTTGCTTCAAGATTTAGTACTAAAGTGTGCAGCTTCACATCTTTCTTTAGACAGAACATGATCATCCTAAGCATAGAGTAAGGTAAATAAAAAGGCTATACCTGCAGTGCAGAAACACCCAATGAAGTAACCAGTTAACAGGAGACAGTAAGGGACATTTGTACTCCACTGTCACAATATCGTTCAAATTTCATGTCCCTTGGAGTAAAGTATTTTTAGTGGAATTAATTCTTAGTGAAGTGAAAAACAGTATTGCTATGAACTGTTAAAAACCAAAACGTAACCAAGTTCCTCCCTCGATGCTCTGATAATGCAACTCACTTTTGGCCTCCAATTCATTCAGCAGTTGTGCCTTTACCTGAAGGTAGAGGTACAAATGTCACTTTGGATTTAGTGTTTGAATCTGTTCCACAAGTAATCACTGCAGTATTTAGAAGTTCAGACATTTCACAACACTGAGAAGCTGGGCATATTTCCTACAGCACCACATTCACCCAGTCTTCATTCAGTTTTCAGAGATTATGGGCAGAACATGGGTTAGAACGTATGCAAATTGCACTAGCTATGATGATCAGTAAAAGTGATGTTACTTGTAAATAACGCATCTCAGGAAAAGACTTCCAGTAGAACCTGCAAGGTATCAAATATGAGAACATTTCCCCTTTTTAAGGGGCTGAAAGTTAACACGTGCACATATTTAAACACCAGAAATGAGGTAAAAGAGAAGCACTGAATTATAAGGCACCGTTATTTACAACTTCCATTATTGGCACTCATTCCAATAAGTCTTAGGGAAGCATGAATCTGGGATTAAATGCAACACTAAGGATTTTTTCCAGCCCTTCAGCCTTCATTTCTACAGGTGTATGTGAAGCCACCAAAATTTTATCCACCACTGTTCCTGTGGTGTCTAGCTAGTAGTGGGAATGTAACCCTAAACCAGGTCATTTCTTTGATGTTCTCCAGCATCATGCCATGGTTGACAGACACCACACCGGCAACAAAAATTAAGAGCAAAAATGCACTATATCCACAGGCCTAACAGGTAAGTTATGGTTTAACCAACCAGCATGGTCAAACTGTTCATTTCATTTTCATGGATGGTTTAAAAATTCCTTCCTTTACCACAACTCAACATCTACAGTGATGCCTTGGTAACATCACTTAAACATAAACCAGGTTTTCTAGAAGTCTTCCAAATTAGGCTACATGACTGTTGGTCCAATGTATGTGTTGAAATGCAGGTTCTCTGTTATTTTAAGATGTACAAGTTATCTTCAAGTAGGAAGATGCTCAAAGCATGAGTGAATACAATTTTTCTGGTCTTACTCAGGCGTAGAATAAGTTCACAGATAGGGAACTGCAGTTAGTCGATACCAGTTAACAGTCTCTTTGCTCAAATTGAAGTCCTTTAGTGAGAGTGTAATTCCACCCAAGAAAAAGTTCTCACGTAACGATTCTGCACTGAGCACACTTAGCTGAAGTTCTCTCTGTTTCAGCATCTCCATGCTATATCCACTGTACACAAGCTAGAAGATAAAAGGCGAGTATTTTGTTATCCAAATAAGGTCACAGAGGTTGTCCTTTCTTCTGACTATTAGCCACTGACATATGTCTTAACTGCACACTATGACCATTCATTTTGTCTGAAGTATACTGATTTTATTTTGTGCTCCCAAAGGTTAGTGTTTAGAAGGACCAGCCTTTCTCTCCATCACTCCTCAGAATCAGTGAAATTTCTGCTTACTTGCAATAGTACACTTACCTACTCCTCAGGTGCTTTGAGCTTTGTTTGGGGAGTTTTGTCTGGTTCATTGGTTGCTTTATAGTTTTGTTTTTTAAATAAGGTACAAAGTTTTTCAAACTAAGTTCCTTTTCCATTTATATATCTTTGCAGGCTATTTTTAGGCAATGTTTTGATTACTGCTTAGAGTAACACACAATAGCAAACCCTAGGGAGTTACTGCATGAATTTTTACTTGCCATTTCATTGAAGGTTGGATTTCTTGTCTTGCGGGAGATTTTGGTTTTGCGTTTGGAAGTTTTGTGTGCATCTGGGAGTAAGTATGTTTTCACATAGGGATTTGGATCCGCACCATCCTCTGTAACCTACAATCCAAAACCAAGACAAGTCAGAAAACTTGTTAGTGCATACCTATCTGAATATTTTTTTCAAGGATCTAGACTTTGAAATCAAGCTAACTAGGGGCAGCAGTTGATTCCATTGATAACTGGAAAAACCAGAGGAAGAGAAACAGTTCCACCATTCCTGCACCAATCTACACCAAAGACAAAACGGTAATTGACAAAATAGAAACAGCACTTGGCAGTGAGCTCAGTACCTCTACTTACCAGGTCCTTAATGTGCATCACCATGATAAATAGAGTGCTGTTTCTGTATGATATGGACAGCTTCACTTCTCCTCCCACTTTTCCTGAGGTAGGACTTGATGGATTTGCATCTGAAAAAACACACAATTATTTCCTCTGTAATATTTGTACATTTTCAGCAGTGCTACACTGACTTCTATATGGGAAAAAACCCCAAGCCTTAGAGCAAGTTCAGTTTCTATTTCTAATTCCCTAGTAACAAGGGCAAGGCCAAGGGTTTTAAAGATTTTTGCACTTTATTGTATGCTTGGAGGTTTAAGTAAAAACTTAAATCATTTATTTAAACCATAAGCAAACCCAAGTAATCACATATATTGTTGCAATTTTTGGTAATGTTTTTTTAATTTCCTTTAAACTATGCAGGCATATCTGGAAAGACAGTGAAGCAAAATTTTCAATGAGGGAAAATTACAGTTAATTAAAAAGCATTTAAAAAACTAAACAACCCACATCGTAAAGATGTCACACTACAGTCATCCAATTTATAAACATCCCCCCAAACCGTTACCTACCTGTAGGTCTGGCCATTCCATCTATTCCTTCCACTTTGTCATCACGAAGTAATGGATGGAAAAAAGTATAAACAAGATCACACTAAATTTGGAAGAAAGGTTGCATGTTAGTTTAAGTGTTAACAAGCACCAAAACCTGACGACTTCCACTGGATTTGCTTAAGTTATTTCAACTCACTTCTGCCACCTCTGAAGAACTGTTCATCAGACTCTGTATGTAGCTGTTGAGCTCCACTTTTCTTTTAGCTGCTACATCTTTTATGTGTGTTCTGCCCAGAACCATCTTATTAGGAAAGCTACAAGGGAAGAACAAGGTAGTTTTCAGTTAACTTCTCCACTGTTTACAGTACAGTTAGATTTCCATCCTAAGTGCTGGCATCCAATTTTATATGTCAGCCATGAATGGAAACACAGCATGCTAATAAGTAATGGCATTACAGACAGGCAAGGAAACATTTATAGGTAATTGTTATAAGTGATACGATACATAGACTAGACACTGAGTTGTTCCTCTGGCTCTCCTTAAAACTTTGAGACAACAGCCTTCTCTCTTAATTGCCACTTTTGAGGTCTAGTTTGGCCCTCGGCAGTTTTGTCTCCATTTCAAGCTATTTTTTGCCTCCAGCCAGCTGGTTGTAGCATTGTTGCTTGTTACAATAGTGATGAGCGAGTTAGGAACATACCCTGGTAACTTCCAAAGAGGAAAGAGAATGCCAAGCTTGTTGTGGAGCTCCTGGAACTCATCAAATGTTCGGAAGACGAAAGTTGGTTCAACTTGCCCTTCCCTCAAAACTCTCACTACATAGATCTGCCCAAAATCACAAAGATAAAAGTAGTCAGAGTATTTGAGAATTGGTACAACAATATAATTTTGTCAACAATTAACTCTTCCTACTACAGTAATACTCCTGTAGACATATCCCAGTAACACTATTTGCATTTTATAGTAGAATTATAAATAGCCCTACTGTAATGTAAAGTAGCATCCCACGATCTTCCCGTAATGCAGATCCACCTCTGTCAGGGGACTAACGGTAGTTAAGGCTAAATTGTCCACATTTTCCCTTTTGAGCTTCATTGTAAGTTCAAACTGTACAGCAGGCATACAAAATGTTGCTACATCAGTGCAGGATCACATCAAGACATGTATCTCTGGGGTCAGCACTACCACAAAATTTTTCAAATGGAGGAAACTAATGCCTGATTACTTTTTTCCCAATCTAATTCAAAATTCTAAAGGATTCCACATTTTTAAGTGACTATTTGGTGGGCAGCTGCAAGCATACTGCGTATTATATACAAGGAATTTTTAAAACTACTGGGGCTACATTCCTAGGATGCAGTTATTGATATTAGTATGAAAGGGAAATGTTTATTCAGTGGACTCATTTTATAGGCAGATGAGTTAAATGCCTACTCTAAAAGTAGGTAACTGGGAAGAGGTTTAAAAAAAATCTAGACCTAAGGAGACTACATAATCTTAAGGGTTTTGTTGAAGAGGCTATTTTGGCTTAGATCAGGAGTGTTCAAATACACTTATAATACAGTGATTCATCACAAAGCTCTTTTAGCATTATGCATCTTTGTTCTGAAGCCTTTCCTAGCTGATGCCTTACCAGATTAAGATATTTATAGTAAATAAATTGTAGAAAGAGATGTGCATTTGCATGTTATCAATACAGAACACTTCTTAAATAACTTATATATAACTTGAGTTGACCATTCTAGGCCAACAAATAGCAGTAGAAAAATAAAATAAATGAAACCCCTGAAGATGGTTGCACATCATCATAGAAATAAAAATATTAATGCAAGTCCTGAAATGTGACCCAGGGCTGTCAAAATGCTGAAAGTAAACTGTAGTCTGACTATAAGTGTGGGTGCATTAATACAGTAAATGAGGCTCTTCAAGAGGAGCAAACTGAGCTTTAATGAAGGTCAGAACAAAATCAGAAAGTATTTAATTTAATGACTCCTGTTCAGGAAGAAGCGGTTTTGCAAAAGGCAGCTATGTAAGCATACAAACATGACTCAAATCCCCATTTTTAAAAACCATCTCCTCCAACACAACTTCTGCCTTTTCTGCTTCCTTCTAGATCTTTTCAAAGAAGTGGCTTCATTCTGAAGACTACTATTGGATGCTAAAAATACTAGTCTGTCCTATAGCACTCCTGTGGTTGGTTTCCCTTGGCCAGCAGCTAAGCACCCACACAGCTGCTTGCTCACTCCCACCCCCTCATCAATGGGACAGAGGAGAGAACAAGAGGAAAAGTGAGAAGACACGTGGGTTGAGATAAAGACAGTCCTTGGGAGGGGAGGTGACGCAAAGACAATTACTCTCCACCTCCCACAAGCAGACTCATGGCCAGCTAGTTCACAAGCAGCAGCCACCTTGGAAGACAACATCCACCCCCACTTGCTTTCTCTATCCCGTTTTCATTGCTGAGCATGACACTGTATGCAATGGAGAATCAATTTGACCAGCATGGGTCAGCTGTCCCTGCTCCTTGGCCACCCACAGCCCATTTAGTACAGGGGGTACAGGGACAAAGTAGAAGAAAAAGAGAAAGGCTTGACACTGCACAAGCAGCAGCAGCCAAAGCACCAGCTGCTATGAAGCAAGCTAACTCCAGCGCATCCAGAGCCAATCCACCCTTGTTCTTTCCCAGGAAGTAGGAAAGTAGGCCCAGTCCTACCTATTTTTCAATTATAGGCTTTGTTTTCACTTTCCAGTCATCCAGAGCAGAGCTTAGTTTTGGATGTCAACACTGGTAAATGTTCCTAGGCTCCCATTATAGCCAATGCAGTCAGACTTGAGAAAACTCTACATCTCACCCCAAATCTGAAATTAGTGCCCAACTGAACACGTATCTATAGCTGTATTTACTAAATCCCTGTCTATCCAGGGAACCTAGTTGTCTACCTCAAAGCTAGCTACTTAAGGCTAGAAAAGGGAAGCTTTCCTTGTATTAATTTTGTGTGATTAAGTACTGAACTTATGGCAAGAAGCAGAATGTATCCTCTTGCAACAAAATGCACAGTATGTTCAGTGAATGGAAACAGAGTCCACATACTTACATAATGTTTATCTGGGTTATATCTCTTCTGATATGTAAACACAGACACTTGTTTAATTCGTCCATCCTGTTTAAGAGAGTATGTTTTAGCAGAAAATGAGAGGATGGGTTCATCATTAGAAGGAAGACCTGAGAAACGCAGCTGAGCCAAATTGTGAATGAAGAAATTAAACTTCGTGGCAACACTTCCCAGACTTGATTCAATCAACCTATAAAAGAAAAAACGTCAAATACTAGAGCATGTCATAATGCACAAGAGGCTGATTCATTGGTAGAACTATGGAAGTCTAAGAAAAATAAACCCCAATTTCTTACTGACAAACAAACAGTTTTTAAACTGGAAGTTTAAAAGAAAGTTTGTTCTCCAAGAAGTGAAGTTTTTCCAGAGTTAGTAAAAAAGTTTCCAATTTTAAAAAATACGTACAACAGCACATTTTGTAACACAGAGCAACAGTTACGCTATATACACACCTCCACTTCCTACTGGAGTGTCATCCCCCCTTCGCAATGTGCAAAAGCACTTCTTGGAAGAGAAAACTTCTTTACATGAATTACAAGGTTCCCATCAGATGGAATCATAGAATCTTACACCACTATTAAACAATTTAGGATGCATTCAAAGTGCAAGGGTCAAACAGGCAAACAACGACCTGCTCTCACTATTCCAAACAAAATTTTTGCACAGTTACTCTTAAAGGCAAAGCATTTTAACACAAGCATTAAGCTTATATGAAACCGATCTTATTTATGTAGTTCACTGGTTAACCAATATTTTATGATTCTACAGTGTAACTACTCAACTTATACAGACACATTTGTAAACCTATTTTCTCATAGCAGAAAGCTCTCATGAAGAGGATGATGCTGGCAGGTATTTTAGTTTGCACTTATCCAGTACCTTGTAAAGAAAATTGTAGCTTCTGCATCTGTTGTTTGGGGCTGGAGAGCATCCTGGACGTACTTCAAGTCTTGAACCCCACTTAGTTCTGGTAATCCAGAAGAAAGCATCTGCAAGATTTTACAGATTTCATGCAATAAAACCAATATAATTTTACACTGAAATAATTAAAAAAATCTTAGACCAAATTAATTTGAAGCTGTACTAACTTGCTAAATGCAACAGCAATAGCCAATAATCAGTAATTATTCCCTTCACCATTTCTGCTGAGTTAAAAGCAGCTAAGACATTCTGCAGTACAATCTAGAGTATCTTTTCAGTTTTAAATTCTCAGGAAACAGGTAAATAGTAAAATACAAACACACACACATTTAGAAGAAATCCAAATACAGCGTGCCTAAAAAGTAGTTCTGGGTTTTCAGTGCCTGCATTAAGCATTTTGGTAGCATAAAAAGCACAGCTTTTAATACAATCCAACATGAGAAATCTATCAAGATTTAATTTAATTTAATAAAACGATTACCAATGAAAGTAGGTTAAGGAAGAGGTTTGCGTGTTTTCTTATCAAATTGTAAGCTTGACAACAGAGATCCACAAACAACTGAAAGCGAATCGTGGGCTTTTCACCACCATTAATGACATAAGCCATATCTGATGTTAGCACAAAAGGCGCTCGATCCCTGGACAAAGAACACAGGATTTATAACTTAATTACAAGGTCTATTAATTTGTCTTGTGCTTCCTCCCCCCCTTCTATCCCCACCCATTAATCCATTTTACAATCCATTAATGCCATTTTACTTTTTGGGGTTGGGTTCTTAGTGCTCTCTCAGACTCCCTGCACATTCATCTGGTTCTGGACCTACAGCAGATCTCCTGGAGTAACATTTATAGGACAGGTACCTTACAACACCTCATTTCTGGAATCCGTAACACACCAAAACAAATGTAGTGACTATGCTATCACCCAACTATAGTGTAACTCCTGTGCCCTGGATATAAATTATCTTCCCCTACACAGAGGAGTAGGAAACACAAACTTCTTGTTCACTCTTCTGTAGTGTTGACATTCATTACTGATTTTATGAGCCAGAGCCTGTTCTCCTGTTTCACACTCAGATGATCAAATGATGTAAAGGTTCTGGCACTCCATTTCTCATTTGGTGATAAAGTTTACCTAACAAGCATACAATACTTAATTGCTAAAAAGGTGAAACTTTTTCCATACATTCTGCTATGGAAAGGTATGACAGATTTCTGTTAGATGGAAGACTCCCAAATGTCAATACAAAGTTACATTAATCTTTTCCTGTACCAAAATATTTGTCTTTCATAACTACTGTAAAGAAATTCCCATTGAGGTTTGCCAAGTGTGTAAGGCACAGAGCTCTTCAGGAATGAATGAATGAATGCAGTTTAGAAGCACTGAAGTTAAATGATTATTAGGAGACCTGATTCCTTTTTTCTCCCTACCAGTAGCTAGAACAGCAATTTTATTTGAAAGCTATGCCAATGTGTTTTACTTAAAACAGTTCCAGAGATAACAGAGAAAGAGGAAGCTTAAGCCTTTACAGAATTAACTCCATACAAGTAAATCTGTGCCTTCTGGAAACACTGGTTAAATTGGAAGACACTGATTTCATGAGAACAGCAGATAACAGGAATGTAAAAGTTAGTGCATAGAATTATAATGCTTATAAAAATATCCTAAAAATCACTTTATTCTCTATGTTGCTCAGCTACATAAAATACCTTTTAAAGCTACCAAACATCTGTGCATGACCCAAAAATTTCCCAAAATCAATGTGAAACATGTGCCCTGTGTTTCGGAGCATTATATTATCGTTGTGGCGGTCACAAATTCCCAGCACATAAGTGGCTACACAGCATCCCGCACAAGAGTAAATGAAGTTTTCTGAAGCCTGGAAGGGAGAGAAAAAAAGTGAATTGAGATCAAGTATCAGTGGGAAAATGGCATTTGTGCATTCAACAGCCGATTTTAACAAGGGTAAATTCAAGCCAGATGGGAACTGTCCTAAAATTTGCCTTTTTTTTCCAAAATAATGTTCTTCGAACAGGTAGCTTTACAGATATCTTTAGATATCACAACATCCAGCAAAAATGGTTGTTTTGTTTTATAAATAAACGAAAAAGAGGAACTGAAGACAAATTGCAAAACAAAATAAACATTTTAGCAGAGAAAAGGCTACAAGACTTATTTTCCCTAAGTCCTGGAACAGCTTTGAAGCCAAAGGAAAACATTTTGGTTTTGGAAGCCCATGTACTTGTATGAGAAGAGGCCAGTGCTCCTACAGTGCAATTAAGATCATTCACCATTCCACTCTATCTTAAGTTTGAAGTGCATATTGTCTATATCCAATAAATACTCCTGATGTGAATCCTGAGAATACACCTGGCTCCTTTTTAGTTATATAAGCAATTTTCATTTTTCAACTATAAAAAAAAGATATAAATTTCCTAAAGATACATAACAAATTTCAAAGGAAGATCTGCAATAAGAATTTAATTCTTTCATAAGATATTATTTATTCTCCTTAAAAAAAAAATCTTCAAAAAAGAACACCACCAAAAGAAATTACCTTTTCATATTCCTCCTCTGTAGGATTATACTTTCGCAACCATTCTGCCAGAGGCTTGTCTTTAAAAGAACCTGTCACTCCATATTCCACTTGAATTTTCCTAAGTGTATCTGAAGCAGGAACAAGCTCTACCATGCCTTTGTATAAAATATAATGAAACAAGTTATGCTTACTTTACTACAATTAGTTGTGGTTGCTAAAATGCACATATAAGTTATACTTTGAATAATTACTTTCTAATACCTAAACTAGTCTTGGTATATAAAAAGTAACTACAAAATATTTTGATGCTGACATTTCTCATACCCTGTCACTTGCTTAATCTTGCAACTTCAGCTGCTGCTTAGTGTTGAAACAGACCAGACTGTTACTCCAGAAATAAGGCTGTGGGCTTTACATGTGGCCTTATTTTGGAGATATCATTTGCTGAAAAAGTTTTTATAGCCTAACTGCAAAAGAAAAACATTTATTTGATGGAATTTTATTTCTGTCTTGGCAAGAGCTATTCAAGACATTTGTAATTTTTTTAAATTTTAATACTTCAAATAATTCAGTAATACTAACATCAGCAGCAACGAAAAAAATTAACATGCAATTAAGTCATCGTTCGAAGTAGAAGATAAGCCATCTGTTTCTCTAAAAAGCAAGTCTTACATAAATAGAAGCCTTTTCCTTAATTTTCCCAATCTAAATTTCCAATGTTTATTTAATAGTTTCATCATGCTCTTCTAGCATCTGACTAAAGAAATAACTCAGTCATTGTTCATCCTCTTAAAGATCTTGTAGTTCAGTAGCCAGTAGGCTAGCTCTAGAGAATCAGTAAAAACTAGTAAAAAGCATGTTCAAGGTGAAGGGCAGTATCTACACTCAAGAGTTCTGCGATACAGTTTCCAACCTAAAAGACAACCTCATACTCGCAAGGACTTGTTACCAACGTATGACACTGCTTCTGGGGGATAGTGTGTGGTGTGTCACATTTTTCTTCTTTTTGCACATTTCAGTACCTGAATTATACTCCTTGACTCAAGTGCAGCAGATTCCAAATACCTTAAAAATTTGGTTGTAACTCAAATGTTTTCTTTCACCATAACTAAACATTCAGAATCAGGATTCCAGTGGCACCTTAGCTTTTATCAAGATATCTATTTGTTTGTACCACTGTTGCCTGACAGCAGAACAGTTAGGAATCTCAGTACTCAAGAGAAGAAACACATGTAAATGCAACTCAGCCATCAGAAAATTCAAAGTAATTTAACTTCCCATACTCTTGAGTACTGAAGTTCCTTGTATAGAAGGCTTCTGGCCTTCAACTGTTTCTTGGGCTTGCCTCTGCACAGAAATTTTTCACTATCAGTATGATGAGGAATTGAAGTGGGGAGCAAAGATCATGTGGTCTTGCACCTCGGTCTTTTCCAGTTGAGAGACATTTGAAGATAACCATCCGAAGATCCAGTCCCTCCTGCAGCCAGATCTTATCCATAATCTTGATCATTTGTAAAGCCAGCATGTCTTGTCGTAGATCTTCTCCAACCTTCCAATGCAAAAAAAAAATCAAGTTACAAAGAAAGCCAATATGCTTTCAGCAAAACTAAACTTCAGAGATGGGAACTGCTTTACATTTCTAGGAAGCGATCCATTGTGCTACTTAGTCCTCGGAGCTCCACACGTAAAGGAGAGGCTACACTTAAGCGCTCAAATGCAGTAGATTTAATTTCATGTTTTAAAATCTGTTCAGGTGTTGGTTTCTAGATACAGAGAAGCAAACTCACAAAATAACCATGCTTATTGGTCTAAAGTTAATTGATACTAATGAAATAATGAGTATCAATCAGCGTTTTTTCCTCATAGACACATGTAAGGCCTACCTTAAACATCACGTTAATTTCTTCTCCTAGAGGGTCTGCATTTATCAGTGCAACTTTCAGTGGTACTGCATTGGAGCTGAAGAACGAACATGCCTGCAAGTAGATCTAGTGTTAATACTCAAAAAGGACTATCCCTGCTAAACCAGAAAACAAGACATTCTGACAACAAGCAGGTTTGACACACAATGTGCCTATTCAGACTTCCAACACTGTCATTGTGGCAAATACGAGCTTCCTTTGAATAAAGGGCCCTTTGGCTGTTATTTGCTGAATTCTTGTACAAAAGCCAACAGTGCTGTGCAGTGATGTTTGATACACTTTGAAAAGAAGAGTAATAAAGTAGATAAATATTTTATCAGCAGGTTTTTTTTGAAACTTAGAATATATTATAAAAGACTACTTGAATGTTTCACAGTATTGTTCTCTTTCATCTGCTTTCAAATACATACTCATGACTTAATAGTTAGAGCAGACAAGGAAAGCAAGATGAACCATCTCTCTCCACATGGGATTCTATTCACTATTCACAGATCTTCAGATTTTCAGCCATGCATGATGATATAATCAAGAATATGTTGAGAAGATATTGTCAAATCTTGCAGAGTTCTGGAAAACTAATTTACCTGCTTCTCCTACATTATTACTTGCTGAACCTTCACAATAAAATAAGCTACTGTCTGCCTCTGAATTCAGTGCATCTCTTGGACACAAATAGTAAGAGATATTTCACCTATGTACTCATTGCTTGAGCTTTATAGCTGTGCTCAATCTTCTGATTACTACTACAAACAAAACTTTTTCATGCATGTTCAATAGTCCTCTGCTTTTACTATAACCAAGAATTGTTATCTCAAAATAGGCAGGGTCTGAAGAAATAGGTTATTAGAAATACGTATTTCAATACAAGTAGTTTCATTGGTTTTACACAAACATATGTATAAATTTTATCTTTCTCAGCTAGTTTCACTGCCTTGTTCCATCTGAATTTTTAAGTAAAACCTTCTTCACGCAGCGTAAAGAGCTTTTGAGCATCACAACTGGTTTTTGTTATATTTGTAAGAGCTTTACTTATATATATCTTTACAAAAAAGGTGTGCAGTACCTTAATATTTAGCTCTTTTGCGACAAGACTGGGATTGAGAGGCAAACGGCATTTGTTCTTCAAGAAAAATAACTGCACGCGTTCCATACCGTTTTGCAAAGCAGCCTGCAAGCAAACAAAAACATTTCAGCTGACATTTTCTTATCTGCAGCAACTGCCGAAAACTTCTGGACAAAGTTACCCTGCAGCCAGCGTTTTAACTCCTTGGTGTCAAAGGAATGCTAGAAATTGAAACCGCTGGTTTAGCTACTAAGCTTAGCAGAAAACATTAACATCACACAAGCCTGCTTCTTTTGACTGAACCAGATGACAGCATCCCACTCTATCACACTAAGTTCCTATTATTAGCATATAAAGAGATATCCCATTCTCTTGTATAATGGGATCTTCTTCAGCAGCAATAAGTTTAAATCCATTTCCAGTTTATTGTACACACAAATCTTCCTATTTTCTTACCCTGTCACCTCACACTATCTCACATGTCACATAAAAAAATTGACAAAAACACCAACTTAATTAAGCCATCATCTTGTTAAAGTGCAGAGTAACAGATTCATAGACATTCCTGCATAAACAGGACTAAAAAAGCATTTGAGTGGATTTCTTTCAGGGTACACTCAGCCTAATCTTTCTAAAGAGTATTAATAATTCATACGCACCTGCCGAGCAGATCCACTTGTTTGCTTTACTTTTTCTGCTACCATTCCAAAAAGCTGCACCAGTCTGGTCTGTTTCTCAAGCTCTTCCCTCAGCCTTTTTCCACAGACTGAAAGAAAAGCTCCAAGAATGTGCTCATACCTTACACCAAACTTTGTATCATACAGTGTATCCTTAAGAAGCCTGAAATAGAGGATTCAAGTTAAATTTTCCTAAGGGAAATACGGCAAACAATGCAATGCCAAGACATAAACATATTTTAGTGAATCAGTACTACATGTATGTGAAGGTACTGACTCTTGGGATTGAAAATTAAAGATGTTTGTGCCTCCTAGAGGCACTACCTGCTTTTTCATTAAAAACAGGACTATATTTGGTATATTCTTAATTTGTAACATTTATTGCTATTGATTATGATAAGAAATTTTTCCCAGAAATATTAATCTTAGAGGAAACATTACATGAACAATGGAAAAAAGAACATCTTACCAATATAGGTAGTGTGCTACTCGAATGCTTCCCAGTGCCCGAGCCAAAAGAAATTTGACAAGAGCACTGTCAAGGTAGGTTTCATATTTCAATGCCTAAATACAAGGAAAAAAAAATCATGTCTGGATTTAACTATACACAAAGACAGAGTTTTTATGACTAATGCACAGACAGAATCACCACATATCCACAGAAGAGGCACAGGGTGATTATTTATTCAAATTGTTTTCCATACCATGCATTAAGGTTATTAAGCATGAAGACATGCCATTGCACTTCTGCTAGCAGTTATTGGCAATTCCTTTGGATTTACAAGAGCAAAAAATTTCATTGTAGGCAGAAGTTCTTACCTGTACAAACTGAGGGAGGAAATCTGTTAACTCATCATCACTTAATGTCTCTATCCAGTTCACAGCTGTATGTCGTACTTCCTGATCAGCAAACCTAGAAAGTCACCACAAATCCACATGAAACTCACTCTGTTCATGTGGGGACTATGTTGTTGTTGTAGTTGTTGGGGTTTGTTTAGTTTTGGGGTTTTCATTTGTTTTTGTTTTCTATTGATTTTGTTTGAGATCAGCTAGATACAAAAGAACCAATATGAAATTCTTAATAGCTCAATAAATGACCTACAAATTTGAGGCCCTTCATTACCTAAGGTGCAAATGTGTGTGTGTTTATGACAAGCATACTCATCTCTGCAAATGTCAATGTTGACTGTATAGCTGGCTCTCCTGTCACAGATTAGATGCCAGAATCCTAACCACTCTTGCTATATTTTCTCTACATGACTTGGCTGAGCCAACATGAATAAAGCACCTGTTCAGCTACAAGAAATTCATCAATGTTTTCCTTAAGAATGACATTCAGAATCTTCTACTGAAGAATAGCCATTTAATGCACAACACACAAAAAACTTATTTGCATTGTTTTTCTTACTTTGAATCAAGTAGTTCCAGTGCAGCTAATGGTGATAAAGGAGGCCACTGCTGAAGTAATGAATATATTTCTGGAAGACTTGCCCAGTCCCAGTGAGGAGCACTAACCAATATTTTTGGTAGGCTACTTGTATGGCTATGACAATAATGTCTCTTCTCCCACAAAAATTCTTTATCTTCTTTTGACAGCCTGCAGACAAAAGCAATTCTGTTTATAATGCATATTACACACCATCACCTGATTAACCCCAATATTGCTGGTCATTATATACACACAGATAATCTGACAGACAAAATGGAATTAAACTAAAATGGCTATTTCTGCCACAAAGTCAAAATGAGAAGCAAAATGAAGCCTCCAACATTACGAGAACGGTTGTTCAAAGTTATAATTTGGACAGGACAAAAATAAGTTTTAGTATAATCTGAAATAAACCAAAATATTATTGTTAGTTTGGTGCAGATGAGTGGGAACACCTGACAGAAAAGCTTCTAGGGCATATGAACAGCCACTGTTGAAATTGTTCTTTTTCCCCGCAACTGAAGAAGTGCCAAGCAGGAACAGACAAGACATAGCCATGGAAAGCACACGTAAAGTCATTAAGTCAGGACCATTATTTTGCAAGTTTAATTCAATCTCTTGTTTAGCTCTCCACCAGTCTTCAAAACATACCAGAGCCAAATTCAAGACAATTCAGAATAAATACGTGTTCCGTACCTTAGCCACAAGTTGTCCTGTACAGAGAGACTATGGCTAGAAAAAGGTGAACATACCCAAGAGTGCTGTCCTTTGAGAGAATGGCAAGGAGACGTTCTCTCGCTGTTTTTTCTAATGTTTCTATGGAATGATGCACAGTAGTCTTTGCAGCTTGAGGAATTTTATATTCAATATCAAAAGCATGGGATGGGAAGTCAATCTAAAGAAAAAAGAAAAAAGAGATGATGCAAGTCCTTAAGTTAAGAATAGTCACTGAGCATGCTAAGCCATGCTTAAGAAGCTGCCTTGTCTTCCAAGTGAGATTTGGACACTGCATTTAGAATGAGAGGTGCTTACTTTCTGTAAAGAAACTGGAATTGCTATTGTTTAGGTCTAAACTCCCATCTCAGCATACATTTCTATAGATTGCTTTTCTAAGATGTTCTCTCCCAGTTCTGATAGCCTATACTCAGAGCTGCCAAGGCAGCTCCCCGTTCTTTCCCCAAGATAGTGATTCAACAACTGACATGTACACACTCAGGGCAGCTTGTCGTTCTTTGCACTTAATGCTTGTAATCACTTACACTCTTGCTTTCAAATATGACTTAGCAATATTTACACTCTCCCCAAATCATTAATTCATCTACCTCCACTCATGCAAGAGTTAAAGTTACAATATTCAGACAAAACACAGTCAGATAAAGTCAGAATTACACACAACCTGCAATACTATCCTTTCCATGCTTCCTTTCTTACTGGTCATCCCTGATGCATGATGTGGATGGGACGAGGTCCAGAGGTGCAAAAGTTTTGTCCCACAAGTTAACAACCTGAGGAGAAAAACACATGTACAGATATGAGTGTCACAGTCTCTTTACTTCAACAAGACATCAGTTATGAAAATACTATCTGGAGAAGACCAGAGGTCACTACAAAGAAGCAGTTCCAAAGTATTAGTATGGTATAGGAGAATAATTAAAACTGAGCATGGATTTATTCTGCGGAAATAAGTAAATATCTATGGTAAGTATTTCAACACTGATGTTTAGAGTTACTTCTGTAACAATATAGCTTATGATTCTTATGTTTCCCATGGCTTACTACTATGTTCAGTGGCAGGGAAGCAGTTTCTATAGCTATGGGAGTAGAGTAAGTTCAAACTGACTAAATCACATTAATGATCTTACCCATATTTTGGATACTTACCGCCTGAAGTCAAAAAGAGGTAGGGAAACCTGACCCAAAATTTCTGGGCCCTTTCTCTGCTTATTTGAGTCAGGAGAACTTCCACTACTTTGATTTAGTATTCCAAACAATGTCAGGCCTAAGACAGATTCCAAAGGCAGCTGTGAAATCTGGATGGGGAAGATAATTCTGGAAAATAAAGTATTAAAAAGAAGTCAGTCTGGGGAAGGACAGTTGTTAGTAAGTCACAGGCTTATCCAGACAATCCACTGAAGCCTCTCACTTTCAAAAAGTAACACTGACGAATGAGAGCTGCATTTCCATGCAGTTATATTTCATTCCACTCTATCTCCTGTACCAACTGTTTGCAAAACCTGATAAATTACATTTCTGCACTGCAGCCACATTTGGAACAACCCTTTTATATCTTTGTATATCAAAATCACATTCCTTACACAAAACCACACTGTACCGCGTAGCCAGTCTTCCTATTCTGCTCACTACAAGGACATGGAAAAATCCATGTTAGCTGACCCCCAGTCACTGAGATTTAAAGTCAGCTGACAATAGTTTCCCATCCAAATAAAAGTAAAAAAAAAAAAAGTAGCCAGAATACTCTCTGAAGGCAGGTATTCTAGAACCATAAACTCGGTCTGAAATAATTTGTCACTGAAGACTTTCACGGTATTCTTAAGGGTCTATCTCTGACCTTTAATGAGTCAGGAAAATAGATATAGGGCAACATGGATCTGACCTGATGCTCCAGTTATGATAGGCTACCTGATAACTATTAGGTGGAAAAGAGTAAGCTGTGCATAAATATGAGAAAGTATTTTCCCCTCTTGGTTATCAGATATCACTCACCATCCCCTATTATTTCTTCTCTGTATGCCCTTCCTTCCTTCTTCCTTTCTACCCTCTTCCCCTGCCCCACAAAGAGAATGTCAAGTTTAGTAGCTCAAAACAGACATACTCACAAGGTATAAATAGATACTCAATCACTGATGCATCTGCTGTTTTTATAGAAATAATCCTAAATTAGATGTTTAAATTCAGACACAAAGATGTTAGGATGTAACAATGCTTATAAGCAAGCTTCATTCACCCTTCTTCAAGCAGCACAAGTTGTTCCCTTTACAAGGAATGCTATGGCCTTCCCAACTCCTTACAGTTATATACCACAAACACATGAGCACAGAGCCTTTGTCCAGCACTTCCATTCCTACTTCTAAAACATGTAGTGAAATGCCATTTGGAAAAACATTTCTGATTTTGGTTAGCAAGCCTCACACACTGTTGAGTGTGTGTTGCAAAGACTTGCAACACTTCAAAGGCAATCAGGAACAAGAGCTACTTGAATGACTGTATTCACCAGCTAGCTAAATAGGTACTAGCTAAACCAAAATATTTATGGAATTTTAACATGCTGAAGTCACTTACAGTTCATCCCATTTTATCAAGTAGAAGAAGTTCTTGTATGTGCCAACCTTCTTGGACTGAACAGGTTTAAACAGATCTTTTCCATTATGGGTCAGAGAACAAATCAGGTAGTATTTTTCATAACTGGACAACGAAAAGAAAGTAAATTAAATAAGTAAGAAAATCTGTAAAAGGATGAATGTTATACCTAGTAAGTTACTCACTTTGATACCCAGCCAGGTGAAATTCCATGTGCAGCAAATATTGTGAACTGGAGATGGTCTGTGACAGTCCATGCTTCCTTGGGACTCTTACTGTCTTCTGGAGAAATCGTTGCAGAGCTGCTACATAAATTCATGTGGAGTCGCAGAAGGGCCTCAACTGCTTTTGTTAACTGGTCTATACTCACTTTCAGAGGGCTTTCAGGCTGAAGTGAACCTAAATTATAATTTATCTTTAATGCATACCTTCTTGAAACAGCCACATGAAAGCAGTTTTTAAAACTACAAAACCTTACTCACCAGATGAGCTCTTGCTGGTGTCATCACCAGAATTTAAGGATACCTGCACAGTAAAGTTAGAGCAAATATCAGTACCAAGAAATCCATATTAATTTTCCATTGCTCTGAAGTATCCCATACAAAAATGGTGAAATAGGCCCATACTTGGGTTTATGTAACACATCTTTTTACTCAAAGTTCTTCAGGAGTTAACTGCCTTACAATTTCTGTATCATGCACCAACTATTCACCAAGTTCAACAGATCAGGTTTTGTTAAGTCTCATCTATTCTGACAACCTTTATGAACTCTTAAAAGACACAGTACATTGGAACATTGCTCATGATACTCTAACTTCTCTAAGATAAAACTTAATCAGGGCTGTTATGGATGAAAGCAGAAGCAATGCAACCCAGTAACTTCAGTCTGAACAGTTCTTTTGTTTGTGACATTTGTTAAGGTGTCTATTGTAGACAGAATTACTATAAATTTACTGAATAAAACAATGTTAAACAACTGAGAACTGAACACTAAGTGTCGTCACTTTGTACTAGGTGCTGTGTTTGCTTCCTGGCCTGCTAAAATGAAAGACTAAACATGACAGTATTACAGCAATGTCTAGCCTCAGCAAGGACACTGTTGAAGCCAAAATATGATAAACGAACCATGGGAATTTACTCCCTTCTAGTCATGAAGAATTTCATGCCAAATTCAACTTCTGATAAAATTGAAACTTTTAATGAAAACTAGGTTTGTGATTTAAGAAACACAATCCCGTTAATTCTTAATACTTCAGAGAAAGTCTAAGTAGTTTGCCACAAGTGCTGCAGGAGAACAAAAGCTCTCCTTAAACTTTTTGTGTATTATTACTTCAGCATCTTTATCAACATTAAGTTTTAACTACAAAAAAAAATCTTCACATGCTTATAAAAATAATGCAGAAACATAGGGAGGAGGGAGGCAAAATAAAGGTCACATTTTTTTCCTTTCAGAAAAACTGCTGTATTTTTCCACCATACTTATCAAGTAGTCCAAGTACTTTTGGACAACAGGATGCTAAAGTTGCACTATGCCTGTCATTTTCTCCTTGACAGACTGCTGTGTTCTTTTACTGTTTTGGCCTCAAAACAATTACTTTAGAAAAACTTAAAAAAATAAAAATCAAGCATTATCTTATATAAGGTTTAGACACAAATGGCTCCAGCTTACAGCAATTTCATTTCTGAAAGTGATCCTGTATGTCTTCATACATGTTACTGTTTAAACTGATGTCATCATGAGTTTTCCTGCTAAAGAATTCTACTGGAAAAGCACGAGGTGTTTAAGTTATTTTTACACTGTAATCCATTTCTACAGAATTCTCTTATCAAAAAGCAAACACTGAGGAAACCTCCGATATGCTGTATTTCACTAAGTTTTCTCAATGTGTCTTTTGCACTTCCCCGAAATAATTTTTGTTCTTGTGACAGACACACTGATTTGGTCTGAATTCCATTTGGCAAGACTTCTACTCCGTATTACGAATACATCACTGAACTGATAAAGCCGAAAGTGAATAGAACAGCGCATGAATCACTACCCTAATAAAGCACTAGGACAACAGAAATAGCATTACAACGACTAGTTAGTGTTTTCACTTGCACACTTCTCCATCTGATGGCATTTTTTGACAATGTGACTCGAGACAAATTCCGTTCAAGTCAACTACTCATTTTAAAGCAGTTTTATGATCAAAATCCATGCTGAGAGATTTTCTTTTCATCCATATCCTCAGTGATGCAGAAGGATGAACTATTAAGAGTTTAAAGATGCGACTGCTATTTGCCTAACTCCTGCACAGAAATATGTGATGTGAATACCTCCTTTAAGCATAATTGCACTGATTTTAGAGGGCACAAGCTAGCTGTCAGTTTCTCTCGGTTAGATTTAGTAGCATCTGCTGTGACACAAGGCTGTAGTTACAGAACCAGAAAACAGTATTTTGAAAGTAGGTTTAAAAAGGGTCATTATTTAGAACAGAAAAGGATTCCAAGAGCAAGTGATTAATGCCCTAACAGCAAAAAGACGTTAAAATTGATGGAAAATACTGGGTAAAATAAAACCCCACAGACATAACCCTGACTGAACCGTTGCTGGTATTTGCAGCTACCAAAGGTTATGCAACAGTACTTATCAATGTTCAAAAGCATACCTTTGAATGCAATTTAAATGTGAAAGTTTACCTCAGCATTTTTAGTCCTTGGAAGATTAACAGCCCTCCTGAGCTTCTTAACTGATTCTGTTATAGCAGGAGTCTCTACACAATCCAATGTAGAACAGATTTTTCTGACAGTCTTAATTATGTGATCTACTGCTTTATGCTGGTTCTAATAAGGAATGTAAGAGAGAACAGATTGATCACAATTGTGAAACCCAGTATTCCTTCAATTTTTATTGTGTCTTTTAGACTTAATTGCCATAAAAATTTCATTATGAGATGAATATCTCAGTTACATTAAACAGCACTGTAACAACTTCATTAAACAAAAACCCCAGTATTGAGAAGTTCCTTATAGCTCAATTCCCAGTGTCAAAATGTAACAACACAGATTCTAAAATGAGATCCCAGGAAACATTAGAAGGTTTCCAACCATTTTTCTATTAAACTGTTGGCAGACAAGTATTTTCTTATGGGATATTAAGCTCAAATTCCCTAATGGCTTAAAAAAAAAAAAAAGTAGTTTAAAAAAGGATATTCGGTTAGCATGAGAAAGGACTGCTAAAAGTAGTGTTTGAATTTCGGCCCTCTTAAAACAAACATAGGTTCAAATTACCATTAGAGTACACTATAGTTTACATATGGAACTTTATCTTCACTTCAATATATTTTTGTTTGTTGCAACTTTTGCCTGACATAGTCTTTAATTTAAATGGTTCTTCCAGATGAAGCAATTGCAAACTGTCATCTACCTACTTTACAGGAATCTTTTTTTTTTTTTTAAAGGATTAGATCAGCTTCTTATCAGGGAATGAAAATGCTAGTAGGCTGCTTAAGACAAAGTCAAGATCTTCCTAGTATTCCCTTCCTTCTTCACTTCTAAAGGAAGGAAAGCCACTTAAATCTAAACTATCACAGTGTTCTTGGGCTTTGTTTTTAATGTAAATTAAGTTGCAATCCAATTTTAAAGACTACATGTACAAAATTAAAATATTAACTTCAAAATAACTCTTTACTTTTTAAAAGGTTTAATGTATAGGTTTCTTTCACAATCACTTATGAGCAGTTACAACTAAATAAAAGGGATTACTGTAACATCTTCTTGGTAAGATGTGCACTGATTCCCAACCCACACCCTCCTCATCCCACCTGACATTCTCATGACCTTCCTACAAACAGACAGCAAAGAAGTCATCTAAATAAATTAAAAAAAAAAATATTTTTGAGTTGGGAGTTACCTGGCAACAATTAACTTTGTCCTGGTAAGAAAACAACCAGAAGCCAGAAGACATTGTAAATATTTAAGCCACACTTTCAAAGCTAATGCTTTGAAGATAAGAGCTGTTTTGACATATGAAAAGCAAAATTTCCGCTGCTGTTTTCCTCAAAGGCTCACAATCTTAATGAAAAGACAATAGATAACTTTTGAAGTGGACAACAACATGAAATCGAAGGCTATGAAGCCTGTTTCAATTTGATTAGCAAGCTTAAGTTACTGTACATGCACAAGGAATTCACTTCAGGAATAAAAAATTTCAAATGCAACAAATGCTAATAGTTGGACCTAATCAATGTCAACTACAAGCTACATCTCCCATCCTTAATAAGGCTGTGAAAAAAAATAGAATGTAAGTCTAAATTGAGATGTTTTGTATTCCTCACCTCAGCCTGTGAAATCAGTTAAACAAGCAAGCTGAAGCAGCTGCAAGAGTAAAGCAACAACCACCAACACATCAAGAAGCAGTAAGATCTCACTCTTCTACAAAAAGACGTGTTAAAACCCCTTGAATACAAGGTGAATCATCACCAAGGGAATTAAATAACATTAAAGGAATATGTAAATAGTGGACATCAGCTTGTTCAGGCCTGCATTTCCAGAGAGGCAAACAAAGTAGAAAAGTATTGTCATTAAGTCAATTTCAAGACTGTTCTTTAGAAACTGTTTAAGAAATACAGTTATCTGTTTAAGAGTTTAGGTCTCGAAGTTACATTCCTGTCTAAGCTTCTCCTTCTGCAAATCAGTAAAGCAAGTTATCTTCAGCTAGGTTTTGCATTTAGGAAGTCACTCTAAACTACTCCACATGCAAGTGGTTTTTAGCTACCTAACATACACTGAAACAGACAATTATTTTGACAGTATATTTAAAATTAATCCAATAGTGCAGAATAAGACATTATTATACTTTGGTACATACAAGTAGGTTTTACACAAACACACTTCAGTTATAGCTCCCATTGTGCACAATTACTGCTCACTTTTGGCTAGATTCGCATCTGTTAACAATGCATCATTCATGGCTGACAATAACTGACATAGTCAGGATTCAGACCTTTTCCCTATTCCCTTAAATTAATCTCTTTGAGCATTTTTGAGGAAAAGGTTATCTTGCACCCCAGGACTTAGATGTATTTCTAATTGTGATGATTAGGTAATAATCAGTTCACAAGAAAAACAAGGAAGAAAAAGAGGAAGAGCAATCTAAAAATTCCACATTTGGCAGCTTGTTCCAATCTCAGTTTCCCCAGGAATACCTGCAAGTCTCTTCCCCAACTGTCTCATCGGTAAATTTTCTCATGCTACTTTTGATTCAGCAATTACTTATGAACTTACCTCATTTTTAAGTGCTATGTTAACTTGCTTGTGATACACATCAAGAAGCTCTTCAATAGAAGATCTACAAGAAATGGTAGTTATTGGAGACAAGTGCAAAACCATAACAGTCTCAGTCAGAAATCTAGCTGTAGCTTAATTACGAAAATAACAAAACATTACCTTATAATCGGTTCTCTGCACGGCTTTTCTACTTTGTAAAGGTGTTTGGTTAGATGTATGGGTGTTCTGTCATCATCTTCCTGCAACAAAATGTTAGATATTAAGTCCAGGTCTCACCTTTCTATAATCTGTAATACTGTTTTAGAAGTTTCTTCAATATCTATGGAGTAGAAAGGCAAAAACATAAGGTGATCTTCTCAAAGGGAAAGAGAAATAAAATAACTAATAGCCTACAAAATGTCTACACACCAGGACAGGGAGATGAGGGAAGAAACAGCGATCAAGTGCCTAACTATGCAGATAACAAATATTGCAGTCTTCCACTTAGTCTGATACAGATCTAATTAAACCTCAAAACTGTTTTCAACTTTTATTTAATTCTGAAGTTTTGTTCCCTCTCCTTCAGGCCTCAAGTTTAGTCCAAATGCTTGCATACCTTTTCCAGCTACAGTACTTGGGCTAATAGGAGAGATTACTGATGTTTCTAAATAATTTGCCTTGTGAAAATTCAGTATGCATTTTCCTTCCTCTTAGTTTAAGAGGATATAATTCCCAACATCAAGCAGATGTAGGAATTTGTTAACAACAAAAAGGTTACACCTCAGATCCATTAACTCTCAGACTCTCAATCTCTCAAAGACTTGCACTGCTGCTGCAGTTCAGGAGGTACTTACTGTTCGGGCCAGATCTCTGCATATTACACTATGGGTCAGGAGCTGCAGTTTGATTTCTGTATCCCACTTCCGACAGTTCTGAATGTATTCATGACTTCCTACACAGTGCTTACTGTTAAACAGAAGAGAGCTGTAGTTACACCAAACACACACAGCTTTTCAGAAAACTCACACGGAATACTGAAGGTAACCTGTTGGCTCCAAATAAGGAAGTGGTGAATCAGCCTTCACATCATACTTCTAGATTTAATTTTTACTTCTGCAGAAATGTCAGCATACTATGACAGACACCTATACTTTTGCTAAAGCTCTGAACTACTCTGAACTACTGAACTTGAAACCGAGTATTCTAACCCAGAAAACTAATGGGTATTTATAAACCATTAGGTTGAAAAACAAATGAAAACACAAACAAAAAGGAAACAAAAAACCCCTCCCATTAACAAAGCCTATATGTTATTTCAGATTCTTAGAAATTATCATTAGGGTTTTTTTTCCTGGTTGCTGGGATTTGAAGAGCAGCTGAAAACTAGAACATCCATCTACAGAAATGCTCTAGAAATATGCATCTAAAAAAACCTGTTTGTGTCCAACACAACAGATGACAGATTTGAACAGGTTCTAAGGAAGGTGTTGAGAACCTACTCTGCTGTATCCTAGAGCAACTCTAAAGACTTCTGATCTTGTGCAAAGCATGACTCTCACATTTTTACGACTTCTGCTTTAACACATTAAATTGTTAAAGATATACTCTCCAGTAACTGCACCATGAAAAAGCTTGAAGTTAAATATTAATGAAAAAGAGTTTGCTTACTTCTGTAAAACTTCTTCTTGGCCACAGACTTTCAGGATATAGCTGCCAATGTCCACTTCATTCAAGTCATCATGCACCCAGCAAAGTGCCTGCATTATTATAAGCTCAACAGGGGAACTCACTGTTTAAAGAAATTGCATCTAAAAGTTAAATATATATCTATAGCAAATGATAGTAACCATTGTTCACTCACAAAATGGAGTTAAATTTATTTTTATGCTTGTAGGGAAAGCTCTTCTATAATTTCCTAAGCGTCATTGTTTGAGTTTTTCACTTTTTTCCTCACAAAGGCAGGCATCTTCTAAAACCTTCCTGTAGTTTAACAAATTACTAAATCCTTTTTAAAATAGAGTACAGTGTGGTCACTTGATCAAAAGTACAAAAACAGTCTGCAGTCTGTTTTACAGGAGTTGTTATATGATAGCTCTTTTTTTTTAATTATAAATTTGCCTTACTTAGCCAGGACTTCAAATAAGTACATGATCCCAGAGGTACTTGCAATCTAAAAAATCATTATCTGAAGAGCTGGAAATGGAACTTCTTTATTTGCTCTCATTGAGGAAGTTAGTATCAGCTGTAGTAGAAGCAAATCCTTCTGAAAGTCCTTTTTTCTTTTTCCTTTCCATTTGCCTAGGGTAGTTTCCACATTGTGTAGATCACATCTCAACAAGCACAACCAAGCCTTTGGCAACAAGGGACTCCTAACTGCCCATACTTTCACATCAGGGTCCAAATGCTTTTTTGTGAAAAGAGTTTCTCTTCTATCCAGCAACTACTGAGCAAAAGAAATAATCCCAGTCAAACCCCAAATCCATTCGCTCACAGCCACATAGATATGCTTTAATACCACAAACTGTTTGAGTACAAAATGCTGTCTACTCTTTTCTGCCTAGCTTCTCATCTTCTCCTTTAAATCATCTGCAAACAATGTCACCAAGTACCTCAAAAGTCAGTGGCGGGGGGAAGGGGACACACCGCTGTATAAAACCACTTCAATTTTTTCACCAGGATGTCTAGAATTTTTATTTTCCCCTTCAGAGATCTGCCTAATTTTTCTGAATCACCTTTTTATTAGAAAAAAATGCTACTGCTGTGCCGGATACAGAGAGGTAATGCCACAACAATATCTTCCACAACACAAGTTCATCTCATTAACACATGACTAATTTTTACAAGCACAGAGGTATTCGATAGCATATGAAGAACGAGTATGTGGAATTCAAGAGCAAGGAATGCTAGGAAGTATGAATTCAGAAACACTAACTAATTATTAAGACTATTTAACTTGTTTTAATCCAGAGTGAATCTGCTGTACTACCTTCAGCAGACAATATGGTGGTTGATGGGGAAAAGAGATGCAGTAACAGTTTATGGACAACAGTCTCAGACCAGTGGAGTAATGCAAAGATAACGTTACCACCTTCTCACCCTTGGTCTTAATCAAAGACATTCAATTCCTTGCTGCTACACAATGATTGCTCAGGTAGGCTTGTACTTCCATGTGAAGACTAATAAATTAATGGAAAAAATGAATAAGTATACTAAAGAAATATATATAACTATATATAAGGTCTAAAATTAACCTTTTTTCCTTCTGGGTCCTTTCTACATACTGAATTGTCAGAACACTGACAGGCTGCAGTTCCTTCTGAGCAGGACAGAAAGCCATACTAAAATAATTCTAGTATGAGGATGCTAAGATACGCAATTAAATGACCAAGACCCAAAGAAATTAAACAAAGAATTTAAAATAATTAAAGAGAGTAACTTTCAATACACTTATTACTAGTCACATATGAGCTACAGACACCGATCTTTCACTAGCTACAGAAGATAAGTAGTTTAACTGTGATTAGTTCTGGTATCAGAGAAGGAAGATAGCAGAAAGTGCAAAGCACAAGATATGTAAGGCTAGAATGCGAAACATTTCAAGGTGTTCACTAAAATTATAGAAGGGCTGAAGATGTAATACTTTAGTTACCCTACCAAAGCCTTTTGTAGGAAAGGATTAAGCCTGTAATATTAGGAAACTGTAATCTGAGGGATGCAGAGCAGAAAAACCCTTCCTAGGCTATGCTTACAGTCCACCTCATTTCTTAACAGAAGAGTATTAAAACACAGGACAGTAACTGTAAGGCCCAGCAAATGAATACAGAATGAAGCCACCAAGAGCTAGGTTAAGGGAGTAAAAGAGTAACTCTGAACCTTTTAAGAAGAAACAACTCTAAAGCGTTACAGATAGAGACCCAAATGATAAAAACCCCAGCATGGCACAGGTGACACAGTATTAGCAAGTGACACCGTTTGGGAATGGGAACAGACACTAGAGGAGCACAGAGACTAAGCAGTACATTGTTCCAGGGGGATTTTATTATCAGAAGCAGTATTTTATTATTTTATTATCACAATTATCAGTTATTTTACCACCAAGAACTGTCAAATGTTGACAGCACCCAGACTTATAGCCTCTAATACAAACATACTGTGCAGTCTTAACCGCAGAGAGGAAAGTGAATTTATGCACAAGAATAAGGCAAGCCTAAAAGTTCCACCCCAAACTAATACTCTTAGATACTCACGAAACTGGGGCAGCTATCTGAGGCACATTGCAACTGTATTATTTGAGTGATTTCAGTATATGATTATGAAAAGAAACGAGTAATACATAATTTCAGTGTCCATTCTTATTTCCCAACAGCAATTTGTCTGAATTTTCAGTTAGCTTGCAAGAGTTTATTTAAATGTACATTACAGAGTTGACATTAAAAGTTAATCATCTCAGTTCTGGTGTTCTCATCCCCTCAATTACAATAAAGTAGGTCAAACTCTTGAAAGACTGATTTAACCTTCCCAGCTGTGGTTTGTCTGGCTTTTCTTTTTTAAAAAAGTTTAACTTTGACAGCTTCTAAACATTTCCGAATGAAGGCACTTACCCAGAATTAGGTTCTTTCTTCATTTACCTTCTCCACATTCACTACAAGCAATCCATATACCTGAGACCCAGAGACTACAAAAACTAAAAGCCAATGCCCTAGACTGAGTGTACAATCTTAATCCACCATTCTGCATCTTACAAGCAAAGTCCAATTTAAAAAGCAGAAACATACCATCACATGTGAAAGTTACTGGTTGCTGGAATTCTTCAATTTCTATAGAAACCTTGATACTGGCACTCTCCCCACTTATATTTCTTTGCAGCATGATTGGACTCAGCACAAAGCCTGGATTTGTTTGCTGATTAGTGTAAGGAAACTTGGTCCTCAATCTGAAAGCAGAGAAGGTTTAAGAAACATCGCAATGGATAAGTCTAAGGCTGAAGCAAAATAACACGGTAATAATCACAAGCCAGAACAGCAAAGACTACCTTTTACTCTTCACCTAAATTGTATGTACCAAACACCATTTAATTTTTCTACTCTCAACAGAACACTGCCCACAATAATTATACAAGTAGTAGTTAGACAGGGAAAAAACCCTACCTTATAATTAGGCAAGTTTTCCATACATATTAAAATATTTAAGGTCAACACTTATAGGACATACCCAGCTTCTGTAGAAATTAAGCTCTACAACAGGTTTTTAAAAGCTAATCTATAGCATTTGCTTAAAATGAGGGTTTTTTTTTTAAAGACTACTTTCTTTTATGTACAAAAGACCACAAAATTGTTCACAATTCCATTTTTGGAAGTATAACCTGAACTTCAGACAGTATGCAGAAGGTAGTTATTCCAAGTTGTGGAAGTTGAGAAAGAGGCTTAAATTAAGGGAAAAGCTTTTAGGACATGAACAGTATAATTCACGTAGTAATAATAACTAGACACTACTTCGATAGCTGCTTTTTGTTTTCTGCTATTTAACACATAAAATAATTCAACCTTCTGCCATCATCAAACTAGTATTACAGATTCTGAACCAAACTCGTCTGTAATGGTCATCTGCTTCATTAGCTACATTCCTGACAATGGCATGAAAAGAAGGGGTGGAGATAAGGGAGAGGCAACATTTTAAGCACTGGATCTTGAAAGAAAGGGCAACAATTAGATTTAACTACACGCAACAAGCCTATTATGACAGCTTGGTTTTAAAATTGTTCATCAGTATGTTTCACAGGTGTACATGACTTCTCATGGGGTTTATGGAGTTTGTTTGTTTTCATAAAAAGCAGCTGTTATGCTTCAGATTCAAAGATTTCTGCTTCCCATGTTATTTACTGGATTTTGATCTTGAGAGGGAAAAAAGACAAGACTCCTAGTTTGCCTTCTCTAGGAATAAGCGAAAAAGACAAAACAAATCTTTTATTAAATTGTGTCAGTAAGCAAAAACATAGAAGGAGCATTTGGGGTTATCAGGTGTCATCATCTTTGTTATGACCTTTAAGAAACTCACCACCTGATCAAAGCAAGAACATGTTTCAAGGTTTTATTTGTTATGGAATTTCAGCTGCAGAAGTAGTAAGAGAATTTAAGGGCTAGAAAAGCATTAAGTGACAGGATTTAGTGAGGTGCACCAACTAAAAAAAAAAGAAGCCTTCAAATTCTTTCAAAAAGAAATTGTACTAAAAAAATTGATAGAAAGAGATACAGGCATACTGAAAAAACAGTTTTGACAATCAAGAAATATTAGAAAAATCAAGGAAAAAAGTGAAAGTCACAGGACCAAAAGAATAAAGAGGAGATATGATAATCTAAAAACCTTAGTATGGAACACCTTAACAATTCTGCTGCATTCTTGATAAAACAGGAAAAACTGGGATAATAAAAGGGAAAAGGACACATGCTGGTACCTGTCAAATGAAGCAAAAAAAATCTAGGATTGGCTCTGTCAACCTAACTGGAAATTAGTTACTTTGTTTTTTCCTTCTGAAAACTAATATGTGTTCAATAATTTCTTACTTTGTAACTGCTTGAGAAAAAGCTGACAGTTCTTGATTCTGCCCTTCAATTTCTTGGAGAAGCACGTTTTCTGTCAGCATGCCAGTGGTCCCATTGTCTTTCTGCAACTCAAAGATAATACAGGATTTAAATAGCTGCAAGCATATTCCTACAGCGAGCAAAGATACGTGCAGAGGATAGATTTTCAGAAGTCTGAGGTTTACTATTAGTTTTATCTAATCTACTTGTATGAGAAAAATGTCTATTACCAAGATGAAAAGTAAAGATTCACTGGAACAGTGACTCCTTTACAGAAAGTAATTTATTTGACAGCATCATTATCAGTCAACTTGCTATTGCAAGCATAAGTTCCTGATTTCTCAGCAGTAACCTACTACATTAGAATTTGGCTAGATTTTGCTGAATTATAGGAGAAAGAGAAATAAATGTTTTTTCCTCTATTTCTGCAATTCAGCCTTCAGCACAGTCCCAGAACGAACCATTACACATCAGCACTGCTTGTGATTACCTCTTCCTACGAAGCAGGAAAAGATAAACAGTACACTGGAAGGAAGCAGCCTTTTGAACACTAAACTCAGAACTAATCTCATGGTATCAAATTACTGCTGGTTTAATCCCTTGTGCCATTGGCACTCACCAGCTCCCAAAAATGTAAACCACAATCTCTCAAGTTCTCCAACCTAAAAGACAATTGCTAAGAGAGCAACAATATCTAATAAACTTTCAAAAACTTCCCACAAAACTGAAGCAGTTTTTAATCTAGATCTGTTTCAGATCCAAATGCTAAGTGTAAGTAAAGAGCAGAGAGCAGCCAGAACTACCAGTGATGTTGAGGTGGAACTCAATCATCTGTAGTCTAATAGCCACCATCAACCTGAAGCACTCAGGAAACTCCAGCCAGATACTCCCTGGAATAAACTGATCTTTAAGAGTTTGTACATGCCCAACCCAGGGTCATTGCACACAGAAGATAAAGCCTTCTGGCCAGTTACATTTTACAACCAGGGCTTTTACAATGCTCACAGAAACCTTTAATCCACCCAGGAGTCCACACAAAAGCACAGTACACTGTATTTTTTCTGAAAATCATCACAATTTATTCACATTTCTCAACTGCTTAACTAGTATGTGGGTTATTTATTACTAGCTGACAAAATTAGCTGCACATTTAGTATCATTAAAGCATATCAGACAAGATAGCAAATTAGACCATCTCGGAAAAGGAGTCGAATCCGTAACACACAGAGCCAGAACCTGTCAGGTCTTTGTCTTTTAGTACTTCTTGCTTGAATTAAGTTGTTTAAGCAGTACAGCATAAACTTAGAAGAGATAATATATGCAGCCCATAATAGCCACTTGAATTGCATTTCAACCTAGTTATTTCAGCTAAAATACTGGTTTCATGAACACTGATGAGTTCAAAAGAATAAAATCCATGTAATTGGGGATTAGCCATACCATGGGAAGCAATTAGAGCAGCAATCTGTAAAGCCACAAAAACTGGAATGAAATTCGAGAGCACAACTAACACCTTAAACTTAAAAGGATTCTTCTATTCTCAGACAAGTTCTATCACAAAAATACTGGGCAACTGCTCAAGTCCTGCTGACAGACCTGCACTAGATACAATTGCACATGTGTTCTTTAAGCAATTACACAATAACAAAAAAATCATGCAAGGAAACAGGAAGTCAACAGACCAAGTGAAAGGTAAACACCCTTGATAAACATTCAACTAACTAACTGCTGGTCAGCACTCAACACAAAACTCAATCATTTCAAACTAAAAAGTTGACTACACGATTGTTAGTTTTCTCTATTTTGGAGCTCTTTTTTAAGAGTTTAAGTAAGACTACAAATAAGCACTCAAAGCACTTTGCAACTCTAACCACAGTATAAAAGCAGTGCACAAGGGGATTACTTCGTTACACCAAGGATGCCACGCTGCCACTTTATGCCACTGTGTGACCCTTCTGAACTAAATACAGCAGATTTTGCAGGTTATTCTGCTGTTAAATTCAAATCAATTTAGGAAAGTGCAAGGCTTCTGTATGCACACAAGCTTGGGCAGGGTAGGCAATAAATTCTGATGCAATGAGCAAAGAGGAAAAAAAAAATATTGTTTGGTTACCCATACCTGACCTGAGGGTCACCACTGACTAAAGCAGAGAAACCCAGTGCATTACTGGAAATTACCTCCTGGTGGACAAACAAGAACATTAAATACCTCCTTGCTCCTCTTTAGTTTTTAGTTTTAGTTTCAATACTAACTTGATTGCTTTGGGGAAGATAATTTCAGGGGGACAAATTTTGATATACTAGAAATATGGACTCAGATGATTAGGGTTGGGAGCAATAAAGAGGATTTGAATTGCTTTAACTTCCAGATGAGTCGATCTAAGAGATGCAAAAGCTATCAGTCAAACAGGAAATTACTTGAAAGAAAGGCCTACAGACCAAGCTAGATAAGTAGTTCATTATCAACATAGACTGCAAAAATAGAAGTTGTCTGCATATACAATCACTCTTAACAATAAAAAAATAAATCCCATGAGTACATAAAGTCTCATGACTCCTCAGCTCTGTGCAGAGGAAAAGTAGAAAAGACAATACTAAAGAGGACAAAATTATGATTTTCCCTCTGCTTTCAGAAAGGAAAGTGACAAACACTGTAGTATTTAAAGGAGAATATTGAATATATATAATCATTAATATAGACATAGTCATGAAATAAAACTCAAAGAAATCTATTTATTTAATGGGTTAAACAGAATCTAAATTCATGACTAGAAAGTTTCGCAAATAATTTTGTTTAAAGGGGCAGTGAGATGATGAGCAATTTGTGGGGGGGGAAGGGGAATCTAGGCCAGTTAGGATGCAAGACCTCAGAATATACTTTGAATATACCTTGAGGTAAATGGGATGGAGAGTGCATGAGAACTGCCAAAAAAATGGTAAAATAACTCAGCTTGCTGTATCAGATGGAAAATTATTTAAACTAGCACAGGATGGGCAAAAGCTTAAGCAAAAGACACAGGTTATGTTGAAAGGATATTAATGTGAGAGATCTGTCTGTAAGTCTATTTATTATCATCTTCAGTAACTCAGCACAATCGGCAGAAACAACTCCTGTGATAATTTACTTTTGTATCATCAGCTACCTTTCTAATACAGACTAGCAGTAGGGTACTATGCTAAAACTAGTTAGCCACAGACTGGAGGAACACAAGCAGAAAGTAAATCTAAAGTTTTGACTAGGTAGTTACTGCAAGAGTCTGTTACAAACTAAGAACTTGTTTGAGAAAGATAGTGGCTAAGATCAGATATATAACCAGACTATGTCTGAATTATTTACAGTAACAGGATCAATACATGCTGTTGTGATGCCACCAATAAAGTGAACACAATAGAAGTGCCCCTGTCTGTAATGAGAGTTTATTCATGCCACCGTAGAAGGAATTGGTATGCTGTGCTATCACCATTCTCATAACCATGTTCAAAAAAAACAGTTATAGAAAAGAGAAGCTATCCCATAGAGCTTGCCATTAAAGCTGACAGGAACTCACTGTCTTTTGTAACATGTAAAGATCAAAACAGGCCCCTCTTTTAAATAAATGCTGTTCCATCCTGTTAAGAACATTTACTAAGAGCCAGTTCTGAATTTTTCTGCTGCAGATGAGATGACTGATGAGAATGGTGAGGGTCTGGAAAAGCCCCTCAGTAGCAGAAGGAAAAGACCATGTGTAAAAGCAGACCTTGAGCATTCTACGAATCAGCTAACACATGACCTACAAATAGCATGGGATTGGACCTGAAGAACAGGAAAGACCCTTTTAAACCCTACATTCTTGAAAAACCTCTGGAATTCATAAACACAGGTTTCACTCAGCAATAGTCAAATACTACTTTTCACAGGCAACAGCTCAGAAGCATGGATCCAGCATAATCTAGTTCCAGGCAACAGTTACGTTACAACCAACTATCATTGGAAAACTGACAAGCACATTAGGGTAGCACAACAAATTGAAGATGCAAAGTGCCGTAGAGCCCAAATTTACATGTCTTTTCTCATACTAGGAAATAATTGAGCTCATACATCACACAGCTCAAGAGTGGAAAAAAAATAAAATTAAGTTAGACCCAAGATCTTCACACACGTGGTCCCTCGAAAACAGAGGTAAAGAATTTTTCTGTGTTTAGGGTTTGGGGTTTTTCTTCTTTTTCTCCATTGGCCTTCTATTAAACTTTTGCCAGAATACTGACAACTAGCCCAGAAAAAACAGGAAATCCTTCAAATGAGGTGCCAAAAATTTCACTTCAATGGAAATTCAGACAGCCTGCTATGCCAAAGTCTAGTAAATATTCATTTTTCTGAGAAAAATCTCCCCCAGTTTGGGAAGGAGGAAGAGAAGAACTAATGAACAACTTGGAAAATATCCTTGACAGGTAACAGTTGTTTTTTATGGCATGTCCCTAGCCTACTAAAAGCACCTAGAAAGACAATACATAAGATTTAAAACAGCTGCAATCCAAAGTCTACAAGAGAGAGAAATATTTTGCTCCTCCCCCCCAACCAGTTTCTCTATGATTTTTCCAGCCATTATTACCCTTGCCAGGGTGTTGACTTTCCCACTGAAGACATCTCCTTCAGTCATTGTACTCTCTCTATCAAAAAATATAAATATACAAATATGCAAACTGACTTTATAGCAAGGCAACAATTTAAAATATAATATCTTGGTTTATGATGCAATTATCACAGAATTTTAAAAGCTGGAGAAGTTAAATAATCTGAAGTAATTTACTGGACTTGGAAAAAGGTAGAATGCACTTTTGGGAACATAATTAACTGATGAGACTGCTATTGTATTGACCGGCTGCTGTACAGTTCAGTTTTGATACAAACTGAATGTGCTGAATGTCCAAAAAGATGACTTTCATAACCAAGCCTCTGTTGACATTTTTCTCTTAAATTTCTGATGAAAGTGATCCTGATCCTAGAGCAAAAATCATCCTTTATTCAGCCTGTGGAAAGTAATATCACACAAATATCGTTTGCTTTCTTCCAGAACAGAAGTACAGCATTTCTGTCCCAGCAGGTATCTCACCTGGATTCCAGGACAGTCTAACCAAAAGATTTGGTTGCAATCTCTCTAGCATTCCTGCACAGAAGGAAAGCTTTCTATCTATATAAAAAAAATATAGTAGGCCTACAAAAGACTGCAAGTGATACTGGGAGAGCAGAAAAAGAGTTTTGACTATGCCATCTTTCTAGTCTACCTTTCTTTAAAAAAAAAAAAAAAAAGCTGACAAGAGCAAATACAAGGCAAAAGAATGTTTTTTGTTTTCAAAATCAGAGATAAAAGCTGCTCAGGATAAAGCTTTCAGTGTCTAACTTTCCATGTTTTTATTTTGTAGTATCACATGAATCATGTTTATCAATATGACTTAAATACTTCATGTTCTAAAGATTACAACCATTTCTTCTTCTAGTTTATTGAAAACCAAGCAATCGCCTTATTAAACATGGAAAGATTGCAAAAGGCCAGAGTTATTTTGGGATCTTGTTCGATAGCAACATTGAGTTTTTTGAAATTCACTAATGCATACACCAGTAAATTCCACCATTGGGACACTGCTCAAGCCAAGTGAGGTTTAATAAACAAACCCAGACCTTAGAGTGTCTTTAAACATTGGGATTAATCTTTACTATTATACTGCAATTTAAACATACTGATTTACATACCTGTGATGTTTGGCCCTGCAACTTTGCGAATTGGGTTGTTCTCATGTTTAAGGACTGGCTCCTCGTAACCGTTGCTCCAGAAGATTTCCCATTAACTTTTCTTTCCAGGTGACAAGTTACTAACAGCTTTTCTTCCAGCAGCACTGCGTCCCATGGATCTTCTGCAGTCATGCTTGAAGCCCTCCCTCCATCATTCTCTGCCTTATTTAAAGTCTCTGTACTATCAACTTTTGGTTTACTTAGGGGATCTAAATCTAACCAATCAAATTTACTAACATCCCTGCAGCTCCCCGAGGCTGGGAGGTTAGCAACTGCAGACTTTATAGAAGTCATCTCTAGGTCCGTGCCTGACTTGCCATTTTTCAGAAACTCTGAGGTGCTTGCAATTTTGTCAAATACTTTTGCCATTTCTGGTGTAAGTACTGGAGGATATATAGGTAGGCTTCCTTGTGGATGGAAAGGTGTAGTAGCTGCCAATGGGTATGAAATGTATTGCGACTGTCTTGGAAGCCCAAGATAAATAGGTTCTCTAGAGGGATAGGAGGACATACTTGGGTGGAATCCATTCTGAAATACACCAATCTGTTTTGTGAAAGAAGCTGAGGGGTAAATAGGAGGTAAAGTGCATGACACAGGTGCTGGTATCCCAGGCATCCACTGTCTCCTCTGACCTGTAGGCCCAAGGTAAAATTGCGAAGACAATGATGGGCTCAAAATAGGGCTTGCTGGCAGCGTAGGTACTTTATTAGATTCAAAATTGTCATCCAGCAGCAGTTTCTCTAGTTCAGCATGAGTAAGCTTCTCTATGTCAATGCTACTTAGCTTATCTTCCACACTCTTGGCATCAGACTCTGGAAACACCATGAGATCATGGTCCTGTTTGCTATGAATCTGTGCTTTTTGTCTGGTGCTGCTTAAAGAATGAGAAGTTTGTTTGTTACCAGCTACACCTCTTTCTTTCTGCATCTTAGCTAATGCCTCAGCTTCCATCTGCAACGCCTCCTCTTTGTCCACATCTTTTGACCTTGTGGCTGCCAAAGAAGGTGATGAGCGCTGTTTAAATCCATTGCTGCTGGATATCTGGGCCATACCGCACGAGCAGATGTCCATCTAACGAAGCAATACTTCCCTCAGACTGGTTGTCTGCCCTTGGCTTCAGAATCGATTTAGCAGGTCTGAAAAGGAAATTAAACATTAGATATGCACGAAAGACATGCATGAGAACTGCCCTATGTCACCAACTGACAAGGTTGCACATATCCTTCAGAAACCAAGGACACAGAAGATACAGAAAGGCTATGTTCCTGTACCTGTTCTCAGATTTGTGCAACTCTGCGCACTCAGCCAGCTTCAGCCTTTGAAGCAGAAATAGTTCTAAAGACTAGCATTGATAAAGTGCCTTTTATCAGGAGGACTTCCAGTTTCCCTTCAGTGTATTACAGAAGTGACAGGCCTACCAAACTGCTGCAACCTGATTGTGATGGTCATAATGATGCTGAAGGACTTCCCTTCCTTGGAAAAATACCATTGTACTTTACCCTCTTAACAAGATAAATAACGCTTATGAGATGCTATTTATTGGACAAGCAAAGTAAGCAATTTAAGTTCAGCTGCTCATTAAGTAATCCCTTGAACAGCCCCTGGAAGGAAGTGTCATTCCCCACTACATAAGGGAAGAAACTCTGAAAGGTCAGTTTTCCTTAAGGCCACCACCAAGAAAACCACTTGTATTTCTCCAATTACAATCAGTACTATTATATAACTATAACTGCCTGTACTCACATCTATGACTCTTCATTGAAATAACTTTACAAGGGATTACCACAAGAACTATGTTATTTTTCAATATCATTTCTACTTTATTCCACAGCTTTTACAACCAGCCACATTTGAAATGAGTACAGAGGATAAGATGTTTCCAAGCAAAAGCTAGCATGCATATGAAGTAGCAAGATAAAAATCATGAATAATGAGTTTCTGCTAGAAGGATTACATAAACCCAAATCCTCATTAACATACAGTTTCACTGAACTAGATGAACCCTTCAGATGTACACCATCATGCTTAAATCATGCCACCATCTACAAATTAAGAGTTCTCTGCAGTAAACAACATAGATAACTCAAAATCTGTGTTTATGTTCCCTGGCTATTCACACCCATTAGAAGAGGGTTTCTTCCCCTCTTGAATCAGACCAGAGATGTGCTTTCAAACTGGCTGTACTTCTGTAGACTCACCATACAGACAGCAAGATTCCTAGCAGATTCTTTAAATTCTTTTAAGACTCCAGCCAAGTTTGGTTTTGGTTTTTTTTTAAATCCACTTTATTTCAATGGCTTACAAGATGTCTCTCCTTCACAGTATAAGTGGTTCTATATGTTTCAGCTAAGTCTGAAAACATGAATTCAGGTGAAACCCTTCACAAAGCAAGATTAAACCGGAACTGTTGTTACAGGTACCAAGACTTAAAGAGGGTGTATTCAGAAAGCCTGAAACAGTGAAGGACTATTTAGGTTACAAACTCCTGAAAAACGTAACTAAAGTCCTGGGGAATAGTCTCAAGGAGGAGCTTTGGAGGTTACTGTTATGTATCCATTCCACATGATAATTATATTCAACACAGGTGAAGTCTATAGTAAAAAAGCAGACACCAGACCCTTTTCCACATAATACATTAAGCTGCAGAGTTTGACATTCATTAGAGCCACAACTGTTGCCATTAAGAAGAAGCCCTAATGTCTACTACCTATCTGCACAGCTGAGTTGTAAACCAGATCAGGGAACTGATTAAAAAAAAAAAAACAAAACCACAACACAAACCCAAACCCCAAACTTTTTTCTCAGGTCCTTTATAGACAGTGCAGGTCCCTGGGCCCATTCACAGCACAGCTGTGGCCTTCAGTGCCATTTGGTTATTTAGTCCCCTGTTAGCAAGACTTCCAAACCTTCTTCTAAAGATGCACTGCTTATTTTGTAGATTGTCTAAGCCTATTAGCCACAAATAACATCCCAATGAGGAATCTAATATCCTTTACACCAACTGCTCAGACTGCCTAGATATCCAAGCAGGCTTTAATCTCTTTATTAACTTACAGCTTGTTAAAAATGCTATGTCAGATTTTCAGATGTAAGAAAACCCTGACTTATGAAGTTCTCTCAGTAATTCCTACTTGGCTTTTCCAAGAATCAGCAGCATGGGGTAACTGCAGTTTTCACAATCTTGCTGCTGTCCAAGAATTCTACATAGCAGCAGGATTTTTTGTCTGAATTTTATGTTTTTAAAAAAAAAAAAAAAGTACAACAGGATCATACTATCCGTGACTATTCAGAACCATTTGGGCTACAGCTTTGAAGAGGATTATCAATGCGTTCTGGTTCTGCTTGATAACTACAGTACAAAGTTACTTTTCTTGGGAAAAAATACCAAGATTATATATAGTTACTTTGAAGACCATGTACCAACTCTGGCTCCTGAAAACGGAGGGAGCCTTATCTTCCTGCTGAAATGGACAGCTTTGATCTCCACACTCACCAAGCAGTCTCCTACTCACAAGAAGTCACTGTCCCACAGTCAGGACTGCAGATAATCATACATTCCTTAGCATTCAGAAATAGGGTTCACAGTTACTGCAGCACATTCATTCAGAGCATCTTGAGAATCTCAATCACTTGATAACTGCTTATTATAGCATTTCACATTACAGTGCTGCATTTTTGTCAGGCTATGACTGCAGGCTTGCATTGACAAATCCAGTGCCTTCTAGTATTCAAGACAGCAGAGTATTTAATTATTAGAGGTTATCTGAAGAGTTCAATTTTATTTTTATTTGCGCAAGACAATCTCATCGGCACACACACACTTAATTTGATTGCTGTATTTAAGCCCTGCCTTTAGGAAACTTCTAAGATTGTAATCAGAACATAAAATTTCTGTCATTTTATAAGCAGACTGGAGTGTTGGAACAGTCTGAAGTTAAAACCTAATTTAAGCAATCTGGTTAAACTGCAACAGTTTTAGCAAAACTTTATCCTGCATGTCTGTTCTAAGTGGTGATTTGACATGATAAAACATCAGAAAAGCTCCCTAGGCACAAAACCTTCTTTTAAATGCTAACTACAGGCCACTAGTTAGCATCTTCACAGAAGTTTAGCCTCACTTTGAACTTGTGACTTTTTAGCCATCTAAGTTCAAAGGCAGAGAGAGCAGAATTTAAACTTTTCCAATATTCACAAAGATGAGGGCAAATTTCATTTGCAACATGTATCAGCAAGGAACTTCCCTCAAACGCTCATAAGTAGATTATTTCAATTCAAATCCCAGAAACAGGAAAATCAGATACCTGAAACACTACCATAGGAATTAGAAGAAGTCTGCAACAACTGGAAATCACTGGAAGACCTAGAAGTAATCCTTAAAGTCAGGATTGTTCTCATCCCCAAGTGCTCCACACTATTTTAAGTAACAGCAATCTTTTTCCTCTTACAAAGGAAAAGTAGAAGCAACTGAAGGTATTATAACAGAAATTCTGAAGTGATAAAACAGATTTCCTACCCCACTTAGTACTCCCTTAAACCTGAAATCAAATGGACACATTCATACTTTGTATACAAAGTCACCACACCCACACTGCTTTGGCAGGAACTCCCCAACACTGCCGTGATTCCTTCAAAAGCAGCACTAAATCTCAATCACCTCATTTATCTACAATCTTGATGAAAGGCAATTTGTCTCTTGCAGTGAGACTTAGTTAACTGTAAGCAATATTTTCTTTAATTATTCAACCAAACGCAATCAGACAACTCTGCAGATCCTTCTCTGACTCCCGTTTAACAGAGCTCTTTCCTTGGAGACAATTTTGGATATATGTGTTTAGATACTGAAGTTTATTTGCTCACTCAAGTACCTGTGTATTGCTATGTAATTTTGTTGAGTATTGCTCATTATTTCAAAGGAGCAAAATGCTTTTCAGAAAAGGAAAATGCAGCAACAAAACTTAGTAATAGAAAACCCAAGAACAACAAGCTGTCTGACCATCTCCTTCAGATCAAAGCAGCTGCATGGAATGGAAATTCATGTCAAACCAGATTTTCACTTAGAGGCTTATATAATTAATAAATAAAACCAAAGAAATGTACATATGTACAAATCTAGCAAATACATAAAACTGAACCACAAACAATTTTTTTCAAATAAGGATTTTATAGGTTCTGGGTAAGAAATTTCAAAAGAATCAATACAGGATATTACATCTCTAACAGGGCAAAGACTCTAAAAATCTACATTAGTTTCCTATCTTAATAAGCATGGGATGACTTCATTGGAAATAAATCCTATTACCTTAAGAAGAGGTAATCTCTCCATCTGCTCATGTACATGTTAAAATTCTTCTCTACTTGAGTTGCACAACAACTTTCTTTTCAAAAAAATCAAGGCTTTTAACAGTCTATTTATAATTTTTCTAGTGCTGAACAAGAACAGAACATACTATTTGGTAATTCATTTTTAAGCAATACTTTTTATTTATCACAAATTAGCACACATAAATCTCCGAGAGTCCAAGCACTAAATACAGAAGCGATGATAACAAGCCAGATCATTTCCTGCATTCCTTATAAAGTAATGCCCAGAGCTTCCTCAAAACAAGTGTAATTTTCACAATAACTCTATGGTTATTTTGCCATTAATTAAAAAAATTGGTTTATGTACTTGTCTAACACTGAATGATAGCTTAAGAAATAAAAATCTTGCCTACATACCAGAGATGGTTGCAGGTTTATGGGAAAACTTAGCAAAATAAAGCAGCAGTAATATACTATGGAAAATACCAATCATCTGGAAAGGAATTCATAGCAAGACATTTGCCATTGCAGGAAAACTGCTTAGTAAGAAAAAAAAAAAACACAAAAAGTTTGATGTGCAAAAGCCCTCTCTGCCAGATGTATTCAGATAGCTGTGAACGCAGAAACAACTGAACAGGTACTTCAAGAAGTCATGAGTAAATTCCTTATTTTTTTAAAATACTGCTAGGTCTAAACTGGAAGTTTTTCAGCAACATGTACATAGTCCTGAAAGGTTGGTGTTTCAGATATATAATTCTACCATGCTATCTTCCCACTAGAAACTTAGTAACTTCTTTATTCCAGTCATTTTAGCAAAATTAGAAAGTGTCCCTTTACAGACTGAAATAACAGTGCTAACCAGAAGATTGAATCCATTATTATTTTGGTTGTATTCACAAAATCTTCAAAGATAATCTCAGTAGCTTAAATGCAGGTGCGATTTTTAACTTGACACAAACTCTGAACAAGCACCTGTTTCTGTTTTGCTTAAATCATTCAGCTCATAAATACCTAAGCAGCTGTACCAAGACCAGTAACTAAATCTCTTTAACTCTGAATTTAAAATTTCATTTACATTTTAAAAGTACAATCTTATTACAAAACCTCTGATGTTGAAAGCTAACTTCCTGGTCTTCCAATATTGGCAATAAATCTCTTAAACTTGCAGCCTTGGCTGTTTCAGTGCTTATAAAGACACTTACCAACTCTTCTACTTAAATCAATTTTCATTCAGGACACTATGCAGATACAGCTTACTTTGTAACTGTAGAATCTTGATTTCTTTTTCCCCATTTTTTTAAAATGTGTTCCAAGATAGACAAAGTACTCTTCCTGTCCTTGAACCAGTGGTTTGCACATTAGTCACTGCAAGCCACTCCACCAGTGTATGTGGATATGTACAGATTTGGTACAGCGTGTTTGCAAGCTTCTTCAGCATATCTTTGTTGTAATACTCCTCCCCTCAAATTTTGAGTTCAATCATCCTTTCATTTAAGCCTGAGACAGGGGTCTTTGTTAAATTCCCTACAAGTTTCATAAAAAAAGCCAGCACCACCAAGACCTCCAAGTGTCACATACAGAAGAAAACAGTAGCGTGAGTATTATTGGACACTGTGGATTTTATTACCAGGATAATCTTTACAAATGCTGGAATCACAGCAAGTCCTTAAAGCACAGTCAGCTGAAAACACAAATCAACAACAAACTTGACACTGATCTCACCAGTTGGAGAACTACTCACCAACTTTTGCATCTCTTTTCCTCCCTATATTGTTCTCTAACAGCACACCTGTAACTCTATTCCTGCCCTGTGTTTTCTGAATGCAGATACCAGAAAAAAAAAAAAAGCAAACACCAAACAATAACGAAACTGATGGCATCCCAGGCTGTTTCATTCTGATGCACTTGGCCAAGATTTTTATTTTCCATGCCTTACAGCCAAGCCTATTACTAGCATTGTTTGACAAAGGCTAAGAATTTTAGTTCTGTTGCAATGTTTCTCCTTGCAGAATAGTGTTTTCATATCCACCCCTTTGGTTTCAGAAGTTTGCTTTTGAAAACTTTTAACTGGTTCTCTTGCTTTCCAGCCACCTCTAAAGTTGTGCTTTTCTCCATGTCACCTTATGATTCACACTCTTTTCCACCGACCCTTTTCTTCAAAAGCAACTTGAAAACAACTCATGCAAACCAAAATATTCCACCCAGAATCAACATCAGCTCCTGTTCTAAGGTTTGAGGGTTTGAAGTAATGTCATTGTGCCCATCTGAATAATCTGCACAGTAATCCATGATCTGCAAAATAATTTAGTTCTGGAAGGGGCTTCAGGAGGTATCTGGTTCCTTTCTCTACTCAAAGCACCTGTGAAAAAGTGACGAGGGTGCTCAGTGCTTCACCCAGGCAGCAGTATCTCAAAGGTTTAGTTAATCATACAGTGCAGGCCTGACCACAGTCACAAATTACCTGGCTAGTACTAGTACTTCCATTAACTCAAATACTATTATTAAGCAGAAGATAGACATTTTCAACTGCATATCCAATCTGATCAAAAATATAGAAAGTGGATAAATTGTGGGAAGGACAGAGAAAAAACTTCTGTGCTGTCTTAGATGCCTGAGATGCCTGAATACTTCCCATTTAGTTTTATATCATTCAGAGGACAATAGTAAACCCCCAAATTTGCATATATACCTGAAGTAACCCCTGCAAATACCCTCCTAACGTTACAGAGCATTCGAAACATAGCAAAATACAGGAATTTCATGATGCAACAGACAGTGGCTATTAACACAGGGAAATGAAAACAAGTCTTCCCCACAGAGTTGCTATTCCATGCCCTGTGCAGCAGTGCTAGTATATACCTTCAACAAAACATAATCAAAACCCTTAGTAGCACAGGGAGAAACAGGCACGTCACCCCAGCTCTGTCAGAGGTTTAACTCTGTATCACTGTATCAGTATCAACCTACCAGTCTAACCAAATGCAATTCTGCTGCAGTAGCCAAATTATTTCTACCATTTGCTTCAGCAGATAAGTTTCCCCTCAGGCAGGAAACTTGCACAGTTTCAGTTATAACCAGCAGATGCTTCTCAGTCACAAACCCAGTACTTAGGAACTATTAAGCAGCACTGTTGATTACTAATTGAAAGAACAAATGCACTGCTCACATACCTTTTTGCTTTATACATTAGACAATACTAAATGCTGATTAGATGTATCAATGATTCAATGATTACATTTATGCATTAGACAATATTAAATGCTGGTTAGATGTATCAATGGTTCAATGATTACTCACTTTGAACACAGCACTGGTAGATAACCGAGCAGCATGGCTCTATTGAGTCAGATCAAATGTTCATCTCATTCTTAACTTGTCTCTAAGGGTGGCTTCAGAAATGCAAATGGAACAAAACTAAACCAAGGAGAGCTCATAATGACACTTCCTCAAAATACTCTTCTGGTCTCCACTAATTTGTCACTCAAGTACTTCCACAATCCTGAGGTAACTTCTCTAATGTTAAGACCCCAATGGATTTGGTCCCCCAAGGAAATTTAGGAACTCACTTCAGCACTCACCCTCTAACTCAACATTGTCACCACTCTGCTCTTCTGCTGTGACTACAATCCAAGTAAAAGATTGTACCAGTTATCAATGACATACTCTCCATGTATCTCCTGTAGTAACTAACCTCAACTACAATACTGAAACTCACAAGCTACAAACGCAGGCCAAATGAACTATATTATTAATTACTATTAAATGGACCTAATTATTTCACCTAGGTCATCATGCAGCAACCAACCACTAGATCTGAACTAGTGACATACTCTTAACACAAAACCATGAGGTCCTCACACACTACACACTGCAAGTTTCCAGTTATGGTTGGCTTTAAGTGATGTTTTGCATATAGCTTTAATGCCACACACCGGAAAATTACAAGTTACGTGAAATACGCAGACATAGCTTCTTCAATGAAAGCACTCTGAAGTAATCCCACTTGGAACAAACTAAACATACTCTAGGTAAATAATTTCAGGCTGTATTTCTACTACAGTATAGATCAAAGTAATATTTCTCATATAATTTTTAATATGAGCTTTGAGGAAAATATTTTATTCTAAATCTTTTAAAGATTAAGTGATGTTTAGCATTACTAACATGCTCTGAAACATTTCCTCCTTCACTTGTCCAGTCTGGAAACAACTTCTGCATTCTTCTGCAACAACTGACGTCGCAGCAACCTTTACAAGCACAAAGGGGCTGGATGAATGCTGTATTAGGTGACTGATATTAGTGGCCACTATGATAAAAACTGAACTCTAAATCTGGTAAATAATGACACATTCACATCTTCTACTTAGACTAGAGATAGCAGATTTACTAGCAGCACTGGGTAAGAAGTATTGGCAGTTTCAAGTTAACTTAGTTTAACAAGTAAGAAACTGATGAATACAAATTCAGAAAAGATTTTTTTCACTTGACATTTTGAAATGCAACATTTTCCATTTAAGGCATTCATCTTTCTTTGTTGCTGCACAGAGAACTACTAAAAATATATTAATATTCAATTTACATACACTGACTATCTGTACTGAGGAACCATTATGTGAGTTCTTAATGACAGTAATACCTCAAAAGAAAAGAGGCACATCAAGTGTTTAAACCAGCATTACTATTACATTGGACTAAATAAGATAATTATATTTTGTTAAGTCAATCAAAACTCTCAATCTCTGAGAATTCCTATGTATTTTTCATAAACAAGCATCTTTATGTAAAAGACTATTCAAATGAAGCACAACATTTAGGAAGACAAGATGCTAAATAATTTATTGCTTGTTTGGTTTGTGGGTTGTCTTTTTTCTCAGCAAAAAGCCATTTAACTTCAACTATTCGCTACTTCTCCCTGTGCTTTCTGTCACTGCTTTTATCTTTTACGCAAATTTCTTTCACTGGCCATTTGTACTTACTAGTTTTGCTTCATCTTGCTTTTGGTTTAAAAAACTACCACCAACAACAAAAACAGGTGGGCATTACAGTTCCTTTCTTCCCCTCCCACAAATGCAGTAAACAAGCCCAACTTAAGCAACTTCTCTTCCTCCCAGATGCATAAAGAAGTTTTTTCCAGGCCCAGTGTCAGGGTTGGGGGAATGAAGGACACAACTGCCTGCAAAGCTGACAAAACCAACTAACAAAATGCTTTTGCCTGTCAGATTTTATTCCCCTTGCCCCATTTCTGCTTCCCTTGTGGATTCTTCATAAATCATCTTTCACTATTATTCTTGAAAATTGTTGTATTCTAACATATTGCACAACATCTTTCACAAACTTACACGTTTTGTCTTTTCAGTTTCCTTCAGAAAGAGATTTGAATTGAACATGCAAGGTTGTTATTTAAAAACTCTGCACCTTTCCCCTTCCCCAAATCAACTTCATTACACTACACTCTAGGACCACTTTTGTAATATGATGAGGAGAAAAAACTTCAGATACTTCTTTTCTTCCAAGTTCTTTCTTGGACTGCAGTTCACTACCACAGTCCCTTTCTCCAACAACAGCAGACCTGTTAGTGGGAGATGAACTTGTGCTAGGCAAAGATGCATGTTCACATTTTTATTGTTCTGATGCTGAATAATAAACTCGATCAAGTTGTGAACTGCAAGACAGTTCCACACTTGCATGTATCACTGCTAATATCTGAAGAGATCCCCGAGGAAACAGCAGAGCCGTTTATGGATCAGTCTGCCAACAGTCGGCTCCTTCGGAACCCCAGGAAGGCACAACCCCAGGCCGGCTAACCCCCTAAAAACCGTAAGGACCTGAGTAAAAAGGAAACGTAAGCCCTGCAGCGACAGCCAAGACCCCCCTGCACAGGACGAGTTCTCGGTCACCCAGACACTTCTCAGGCGCTTGCTGCTCAGCTCCAGGTGACAGGTCCCTACCACCCCGGGTACAACAAGCCCCTCCGAAGCCCAGAACGCCGTGACACCCAGGCGGCTCCTGAGGACGCCTCGGCGTTATCGCTCCGTGTCCGAAGCGGCACCGCTCCAGCGCTTCACACGGAGCAGCTGGCCGATGGAGGACTTTCAGCAAACAGCGCCTTCGCCGCCGCTCCTTGCTTGCAGGAGCCCAAACAGGCACGAAGCGGCGGGGACGAGCCGTGCGGGCAGCACTGGCCCCGACCCCGCTGCTCACCCGCCACCGCGGCCCGAGCGCCGGGGCCCCACCACTCGCAGGTGTCACCCCGGCAGCCTTGGCAACATCGGCCGTCCCCGAGGCGGGAGCCGCGCCAAGGCAGAGGCGGCAGAGGGGAGAGCCCGGAAGCCCAGGGTCGCATGGCAGCGACCCTCGAGGAAGGAAAAGGCGAAGCGGGACAAGGGAGGCTGGGAGCAAGCTGACACCGACGGCAAGGAATGGGACCGGAACAGGGAACAGAGCCTCAGCCTCATCCCGACATCCAGCGGCGAGGGTCCCCAGGGCTCCCCGCGCCTACCTCGGAGCGCCGCCACTCCGCGGCAACGGCCATTTCCCTTCACGTCCCTCCAACCGCCGCGAGCGCGCCAGGCTGTAGGCTGCCCCGCACCGCCCAGCCACCGCCCAGCCGCCGCCGTGCGCTCACTTCCGGCCCCGGCCCGCAGAGGTCCGCGGGGTAGGGGGCGGGGCGCGGCGCGGCGCGGCCCTCGGTAAGGAGGCGGGCCAGGGCACGGCGGCTGCGCTGCTCTGGAACCCTGTCACTGGTGCCTGCCTGGCCGCCACATCACCTGTTTCCCGCGTCGCCTGCCCGGTGCCGACCGCACGCTGCGGAGCCCGGCCGGCGGCGGGGAAATGGGCCGATAACGGCCGCGCGGCCGGTGGGGCCCGACTGTAACTGCAGCAGTGGTGGGTGCTGGAGGAGCCCCTTCTGCCAGGCCAGCGGGGGCTGGGTGGCTCTGAGGTGACTCTCCGTCATTTCCTGCCCTTATCGCCCGATCTGCCGAGGAATGCTCGGCGCGGCTGCGGGCTCGCACGACGCACCAGCAGTGTCTGTCCGGAAGGCCGCGGCTGAGCTCGGACACCACAAACGTCCTCCGTCGCGTTGCGGGGGGTCGGGCACTTCTCGTGCCCGACGGGGACAGAGACACCAGGGAGACGAGGCCGAGAAGTGACCCTTGTGGAACGAGGTTGCTCCGTGGCACTTGGGGTTTAGTTGTAGAAAGAAATACGTCACTTGGCAGCTGGTGATTCCAGGACTTTGGAACAACACGTTCCACTGAGCAGAACTTTGCTCAATTTAACTTCAGAAATGGCTTGGCTGGCCCCGGCTGTTGTCAGCTCCCACCTTCCTGACATACCAACACATTTCAAAACGACAATATTTTGGTTTGACCTTCACAATGGCTTCAAAGGAATATAATGCCTTGAGTGTACTCAAAACTATTGCATATGGGGCTTTATACAAAGTTTAGACAATGGGCCTTTCATAAGATCAAATTAAAAGTTGTAATGGCTATTTAAAAGTAACAATACCAGTTTTAACACTGACACAAAAGAATTCCAGAGAGAATATATTCTGTCCATTCAAAGGCTACTACTTCAAATAATGAAACAATTCAGTTTAATACCTATTGGTGTTTTGTTCAGCACTTTTAGCACACCCCAGTTTAAAAAAATACAAAACAATAAGTAGACACATGAAAAATTGACAGTTTAGAAGTTGCAGTATAAATGAATTAATAAAAACGTCATAAATGCATTGCTGGCAGTGACGTTTTCTGTGTGGTTCTATGTAACCCCCCACCATTTTAGCTTCTAAGCATATTCAATTGGATAAATCTTGGCTTAGCACCATTAAGGTCAATGAAAGCCCTTGTAGATGACTGCAACAAGAGTAAAATGGAGACCTGGAAGGCTGAAACAAACTGTATTCCTGTAAGAAGGAGCATGGGATGTAGAACGTAGGCATGACTCTTAATTACACAAGTTAAAACAATTACCCAAGTCCTTACTACCCTGGTGATCTAAGCAATCAAGAATTCCTCAAGCTGTCAGTTATTATGAAATCAACCCTTTCTAACGCCATTCCAGTACTGACAATCAAGAAGCCAATTCTGCTCTAGTTTCAACACAGAATGGAGCATCAGTAGAAGACATCTCCTTTGCTCTCAAGGCCCAGGTTTCTCTCCATACTGCCTGTCCAAACACACATTGTCATTGTATTTTTCTTCTTTCCTCACAGCCACTTCATCTGTTGGGCTCCTGTAGTGACTCTGGCCAGAGGCCCCCTTATACATGGAGGAGTTAGTGACAGCATAACAGTTACAGGGAGGTGTGTGCTGTGCTGCCTGCGCAGCCTGCGCTTCAGACTTGCGTTGTCCTGTGCATATTCCTTGGCTGCAAGACAAGCTTTGCGGCTCCTTGTACCGGGAGCCTTCAGGCAGCTCCCACTCGGTACCAGTGATTACACCACCTGCGTGGCCTTGCATTTATCTACAAGTGCAGCAATATGTTCCCATGTGAACGCTTTCTATTTGGCAGCAGAAATCACAGACAGAATTGTTCCCTTTTAAGAAAACCCTGTAATGACTGACATGGGAAACCCTTTTCTACGGATGGGATTTGCAGAGCGTGCTGTTCTGGTTTGATGCTGCACAGCTGAGGGTTCCCAGCATCCATAGCGGTGCAGGATTATCTGTGCTATGCTCTCTTGCTTATAGTGCTGGATCTAATGAACACCAGTTTTCCATTGTTCACAGTAATAAGACAAGGAACAATAGGTTCAAACTTGAATGTAGAAGATTTCACCCCAACATGAGGAGAACCTTCTTTACCGTGAGGGTGATGGAGCACTGGAACAGGCTGCCCAGGGAGGTTGTGGAGTCCCCTTCTCTGGAGACTTTCAAAACCCACCTGGATGCATTCCTGTGCCGTCTACCCTAAGTGATCCTGCTTTGGCAGGGGGTTGGACCTGATGATCTCTTGAAGTCTCTTCCAGCCTCTCATATACTGTGATACAAAACTTCACAGAAGCTGAGTGCCTTTGAGGGATCGTAATGGATATCCTGGTGTAAAACAGTTCCCATGGTGTTTGTGCTGCTTTCCCTCTCACACATGGGTCACATTAAACTACTCTGGATTACATCTCCATCTCACTGGCCACAGGGTTTAGTCCTGGGACAACCATTTGCCTGTGTTTCAACCATCATAAATTAAAGGAGCATTAATTTTTTAGCCTAAATAAAAGGCAGCTATCACATCCAGTAATTTCAACAAGCTCATGACTGTTTATGACTGACCAACCTTCATCACATTATGACAACATCATCAGGTCAAATATGAGTCATAAGATAGGAAAGGAATCTACAGATGAGTGCAGAATTTTAAACTATTATCAAGCCTGTGTACCAGTACCACAGTAACTGTAAGAACCTTCTGTGCCTTTCCTCAGAAATTATTTCCTCCTTCTTAGAAAATCTTCCTGCTATTCTGCAATTATTTTAATAATTTAAGCCCATCTTTTTTAGCACTATCTTATTTTTGCGAAATACTCTAAAGGTACACATTAAGTAGGTACTGATTTCCTTTCATCACACTGAATAGGCTGTTCCTTCCTTTGCTTTCAATTCTTACACTGAAGAGCGGCTTCAACACCAGTACTTTTGCCTCTGCTTTCATTTTTTTTCTCAGCTACATTCACATAATGTATATATGAATTATCAGGTGCACTCTAGAAGCAGTACCAGCCAGTTTTAGGAACAGCATTTGTATAGCAGATGCCATGTAGCATTTTCCGTAGCTGGGAAGCCCAAACAGTTCTGCTTCAAGAGAAACTGCTTGGCATTGGAAGCCCAGCTTGTAGGCAAAATAATACTGTCCCCTAGACAGTTGAGTCAGTGAAGGGAACAATGACATAGCCTGCAGACGTGCTTATGAATAGATAATTACAAGTTACACATTCCTGCATGAAAACATGACGTCAGCTTTATAGCATTTCTTATACAGGAAGTTATTCATATGGCCACGAGAACACAACGGAGAAGGTGTGTGTCTCAGCAGTCTCACTACCCTGCTACTATGTATGTTGTCTTGTGATGCACCCTGAGAGTTTTCAGGAGACACCTGGGAAAGCTGTGTCTTGCAGGGAAAACCCAGCAAGTGTGTTGCAGGTAGACAAGCAGTATAAACACATACAATTTTATTAAATAAGATGTTTATGAAAATTGGCATTGCATACTACAGGCAGAATAAACATGAGGAAAATTTGGTCAAATATTTGGAGAAAGTGCATGCTGTGCTCACTACTCCAACATTCAAACTTCACAAAAGAATTCCAACACACCATACGCAAAAATCTAATCAGCTTGTGTAACTAATTGTACTGATGCTGGTATTAACTGGCAATATGACAAACTGCAGCTGGCAGATGCCTTTTAAAATAATACTCGGGGTACAAGGAAGCCTGATTTATACCCACATCAAAAGGACAGCTACATCTAACAAAGCGTAACAAAGGTGTTTTGGTGAAGATAAGACATGGGAAGTAAAAAAAAAAAACAAAACAAACCACCAAAAAACCCCAACAAAAATAACTTTAAAAATAAAATTGCCTTGATTTTCTTCTCAGCCTGAAATACGTTTATGTAAGACCTCCAAATTTAACACATGAATGCCTTAATTCGACTACTGGAATTGTTATTTGCCTTTAACTGTTTCGAAGGAATAAAAGACGTCTGTAATTGCTACAACATCCTTTTTGTGAGTAAGAAATTGCTAGTAAAAGAGAAAATTGTGCATCTACATTTACTGCTTCAGTATTAGATGCTCTTCAAGATAGTTACAAGATTCAGTGAGGTCTGAATTAAAGGCTAAATGGTTTAAATTTATCTTAGGCTATATTTTCTTAAAAATGTACATATAAAGAAATCATGCCAAATATACTGAGAAACTATTATCTTAAACAGAATAAATAGTGCAAAAATCTACCAGTCCTCAGGTAATCAAGACAGGCAGTTCTGGTGTCCTCAGAGTGACTCCTATGTATTTAAAGGCAACATGTTTTAAGTCCTGTTTCTTAAATATCTAGTCATATGCATCAACATTTCAGCTATGATTTTTTTCAGTCTCTGTAAACTTTTTTTTCTCTGAAAACCAGCAGAGGGAGACAGGTTCTCTTTTTGCTCCTAAAGAAAGCAAAGGAGTGTATCACTTCCTCAAAAATATACCGTTAGAAAATTCAGTATAATTTCCTAGGTTGGTCTCATAATGCATTTTCTTGGTAATTTTTAACTTTATTACTCATTTTTCTAGTTCTGTTTATTCAAGCTTAATTGGCTATTGCAACATCTGCAGATGTTTATTCAACAGTTTGTTGCTATTAATATTTCATTATGGGTTTCAGGGAAAAAGGGAATGTGTTAGTAATGAATGAAGGAGAAAAATAGAGCACAGTTATGCTTTTGTTTCACTGTTACACAGCAGCTTGCACGTTTTTGGCATGTGTAAGGTCTGCATAGGGCTCTCAAAATCTATACATTAGTTTCAACTGACTATGTATGTGAATACTTATTTAAGGCTCAAACATAAGAAAAATATTGTCCTCTGCAATAAAAAAAAACATTGCTGATAGTTCCAAGTGCAAGTGAAATTTTCTTTTGGGTTAATTCTTAGGCCCCAGGTCCTGTTTCAGTTAAAGGGAATTTAGGCACTAGAAGCCAAAATACTCTTACAGATCTTGGCACCAAACTTAGATATGTCTCATACGATTTAGACAACATTCTCTACAAAATGTCATGACAGGGCATACATTTAAATTAATTGAAGATTCTTCATATTTAGTCCTATTTTTTTCCCAAATAAATTATGTCCAGCAAAGCAATTAGAACAGGGAACTGAGAACTCTGTGATAACTGTTAATTTACTTTTTCATGTAACTTCCTTTTACAGATGTTTTATATAATCAGAGAAAAAAATGTAAGAAATCTTTTTTTGATAGTATGTTTTCTCTGTGATTTGCATGATTTCTATCATTTGAAGGCTTTAAATGAAGCTTCTGAACATTCCTAAAATGGAATGGAAATCAGAGAGTTAGAAAATGCACATAGAAATTCTTGTCAGTGCTGCAGCATACTCAGGAAGTACTGTGGGATAGTTGATAGATTATAGTATGCTTTGGTAAGGGCTATTAATGTCAGAATGATGCCAGAAAAACCTGAGGGAGAAATTGCGGGCAACAGGATGTGTACCTGGAAATAGCAATCATTCCTTGGCTAAAGGTAATTGAGATAATTGGGAAGACTTCTGGTATTTAAAATCCCAATCACAGTGAGTCACACTTAATCAGACATCCAAAGGGAGAGGATGACAAAACGTCATATTGACTATTCACTTGAATTATCCTGTATCAAAGAATTAAAATAAAACAAACAAGCAAAATAAAACCAGGACTTCCAGTACAGATCCTAGAACAAGAGAATTCCACTGTGATCTCTGTTGGCAGGCTGCTAACAAGGAGGCTACGAGGTCTTCACCCTTCATGCCCAAATTCCTGCAGCTCCAAGGAAGATCTAAGTCCTCGCCAACAAAATCTCATGCTTCCTTTCTGACACAAGGCAACTGCATAAAACTTCTAGTAGTGACTGTTATGTTTATCAATTTCACAGTTCTTTAAGCGTTGCAAACCAATGGAAATACTCTACAGACAGCCCCCACTGGAAGGAAGCCAACAGCATTAATATGGGTCGCAATTCATTTAAACAACTTGGTGCAGAGCTTGTGTGCATGGGAGAAAAAGAGCAGTGTGTGTGTTCCTGAATGCACTGCTCACTGAGAAACTCCAAGGAGGAGGACAGCTAACAGCATTCTGTAGAGTTTTTGCTACGTTATGAACCCTGTCTTTGTGGGTACTCCTCATTCATTGGTATAATTCTACCAAATGTATCAGGAACTCTGTCAGGATTGAGTTTATGGACCCAAGTGTGGGTGTGCAGAAAACACTGGGAATGTCACTTCTCATCTTCCAAGGTGTCTGAGAAATCACCTGTCAGCAAACCTTCTTGGGAATCACAGTCACTCTTCTGCAATGAAGCAGTGACAGAGCAGGCCACAGAGAAATACTGCACTCGTCCTAATTAGGAGCCTAATTAGGCAGTATTGAAGCATTTGCAAACATGGTATTAATGTTAAGAAAAGTATTCATTTTCCAAACGTAAATGTGTTACTACATTTTAAATGGTAATGGTTCTTTGCTTGAGAAAAAGGCTTCTTCCTTGGAAGAGGACACAGATGAGGGCATGGCACTTCAATATGATGTCATTGGCTAATTCTGTCTGTGATACCATACCTACTTTGCCACAGTGAAGAAAGTTATTTAAATTTATCCATGTGCGTGGTGAAAGTACAGAGTGTCTATTGAATCGCAGAAACTTAATGGAAAAATTTTTAGCTACCTCATTTTAGCTAAATCCCAAGCCTTTCAGGAAAAAAAACAGCTCATGTCACCTGCAAATACTCCTTCCATTAGAGTACTGCATAGTCTTTTGGAAGAGCAGAAATTCATCACCCAAGTCAGGAATCACATCACAGTAGCATTAAGCATGCTTTTATATTTAAATCAGTGGGACTTTTGCTCTATTTTTACTGACAGCATAGCCTGAAAAGAATACTATCTTTACTTCATACACTAAAATCAATGGATGAATCAACCTGCAATGTTTTGGCATCGCTTACAGGTACCTAGTTGGATCCTTCATCTGTGAAAGATTATGTTTTAAAATAACCTAGTGAAAAGCTAGTTGTTCATACTCTGCTAGCAAGGTAATCCTGTCCTTAATTTCACTTCATTAAAAAAGTCCAACTCTAACCTGCTCATTAGATTATGAAGTCAAATGCCCATCTCCTATCTAGAATTAAAAAACTTTGAAAATCCTTAAGATTTGTCATAAAAGCCAGAATTTTTCTAACACCAAGTAGTCTTCATGAGACTTAAAACTTAAATAAAGACTATTAAGTCTTATAGAATGCCCCTACCATGCAGAGAAGTATTATAAATGTAGTTTCTGGCTACTACACTTTCCTAAAGCAGCAGAGGAAGCACAATACCAATCATCTCTGATCTCTCCTTGAGACTTTAACAGCTTGTTCTGAAGACAGAAGTGGACATTTTCCCACCTTGCAAATATAAGAAACATTCCCAGCGTTTTAGAGAATTTCCTGGATATCTTTGAGTATGAATACAGGTCTCACTGGAGTGAGAAGAGAGGGATTTGAAACATGATGGTGGGGGGCATGTGTTTTCTTTTTAATTATTACTATTCTAAATCCCACAGTTTGGAATAGTCAAGCTAAAAATCCTATTCTCAATTACCCCACTTCTACAAGATTAGTTTTTCTTACATCACATTTTCATGAGCTTTGCAGTCACCATAGTTTTCTAAAGACAGCCTGACAGCTGCACAGGGCTTATGCAGAAAGCATTTAAAGAATCCTTCTTCAAGCTGATTTTAGTGGAAATTAAGCTTTACTCATTTTCTATTTGCACCCAAATTAACAGGGTTGAGCTCGCAGATAATGAAAACATTCCCCAGATGAATGTATCATAATGTAATTTGTTAAGATTACATCTGACCCCTCAACAAAGGGGATTTGCAGCAAACCCTGGTGTACATCCTGTCTGAAAACCAAGCCACATGGCAGGTCATGATTAAGACCAGAATTTGTGTATCCAACTTCCCAGAGGCACTTCCATAACTATTACATTGTTTCCAGAAAGTTCCTTTTAACTCTAAATTACTTTAGAAATACTTACAATTTTAAAATTTTCTTTCAGATAATGCGATTCTGAGAATTCACTAACTTTTTGGAGTGTAACCACCAGTAACATTTTTCCACTGCTGTATCTTTTTTCTTTTCCCTCCCCTGCCCCCCTTCTTTCTTAAGTAAGCATATAGGTTAAGGAAGATCAAGTAAGTGTGCTAGGTGGTTCTTTCACCACCTAGCACTTTAGTCACCTAATCATTTCAGGTCAAAACAGACTTTCACAACACTGAAGACCCTGCGACTCTTTAGAAACCATTGGTCCATCAGTAAAGAACAAATGTTCTATTATGCTCTCAACTAAGTGGAGATTAGAAAGTACCAACAGAGCATGACTAGCATTGTTGCAAATAAAGGACTTCAAAAGGTAAATACGTTGCTTGCCTAATGGCAAAAGGCAGACAGATGTGATGACAGAGGTAGAGCTTGTATTGAAAGCTGCTTTTTTTAAAAACCCATGTTTAACTTGTATGTCCCTCTGTGATCATTAAACATTGCAAACGAATACTTTGGGCTGTCGTTGCAAATAAGAATTTTTAAAAAATCTAATGCTGATATTTTTACAGCTTTGAAAACCCTTAAATGACTAATGACTTGATTGCATTCTACTACTAACCCTTCGTGGTACAGAAGTCAAGAGTATTTTGATGCATCAATTCTTGCCCCAGATTGGAGTCTCATGAGGGACCCTACGTCTGCAGTAATTAATGCAAAGGGAGTTTTTCCTTGACCAGATAATAAAGCCTTAATGCTTTGTTTGAGTATCTAAGAATATTTTTGTGCAGTCATTTCAGTTGGTAGAGTTCTTAAAAACCTCAGAAAATAGTATTAAGTTAAAAATAACATGGCAAGCAGCATTTATTTGCATCTCTGCAAGTACAGCACTTCCACTCCACATGAAGACTTTGTTGGGGTTTGTTGGGTGGGCTGAGGAAGGATGACCCTTCGGGAGGATTTCCAGAGGCTTTACATGTCTCTTTACACAAGAAGTTTTGGGGAGAGGCTCTGACATGCCAGAGAAGGATGGATGAAAAGGATTTGTTGCAAGACGGGCCTTTCAGTCGCCTGGTAACTGAACCTGCACCATTTCTTAGATAAAATTATTTGTCATGGAAAGAGTTTGATAACACTTTTACACACAGTTTGTTTAAGGAAACCAATTTGTCTTGGCTTTATTTCACCAGCCTGCAAAATGGACACTATCTAACTGTGGTTTTGTGAAACAAGGAACAATTGCAGACTGCTTTCAGACAGACTGATGAAAGCTTTTACTTTGTACATTATATTTTTATTGGTGGAGGATATAGAATATGGAGGATGTGGGAGTGAGTCCAGAACCTTAAGCTATGTGACAAAATGTTATATTGATCTGTGAGTTCTCCTACTACAGGATATGTAATTTCTTTTGAAAGAGCTTGCATTATAATTTATTTCCATTCATCTGCAGTAGGTAGGAGCCTGTATTTCCATTTTCTAGACACAGCTCGGCAAAGGCAGGAAAATTACAAAGAAAGCTCTTTCAAATATTCTCACCCAGCCTTATTTTTATGAATATTTTTGGAGAAGAGGAAAAATATTTGCAATGCAGTATTAAATGTGTATAAACTGACGAAGACTAAAGATCAGTACAAAGGGTGACAGACATAAACCAACATTTAAGCTACTCTTACATTTAACTAGAGTTTACATAGGCCAGTATAAACATGCAAATTCCCTCCAGCACATCTTTTGTAGAAATCTCTTTTCAAAATTTCATCAAAAAAGGGAAAAGTTGGGATGATTTCCCTTTCTGTACTAAAGTCACTCCTTGCCACAGATTATTTACACATCTTGCTCATCATACTATTACTGAAGAGAAAGTGTTTCATCTCTGAAGTAGACAAAATGTTTCCTGATGGCCAGGATCCAAAGCAACCCAGGATGGAGCAAAACTTGCAACCATATCCTCCAATTCTTGTAATATTCAAATTTCCTCAGCAAGTTTTTCAGGAACAAGATAATGTCAGGGTCCAGCAAGGACACCAACAATACTTTTTTATAAAGACTGATCCTTTTTTCAGTGTGAGGAAACAAAAACACATCCAATATACTCATTGTTCCAGCAAGCACACAGATGCAATTTTTTGTGTGGTTTATTTTCAACTTCCACAACTGTAAATATTGTCAGCACTGTTCTATAGCTGTCTACAAACATGCCTATTTCCTTACAGCATAACCAGGTGAAACGGTGGACAAAAGGGTGCTTCAAGCTGTGGAGTCTAGAAAAGATGGAGAAATGGCTTCCAGACCATAAATGCTCTTGCTACATTTTCACTGGAAAATTTGACCTTCAGCACATTGCCCATGGAAAAGTAGCAAGGAAAAACAAATAAACTCCAGACAGGTGGGGTAAATAAAATTCTCTATTATGATAACATGTATTTTTCTTCATCCTTTCCAACTCTAAGTTCTCAGTATATGTTATTTTTCTTTCACTTACAGCATACAGAAAGAGAAAGAAATATTTTAAAAATTATTTTAACATTAGAAAATTAGTCTGAAAGCCAATACCTTACTCTGGTATCTGATCAGAAGAAAGCCAGCTATGTACATTCCCAAAGAAAGGATAGGTAGAACGTAAGAGATCATATTGGATAGTCTTAGACTTATAGACTTTCACAGCCAAAGGGCTCTCTTGTTCTGTGTCTGAGCTGTACATTATCTAACAGAAAAGGGACCTGGAGTCTCTACCACTGCAACATGAATAGTTGCAGTTACACTGATAACTCATCTTTATTCTGGAATTTGAGTTTTGCTCAACATTCGAGGAAAATGTATTTTTTCCTCTACCTCTCCAAATTAACCAGTGTAATGGAAATCTCCTCAAGAGTTGCAATAAATAGGTTCTTGTTATATGTCATGGAATATATAACTAACACTAATGCAGGAGTAAGAAGTCTCCAGCAGCTAACCAGAACAATCCATCTAGCTTTTTACTCCAGTTAATCACATGACATGACCAGAAGTGGATCCACCAAGGGACTAAACTACAGGCACTCCCAGTGGCAAACTGGTACACATCCCACCCGCAGCTGTGGTCATGCTGCCAGATGTGACCCAGATCATGGGAGGAGGCACTGGCATAGCCCCAGAAAGTTGGGGATCCTCCCTATCCAGAGGTTCTCCACCCTTCAGTTAAAGCTGGTTTCAGCCTAACATGAGATAGCCACATACTATTTGGAGGGAGAAAAATAAGTAGCATAGTACTAGGCTATGGTACTTATCAGATTGTGATTCAGAGAGGATGAAAAAAACCTTGACATAGTCAAATCAATGGTAGAAATCTTCTCCACTATAGGTTGCCTTACAACACCATGGGACCTGCAACAACAAGAAAAAAATATTACTCCCTTTCAGCTGTTGCTTACTTGTTTTTAAAATGACAAGATCTTGTTGCTTGTTTTTCTACTAAAGGGTGAAGTATCTCAAGTTTAGCATAGAATAGCTGCCACACTGTAAGAGCAACTTATTAATGAATTCATACTTTTGGCTTAAAACATAACAGTCAGAAATATTACCTCCTCCCAGCCTGGAAGGGGTTCTTAAAAGTGACTGCAATTTTCAGCTCTGAATTGCAACATTTGGACTAATTATATACAAAGCCTTTTGTTCTAAATTTTATTTCCTAGAAAGGCTTGTATTAGCTGAAAGTAATACACAATGCTACTGCAATTCTACAACAGATGTATCTTGCCTCAGTAAATTCATCTCAGTTGTACAAGGAATAATAAATCAGACCCATTTATCAGCTAGCAGAGTAAGACTATGTATGAGTTAACAACAGGAGATCTGGCAAATTTTAAGATAAGCATTCTTCTCTGCATAAAACAGACTATGATATTTTTAAAATTGCCACGATTATGGCATAATTCTTCTACTCCCTTTCTAGTCAGATACTTGTACCAGGGCTTAAATATAAGGATGTAATTTTGTTTGAAAGAAAACCTTGTAACACCCACAAAATACGTAACTCTGGTACATAAGTGTCTCCTGAAAGGCAGGATGTGGCCCTAACTGATAAGCTCATGGAAATAATAACTACATTTGGATAAAGACTTTCCAAATGCTTATGTATAAAAATAAATAATTTTTAAATGGTAATATTAATCAGGGAGGCTATAAGCTGTACTTGTTCAAACTGGAGAAAGATTCCAGGCAAAGGTCTGCCAGAGAAAGAAAACTTATGGGCCATATGCTAAGCTAAGCAGAAACTAACATAACTCCTCAGAAACCAATGCCTCCTCAGGAGACATAGTGACAGCAGAGTCATACCAGTGAATTAACTGCATTCTTGCCTGCCACTTTCATAAAGAGTCAACAGCCCTCCCACACCGGATAAGTTAGGCACTTAACCATTACACTCTTAACTTCACAATCGCTATTTTATTTCCACGTTGGGTCTGTGGTTATGTCATTTAACTCTTTGTAGTTGGGAAACACAGCAAATAACCTTAGCTGCCACAGCTCTGTGGCCTGCAAGTACTGGTACAGGAAACCACACCTTGTGCTAGTTAAGCATGAGTTTTTCAATACAAGGGTTGCCAGGGCCACAGAGGCATGGAGAATAAAGTCTGTTCTCATTTTCAGTTTTTTTTTTTTTCCTAACTCAAATGAAACAAGTCATAATATGGTTTCTATCACTACTACTTCTAATGGACAGAACTTGAGGATGACACGACCACATGATTTTAGTACCAGCCTTGAAGTTATCAGCTTACTAATGCTTATAAATTAGCCTTTCTACCCACTCTTGAGAAAATTATGCTTGCTGCTGACAATGGCAAAAGCAGCATCTGTAAGTGTGTTACCCAGATCAGAGAGACAGAAGAGAGAGATTTAGGACCCAGAGTTTAGGACTACTGCTTCAGAGACATTTGACTACCTAACTCTCCATTCTGCTGATGGGAGTTTTAGTATTAATATCTTTCTACAACAGCAAAAAGCATGAAGGACACTCTGATATATTGGAGCTCTCTTGAAATCCTACCCATTCTACTAAGGTAGGTGGAACAGTGTAACAAATGATAGCCAGATAGTCCTTTCTTCCCCTCTGCCATGCTATGTTAAGAATTAAGAACAGCATTTCCCAAATTCAGATCAGTGTAACTGCTTGTGTGGCAATACCTAAATCCTTAGCCGTTTTCAAACCTTGCAGCTTCCTGCATGTTGAAACTGCAGTAACGTTTAAGAATCCAGAAAGCATCTTCTACAACATATAAACTAGCCAGCCAACAGGTTTAGAAGCTGTGTGGCTAAAGCCATGGGAGATCTGAGCTAGACTGACCAAAGAAATCCCAAGGCACAAACCCAAAGGAATTAAGTGAAAGAAAGAAAATGGCAAGAGCCAAAAAAAGAGAATCAGTCACATTAACATCATCTTGTAACACAAGAAAATAATGCTTTATAAATTTAGAGAGAAATCTAGAAACCGATTCTAAAGTAAAGCAGGAATGTGTATCAAAACAAACCTTGCAATTGTATTAAAATGAGTGTATTTTAGTCCCGTGGTAGATACCAAGATGAATTTTCTTTCATTCACACATTCCAGGGCTTTTTATGTAGTGACCAGTATTAGTAGAGCAATTGCAATACGGCTTGGGTGTCTTGTTGGTTTACAGGGTGCTTGTATAAACTGCCCAAGGACATTTTTAGCATTGTACATTTTAGATCAGCCATCGAAGAGCTTGTCATTGTGCCTGACTGGGGAAAACCAACACTGAATGTCCCATATGAGCATCAGCATCAAGGGCACAGCTCCACATAGCTTTTTATCTCTTGACATCAATACCTTTTTAAAGAATTTCCATCTCTCCCCTATGCTCCCCTTCTTCACTTTCCTAGTAGAGGCAAGAACAAAAACCCAACAAAATATGTATTTTAAATACCCAGCAGTAAATTGATCTATCCTGCAGCCTTGCAAACATCTGTTCAAATACGGATGACAGAACGGCACCAGCATGGTGCAGGCTATAACCTTAAAGTAAGCTGCGAAAGGTGAGATGATGATGTTCCCAGAAGGCCAACTAAGTGAGTTATGGCCAAACACCACCCAGAACACTCAAGGTTTTCTTTCCTGCCTCAGTATGTAACCAGCTCCTGATGATTCACAGATGAGGATGCTGGGTCACTGCCCCACAGGGAGAGCATGATGGCCTACAGTGAGTCACGCTCGTGGAGTCTGTGACATGTCAAAAGGTCCAGTCCCAACCAGCTCTCCTTCTGCAGTATTGTGGTTTACCCTGATAAAATGCAGTGCTACAAGCTTACAGGTTCTTTTTGCACATCTGTGGCACGTTTTCAACTGAACTTTTAATTATCACTGTACATTTAACTGTTCCCTACAGAACAGCTGTTTAGCTTTTTGTCATAAGCTGTTTGTGATTACAGACATATACATATGAAATGACACTTCATCAATTTTAGTGCTTCCGGGTCTCAAAAATAATAGTAAAGAATGCTAATTGACCACAATACTCTCTTTCTAGAGTGAAAAAATATCGTGGAAAAATGCTTTCAAATGTTGAACGATAATTCCTTGAGAGAGAGGGAAAGCTCCGGTCAGACCAACTACCTTAATAGCTTTTTGCTACAACATACCAGTGTAGACTGTTTACACTTCCATTTTTCTTCCACATGGATAACCCAAAACCTGCAGTTTCAACTGCCAGTTTTGACTCCAGTTCTCATTATAATTAAGTATTCCAAAACCCATGACAGTTTTGAGTACCTTGCCTAGATTGTAAATCCCTCAATAATACTTGTTTCCTCTCATTTGTGCAAACTGTTGCATGTTTCTTGAACAAAGCTTAATTAACTTGTAGGTAGGTAGTTGTCTTGCAAACCAGAATAACAGAAATACAATATATGGCAACAGAACTTTTCCAAAATTTTGCACATATCAATACCTCTTTGTTTGAATACTGGCTCACTGTATTGAGACACAACAGGTTAAAACTAGAATCGGTGCTTACTGCAGAAAGAGTTATTTTTTTAAAGGAACAATAGAGTATTTGCTATTGCAGCTAATATTTACCTAGCCACTAAATATAACTTTTCTGAGTAGTGCATAGACACTTTCAGTGCCCAGAAGATACTAGTCCAAAAAAAAAAAAAAAAAAAAAAAAAACAGGTGGAAATGGAAATACACAAATCAAACCTAAAGCTTACATCAAGCGTATAAAACGTGCAGGTTGAAAATAGATTCCTAAATTGTCTAATCGGCATGGAGGTCAAGATTTCCCCCCGTTTTTTCTCCTCTATATCTAAGAGAAAGGGAAAACCAAGTCTGAATGCAATAAAGCTCAAATGGGTCAAAACAAATATCAAAAAGAGCGAGCCGTCATGGAAAAGGCTGCTTGAAAATACGTTGTCATTTATCAGTTCACGACTAGTAACAATTTACGCCAAAAAAAGGCTTGCGAGAAATGCCTTCTGATGCAAGGTGTGAATTTCCACAAGAGAAACCGATAGAGGTGACAAAGCTCCCACAATGGAGAGAAACGGGCTAGCAAGGAACAGCTGCTGTCACGGGGAGCAGCAGAAACTTTTGACAAACTCGCAGCTCCCGCCGCAGAGCGAGCCCCTTTCCCCCTGTAGCCCAACACCTAGCGCTGCGGGGCGGGGTCAGGAACACTTACAGGCGGGAAGTGAAGTGAGAATGCTCAGGGGGGACCACTGTGACCCCACACCGGGCCCGACACACCTCACAAACACCTCAGGCCAGGACTTCCCCATAGCCCACCCATTGCTAACAGAGAAGTGCCTTATGAGACGACCCGGGAACAGCGGCCGCGCAGGGTTGAGGTGGGGCTGGGGCCGGGGTGATGGCAGGCCCCGGAACTCAGACCACCCACGCCAGGATCAGGGTCTCCCCGCAGCTGCCGAGGCCCGAGCCTAGCACAGGTACGCCCCTGCTTGCCCTGTGACGCCATAGATGCGCCGCCGGGCCCTCCCCCGCGACAGCCGCCACGTACCCGTTCGGCGCAGGCGGCCCGGCCTCTCGCGTCACCTCACCTCGGCGTCTGGCGCTGCCCAATCGGAGTCCTCCGCGAGGCCCGCGCGGGGGTCAGACCCGGCCAATCTCCACTCTTCTAGGGGTGGGATTTGTTCCTACGGCAACGGGAGCCGGGGCCGCCGGAGTGCTGCGGGCTGTAGCTCTGCATCGTACCGCACTGTACTACACCGTGCTGTCCTGTGCCCTGGTGTGCCTGACCGGACCGAGCCACGCAGATCCCCAGGAGGACGCCTGGGGGACGCCCTCTTCAGCCCCCCGTGCAGGGGACATTCTCACCCGTAGAAAGCAGCGGCTCCTTTCCCGCCGCAAGAGCACCGAAAGGTACCGTAGCCCATCCCAGGCCACCTCCGGGACCGCCGTGCCGCGCGCCGGTGGCGGATGGGTTTTATGGGTAGGCGGCCCTCGGGCGCAGAGCGGGACAGAGGCCTGGCGACGGGGCAGCTCCTGTCAGGGAGAGCCGTTGGGGGCCGCGGCGGAGTGGGGTGGGTGAGGTGATTAACCGCCCGCCCTCTGTCAGGTTTGAAACCACGAAATAACGGTCATAGGGAGTAATAACGGGGGAAACGGTACTGTGGTGGTGGTAGGAGGCGGGGGGGGGCAGAGGCGCTGTGGCTGTGGGGGAGCAGTGGCGGGAGAGGGGAGCGATTGAAGTTTGACCGGTAGTGCCCCGCCGCCCGTCAGAAAGGGGGGAGGCTGCGCGGGACTCGCTCTCTCCTGCCCTGCGGCCCGTGCTTGCCGTGCCGTCCGGGGATCCACGGCTGGCCAGGAAGTAACGCGTTAGCAGCCTCGCCGGCCGACGCGTAAGCGGTTGGCTTTAAAGCACTGTAAGAGATTCATGCGTACCTGGCAGCAGCGGCAAAATCTTGACTAGCTGGCAATTGCACAACCGCACAGAGAGGGTACAGCTTTTCACAGGGCTGGTTTCACAGAGGAGGCACAGCTTTCTGCTGAGCTGGTTTCACTAGAGAAGGTACAGGTTTTCGTTGGGCTGGTTTCACAGAGAAGGTACAGCTTTCCGCTGAGCTGGTTTCACTAGAGAAGGTACAGGTTTTCACTGGGCTGGTTTCACAGAGGAGGTATAGCTTTCCGCTGAGCTGGTCTCACTAGAGAAGGTACAGGTTTTCACTGGGCTGGTTTCACAGAGGAGGTACAGCTTTTTGCTGGGCTAGTTTCACTAGAAAGGATAGAGCTGTTCAGCATTGTGGTTGCTGTAGTACCACTGGAGGAGGCAGGTAAAACAGTGTTAGGCTAGTCCCCATACTCAGAAAACATTCCAGAAGAACAGAAAGTTGAGGCATGGTTATAGAGAGGTAGCTTTTTTTCCTGAAATAAACATCGGTATGGTTTTCCAAAGAGTTAATTTACGTTTGCGCCCACTTTCCTAGGTGAAGCTGGAGCAGGTCAGGCAGGTAGCCTGTAGGAGAAAAGTCTCTGTTGAATTGTAAGTGTTCGCTTTGGAGAAATAGCATCCAGCATTTTCAAAGTTAGACCATCACGGTAACAAAAGTGATAACATGTTGTGGTAATGCTTCAAGTTCAAGGTGAACACTTGCTTTTGGTTTTTGTCATCTTGGTTTTTCTCACTCTGAAGAAAAGTTGTCAAGTTGACCCTGTATTGGTGCATTCTCAAGTGAATGCCCCTCTCAGCTAAGCAGAACAGCACAGAAAGATTCCCACTCTAAACACTGAAGATGAAGAGCCTCTCAAAAACAGTTTGAAACCTGGTTTTATTGTAACCTTCACGGGCCCCTGCTTAAGATTCAGGAAAGACCATACTTATAGGAGAAACCCACATTTCTGTGAGCACTTAAAATCAGCTTACATCTCTTAATGTCATCTGCTACACAATGATCTTGCATAGTAACAGACATCACCTACTATATGATGCAAATTATTAACCTGCTTACACATAGTACCTCCTACTGGTGATCATGTATTTTACTTGCTACTGTAATTTTTTGGACCATGGCAGTGTTTTATTTTAGAATAAGGTAATTATATATAAAAGAGTAATAAGATAAGTCTGTCCCTAAACAAATTGTGCTGAAGAAGAAAAATGTGAATCTCATTCAATAACCAGAAAAAATAATGTAAACATAAGAAAGGGGAAAAGAAATTAATAATGCTCATGGATGCAAGGGCATCTTATGTAAGCATCTGATATACAGCTTGAGATACCGTTATTTGATATCTAAAATTGTACTCAGAAAATGCCATCAAGCAAATAAAAACTAAGCAACGACAACAGGAATTATTTTTGAATTAGAAGTTTCCATTGTTTGGCTGTGTAGTTCTGGTAGTACTGCTGAACATAAGCTTTCAGTTCCTATAATTCAACTTAAAGGTTTTCTGTCAAAAGCTGTCCTCAAGTAATATGCATGTAACTGAAATGGTAATCGTGAAAAGGGAGAGCAGTAGTTCTCTGGGATAGTAAAAAAATACATACAATAGTGTTATATTGACTCAAATGTCAGAGGTGTGAAAATATTGACCTGTACTTCTAGTGATATCCTGACTAAACAAATGTGCTTTACAAAAGAAAGATAAAATCCTTTACTCTTAGGTTAAAAGCCGATATCGGTGTTGCCTTAATTTGAATTCCTGTGCAACAAAGGTGTTTATCTAGTAAGGCTTTGTGCTTTCATCCATTTGATTGCTGGGTAAGCAGAAGAGATCTCTCTGGAGTTTCTGTTGAATACATAGTGGGACACAAGCCTTCTGGATAGGGATGTGCTTGCATGTAGCTAAAAACATGGCCAGGTACTTAAGCCATTCCAATTAAATGAGGCATACTGGGACTCGGAAAAAAGCTATTCCATGAGCCAGCTTTTAACTGAAAAACGAATGAAGCAGATGAAGTACAGTGAGAAAAATGTGACAAATACAAGTCAAAAGAATTTAAGCAATGTAAACAGGATGAGAATAAAGGATTCTACCACCTTTAATGTTCTTAGTGCTGGTTTATATTAAATTGTGTTTAGATACAGTATTAAAATGCTTATTGGAAAAATAAGGAATGTCATCTGGTGCAGAAAACTGAGGTGGATGTACTTTAGCAGAAGATGAGGTCAGCACATCCAGGTCGAAACCTGCGGGATATTGGCTAGGAAAAAAAGCATCAATATCTGAATCATGGGGTTAATGGACAGCTTTGACAGAAGAGGAAAAAATGCCTGAAGGATAATTGAAGGAAAACCATTGCTGCTGGTGTGGGTGGAACATTTACTGAAAGAGGAGAGAGGGAAAAACAATGATTATGTATTAACTGCTAAAAGTTTTAATTCCCATTGGGAAGAAAAATATGCAGGTGTTTCTGTATTTTGAAAGGTAACTTGTGGATTGTAGCTATTTCCCTTTTCACATTTTCTGCTCATGTCTTCAATGAGAAATCTATATCTACAAGAACAGGTGACCTAGTGACAGCTTTACCACAGCCAGAGGTTTATCTTATCTTTAGCTGAAATAGGATTTTGCACTTGCATGTCAAAATTATTGCCACTTTTTAGCCGTGCTAATACTGGTTATTCTAATGGACTAACATTGTGAAGAAGATGCATTAACTACTGACTTATTTACTTTAGTTGATTAAGATATGACAGAATGTCTGTGCAGCAAGTCCTCCTGAAGTAACAGGGAGGAACTAAAACTGACATTTTAAACATGAAACATCCCATTTACAGCGTTGCATGCTCTTGCTTCATAATCATCCACTGAGCTGCTACAGGTGCAGACACTACACACTGATAATCACTGTACAATTTTGCCTACCTCAGTTTTAGAAATTTTTTTGCTGTGTGCTGCTGCTTTAAAAATATTTGTGCTTTGCTAGGAAGGTGCTACTGAAGGCCAGTACCTGAAGTGTGCTATTCTCTGGGCAATAGGAGTTAATGAAAAGTAAAACTTTCAGCTTGATAGAAACACCTGGCAGTTGTGTAAAATAGGTGTGCTAATGCCATGTTTAGCTCCTTATGTTAGTGTTGCTAGAACAAACTTTAGAAGCTGCATTTTGTACTTATCTTTCAAAGCCCATAGCTCTCTAATTGAAATGTCCAATCCTGTTCCATTGAATTTGATAGAAATTTGTGATTAACTTTAGTGGGATCAAGATCAAGGTTGCTGGCAGACAGCCTACTTCTTTTCTAATTGTGTTTTTCTGTTCATGCAAGTACATTGGTGGCTCTATTTTCTGCTGACTATCCCATTCTTTTAGCTCTCATGCTGCTGTTTTTTTTTTTTTTAATACTTCATACTCAGGAGAGATTTTAGGTTTTAGTTTTTCCCTGTAAGCTTAGGGTATTGACTTCATTTATAAACTACAATGTTTGTCAATTCTAGAGCGCTGTTATGATTCTCTTTATGTATCACAGGTAGAAACGTTTGTTTAGCCCTCTAAGAAAGATGAGATTAAATTTCTTATACAAGCAGATTAGAGTTGTGCTAACTTTTCTTCCAGGTAGGCTACACATCTTTGACTAAAATCACTTAATTTTCAGATGATAGTTGTAATATTGGCTCCATCCATCTGTCTTTAAAAAATTAACCAGTCAGCTGGGCAGATTCATGACAATTTTTGTACCTAACATGTATAGCATTAGGAAGAATAGTAATAAATAATAGTCTCAATCAGCACACTCATGGCAGGGAACAAGGGTGTATTATGTACCACTGATGACAGTGATCAGATGGGCATTGATCCTCTTCTGCAGCACTATGATCATCTGCTGACTTGACAGCTCCTACCCTTTATAGGAGAAATCTCAACCCTTGGTCAGACATACAGATTGACCCTGCATTGCCTGGGAAGGGGTGGGCATCCAGGAACAACTTTCTCAAGAGTTTTAGTGTTCCTTGAGAGCAGTAGAACATGCAGGAAGTGGGTTACTACAGGTACCTATGTAATAATGTAAAAAAATTCTAATCAGTACAGTTCAATAACATCATTTATGTTAATTTTTGTGACTTTGATCTCATTTCAGATGAAGTGGCTATCTGTCCTGCCCCAACAATGTATTTTTCTGATGGCATGTCTCCTAATGGCCTTGAAAGCTGTACCTATAGACATAGATAAGACAAAAGTCAAAGGAGGAGAAGGCCACGTAGAAGGAGAGAAGGTGGAAAATCCAGTAAGTATAATGAAATTTATCTAGTGAAGTGGTTTTTTAATTGCTAGTTGTCTGGCTATAGCAAATTCCCTTCCTGAAATTTGATGATCTTTACTGGAGTTACTTGCAGGATGGAAACTAGTATTAGTATTGTTATACAGTCTGCCATCTACTATGGTGAGGTTCCATTTAAATTTGTTCTCTTTTTTTTTTTTTTTTCCCCCCATGAGCTAGTAAAGGCAAGGTAGCATGTGGAAGGAAGTCCCCAGCTTGCAATATGAGGAACTACATACTGTTCCACAGAGACTCGTCTAATGATTGCAGTTCAGTGTTTCAAATAGTAATGAATTACACTGTTTTGAAACCCCCTATATTAACATGATAGATGCTTGTGTATGACATGGAGTCAAACACTTTTCTCCTCTTCTTTGCCAGTTGCTGAAACAAATGAATCATAAGAATAAGTTGTTACAGGGCAATGATGCAAATTAGAAAAGAAACAGATATGTAAGAGTATAATGCCTGTGTTAGTAATATTTGAGTTTCAGTTTAATCATTGTATTTAAATAAAATGAAATGGTTGGTAGTATATTCTTTTCTCAGTTTCACCTTTTTTTGAAGGATACAGGACTTTATTATGATGAATATCTCAGACAAGTAATAGACGTCTTGGAAACAGATAAGCACTTCAGGGAGAAACTCCAGACTGCTGACATAGAAGAAATAAAGGTAGGTATTAAAAAAAAAAAAAGTTAAATTAAGTTTAATTAAATCCATAATCATGGGCCATGCATGTTGTATTCTTTCTTATTTTTCTTTTTTCCTACTTCTCAGTTTTTTCAAGCTTAGATTTCCTCTGATTTTTATTAAGTAAGTCTTAGTAGATCTGTCTGTAGTCAAACAACAGCAGAACTTCTTTTCATTAAAGAACATCCCACAGCATAACCTCCCTCCAACAATGTGTACTTGAATGTCTAGTTTCTGCATGCTGCCCCTCTACTAAAAAGTCAGTCTCAGACTCCATACAGGTAGGTGAACCTTCATGTACATCAAATTGTCTGTAACTGTAGCCCTTGCTTGCTGTTGCCTGCTGAATAATTCAGAACAATGTTTTGAATAAAGAGCTGTAGCTGCCTTCTGAAATTAGTCTGTCACAAATAAATACAATGACATGGAAGAGAATTACAAGACACTCAGAATTTGAAATCTGGTGAAATGGAGGAGTTATGCTAGAGGTAAATTCAGTGTATATAGGATGAAGTAGACCTCTGGCTTTCTCTGCTGCTATCCTTTATTTGTGCAAATCCACATAGCACACCCTCACCACCTATCTTGTCTTTTCTACTTTAGTTCCTGGCTCTAGGTGGTGGCTGTTCTGCATTCCCCTTTATGAGCTAGAAATTCAGCAAGGGACAGGTAGGAAACAGTCTAAAGTGATAGACTTAAAGAGAAGATCCTGCCTTTTGCATTTCCTTTAATCCTGCCTTTTCCAGCTTTTGTCTAGTTTTTCTTCTGTGCTGTCTCTAGTGTAACCCTTGAAGGTTGCTATCCATTTCCAGATCTTGATTAATATTCTTGCAACACACATTGGTGGCTGTTGATCTTCTCGTACCTTCTTTCAAGTCTTGCAGCTGTAATCAAGTGGATGAAGAAAACAGCACTTCGTGTGCATCTCATGTTTTTTTGGAGCTAATTAGAAAATATTTGATCAATAAATTTGTCACTTCTTAAACATTGTGAGGTGTTGCTTCTTCAAGGTCATGCTTTTGCTCATTTTGAGGAGCAAGTTACTCAGAAAGCTTTCAGGATTCCTCCCTGTGGTTTCTATAACCACAGGCTTGAAAAAGTAGTGGGATTCTTACAGTGTGGGTTACAGTGGACTGCCACTAGTCTGCTGTCTTGCAGATAATGTCTAATGGGGATCCTAAAGGCTAATTCCCTCTAGTTTTTATACATAGCTTCTCTTTTTTTGACAGAGTGGAAAACTAAGCAGAGAGCTTGATTTAGTAAGCCACCATGTGAGAACACGACTGGATGAGCTAAAAAGACAAGAGGTGGCAAGATTAAGAATGTTAATTAAAGCTAAAATGGATTCTGTTCAAGGTAAGATTATAAAGTTTAACTAGGTGAGTTAACAGATGGGATTGTGCTGGAGAGGTGCCCAAAGCCCATCCATTTTGCTTTGTTGCCAACAAGCTGGAAGTGGGGAGAAAACAAAAGCCATCTGTATTTTGTAAACAACCAGACTTGATTCTGGCATTGAATTTTTCAGACTCCAGAGTTTGCTGAGGGCATTAGATCACCTTTGTCCTTTTTCTTTTAATGGAAGTTGTAGTTCAAAGAGTACCATTTCTGGGTAGCTAGATGGTGCAGACCAGCACTCCACAGGAGTCAGTGCATTGCCTCACACACCTGCCAGACTCCGTGCTCATCTTCCTCAGGCAGCTCTCTATCTGCCAAGAGCCTGGCAACTGGTGACACAGTGAGCTGACTGACAGCAGCTAATGATACCTGGTTGTGTACATAGTAATTCTGTGCATTTTGAAATTTTTTAGTAGTTTAATGGACTGATGACTTCTTGCCCTCTCTATTGCCATAAGAGATCAGATCTGTCACAGTATAAGCATGAGATCTTGCATTTGGGAAAAAACAAGAGCAGGTTATTCCAGTTCAGAATATTCAGATGACTGCTAAAATGTGAAAACACTGGAAGTGGGAAAACATTTTGTAAAGTTTGTAATCAGCCCTGCCAGTGAGTACTTGACAACACACACAAGAAGTGCAGCCAGATTATGCATAAAATACAGCTGCATCAGTTCACCTAGGTAATGTCTTGGAACGTGTACAGGAGAACATTCTGTAGTAACAGCAGGCAGAACTGTTTGATTTCCTTTTTATTCTTTTTTTTTCCCCCCCCTGTAACACCATGTATCTCTTAGTCTTCTATCCGATCTAAAAAAGAGAGGAGACAACCTCTTCCCACTCCCATTTTCTTCCTGTTTTCAGTAGATTTCCAACTTATTTTAATGTTCTGCATTTGTACTTTTTTCTTTCAGACACTGGCATAGACCATCAGGCTCTCCTTAAACAGTTTGAGCACCTGAACCATCAGAATCCTGACACTTTTGAACCTAAAGATTTAGACATGTTGATCAAAGCAGTGAGTGCTAGTTACAAACCACTATATTGGGTGTGGGTTTTTAGTATTATGTTCTTCCTTGGTGAATCCAAATCCTTTGATGTATGCCACATTATTAAATGGCACACAGTTTTCATTTTCAGGAAAAAAATTGTCTCCATTTCACACTTGAAAGCTCAGTTTTCTGTAAAACCGTTTTGGGTTTTTTTTGTTTGTTTGTTTGTTTTTATATGGGTGTTACAAAGTTTCTTGCCATTTCTGAGCATCACTTCTTGGAAAATTCTGGTTGAAGTATATTCTCAACAGGGCAGTTCTCTCTTCTATTATATTTTTTTTATATTCCCATTTCTCAGCTGAGATATTGACAGAGTGGTAGGGGGGGTCTTTGCTTTGGAATTGTTTTTGAGAAGGTACAGTTAATCTGAAAACTCAGATATAATAATGGAGAGACCATATCAGGTGTGAACTTGTTACTTTGAAAAGCACTACAAAACATCCTTTAAGAGCTTGACCTGTCTGAAAATTATATATCTTTAAACTCTATGCAAGTACTTACCAGAAATTCTCCCCTCACACATTTTTGAAATAATCGGAGTTCTAAGCTCCTGCAAACTAATTCCCATTATTAATGAAAGCACTTTTTTCATTAAATTGTAGGATAAGCTACAAATGTTCTTATTCTGAAATAGCCAAGGAGTTAATACTACTATTTAAAGCTGCACTTAATTAGTATGGGACTTACTTAACTGGAGTTAGTTTATTGTTAACCGATGAGAAAGGACACCTTGATGCCTTCTCACAGTACAAAGTTGCAAAAACTGTCTGAAAAACAGCTGAACCCTTGCAAATTATTTTCTTTGAAAGTAACAAAGTGAGGAGAGATGTTTGTGCATCACTGTCACATGAAAAGAAACTCCCAACTAGTCCATCTCATTTAAAAGCACAGCAACATGGCCAGCCTTGCCCACAGACTGGAACAGTACCCTGCTTTTTATGTCAGATGTGTTAACATAATTGTGTGGTACACCTGTCTGTATTTTTAGGCTACAAATGACCTGGAAAACTATGATAAGACCCGCCATGAAGAATTTAAGAAATACGAGATGATGAAAGAACATGAGAGGAGAGAGTATTTAAAAACACTGGATGAAGAAAAGAGGCAGCGAGAAGAATCCAAATTTGAGGAGATGAAGAAAAAACATGGAGATCACCCTAAAGTTCACCATCCTGTAAGGCCACAGTTTGTTCTTGTGTGGTTGGGTGGAAATTTTCCTTTCCAGGGAGAAACAACTAATAAAGAGAAGAGGGTATTGTGTTAGTTTGGGGTTACATTCATAACAGTATCTTGTTCTCTTCTCATTGGCATGGCAGCAGTATGTGGGAACAATGCTCAAAGCATTACAGAACCTGCTGTATGTTCTTAATTTTTTGTGTGTGCAAATAAGCTATTTGCTGGCAGAATTATTATTTATAGACAGGCTAAAACTCATGAGAAAGAAGCCAGAATGGTATTCAGAACTGTGGGATGCCCTCGTGGTATGCCTGGTCTGCAAGGAACTGCATCACAGTACCATTTGGTCTAGAAAAGGAAAACTAATTTAACTTCCTTTAGCTGTGGTTTCTAGATCAGTCTATGTGGCCACGAGTGATTGTTAGAAGTGTTCCTTTCTACAGAATATGCATTTCCTTGACACTCCCCTCATTCCCTAGGCCTGTCTAATCAGAGTACTAGACCTGTCTAAAATGGAATTAAAGAAAATTCAATTGATTCTGTTTGCAACATGAATAAATCAGAAAATAAAGCCTTTCAGAGAAACTGTAAAGGTAATGCAGAAAAATTACACTTAATCGATTATCTTTTGAATAGTTTTTCTTTGTAACCAATCTATAGGGAAGCAAAGATCAACTGAAAGAAGTGTGGGAAGAAGCAGATGGACTAGATCCTAATGAATTTGACCCCAAAACATTTTTCAAATTACATGGTAAGAGGTTTAGTTTAATTTAATGAACAAGTGAAGTGACTTTGTTACCTTCTGCTGAGGCCAAGTTTGTCTTATGCTAAGATGAAATCTTACCTGTCAAGCAATCTGAAGAATATAGAGGTGAAAATCTTTTGTGTTATTGTTTGTAATATTTCTACAGAGTTTTAAATGGAAGTTAAAAGTTAAACACTGAGTTTTGTTTTATCATAAAGTTGTAGAGCCATAACTAGTAGTGATTCCTCAGGGGGAATGTGTACTTAGAGGACTGTCCATACCTATAATTTTGCTTACATGCTGTACACTAGGATTAAATTCTCAGAGGTGTTTGTGGGGAAAACTTGCTTTCTCATCATCTCTGCAGATAAAAGTTCCAGGCACCCCTTGTCTTTGGAATAATCACACAAGTGCCAAGCTGCTTGTTGAAGAAGTTGCAAGATTCCCTTAATAAAACAAACCCCAAAATCCACCCCTAAATCCTTCTTCTCTGTTTCTGAGCAATATGCAACTAGAAACAATAAAATAGTAGCAGAAACGAGGATGCATCAATGGGTATTTCGCTTTAAATGTGATTATATAAATGTTTAACCTTGTATTCTGACAGTGTGAAATGCTTCATAATAAAGTACCCTTAAGCAGATGCTGCCTGGCACTGGGTTGTGAAGGGTTGAACAGTACATAGACTTCAACTAATCCCAAAGAAAAGCGTTCTAGCTCAGTCTGAACTTGTATCTTAGATTATAAAATACATAAATATGTATCAGGGTTATTAAACCTTGTATCTTCTTCCTAGAAAAAGACCTTGAAAGATAATTTTCTGCAAAATTTTGGTAACTTTTTTGTGCAAATCTTACCAAATCAGATATAGTTGAAATAACCATTTGCCTCAGAGCTTAGTATATTAAAAACTTGGACATAATTAAACAAAATTATTGCATAACAACACTCGCTTGAAGTAGATACTGTCTTTCAGTTTCAGAGATAGTATAGTAATATTCAGAATAAAATGTAGGATAAAAGATCTGTTGTTATCAAATATTCTCCTCTCTGTATTTGTCATGAGAAGTAATTTTTCAGTGATCTCTTCTGAAGCACTGCATATTTATATAGATTTTAAAAAAATTGTTTAGTTTTTTTCAATCATAATGTTGATTAGCAAAGTTTTTCTACAGACCAATACGCTCCTGAATCTATTTACAAATTCAGTTGTTAAATTTGGACGATTTGTTCTCAGCAATATTTTTTGGCAGTTGCACTGTGTGCCGTCCTGTCGTGACCTATTTTGGTTTGCTAAGCTAAGAAGTAGGGAGACTGCCTCAGATTTGTCCAACCAACAATGACAATATAGTTCAGCCAATACCTGATAAAAGCTTACAAAGGAAAAACAACCTATGTAAGTAGCATCTTGTTAAATGATATTTTTAATCCACAAAAGGTATGTGTGCTGATATTTAACGCATGGAGAACTATTACATGTATTACTTTGTATACATACTGAATATGTATTTTTAACACTTCCTTTTGTAGATGTCAACAATGATGGTTTTCTGGATGAGCAAGAATTAGAAGCCTTATTTACTAAAGAGGTAAAAAAAATTAAGAAACTTAACTTGCTTTGGTAAATGGTTACAGGGATGTCTGTATTTTTTGAAAACACGGGCTTTGACTACAAAGTAGAGTATTCATGCCAACTTTTGTGCATCTTTAATGTTTCTATAGAAGCATAAAAACATATCAGCAGGGAAAACAGTTGAAGCACAGGGGTTCTGAAACCCCAGAGGTCTAGTGCTCTTGCATTTCACTGCCACAGGCTTGAGATTTTTGTAATTAACGTGCAGGATAGCTATACATGTATAAATTGCAGTGCAGAGAGCTGTACTCCTGCAGCCTGGCAGAGGTTCTGAGCTGGGTAGCTGTGCTCATTCAGTGCTTATCAACAAGTCAGAAGACTTGCTGAGAGAAAAAGGGTCATGCTCCTGCGAATTGGCTCAGAGACAGCCAATGTGGAAGTCACACAATTTTTATCTAGCTCATTTGAAGCACATGCCCATCTGATAAAGCAGACAGGCGCTTAGTTTCTTTAAGCTTTTATTTGTTGTCTGTGAAAACTCAAACTTTTTTGCCTCCTAGAGGGGTAGTGATAGCGATGTATTGAAATTCTACAGTGATGGGAATTGCCAAATCAATGAGTAAATGGCAGGCCTTGGTCTGCATTTCCCCAGGAGGTTGTGTTTTGGTATAGCAGGAAAAAAACTAAGTTTCCCATTCAAAGTTCCAGGACTATGGCTGTCAATATTTAGTCTTACTATTTTTTCTATATTTCCTGAGTCAGGGAAAAAATGTGCAGTAATGTATATTTAGAAGCTTATACATTCAAACCACTGTAATTTTTTGAGAAATTAAAGTTGCAAATACAGATTTCTAACAGTACTTTGCTATAATCCCCTCTAACACAATGAAGATATATGGCAGTCTGATAAATACATCCTACTAGTTTGCAGTTTTGTAGTTTAAAAACAAATAGTCTGGGGCCTCAAAATTACCTATGGCTAAGAAAGTTGAAGCTCAATGACTAACAAAGCTAAGTGGAAGTAAATAAACATGAACTCACCAGAAAGACATTGTGCAAGAAGAGAAGCAGACCATTAAATTACGCACTCAATTTGTGTTGTGATACCCTGAATACTTACAGGGTCAGCTGTGTGCTCTGATAAAAAAACCCTACTCTCTCCTGTTCCAGAGATCTCATGGAAACTCTGCCTGCTTTGAGTAAATTGTAGGTTCAGACTCTCCATTTTACTATAATGTCCACAGCACTGAATTACAACGCACTGCATGAATTAACTGAAAACTTCATTCTTGGCAATGAAAGGCTCACTTGTACAATGCTAAACCGTAATTACACATGTTCTTACTCTATTGGAAAAAAAGGTGAACTGTTTGTAGCAACATCTTGTGCTACTGTTCCAAATATGCTCTGTCCTTTGGATGATCAGACCTTTCTCCAAACTAATGGTCGTCAATTTTGAATTTCAGCTAGAAAAAGTTTATGATCCCAAAAATGAAGAGGATGACATGGTTGAAATGGAAGAGGAAAGGCTGAGAATGAGAGAACACGTAATGAATGAGGTAGGGACTGATGTTCAGTAGAGCTGCTGATTTCCTTCTATGTTCAAGAAATACAGTCCTCCTAAGCAAGAAGGTTGTCCAAGTACAGCAGAAAGGGACAACCTGTCATACTGAATATTTGTGCAGGGATTCACAATGAAGTTAGAATTCTTAAGCCTTCTGCCTGTATTCTGAAGTACATCTATTGTCTAGTTCTTATTTAAGAAGTTCCAGAGAAGGATTTACACAACAGCCTCCATCTTCTGCAGATACTGAGATTCAGTAGAAATTCTCTGTGAATTTTGTGTCAAACAGGGAAGACTGAATGTACTTTTGCACTTGGGAAATGGGCAAGATTTAGGTGTGAGAAGAGCAATATCTTCTTTCGTGTTGCTCACCATTGTCCCTTCAAAAGAGGGCTCAGAGCTCAAGGTATCACCTATGGCAGTGAATACCTGTACTAGTTCTCACAGGTCTTCAGCTCAGGAAACAGAGGAGAAGGAAGAGGATGCTTTAAACCACTGTTTTTCACTCATATCTTTTCTGTATTCAACTATATTCCTTAAGTTTGAGGAACAGAGCAAGCCTGGTCATCTATTAGTCATAAAGAGAACTATTTCCTCCCTTCCCCTTAAGGGACTCCAACACAATTTTTTTTTTTTTTTTGTGTTTTAAAGCCTCCTTATTCAATACACTAACCTCCACTGACTCACAGTTAAAAGATGATTACCAGAAAGCTACAAAACTTTCTTCTCCAAAAAATAATGCATTCCACTATTAGTGTTGGCAGTCTGACCGCAATAAATGTTTCCTGTAAAGCCAATGCATTTTTAAGTAAAACGTGAGAATTCGCTTTCTGTTTCTGTTAAGCCATGTAAGCTTGTGAGAGAAGTTTTCGGAAGATGCCGCAGGCCCTCATTTGTAAATGGAACAGTTTTAAAATAAAATTGTTATCTTTAAAGATATTTGCATGATGAAGTGAAACATTAGGTCGAAAACTTGTCCTTTATGTTGAGTTTAAGTTTTTTTCTTTAAATAGGTTGACATCAACAAGGACCGGCTAGTGACATTGGAAGAGTTCCTGCGAGCTACAGAGAAGAAAGAGTTTTTGGAGCCAGATAGCTGGGAGGTAATGAGAATAATGTTCCAAGTGAAACATACAGTACTGTTGCCATCACTCTAACCAGGAAACCAAACGGCATGCCTCTGACCTTTGCTTTTTTTCCAGTTCTGTTTTGGTATGTGCGTGGTTAGGTGCTGCAGCTAAGTACAGCATGAACCATAATTTAGTGCTGCAGCTGAAACCTGCATGGTCTGCATGCAAACAGAGGAGATCTTGCGCCACCCTGTGGATTCCAGAAGAGCTTTTCCCACATGTTTTTCAAGTGGATAATGGACATTTTTTATAGATCACTTTAAAGGGAAGATAAGAGATCAGATGGAAGGAAGAGGAAATTTTTCACCTGCCTTTGAATCAGTACTAGAATTTTGCCGAGGAAGTAGCTGAGGAATGGCTATTTTGCTGTTTCTTATAGTGAGTGTATTATCTCTGCAGTCTCATGTCTGAGTATTTTGATGAGGATTCTGAAGATTGTTTAGTGAACTGTACAATTGAGCTGATAATAATTTCAGTAGGAAGATAATAAAAACATATATGCATTCCTTTCTAAGTATTCATGTTTATGAATATTTTCTTGCAGACACTAGATCAACAGCAACTCTTCACTGAGGATGAGCTGAAGGAATTTGAAAGCCATATTTCTCAACAGGAGGATGAACTTAGAAAGAAGGCAGAAGATCTTCAGAAGCAGAAGGAAGAGCTACAGAGGCAGCACGACCAGCTTCAGGCTCAGAAACAAGAGCTTCAGCAGGTATACTTAGGAGAAAAGGATTCTTGTTTTTGCCTTTTCTTTTTCTGTGTCCTTATATGTGTAATGGCTCATGACAGTCTCCAGCTCTGGAGCATTCTTTACCTTGATTTCTCATGAGTCCCAGATGAAATCTAAACTAAAGCTAGCACAGCAAAACATAATCTAGTATTTAGGATGATAGCAAAGACTGCAGACATCTCAACTCATAGTATACCCATTGACAAAGACTTTACATAATGGCTGCAAAATGTAAGTATTATGTCACATCAGAGAACACTGACAGATTTAAGTTTTTCAACTGTCATTTTTCACCAGGTTGTAAAACAGATGGAACAGAAGAAACTACAGCAAGGAAATCCTCCTGCAGGACCAGGTGGAGAACTGAAATTCCAACCCCGTATGTGACTTTTTGTGTAGATACACAAACTGCAAAATCTAATGTAAAAGTCATTAAAACTATATTTTCTGTTGAAACTGTTAATGTAATGAGTTTAGTGATCCAAAGAGGGAATTACAGAACTCTTCTAAAGTATTCCTGAAGTCTTAGTGCTTTTAAGTCTGGATTGGTTTTGTGATTTTTATTTTTTTTTGTTTGGGGTTTTTTAGTTTGTTTTTTAAGAAATTCTAACTCAAAGCATCAAATGGGCAGCAAAAAAGGACTGTGTTGCACTTAGTCTAAAAATACTGAGATTTAGGCTACCTAGGATTTCCGAGCATCCAGAGAAAAATACGGACATACAGATGACCAGGTCCACCTGATATTTCTATGGTTTCATTACCAGTCTCAGACTGCAGAACAAATCAAGGTGTTTAAATACTTTCAACAAGTCTACCCTCATTGCCCAATTTACCAGCAGTTGGACACAACATAGCATGACAAGTTAGTTCTGTCTTTCGTTTCCTTTCATTTACTGCCTGTGGGTAATTTCATTTTATGATCCTTGGTCCCGAGAGCTTCACTTCCCCGCCTTCAGTAAAATCATCATGCATGATGCAGATGTCCAGAGAGTTTGACTAGTGATACATCTTTTGATACTGGCAATATTGTAGCAGATACTGTTCCTAAGACATATTTTATGTAAAAACTTTCTGAAAAATCAGGTAATCAGATAGCATAAGAATTCGTTACATTAGCCAAAACTACTCACTGCTCATTCACTGAGTTAAGGAAACCCAGGCAGACAATATCCCTAATCTGTAGGCCAGTGGAGCTACTAAGGACAGTCTTGGGGGGAGGAAGGCAGCTGCAAATTCTGACATCTTCAGCAAACCAGGAAAATTCGTCTTATTCAAAGGCAGGCAAAGAGGAAACGTATGCATTGTTGACACAGTGAGAAGTAAAATACAGGAGCAAGTTGTTAATGATTTTTTTTTTTTCCTCAGGCTCCCCATATTAGGATTAAAGGTTTCATAAACATGTAATATATTTCAGAAAGAACAATCTCCAAGGAATTAGTGTTTCAGTTAAAAATATTCCACTGAACACAGAAACAATTAGTAATCTAAGAGGAGACACTGAGTATTATGATAATGCAGTCTATTGGGTAATAATCTGATTTCATTTTTAGTCACATACAGAATTCTTGATTCCACTTATTAAAAAAAAGGCAAAAAATACTGAAGGTTTTGTTCAATTATCCCTCCACTAGAAACTGCTTTAGAAACTTTATACATTTGGGACCAATTTAATTGAGAAGATAGAAATGGTTTTACTTCTGTTTTACAGCTGGAGAACACAAAGTTGAAGATGCACCAAAACATCCTGCGGGAGGTGATCAGCCTTTACCACCAGGACATGCCCAAGAACCAGCTGCTAGAACTGATCAAGTTCACCCTTAACCACTTGTGCCTCAACTTTATAGCATCTTTACTATTTGGGGAAGGGGGGTGGGGGGGAAAGATAGGGAGGTGGCAGGAAATCAGTGAAACACGAACTCTCCAATTTCTTCCCTACATCATAAAATCATTGGGAATGTTAGAGATGAAGTATCGATCAGATTTGAATCATAAATGAAACTAATCTCTCCAGTGCATCAGTAAGATAATACAAGGGAATAATTTAGAGGCTATAATGGAGGAGAGAATTAGGGAAACTCTTAATAAGGATTTTTATAGCCAGAGGACTGAGCTGTTGAACTCTTCTCTTACAAGAAACGGAGAAGATGTTTGCCATTCTGTGTTTAGGCATGAATCTTCTCAGAGAGGAAGCTGGGAACTGGCCTGAGTGTTATTAGGTCTAGTTTTATGTAGAAACTCTTTGCAGAAATACCAAGAAGCAAAATATAAGGAAATAAAAAAGCATAGATAAAGGCCTACCTGTTCCAGCATTACCAAACCCTTTCTTCTTTGAGACCAAATAGAAATCAAACATCTAATTCTTAATCACAGAAAATTTGCACTTTCTAAAACCTGAACACAGCAAAGAGTTATGTGGAACAGTGAATTTTTCATGTTTACAGAAGTCTAAAATTTCACTGTAAGCCTTCAAAAGGAATACTGTACTTCTGGTGTATTGGTCTGAACCGTCCTTGTTGAGACTAGTTCTGTGCAGCAGTTGAATACTCAACTGGCTCTTGGGACAGTACTTTTGTCCCCTTTCTTTCATCATGTACCAGCTGATCTCAAATTTTTGCATGTTATTAAATAAGCTTTTTATGTTGATGGAAATATTGTGCAAAACAGACCAAGACTTGGTCTTTTTCTGTACTGATTGTCCTACCTCCGACGATGATACCAGATTTTTCAAAATGCACCATGTGCTTCAGAAAGGTCTTCTCAGACATGAATCTTTGACTTAAGAGCCTCACTATTAACTCATAGTCTTTTCAGCAGTTGGTGTAAGTTTATGAAGTGTCCTAAAAGAGGGGTGCTACCTGATTGTATTGTCTTGGTATGGAACCAGGATAGGTCCCTATATTGTAAGCCAAGATTACACAAGAGTAAGATGATTTTCTTGTGGGTTTTACTATAACACTGAAAAATTGTGTAATTGTCCTTGCTTGTCACTCATTTCAGACTGAAAGTATCCTAAAGTATGAACTCTGACTTCTGTTTGATTGGGTTTTTATGTTTGTTTTGGGCTGTTGGGGGTTTTTGTCTTGTTTGGTTTTGGGTTGGGTTTTTGGGGGTTTTTTTGTTTGTTTGGGTTTTTTTACACCAAGGATTTTTCTGATTGCTTAATGCTGGCTTTGAAGTGATGCACACACACGTTGGCAAGCATCCTTTGCATTGCCTTCCTGTTCTGTGGCTAACTGACGGTGTCATTAAAGGAGAACATTGTGCTTTTGAGCAAAGAAACAGGGCCAGGCTTCCGTTACAGAAAGGTGTTCTTTTCAGAGTAAGTCATGTATTTAAAAAAAAAAAAAAAAATCCAAAAAGAAGACAATAACATTTTGTATTGACATTTGGGAAGTTTCTCACTCTGAAGAACTTTGATTGATAGAAGCTAGGCACATTCCTTCCGTATTTAAGGCTTCTTTCATTTGGCCTGAGCACGTTCCTGTTCTACACGCAGTATAATAGAACTGAGCGTCCGAACAGATTAGGTTTCCTTAGCCATCTGATCTTGTTAGTTGTTGTGTCACGTTTCCTTCATTTACACAATTCAAACAATTGACTTTTTACCTTTTTGTTGTTGTTCTTTAAGCTAAAATGATTGACATTTTGATTTAGTTCCCAAACTGTATCTCCACTGTTTGTTGTTTCCATGCAGTTCTAACACCAGGTTGATTATGTCTGTCAAGAGACTAAAATACCTTTCAATAACTTCATCTGTTTGCTAAGAGACCCAGACATAGTTACACCCAACATCCAAACTAAAAGTTTCACAACGTACAGCCCTGGCTTTGGAGTTGTAGCCTGATAACGGGTAACAGAGAAAGGAGGGACACCAAGAGGAAATTATCCAAATGTGGAAAAGTTAAGGGGAAATTTTTTTTTGTATTCTCCCCATCCCACATGAAAATTACAGAGGACAAATGATACAGCCACAGGTATTTGTGGAGAATCGAGGACTGAAATCTCGGGAGTCAATGTATTTCTACAATACAAATCATTCCTTCAGGCTAAGTCTGCCTCCTAACAAATGTCATTAAATGTAATGATATGCTTTGTAATGTAATGCTCAAGCTTCAGTTTCAGTGCAACCTTTTACATTTTGATTGTAAGATCCTGCCTTGCCCAGCTGTTGGAGATGGGCATTATATTCCTCTTACCCCTTTTACTCTGAAACATTGAGTTTTGTAAAGAATTGTTGCAATTTGGGTACTAAACTCAGCTTCTGCTCACTGCAGTCTAGTGAGTATCACTGACTGAGGAAGCTGCTTGTGAGAAGCCAGAGTTTTCACTTGTTTCATCATGAGTTAGCAAAGTTCCTCACTGGGCATTTCAGCTAGCCCAGTGTGTTTAGTGTAAAACTGTGCATCTTTCCTTCATTACTGTCTGCTACCTAGGAGTTGTTCTTGTCAGTGTTTTTTCAAGTAGTAGGCTTGCAGTTTAGCAATATACTACAGCCTTCCTGTTCATTTTTCAGAAGTGGAAGCAGGCAGTTTTTTTAAGCTTTAGAAGTGATGATCAGATTTAATAATAGTCAGGGTTTAGTCAAACTGGCAATTATTTGTTTTAAGTTATGTGGAAGTCAGAGCCTCAGTTCTCATTAACTCTTAAAAGTTACCAAACTGCTGGACACATCTTATGTGTGTTGCCTAAAGGTTTTTCAGATGAGAGCCCAAAATAGAGCTTCATGCTTGTTCCCCCAATTCAAGAGTCTCATATGCATGGGTACCTGTATCACATGTCCACAAAGACAGCAAGGACTGAGTGGATGTTCTTTCAAAAGATTGTCATGTTTGGTCTGTTGACAGTGTTCACCCAATACTGTCCTTCTCTGTCACTCTCTTCTGTAGAGAACGTCACTAAGCCATTTTTATGGATTCAGTCCTGAAGTGTGGTTTAAGTAAGTTCTCTCACTGTGAGGAATATCTGCCTTAGAGGTTATGCAATGTGCTGAAGTCATGCTTGCACATGAAATGTTTAGCAGATTTGTTGCTTTTTAACGTGTGTGGTGTTTGCAATGCTAATGTCTTCTTTTAATTGGGTTCTTTCATAAGAGAAACTAAAATCCTTAGCCACTAAAAGCATGCACCTGCTATGGTACTGATTTCTCAGGAGCTTTTTAAAGTGGGGAAAAAAATTACTGAGCTTACAGCTAAGTGAGAAAGTAGAAAGCTATAATCACAGATAAACAAGGGACTGGAATATCATGGGCACCAGTGCTTTCACCTGTGCTTTGCTTTTCGTTTAGGAGGTGATTACAAGAAAACCAAATATAACTTCATATGGACACCCATTCCAAGACAAAGATGCAGATATTTGGGGTTGTACTTGGATGGGATTTCAGTAGGAGGATGAAGGGGTAAGATTTGGTCAATGTTGTACAAATTTATATCCTCTGGTGCAATATACATAGATAAAGAAGCCCCGCTCTGTAATTCGTATGGATTAGTTTTAATTAAACTGGATTAAACTGAAACTCAGTGCAGTGACAGTTGTCCAGTGTTTTATTGTAAGTGAGTGGGAAAGAGGTGGGTTTAGATCTTGTCTGTGTGCACAGTGGTGTGGAGGCCCTTCCTGTTTGCCCTCTACTTTTGTTTTCTGGAAAGACGTGCAAAGGAATTTATCAAGTCTTGTGTTTTTCCCTGGCACCAGTCTCACTGAGTAGCTATTCACCAGTTAGGTGCTTGAATGCTCAATTACCAATATTCATAAAAACATAAACCAAACTACTGCAACAGCACTACTGACTCTTGAGGACACTGCACACACCTCCCTGACATGTTCAAATTCAAAACAGAAATCCCAGAGAAGGTGAAGCACCTACAGGTTTAGTATCAAGATTTTTTTCCTGTAGGTTGCTTTCTCTTTGCTTACAAATTTTGCCTTCAAATCCATGTGTCAGCCCTTCCAGGCTGTCAGAATGGCTGTGGCAGTGTGTCTCTTGGGGAGATCTGCGGGTCATATCCAAACACATTAGACTCTGCCATTTGTAAATGTTTCTTGATTAAGAAAAAAATGAATGTACAGTGGCATTGTGCAAAGAAGTGAAGCTCTGAGCTATGGATCATCCCTTTGTAATTTATGCAGAAGTAGGTAGCAGATACCAGGAGCTGTCCCTAAGGTTGGCTCCAGAAGTACGTTCTGGCTTACATCCTCAAATATCTGTTATGTACTGAAACTGAGAGATATACTGAGACAGCAAAATGAGAGTCCTATCTGAAAACACAGCAATACTTCCTGTAGTTTAGTTACTTTTTTAAAAAAAGGAACTTTTTTTTACCTAATGTGAAATGGGGAACTAGCTTGACTATTATTTATGCATCTGCAGACAGCAAACATCAAAACCATTTACAGTCACCATAATGTCTTCTAGTGGCTCAAGAGGTTCACTTGCCAGAATGGAATCACTTTGTGTCCAAAAGTACCATGTTTTAAAATTATGCTATCCAATACTATGCTAAATAAGAACCTGTGTACTTGCTTGGGTGGCAAAGTAAAATATCAGTGAAAGCAATTTTTTTCCGGTACACAATTTCTAAACCTGAACAATATGCCAGTGACAAGTGCAGGGATAGAGCACTACAAAGTTGACCTCTCCATTCTTTGCAGCTTTACCATCAATTGAAGCAACTGTTAGTCTGAATGACTGCACAGTGACTGCTGCTCTGTCTCTGTAGCAATTTGTGTTTACTCAGAGATGGATTTTCTTAATAGCTCACAGCTGGTATCTTCTAATAAACTGCCCATAAAGCCTTTTCTGTGTTACAGAAGGTGGTTTCCCCTCTAATCTCTCATTCACACCCTCTCCCACTAGCTTGTCATTGCTGTTAATAATACACTGAGAAGACTACAATTTTTGTGCTCCCTATCACCAGTGACAGCGGACAAGGTAGGATGGAGGTGCAGACAGCCCTCCACTATGCATCATCCCAAGCTACCCTGCTGTGTTAAGTCAGAGCCTATCTAGGAGGAGTGGAGGAATTACTCAACCATGGAGCCCTAAGCAAACTTAAACATACAGAAATTTCCATAGTCACAGAAAGACACTAGTTACTTCAGTAGCAAAGAGTGACGCTCCTGAGCCCATGCCTATTCTACCGGCTGTGGTTACAGTTTGACACACCCCCCACCAGACCAGCCATTTGAACACGGTATGGCTGCGCAGACCTTGGCAGTGCATTTAACACCACAGAGCAATGATGCAACATCTATTATGACACGCAACAGTTGGCACTTGATAGGCTGAACAGTTGCATGCTGTTGCTTCACTAGAGGGAGTCCAAGACAGTACCAAGCACTTTAAGCAGTGGAGTGATGACATAATGAAATAGGATGTTGAAAACTGAACGATCTCTCAAAAGCCCAACCACTGTCATGTTTCAAAAAGCCTTTTTCTTTTACAAGAATGCATTCCTTATACTACACTGATCCTTTTGGGAGGTACCTTGAAAGTGCAAATGAGCACTAAGCTAACAATGCTCTTCATGAATACAGACACCTCTGTACCATGCTTGATCCCCAAGTATGATACACCAGAAATGGATAAAAAACACCACCAGAATCAGTTGGTATATAAAAACCCAAGATACGGACCAGGAGAAGACATTGTTAGCATTTATAGCTTGAAACCACAGTCCTCCTAAGAGTAGGATCCTACATTTTAGATGTTGAAATAACAAAGGCAACGCTGCATTATTTCTGCCAAAAATACAGCTGGAGGTAATGGAATTACACAGATGCAAACTTGTCACTCCAGATGCTGCTCAAGGAACAGCTTCTTTGGAGGTAGTTGGTAAGTTGTTTCATACTGGCTTTTTCCCCCAGAAATTCTAAAGGTAAAAATGACAGATATCAAAGTCAGCTTAGGGGTACCAGTTCATTCAGACAAGAAAAATAGCCAGCCAGTCATCCGTTCTGCTGGGTAGATTTAGTTCAATCTACAGGTAATTATGGTATCATCAGAGTAGTCTTTATTAATTTATCTATTAATTATTTCTGCTCCCAAGTTGTATTTTAGGTGGCTCAGTATTTGGATTAACAGCTGTCTGTCTTTTGGTTGGACTAATTGCTTTCCTGTACATTAAGCACTACAAACACCACATAAGTGGTTTAAAGTGTCTAAATTTCTGTTTTGAATATATTACAATTTCTACACCGAAGACAGTTTTGCAAATTATTTTAGTCTAAGCAAACAGAAGGGATGAGGAACTACAGTCAGCACTGGAACATTCGTTACTGCTATTGTCATCTGTAGCCACTGCTCCAAAAAGCAATGCTTTTGTTCCTATTTGCTGAAAAAAGTTTTCATTTAGTACTTGAGTGGCTGCAGGCAGGCTGGAGATTGCTAAGCCATCTGTTCTGTTACATGGCACTGCAGAGCTGTACTGGCTGGATTCAGGTTGGATCCTGCAGCTAGCTGTCTGATTGCCTGCATTGTGCCAGCCTTAAAGGGCCAAGGATCACCAGTTTGCATCACATCCATTTGGTCTCTGCCAGCTTATACACGCTTATATGTCATCGCTCATTTTTCAGTCTAGACACGTCCTGAATGTTTCAGATGTCCTCTGGCCTCCCCAGGACAAAGCCTGGGTTGTGCCAGTGATGCACCAAGTATGCCCAGAGCATTTAAAAAAAAAAATATTAAAAAAAAAAAAAAACAAACACCACATGAAAAAAAAAATTAAAACAACCAACACACAAACCCAAATGAACTGCAACATGGCAGTTATGAAACAGGGAGAAATAGTGCTGGGATTAGATGCAGTGCATTCAGACTAATTGAAGAGCTGCAGTTTGACTTAAAGTGGCTAATGCACATCATCCTGTTTGATATGCATGTGTCATCTGTAGAACTTCAAATGATAACTCCCAACCGCCTGATGTGGTCTCTTCATTATTAAAAAGAAACAGTGAAAAGCTTACACATCTAAATAACCCTTTCAAAGTGTCCATAGCATCTCTATTCCTGTCCACCCTGCAGGGAGCCTAATCCACTGATCAGAAGAAAAAAAAAAAAAAATCTGGAGCTTGTGAAATATTTTCCTGAGTAAGTGTTTTTTAATTAGATTACATTGATGCTTTACAAGAAAGTAAATAGATTGGTCCTCCTGCAGCAGAGAAACTTGTAGCTCATAATTCGCCATCTTTTACGTTAATGCTGACATAAGTATTTTGAGGACCACAGGAAGGATTAGCAAGGAGAAGCTGGGAACTCCGTAAGACAGGGAAAATATAATAAGATATTTTATTACATGTTACATTTGTTATAGAAGCTCTGTAGCTGGAAAAATATTAAATTATTATAAATAAGTACATTTCTATATCCAGAGGAATAGAAGTTCATTGTGTGTAAGCTGTCAAAAGAACATGATTGTTGTATTCCTTTACTGAGACTCGATGCATCCTACTTCGTTTATAAAAAACAAAATATATAAATACCAAGGCTATAAAGAGCTAAATAATCAAGTTTCTTAAACTTCGTTTTCCACACCTTCTTACCCAGCATTAGTAAATACTGTATCATCTGTGTCTGTGCATATAGATTAAGGGATTTCTGCCCTCAAGAGATTAAAATCCAGTGGTTACTGGAGGAGGATCTATCTAAGGATAACATCAGACAAGAGCTGCTGGGCTGCACAGGCAACTGCTTCTACCTACAATCTGTGCTTCAGATAACACCTACAGCTTTTATGCCTGCCATAAAAAGATTGCTTTCAAAGTTATGTACAAAGCCTGGAGAAACCCATCACAAAAGGGATATTTCTAAAGTTTCCAGGTATGTATAATACATCTGTAGGTCCTTTCACTTTGAGGGTAGTACAGAACACTATTTGATGTAACTGGAGGGGGAAAATAATTTTGTTTCAGGTGTACAAAGGCATTTGGGACAGGAAGGTATATGTTATGAGTCACTGCAAACATGATTTAGCCCCAAGAGACCTTGGCTGTACCCTTCTATTGAATTAGTCCACACAGTGATCCAGGACATATATTTACCTGGCATGTTCTATGTTATTTTTGCTACTGAGAACCTCCACAAAAGCTCCAACAAGCTGGCATAAGCAAAGGTTGAAATTAACTTGGATTTTTGCTTTCCTTTACTTATTTCAAATTAATACAGAATCTTATATTCCCTACTATGAAATCTCCTAAAAGTAAATTGGCTGGTTAGAAAAAGAAAAGCCAAAATTGAGGTTCTGTTATCTTTAATTCAGTCATTCCACCACTAGCTTGCTTTCAAGGAGGTATCACACCTGACTGGAACAATTTCACTATCCCACTCCTCTTTCAACCACAAGATGTAATTTCATATTTACCCTGTGTTGTGAAACAAACACACAAACCAGGCAGCTAACACCCACTGATTTATTACAATTAAATCTGCTCTCCTTCTAATACAATAAAATTACATGTTTAGTGATCAGTTGGGAAAATACTGTGGCACAATTAATTAATCTATTAAACTATTTGGAGAGATGAACTACAAACATGCACACAATTTACTAAGAAAAGGAAAATCTCCCACTAATACCCAGGATATTGATCTATACTCACCACAGGGGGTGGCAGGATGGAGGGTGTGTGTGAGGTCCCTCAGGTTCCATTCTAAAAGGAAGACGTTCCAGGCTGCAAAAGCTGCTTCTGTGGAGCAAGAACAAGAGAACTCCTCTCTCTAGCAGAACTCCATTTATACCCCTGTCAGTTTGGCTGTGGTCAATTGCCTAATTAGTTGTAGGGCCAGTTTCTCTCAAGCAAACAGCAGAACCCTAGACAAGGAGAAGCTGATCTTTATCAGCTCCTCCGGACTCTGCCACACCCTGCTGCAAAATTGTAGTGGTGAGAAAGCAATATAGATTTTAGATTTAATATTTGAAAAGTATTAGCATCAAACCCTTGTCTGGAGTTTACTTCTTAATTAGTTGGTCTAGTGGCAAAGTAACAAAATATTTCAGTTGGCTGAACTGATGGTGAAGGAGCTAAAACCAGCCTGCTCAAGACAAGTGCTTAATTGCTATCATATTGACAGGACTCCTATGTTGGTCTTATTGCTGCCTCCAGAAAAAAAGCCACACCCTTCAACACAGAGCAAAAACTCTCTTTTTTAATATATTCAGTATGACACACTATGTATGTATGCAAGTGTAGTGTCTTACTGAGTCCAGCTACCAAGCACCCAAAGAACAATAGGCATGTATTTTTTTCTATTACAATTGTTTCTTCTGTAATAAATCACTCTTGCCTTGGAGTTCCACGAGTATTTTACTGCAACAGCTTTTTAATAGAAGACTTTGGCTTTTGCTTTAGCACAGTCTCATGTTGGCTACAAGATAACAGAAATTTCTACACAAACCACACTCAGTAAGTCTTGAACTTCCCATGTCAAATTTTGTACCTGACAACTTCAAGCGTTGTATGCATGTATTTATCAGTGCTACAAAGACAGGACAGAGTTACCCAAAGCCAACCAAGTCATAAAAACTAAAATTGGAGAAAGTGGATTGTATTTTTTGTATGAGTGAACTACAGTTCTCTCCAAAGACACCTAACAATGTGAAAATACTAAGATGCAAGGGTTTTCATCCAGCAACTCAACACTGTGTAGAACAAGCCTTTAAACTCCAGGCTGCAGGTAAACTATATTGCTTTATTACTTTATGTTATGTCTTAGAAGTTTGTTTAAATTTGGATGCTAGTTTGCAAATACTCCAGCTTCTTTTAGTGTGGCTGGGTAATGGAATAAGGCACCCCACAAAGTTATTAGAGGTATTGAAGTCTTACCTAAAAGAGATTAAATCCTTAAGGAAGGATTTCTGTATGCCAGAATAATGTGGAAATGATTACATTTTCTATCTCACATGAATAAGCTATAGCTAAACTGTATACTTCAAAAAGGAACTAACAGTACTTTCCCCCTGCAAGCCAATAAGGATCAAATCAAACCCCTCAACTATCGCTGATCAGTACTGGTTTTTTATTTAAACTGTTTCAGAAAAATGAATGAAACAGGACTGCCAGCACATCATTTCAGTCAGGCATTCTCTGAACTGCATCCAGGTTTTTTAAGACATCTGTTCAATTTACCACACTTTCGAGTACTTTCTCTTAGAGTCAATGTGAAAACCAGTGATGACTGAACACTGAGTAACGAGAACATACAAGTAAAAATTGCAAGGACCAGTGTAAATTTGGCAATACTTTCTAATGTAAGATGGTGGCTTTTTCTATGCATACATTAACTTCCTTTATGATAGGTCACTATAAGATTATTACTATTGTAAACAATCATAGGTTCTTCTACAAAGTAGGAGTATCAGGGCTGCTAATAAACTGTCTCTGACTGAGAACCAGACCCACACAGAACCTTTAAAGTATGAGTTTTAAACCAGAACAAGGCCATTCTGATAGCATAATTCCTGAGCACGATCCTCACTTGACCAGGAGAACAGGACTGGAAGCTATAAGTGACAGAATGACTTCTGCTGCAGCTGCACACCCGTATCTCTACAGAACTCTAGGTTTGGGATCAGCAACGTGTGTGTAGAAGAGAAAAAAACAATCAGGCTGTGTATTGCCCACCACCACTGAAGAAGCTGTCCTCAATATTAGACCTGCTTCTGATATGAAAGTCACCTGAAGGAGGCAGTAAGGGATCTCTGGCAGTCCAAAGAGCAGTTCACAGACAACGTTCTTGAACACATGACAGTTTCGCATTGGGCCTGCTCCAGGCCAAGTCCAAACAAGGGGAAAAAGCAGACAAGGATTTTTATTTTTATACCAGTCTCCTCAGGTAATTATTTAATGTTATGAGACATCAGTGAAATGTGAAAATTACAGTTTTAACAGAAGAACACAAACCACTCAGGCAACACAACTCAACCACATTTATGGAGTGGCTTTGGTGTCAAGACCTTTATTGTCATCTCTCTGATTGTGGTCCATCTAGCCAGGAAGGAGTTGCCACTTTGAAGATAAAGTGAATTATTGCACATCCAAAGGCTGGGGTGGATGTGACACTTCAGTGCTGTGTATCTGGAAGGTACAGAGATAGGGTGAGTTTAGCTGTCTAGTTTAAGAGACTACTCCATATTGAAGAAGTAGGAAATAAGGACTATGAGGATGGATCTCCTGTGTAGCTTGCAAAACACAAAAACAGCAAAAAATGTAGGATCAGATGTGAGGTTTCTACTGAAGATAAAAGTTTTGAGGAAACCTGCATTTTAAAAATTCATTGACCACCACTTAAAGCAAACGGACTCTCGGTGGAGACAGATCTGCATGTAATGGTAGAAACACTCCAACCTTCTGCCATAGCATGACAGCCATACTCCCAGCTCAGCTCCTCACCACCTGCATGGCAGCAGTGGCAAAGAGATGGGGTGCCCAATGCATCCTGCCAGGGCAGGCCCCAGCTCCTGTTAAGGGAGGAAAGAGGAGACATGTTCCTCTGTGGAGCCACCATTACAAGGCTTCTGGGCCCCCTCCACTTCCCATGGGATTTAAGGCTCCTCAGTTTTGCAGTAAGGAAGCTGGTTAGGAAACCTCTCCTAGAGTTGCCAATCTTCATTTAAACTCTGCAAGTATTCAGGCACAAAGGCTGACAGGAGCAAGTGGTGAAGAGGAGCTGCAGGTTTTGATTTTTGAAAATTACTTTTAAACTGAGTCATTCCCCTGTGATGATTATTTAAAATCACACTATGTATTAAAATAGGGGCATAAGCCAGCAAAACATGCAATGTACCATCCTCTGTAGGCACCCAGCAGTGCTAAGAGCAGGATGGAGGCAGCAGTATCTGCAGCCTCTCAAGAATGTCTTCTGCTCTTTTAATAGTTCTCCTTGGGGTGGGGTGTGTGGAGGTTTGTATCACATATCTTTCTCCTGTTGCTGAATCAAAAATAGTACACTGAGTCATTTGTTACAGGCACTTAGAGAGTCACCAGCCATGCAGAGCACAGGTCCCACTGTCTGCTCTGATTCAACTTACCGAAGGCCTTCTTCACACAAGGGTCTCCTCACCTCAAACTGCAGCTTTGCTTGAGTGAGGTCTGCAACACTGATGAAATCTCACTTTCTGCCGCAGCAGATGCTTTCAGTAGGTTGGCAGATGACATCCTTTGATCAAAAAATTCACTAAAGCCGGTGGGAATTTTATTACTACCTTCCAGAAACTGAACCTTGGGGAAGGGATGTCGGGTTTGAGATGTTCATCTTGGAATGGAGCAGCTGGCCCTGGATGACTGCAGGGGCAAAAAAGGGCAACTGTCGTGCTTTACCCAAAATCAAAATCTATGCTAGAGGACTTATGGTGACCAATGTACAAAGAAAGAATGGAAAAGGAAGGAAAACGTGAAGAAACAAACTCAGTTTTCAAGGAACTATTAAATATTAATCAGATTGGTATTATTAACTACTAACAAACAAACAAACACAAGGATCAGTTGCCACAAAGCCTTTCTAACACTGTTTCCAATAGGTATCTGTGGTGACCTGTACCTTGCTCAACACGCAGCAATATTTACCCTCTAGATTGAGCAATGCTGGTTGTACCTGGCCTGCAGTCTGGCCTTACAGGGTAAGACTGAATTTTGTCACTCGCCCCATGCTAATATATGATAGCATGTAAACCTGTTAAAGACTTTTATACCAGCTTCTCATACCTGCTTTTTAGGTTCTCTCATCAGAGAGAAGTACTTGATAAATGACAGAATGAAAGGATCCTCACAAAGAAGCAGCATCCCTAGAACAAAATCAGTACACTTATTCTTCCTTGCTCTGCCCCAGAAATGCTTCTGAATATTTTAATAGAAAGATTAAAAATTACAAGAATCCTGAGATTCAAAATTAACCAATAATTTGATTTGAATAATTCATTCTGTTAATTTTAATAGTAGAAACCCTGCCTTCCTCATGGTATTTACTGCATGACTCTTGTTGTTGCAATAGGCAGACTCTTGTTAAGTGACTCTTAAGTGACAAAAAGTGATCCTGAAATGCAGGACAGTAAATGCAAGCTGTTTCCTTCTGTCCTTCCCTCCCATCTCACAGTAAACAGAGAGAATTTTTTGCCTCTCTAGCACAGATTTCCCTGAGCTAAAAAGATCCTTGCAGCAGCTCCTGAAAATAGTTGTACAGTAGCAGTGCTATTGAAGCTGCTTCACGTTTAGGTCAAATCTTGAAAAGAGCTTTAAAATGCTACCATTGCGGAAGAGGCTTTATGCAAGAACCATAAGGTGCATCTCACACTTTGAAATAAAGAACTGAAGAGACCAGGGAGAAACCTACTGTTTCTAGTCAATGGAAAGAGAACTGACTCTTCTAAGAACAGGTGTTGTGGCAAGTGATAAACAATGAACTTACAAAGGAACAAAGGTGTCCAGGAAATGCAAACTGCTCTACTGTAAGCGCACCTCTAATGGGCAATGAGAGATGGAACAAGAGCAGTAAAAGGGAGAAGCTAGAAAATAATGTGACAAGGTTCAGTCTTAGAGAAGAAATTTAATCACCAAAGGCATTTAACGATTCCTTATTTTTAAAAATAGGGTGTTATATGATTACAAATGCAAAATATACCTTTCCAAAATTTCCTTCCTGACTACTCATTAATGCTAGTTGGACCATCTTTTCACAGGAATTTGGAGATTGAACAGGCATTTATTCTCCTAACTGGAAGTCTGATAATGGTCTTCATAAAGCTGAAATACTGAAAAGATAACCATTATTTTATCATTTAAAAACAACCTTTGATCTTACCCAAACAGTATTTCATTTTAATACAGATGCCTGAAAATATTCCATAGTCAATCTGAAAGCTTTGTTGCACTCTTGAATGAGTTTCTCATATCACTACACTGGCAAGGCAAATAGCCATATTCTTTCCAACACCATAATAGTTTTAGGTGTCTGTTGTGAACTACCTAATACACAAGAACTTGATAGTAGAAGCTCCTTGAATAATTGAGTAATTAACTCGGTGCCTCTGCACAGCTTGTGTAATCGGGTGATGGATCAGTACCGTAAAGCTTATTTAGGTTTTGTTTGGACAATGTTACCTTTTTTACTTGAGTAACTGTTCTAGCGCACTGTAGCTAATACTAATGACAACCCTGCATAGACATAAAATTGTTACTAAGATCCCTAGGCAGAGGATTGTCACTGGAACTGAGGGGCCGAGCACAGCTCCTTTGTTTGACAGTAAATGCCAAATATTGAATTCAGCTAAAATCAAAACAGGCACTGGTTGTGTGGGGAGCTCGAAACATAACTGAGAATTGTTTTCTCAGCATGAGTGTTTTGTGACAGCATCCCAGAAGCAACCACGCTGTCCACATCCCTCCTTTCCCCAAGAACACAAACCTCAGTTCTTTACAAAAGGGAAAGGAGTGAAAGGTTTTGCCTACTGCATGCAGATACATAATTCAGCATTCAGCATTCCCCACTCCTTTAAAATAGTTATTTATATTCCCCGATTATCTAACAGAATTCACTCTGACCTATGGGAGAGATTAATTTTTCACTGGGTATCCTATTGCCACGTGGCTTGGTGTGTATGTTTTTTGCTTCTTTTCATCTGGAACTCTGAATACAGAATTTTTCCTATTTATAATTAATTTCAGTTGTATACTATCCACTGCTCTTTGTAAAGGCAAATCATTGCTTACTATTAGAAATGTGCAGCCCAAAAATGTATTCCTGAATGTTTTATTTTGGTAGTGTAAAAGGCTTTAAAATAAACAAAAGTAAATATTCCAACACATTTCATAATGGCTCCATATGATACAATATGGATGAAGCAAATCTGGCCATTAATTTCTTTGAGGCATAGAGTTTAATACATAGATGCTTCCAGATCTGCTGTGGTGTCATACGTAACAGTTTTGCCTTACCCTTTTGTTATCATTCACATTCAGCCTACTTTATTAATTATTAATATTTTATTTTGCAATATTGATTGTTCTAGTTAAACAGTTAAAAACTACTGACTTGAAGACACTGCAAGACCCTAATTACTGTAACCTCTGAGGATATAATTTTTTTTTTTGGTGAAAAGATGTCATTACCTGCAGATGAATCAATGCAAAATGATTGTGTAATTAAATAGGACAGTCTGAACTGATATTTAAAGCTGCAGACCATGCTTTTCCTACTCCCAGTGCTGCTTGAAATCTTACACCTTTAAAAAAATATAATTAGCTTTAGATTTATCCCACAATAAATAACATCAGAACATACCTTGTGCTACCAACCTGAATTAGAAAAAAACCAAAAAAAAAGTAAGAGGCCACCTCAATGTTTTGAGTTTATGAGATCTTTCCAACACAAAGTCCTAAGAGAGTTTTCCAGTGAAAAGGCATCAGGAAGGCTCATCACTTAGGGTAAACTTGGGCTTTAGCTTGACAGACCTCTTCCTTACTGTGCCTTTAGGGGACAGTGGCATGGTGTCCATAATGCTCTTGTCCTCCTCCAGCTGCCTAGCAGTGCATGAAGGGGTGGGTACTTTCACCGTGTTGCCAAATTTAGAGTAGTCCACGGAGTATCGCCCATCTTCCTCTGCCACAATGGGCACAAACCTTTGGCCCCAGAGGATTTCGTCTGCCAAGTAGGAGGTTCTGGCTTGAGTGGTGATGCCGGTGGTCTCCACCACCCCTTCCAAGATGACAATAATCTCCAGGTCCTCGTGGTGGTGAAGGTTCACAGGGGAGATGTCGTAGAGGGGACTGTTCTTGTCTATCACATGGTAGATGATAAGTGGGGAGACGAGGAAGATGCTGTTGCCCCCCACGGGGTTCTCCATCTGGATGTCGATCTGGTTGAGGGGCACCACCTCCCCCTCCAGGCTGGCGGTCTTCTTCACTACTTGCATGCGAATGGTGGCGCTGATGATCATGCTCTTCCGGAGGTCACCCACTCGCAGCATGAAACAGAGCTTGCCTTCCCGCAGGGCGATGACCGCGTGCTTGCTGAAGATGAGAGTCTCGGCCCGGCGGTGGGCCTGTGAAGTCTTCATGAAGATGCAGCCCAGCATGATGGCGTTGATCACCAGCCCCACAATGTTCTGCACAATCAGTACAAGGATAGCAGCTGGGCATTCCTCTGTCACCATGCGTCCACCAAAGCCGATTGTCACCTGCACCTCGATGGAGAAGAGGAAGGCGGAAGTGAAGGAGTGGATGCTGGTCACACAAGGCACGAAGCTGTCCAGGGACCCTGACGCACCCTCTGCGGGGTCACGCTGCAGACGGGTGCTGTGGTCCAGGTCTCCATGGGCAAAGGCTATGAGCCACCAGACCATGCCAAAGAGCAGCCAGCTGCACAGGAAGGACATAGTGAAAATAAGCAGCGTGTGGGGCCACTTGAGGTCCACCAGCGTGGTGAAGACATCCTGAAGGAAGCGTCCCTGCTCCCGGATATTTTTGTGGGCCACATTGCATGCCCCGTTCTTGCCCACGAAACGCGCCCTCCGCTCGCGGGCGCGGTACCGGGCATGATCCGGCACATCCTCTGCCAGCCGGGTCAGCACGTACTCCTCGGGGATGATCCCCTTCCTCGACAGCATGGCTCCCCGCCGCCGCTTGGCCGCTCAGCGCCGCCCCATGCAACCGCCGCTCCGCCGGTGGTGGGAATGAGGTGTGGGGGGGGGGGCGGCACGGTGACGGCCGCGTCGCGGGGGCCGAGCGGGTTCAACGGCGCCGCCGCAGCCCCCGCTGTAACCGGTCCGGGCAGCGCGACGAAGGCGGCAGCAGGGGCCGCACTGTCACCAGGCGGCGCAGCCGAGGCCGTGAGTGGCGTGCGGGGCCGAGCTCGGCCGCTCACGACCTCCATGTTGCAAACCCCGAGCCGGTACCGACCCCTCGGCCAGCCCAAAACGGAGGAACGAGGCGCTGAGGCGTTCCCACGCGAGGCTGTGGAGGAGCCGCGCGCACCCTGCGCCTAACGGTCGTTGGGCCATGGCCGCCGTTCCTCAGCGTCGCTGTGTGGGAAGGGCAGCGGGGAGCCGGTACTGGATCCCTCCCCGGTGAGCCCTGGGTGCGTTTCTTTACCGTTTAACCTCAGTTGTATTATTTTTTTTTCCTGCTGAGGAAGGGGGGAGGTCGGATTTTAGGCCGCGGCGGTGCTTGCGATCCCCTGTTCACAGGGGCTGATTCCTTGTCAATATTTGTTCGCGGATGGGTTTGCTGCCAGTACCTGGCTTCTATTAACGGCAACTACTTGGAGTCGGTGTGGTTTCAGGTTGGGCAATTATTTCATGAAATAGAACACAAAATGGTGCTGGGGTTTTTTAAAAAAGAAAATCTTTAATGAAAGAAAAATACTGAAAATCTTGAAATTCACCTGCATACCTGTCTGTAAGCAGGAGGAAAACATCTACAGAAGCGGGTAGGCACTGGTAGGAAATTTGGTTGAAGAGGCCAAGTCTAAGGATATAGTGATTAAAGAGACACCCAGAACTAAAGGAGCTCAATCCCATTTATAAAATTTGCTAGAGTGATTTAGCCTAAAGATTTTTCTGAAATAACGAGCTTGTGAACTGATGTGAGTTGTTATTGTTCAGGAAAATGCCTACTGCCCGAGTAGCACTAAAAATTCCAAACGATCCCTCCACAAATGGTTAACCTGCAGTGATATGAGCTTCCAGAGGGACAGCAACATCACCAGAACAAGCAGGAGACAGGGAACTAGAACTTGTATGTGGCAGTACAATGTCTGTGTGTGTGCACATCTGTGTAAGGATGTATTTTTGTAACAAGATGCCTTTATTTAAAAACACTCCAATGTATTTACTTAGCTCTAAATATTTTGTTTCTTTTTCAGTTTAGCCACCAACATTGTAGAGTTGCTCAAGTATCCTAGTATATTCTGGGTAAGAGAGATTTCTTTAGCACCAGTGGATTTATGATTTTATTTTTCTAATCGTGTGTGGCCATGGACTTTCCCTGCAGTTGTGGCACTAAGTGTAAGCAATTATTGGCATTGATTGCCTGGGCAAGGCAATTGCCCACTCGATGGCTGGGAGCCAGCCGGTTGGGGTTGAAATTAACTTTCACCACCTACAGCTATTTACAGTGGCCCACCTAGGGATTTCAGAATAGTGGTTTTGAGTTATCACTCAGAGCTCTCTGAGCAGTCATTATAGGTCTTGCAATTAAATGATTCCTATTACTTTATATTATTTCTACTTTTTATGTATGGATAGTTGCATGTCCTTGGATAATCCATTCCTTCTGGAGGTGGTGGTTTCCAGTACTCCGCTTTTTCTTCTTCTGGGTTGTCTTTGTGGCTGCTTTGATAAGTAAAACTAAAATAACAACAAAGTGCCTTGGCACCTGGCCGCTGAGCTTAGCCAAAGATATTTCCCCTTTCTCTATATCACTGTGTCTGCTAGATGCCTCTTGTGTGCTTGCCATGAATGTCTTCTGCACCTACACTTTAAGTATATGATTATATGTACAATTTAACTTTTAAAAATATTGGGGTTTTTTATATTTCTCTTTGGAAACATTAAAAAAACAAAACAAACAAAAACCCCCAAAAACCAAAAGCCACCACCAAAAAACCCCAAAACAACACCCTGCCCAAAAAAAATCCCAAAAAACCCAACCAAAAACCCAACACAAATGCATGATTTGGTGATTTGCTTGTCAAAGGTGTGGTTATCCAGCTGATGGCAGCTTATAGTTACTTCTGGCATTTTGAATTGAGCATGAAGAAGTTCCATAACATCACACGGTGCTCACTGTAACATTTCATACTTTTTTTTTTTTTTTTTGCAGTGATGGACATAGGCATTCAAGGAGGCTGTCATGTCCTTCATGCCGTCCTTACTCTTTTCTCCTTTTCCTCCAGAGGGCGATAACTACATGAGTGTTTTAAAGAGAAATTGGTCGGGTCCTATGAATGACCAATGGAGCCTACTGCAGCAAGGAGTGCTGCATGAACACACTCACCATGTAGGTTTTAGGAGTCTTGAACTCTGTAGAGCTAAAAGGATGTCACTTTGACTCCTATTCTTTATTGGGACTGTCTTTTGCCACTTTTCCTTTGCTTCTGGCTGAGTGGAACAGCAAAGCAAGAAGCTTCTCCTGAAGAATTTCTAGAGCAGAATATGAGGCCTGTCTTTGTGGATCAAATGACAGATACTTAAAAAGTGACAGATCTTCTGAGTGAGCCAATATATTTGTGTTAAGAGCTGCTGATCAAATTTGGCTCACAGGAATGAAGAAGCCCACTCTGTAGTACTGTTGTTCGTCCACCCACAAAGTAGGTTTTACATTTCAAAACTCCCACTCACCCTGATTTATCCTAGCTTTAATGGCTATCAAAGAAGATATAACTATTGCATTAAAATTTCCTTGACACCGTGGTATTACTCTGCCTTTCAGAAGCAGACCTTTACTTCAGAGGCTACACACTGTTAGCCTAACATGAATTAAGCCTCATAAATTACCTTTCTGTACAAGAGGGTAGACAGGAGAAAAGATTTGGGAGTTGGTTGTACAAAATCACAGGGGAAGGGATGAGAAGAACTGGCTAACCTATCAGGCATGCTGTGCTTCCTGGCCTCCTAGGCATTCCCTTAGAACAGGATGAAATTGCCCCACAAGACAAGGGCATAAATATTATATAATGGAAGCATTTTCAGAAAGCAAACTAAATAAAACAATCCTTCATTGCATCTTCATGGGCAGCCTACCCCACTAACGCCTTTGGGACTGAGACAAGTCTCATCCCAGAGGAGGAATCAAAGTCTGGACATAGCAGCTCCCTCAGCAGCTTCGAATGGCCGCTCTAGGGCTGCCTTGCGCCCATATTAGTGCAGCACTTTCCTTAGTAATGCTTCATTGCCATGCAAAATACATTTGTGAGCCTGATTTAATATTGACTTCAGGACTCCCTGTCTCAAGGTGACTCAGGTAATGGCAAAGAGCCACCTACCACAGAATAATTTTCTTGGATACGGCTCCTAGTCACTGTTGAGACTCTAACCCTTTGGATTTAGGGGGCAGAAACTCCCTGGGACTTGGCCCTATATCAACAAGACTAGATAAAATGTGCTGAGGAAATGTGAAGCATGTTGTCTCCAAGTGGCAGCTAAGAGGCCTCCCTGTTCACACGTATTTATCCAGGAGTGTGGCACTATTAAGAAGATACATAATTCTTGGATATGAACCAGCCTCCTCCCCTGCAATGTTGCTTTGTGAAATATAAGCCTCATTTACAATGGAGGTGTATGCCACTTGTACTTTGAGTTCTATTTCCTAATACTGCAAGGTATAATACAGTCTTGTTAGTCATATGCTGTGTCCTTCACTCCCTTGCATTCCTTTCCAGGTAGGGTTGGCAGAAGCTTGTGGAATAGGACCAAGTTCAAACTTCAGTGTCAAATCCCAGACACTGTATTAAAAGTCTATGAAACATTGCTTGTCTAGATCTCTCCTCTTGCCATTGGGGTTTAAGATCTTCCACTGACAGTTGCAAAGTTTCCACAGCTCACTCACTGCAGCATGAGTTTGAGATGTCCTGCAGAGTGGTGTTTTCCTAAGCTTGTACCAGCCCAGTGCTGGGCAGCTAGGAGACAGCACACAGAGCGGCGGTGATAGAAACTGGCTCTGCACTCACTGTGTCCTTCATCTGCCCTGGAAGGATGGTCACCTTCTCTTCTATCCCTAACAGAAAGCCAGAGAATTCCAGAGTGGAAATGCACCTGTAGCCCTTGCAGGTGTTTTTCCTTTGATGCTGCCCAGCAAATGATTCCCTGGAGGAGGAGATACTTCCTACTGCCTGTTTTCTCTTTTTCTGTACTAGGGAATGACAGGGCTGAAGTATCTCATCTGCATCACTGTATTCTACCTCCTTTTACCATTGTGCATCCTACCCTCTGCTGTTTGGTTATGTGTCCTGTGGCACCAGTCTAATGCCCTTGGTATTGCATAAACACTAGCAGGCAGATGCTGCAAACACACTGCTGGGGGACTGGTGCAGCAACAATGGTTCTTCAGTGTTTCTTGCTCTTTGCTGCTGTGCTAGAAGCAATGCATGAAAAATATCATATATCCCATAAGAACACCAAGATGTCTCTTTCTAGAAAATAAAGCCTTTAAAAAGATTCTAAATTATCAGGTTAAAGCAAAACAAAAGGAGTTTTCCCAAGTTCTACAAATTCTTCAAAAAGGGGAAGAAGACAAAAACAGATGTAAAGCCAAAGTTGCTATAAGCAGAACAATGGTGAAAAACGTGTAGTATGTAAGTTCTTGGAAAAAATCACAGTGAATCTAGAAACAGTGTGGCAGTGAGTGAAATATGTGAAACTGGGAGGCAATGAGTCAAGCTCTCAGTGAAAGGTTGAGTAGTGTTTATTTACTAGATTTGGAGGAATAATTTCCAGATTAATTGATACATCTGTACTGGTCTGGAAACTGTGTATTGAACACTGATACTATATCACAACCTGCTGCTTCTTCACTTCCTCTCAATTTGGGAGGAAGGCTGGCTCAATCCCTTTTGGAATCAGCATGATATGCTTCAGTGGTTGTAGAGCTGAGGCAGCCTAAGAAAGACTGAGGGAACCAACTTGTGATTCATTTCTAAAAGGTTTTAAAAGGAGAGACCAAGAGACACAGGCACTATCAGTAAACCACAGTATAATTTTTACAGGTTTTATATTTAGATATTAAAGCTTTACAGAGTCATATGATTAAAAGATATACAAGCTTTTGAGAAATACCTTTGGTATATTGCTCTTCCTTTTGTATTTATTAAATCATAAGCATTATCTACAGTAGGGCTCTGATACTTACAAAATAACATGTTAGTAAATTGACAGGAGAAGTTGAAGAGTTACACCAAAACTCCATACTGGCTATGTTTCTTTGATGTGTTTCCTGTCACAGTTCACCCATGTAGTTTAACCGTATTTCATGATTCTTTAGTAGCAAGTAAAAGGAAGGGTAGTAGTATACAAAAAAAGAAAGTACAGGGATAATTTATTAATGCTTCAGATGGAGAAAAATGCCTCATTTTATTAAAAAAAGAAAATCTCATTTTCTTATGAAATAGTGTTTATTTACAGATATTTTACATTTTTAGAAAATAGTACAATTGTATTTTTAAATGCTTTATTTATTACTTATCTGCTTGTACAAAAGATGCAAAGACACTGTCTTCTTGTTCTAGCAGAACTTCAGGCTTGTCATATTCCAAAATAACCCCTCTCTTCATTACAATAACCAAATCTGAATTGAGGATCGTGTGCACACGGTGCTGAAAAACAAACAAAATGCCAGGTCAGTGTATCTATCACATACCATGCTGATAAACATCCAGACAGAGCCACATATATATTTAAGTACCTGAATTAGGTACTTAAGTGAGAAGAGTCGTGTTAGTTCACCATGCGATGTCTCTAACCTGTTGTCCTGCTACCTGCCACAAGATAGCCAAGAAGAGTAGGAACAGGGCATGTGAGTGTGGTACTCCATGCAAGTACTCTCCCAGTTCTGGACTGCTTCTAGGATCAGGGGGAGTTCCTCAGCCTGGTGCAGTTTTGTCTGATTGTGAAACTGAATAGATCTCTCTTCTAAGACCTTTTCCAACTCATCTCTTGATCTTTCACTTACATTTTTCCATCTACATCTTTTGGAAAAGATTTTCCAGTTCTGTTCCCCACTGTGTGAACAAATCTCCCCTTTTGTATGCTCTGGGCCTTACTGCTCAGCTTCATTTGATGCCTCTTCCTTCTTGCCTAACGATTTTGCAGACTACTCTCACATGGCCTTACATTGTTCTTTTTCCAGGCAGAAGAAGCCTAACCTATTCATCTGCTCCCCTTATGGGGCAGTTTCACACCTCTGAACATTCTTGTGCCTCTGAGCATTTTTTCAGTATAACGTGTCATTATGGGGAACTACAAACAGTATTCAAGATGTGTGTGGCTTACACAACGTTTTCTTTTTTGTTCTCGACCCTTTTCTTAGTAAGCTGTAAGATTTGATTATTTTATAAGAAAGAAACCACCCCATTTTTTTTCCACATACTGAAAATACTGAAAATAGTTAATTTGGCTTTTCTGCAATGCCATTATTTTTCCTGATCATTTCTTTCATGTATTGATCACAGGGATTCGTTTTTTGTGGGGTGGGGGTGGCTGCCTTACTGCACTTTCACATGTAACATGCCAGAACTTAGCATAATTTCTGCTTTTTTTGGATAAGAGTTCAGCTTTTTCAAGAATGCCTTTATGTTTCTAATAATATTTTCTCATTTAGCTCTACCAGCTTCTTTCTACACTTAATCAAACCTTTCCTAATACATAACACACATTAGCTCTGATATTTTTTAATATAATCCTTCAGTAATTTCCACAATCATTCAATTTTCCTCACTTCCTCTTTTAGCTTTTTTTTCCCCCTCCATTTATTTTTGGATTCTGCTTTTAACAAGCCACCTCCTTTTTACAGGGTTTCGTGTTTAAAAGTTGAGTGTAACTGCATTGGACTTTTTGCCTTTGCTTTACTCCAGCAGGGATATTTCAGCTCAAAATACTGTGGTCCCTGTTATACAGTCACCATAAAGTTCCTAGTGATATCTTGGGCACCCTCAATACCAAAACAGTTCTTGTATTTCCTTCTGTGGCTTCCTAGCCAGATATTCCATAAAATAACTGCTGATGGCATCTACAAATCTCATCTCTGCTGACATTCATCCAGTTCTCAGGCAGGGGGAAGGGACTGAAATATCACATTCCAGTCATACTTGCTGCCCTTAGTGTCTGGTATCTTTCAGGCTAACACAATCAGTGCTGCCATCCTGGTAAGTGATAACATAGGACAAATACTCTGATCTTCCTTTTCTTATTCTTCCTAGGCACAAATTAGGAATATATGGCTTTCTCTGGAAAAACCCAACTACTCTGCAAACCAAATCGACCAACCAAGCCAAACCCCAAACCACTACTCAAAATCTCCACATAGTGTTTCTGCTATGTAGCATTTTGAATGCAAACCCATCTGTTTGTATACCAATACCATTTTGAAAGTAAAAACAAAGTAAGTTTGTTCCAAAATGCTATTTCCTTGAACTATGCAATTTAAAACTACTAAACACTAATGAACTTTCCTCTCATACCCCCAAATGGACTAGAAAAGATACATAAATGCAAGATACAGTGCAAGTCTGAATTTTTAGGCAGAGAAATAAGGAAATTTCATGTTTGTGATCTCTTTGGTGAACAGCTATTTTAAGATAAATCAGGTTTTCTATTTTACACCTGCTGGGTGAAAATAAAAAGATGGTTTAAGATTCCTAAGCATATATTTCTTGAGTTGTATTTAATATTTAAATCTTAAAAGCATAGTGACATTATTTCCCCTCTCTGAAATATGTATTTTTAGAAAATAGAGCACTGAAAGATATGTATTGCTTCTGGCATATCTGTTGAACGAACTGCTCTGATTCAGGCCAAATGTCTTTCATAAACAATTTTTTTAATACATACTCAAGATCTTTATATAATGACTTCAAGAATATGCAAACTTAAATTCAATCACTGTCAACAGGGATGGAATGTTTATTTTGAAGTTAGTAAGAATCTTGTTTATTTAAATTCTGAAACATAATTTTATCTGCCTCTTTATGCAGTGGCAGAACTATTATACAACTTGATTTGTCTGTAGTTCAGTATAGCTTGATGAAACTTAGATTCCCTGGTAGTCAGACTCATACTTTAAATGAGCCTAAAACGGGTAACAAAAGTAGACCCATACTTAGATTACATGCCTTTACAGGCAAACAGACCTAGCATCATCACACAGCACATTTAAGAAACTGTTGTTATATATTTAAATGAGTAGTTTTAAATGGAAAAGAAAGCTCACATTTATACATTGTTTAAAAAAAAATTAGTGATCAAATTAGCATAGTCAAATCTTGTCAGTATTAATAAAAGTGGCATTTTTGATTCTTGTTCACATTCGAATGGCAGCAGGGACTGTACTTACTGCTATTGTAACCACAGTACGGTCAGCAAATGCAGTCATGACTACCTTCTGCAGTATGTTCTCCTATGTAAAGAAAAAACATTTGTTGCTTTTTAGACAACAGAAGTTACATGATAAACACACAGATAGTAAGAAGGATTAAGTAACCACTGATTACTCCATGCTTTTATTGATTCTTCGTTGCAGAAATGAAAAATTAACTACATGTCAGAACTAAGAGCCTAATCCTGTTAGCCCTGCTCGCTCCTGCTACCCCGCACTGCCTCTGGGCTTCAGCACACACAAGATCTGTGTGCCCTGGACCCCAAGCCTCAGCTGTCCTAACCTCAGCTGTACAGTGTGAATCAGAAGTTAATTCAGTATCCTGCCAGGCTGCCTGCATGCTGGCACCTCTGCAGCACGTTCTTCACCCTGCTGGAAGCCCAGGAATGTCCCAGCACACTGGGGACTTCTAACACCAAAGGGTGGCAGAGACAACTAAAGGAGTGTGCTGTACCTGGCATATTTAACAGTGGAGATGATATTTAAGATGGTCTTAATATACATAGTTCTCACTCAACAAGTACTCATCCTTTACTATTTAGGCAGCATGATGTGTACCAAAACCTGCCTAGAAATGTCACTAGCACAGATACCTTTATTTGCTCTTTAGAGATGTATCTCAAGGGAGGAACTATACCCTCAATGTGTCAAAATTCAGAATACATTTTAACTGAGCTACTTACAATCTAATTCCCCACCTTTCTGACACACAACACACTAAAGTTTTACAGAACTAAAACCTGTTATCTGTTATAATAAACTCATCTAATTATATTCCTAACTTACTGGGGGGGGGAGGGGGGGAGGGGGGAAATCTTAAGAATGTACTGCTTTATTTGGCTAAAATCCAGTTAGTGCACTTTTACTGTGTAGTTTAACCTCTGTCTAGCAAGTTCAGGGTTGGTTTCAACCCTTCTAACTTCTTGACTTGTCCTGTCTACTATGCTGGGGAAATCTTGTCTGCTTGCCAATTTACCTTTCACTGACCAACCCAGCTGACCTTTCAAAGCTTTGTTTACTTTAGGAAATCAAACTGCTAACGAAAATAACATGCTTCGTTTTCCTAATGCAAGCAGTGCTGAAATATCTATTAAACCCCTAGTAAAAAGCTCTTTAGATTGGTGAGCAATGACTCAGAACTACCTGGACTTGTAAACACACCTGCACTAAATATTATGTAAATGTATTACAGAGAAGATAAAATTGCTTTCCACCTTCTGCTTTGCATATTAGCAATTGGGTGTTGCATCTGCCCTGCCTTGCTGCCCCGAAAAAACCCAAAACCCCAAGAAATCAGAAACACTCAAAACTCACTGTTGCCATATCAATAGATGCTGTGGCTTCATCCATGATGAAGATGCTTGTCTTCCGCACAAAAGCCCTTGCTAAGCAGAACAGTTGTCTTTGGCCCTGGCTAAAGTTTTCACCTCCTTCCGTGACTATAGCATCTAGAAATGATACAGAACAAAATGTATCTATGGGTGTACGTGTGTGTGTCTAGGAGGGTCAGGTCAGAGTAGAGCATATGCTTGGAAACACCTCACTTTCAGCATAAAGGTTTTCAAAGTAATGTTTCCTAGGTCTACAGTGGCCGGTGACCCAATTTTGCCTGTTCATTTGCATTTTTCAACACAAAACTGGTACTTCTGTTTCATGATACTCTTTATATCTATTAGACATCAGAGTAGCTAAGGATGTTTACGAATGAGTTTCTCTGGAAGATGTGCTATCTAGAGTACTGCATCTCTCCATCACAGTGACATCTACCATTTCTTTACCCTAGGGCAGTGTGTCATTTACCATTTGGCTTGGTTTTCTTTTTTTTTTTTGCATGGACATGAATATTGGAAAATACAAAAGAACATATTGTAGATAACACTGATTTGTTGACACCTTTAAGACCCATAAACCTCAACGCTTCACAATGAGGACATTCTGAAATAAAATTAAGAATTTCACTGCTGATTTGAATAGGAGCAGGATTCTGCCCCACAAGCGCAGTTGGTAAGGCAGGATGTAGGACCTTTGCCTGCAGCAAGCATTTCTTGTCACTTTCCATAAACCTAAAAAGCCCTTTTTTTGAGCAACTATGTTTTTAATAATGAGTGAACATGAAAGAGGAGCACTGTGAACACTGGTAGTTATCTTCTCAAGAAGGAAGTCTTATTACCTAGGCCCCCAGGGAGTGCTTTCACCACATGCTTGAGCTGTGCTATTTCCAATGCTTCCCACAGCATGCTGTCAGTGCATTTCTTCTCAGGGTCCAAGTTAAACCTAGTTATGTATAATTCAAGAATATCAGTAAATATAAACTTCTGCAATGCATTTCTTCTTTTAGTGTGCTTAGAAACAAAGTTGCAAATAATCAGAATCATATGCTAGAGATACTGTTCTGATTTATCATTGGTATAAAGCTACTGAATTTTTAGGCTTGGTAAGCATTTACACCAATGTGATTAAGAACAAAACGAGACTTTCAGTTGAGCAGAATGGGAAAAGTTTTCTGTTTTGCAAATATCTCTGTGGTTTTAGAAGTAATTTTGTTACAACTAAAGAAATGCTCATGTTTTACTACATAAAACTCTGAAGAAAAAAAAAATATCATCTGTGAATATCATCAGTTCAAATTAACACATTTTTTAACAGGCAGTGATCCTGTCCGCTCCTACTGAGGAGACAAGAAGTGGTGTGCTATCAGCAGTTCTGGAAAAGTCATACTGTGAGATATCATTATCATATGTAATGGCATATCAGTCACTGTATGGCTTTTATTGCTGGTGCTTAAGGCTTACCGGATTGTTCCACTGAATAAAATAGGATCTTGGAGAATGATTGACAGCCTGGATCTCAACGTCTGTAAAGGGAGCTTAGCAATATCTATACCATCAATGATAATCCTTCCTATTCAAAAGAAAACGGACAGTCTGCTAGCCTCTTTATTGTGACACACCACTGCTGCAAAGACATGGCTCACTTTCAGCTTGCAATACAGTACAGTAGGAACAGACCTTGAATTGCATATCCCCTTATTCACTAATGAAAAAAGTTTTGGTTAAGCAGCAAGCAGAACCATCTTGAGACTAAGCCTTAAATGGAAAAAATACAAATTGTAGCTGTAATACTTTATAAATAATTAGACACGCTACTTATCTGCCTGACTGTTATAATCATCTCTCAAACAACAAGATAAAAGATTACTTCAATCAGGGACTAGTTAGCAGGGAAAATGAGCAATTTGGAAAGTCAAATTGCTATTGAGCAGTTGGAAGTTTTATCTCCAAGTACAACTGTCTGGCTCTGCATAAGGGTCCTGGGGGCAACGTGGCTGGAAACCAAGGATAAATTTTTTTGAGATGCAGAGGAAGATACTTCATGATATGGCACACGTAGCAGGAAATATGGCAGGAAATTCCAGGGCAGCAGGCCAAACTGCAGTCCCCAGTTACTGAGTTTTCTGGGCCCTATTGGGTCCTATCCATGCCTTATTGTAAGTATCTTTCACTGTACTTAACACCTTCCTTTTTTATGGTTTGCTTCTACTGCTATGATTTAACAGCACAAAAGAACTTCTGCTAAGCAGAATTTTTATTGATCCAGCATATCAATGGCACAGCTGTTATGTGACAGATGATAGCATGTTTAAACAAGATTCAAAAACTGCACTTCAAAGATGCTGCTAAGAACTACCGAAGCATGTTCTAAGAGCTAAGCTTGACCAACACAAAAAAGCATTAACCTTACCTTCAAAAGTGTCAACCATTCTGAAAAACGCAAGAGAGAAGGAGGATTTTCCACTGCCTGTTCTGCCGCAGATCCCAATCTGTGACACAGAAAGCAGATGAACATCAAGTGAACAGAAATGGATAATGTCTGCATTTGACACTTAAGGTGAATGGATGGAGTAACTCAACTGGCCATAACAGAGAGTCTCTAAGTTCACTCTTTGTCTTTAGGGGTCCAAGCAATGTAGAGATAAATCAAGACCAGTTCTATATATACAGGAACAACAGGAGAATGACATGGAGGAGTGGAAGGTCTAGCCAGTGCTGCAGGCAAAACTTAAGATCCAGAGGTGGCCTAGTTTACTAGGACAGACAGACAAACAGGACTAAAGAGACAAACAACAGAGAGAGAAGAGACAATGCAGCAGAAAAGAAGTGATGGGAATAAAGGCAACAGAGCCACATGGGAATGGTGGAAAATCGGTCTAACTCAGTCAAGGGCCACTGTCAGTTCTTTTGGCACTGTGTGCTGGCAGCAGGGCACTGGGACACTGAGAAACAGTGTGTAATTCTAACATCTCACTCTAACATATGCCTGAACACAACAAACTAAGAAACCCACAGACTCCTAAATCCAGTGCATTACACTTTTAGTGTAAAAATTCTGCAAATCAAAATGCACTGCAGTATGTTTTTTCAACTGTGTGATTTCCATTATGTGCTAGTCGAAAGAGCTTCTCAGAATCCCTGCAGTTCTTTACCTTTTGTCCCGGAGAAATGTGGGCATTGACATGTTTTAGCACTGGCTTTAAGTTGCTGTCATATCGCACGCTGAGGTTCTGGATTTGGATTTCGCCTCTGTCTGGCCAGTTCTGGGGAATCTGTGAGGAAGCTGTACCAGGAGAATAGGGAAAAAATACATGAACCCTCATAATAAATTAATTAGGTCATTAAGTGATTTATTATGTTTTTCATGTTAATACACTGCAAAATCATTAAAATTTCAGCAAGCTCGTTCTGCATGCTGCAGAAAACTGCACTTACAAAGGAGCCCTTCGTAATTTTCAGCTTCTGTTTTGAGAAGGCCATTGATTCTTTTCACTGCACCCAGCTGGATCTCCATGTCAGCCAGGTTACGAACCATCCAATTCAGATAGTTAGACACCTGATGTAAAGCAAATACACTACTAAATACCAGATTTTAGAAATCTGAAACCTTTGACCAGCATGCAGTTTATATTCCTTCACAGTTACACTTGTGCAGCCTTAACACGCTGACGTTGTGAGTGAGCTGTATGATACACATCAACAGAGTGATAGCAATGTCTAAAGGTTGAATTTTCTAACTGCAGTGAACAGATAGTTTGGTACTCTGTAGATCTGATCTACACCAACAGGAAAAAGGAATGGCAGCAATAAAGGCAGGCCAAGAGACATCTTGGTAACAAGATTTGACAGTCTAGAATGATGCAGTGGGGCATAATTACAATTGATGCACTGGAAAAAAATTACTCTTAATAATGGAAGACAAAAAAGTATGATGCAACTTGGCATGTTTTGTTGACATATTTAAACTAACACTTCAATGAATATTTTATCTAAAATCTGAATAATGCACACACTCAAATATATCAACCACTGAATGTGAACTGAAGTTAACACATGGTTTCAGTGATGTTATAGTACCTACTACAGATATACAGACACCTTTGATCTTCCTGTTCATCTCTGTGCCCTGAAGAATTACAAAGAAATGTTTGGGAGAGACAAAAAGGGTCCTGAGATTCTTACCATAAGAGCATATGTTAGTCCCAAGCCTACAAGTCCTGAAGAGAGGTTACTGTACAGGCAACTGGTAATAGAAGTGACAGCTGCTATGAGTACCACACATGCTCCAATGTACTCCTGAAGGAATATGAATAAGCTCCATCATTACAATGCTACAAATGACTAAAACATTCTCATAACTTTGCATACCAAACAACAAATCCATTGCACAGTTTGAAATGCAGGCAGAAAACGCCAACATAACTCCATACAGACCCTGCCTAGGAACCCTTTAGTGTGGATGTGCTATTTGGAGATGCTATTGCACACAGGAGAAGTTGTACCAACACTGCTTATCTTCTGGAGAAGCCAACATAACTATCTTAGCATGTAGTGGAGGTGGCTGAAGCCATGCAGCTGCTGTACCTGGGGTAGGAGGGGAATGCTCATGTGATCCCCTCTGGCTGATGATGAACTGCTTGGAGTCACTGCAGTTGCTTCTGGGTGGCTACTGTCATAGTTGTTCAAACAAGCTGTTCTTGCACAGCGTGGGTCTATTAGTTGGACTGTGTCCACCCATAATGGGCTTTTGCTACTTTAAATCATTAGTGATTTGACTTCCCACAGACAAATCTTTCTTTAAAATTATGTGACAGACTGGAAAACAAATGGTGCAGGAGGGAAATTGTCACTTCTCTTACGTTTGTGCTACTGAGTGATCTAGGCATAGATCAGAGTTAGGAACATACGGTGGTCTCCAGGACTTGACATATAAAAAGCTAATAACATAAAATGCCTGAATGTACGTAGCAAAAAGTACCAGCTAGAATAGAATCCGTAATGGAGATCTACAGCATGAGGAGAACTAACATACAGTTAGTGCATATAAAAGGAACCCATGATACCATAGCAGCAATGCTACACCTTTATCAAAGTCTGATACAAATATCACCATGCACAAGACACCATTCCTCGATTTGCTTCTCAAAGAATTATTTTAATAAGTAGTTCTCATGCCAGGCCACTTCGCACACTAAGGAAACAGGCACCTGAATACTTTTGGCATTCTTCAGATGACCCAAAACAGACATAAACCTGTCAATGTCCTTCTGCTTAGTAAGAAGCCACAAGGCAAAGGCCTGCTAGCACTAACACAGTCCCAATAAAGGCAGTCTGGCTGGTGACACAGCTCAACCAGCTCTGATCACTCTTCACACACAGAGGAGTCAATGTGACCTGTGAACACTATTCTTGTCTTGGAGAAACAGCTGCAGGCTATGGGGAAAATTCATACTCCATTCAGTTTTTCCAGGGTGGGCTGGCCACATGTTCCATTACAGATACAGAGCTATATAGGTGCAAAGGGTAAACGGTATAGTTTCAAAATCCAGATGAGGCTGGGTAACTGTTGGATGCCTCCTCAGATTGCTCGGAGTGAAGTCAAAGAAATTAATTGTGTATATACAAAATGAATGTACTTGCCATGCGGACTTCCAGCCAGCGATTGGCAGCTGTAAGGAAAAGGGAAGCAATGTTGTTGGAATCTGTGTATTCAAGAAGCTTTTGTCGAAATTTGGCTTCATACCTAGGAAAAGGAGCAGAAATAGCAGAATGAAGTTCCTCTTCTCAATCATACAAGCTCAAGTTTTAAACTTTGTATCACTGCAGTGCCTGGAAATTGTAACAATTTATAAAGCATCGATTCAAAGTACCTCCAGTCATGGTAACTCCAGCCTTACACAAAGGTGTTTGTCCTTACCACTAAACAACAGGAACACTTTGGAAAACAGAAGTCCAGGCACATGGTGCAACAATAAGTAACAGACTGGAAAAAGCTTCCTTCCCTCCCAAATGAATTAGCCACAGAATACAAAATAAGATTAATGGCAAACAGGTCTATTTACAGTTTATTACAGAGGATCTGCACCCACTCATAGAACAGCTGCATCAGTGAATTAATTCTGCCTTGAATTCAGCAGATACGGAAGGTGATTCCTGGCTCTCTTTTATTTAGACCAGGGTCTTGGAAAGCATGCAAGTCACCACAGGCATATTTGTTTGCATAGGTGTGATGTTACTAGTAAAGTGTATCAGTAATTATGTCTAATAATATAAGAGAGAAGTTTGGCATAACAGTTTTTTTCCAGGGTAGTAAAGGAAGCTTGAAGGCTTGAAGTTCTAGTTTAAGCACCCAAAGCTTGCCCTTTTGTTCCCTTTATTACATTAGCAAGTTTAACAAACTTGGCCCTTAGCTACTATGGCTGCAACAAGCACTACTTATAAAACTCAGCCTTCCTTATACTCATATGAAAGAAAGAGAGGACAGTGTTTTAAATATGAAGTACATAGCTTTGAGAAGCTTTCAAATTTGTTCACTGTGGAGTGAATCCTTCTTCTGAGTACAGTATAATAAAGTTACAACTTCACATAGGTCCTGTATGATTTTAGGGTAAGAACTAAGTGCCACATTGTGAAGTAGTTTGGCTGCTCACAGGTTAGCCAATATGCCAAGACACGAAAGACATGACTGCTGCAAGTGTGGTAGCTGGGGGGGGATTTCCAACCCACCACAGCAAGCGATAGAGAATGGCCTGGGTTGGCCCCGAGCGTGTTGGTGTTTGTGTAGCCTTGGAGTGATTGTTCCTGAAAGTCAGCATTATCAGAATTTCTCTTCAGAAGAGTCCCCAGAGGAGCAGGCCTCTCAGAATACAGACCAGTCTTTGGAGAAGCCTTCACATATACATTTTATTGGTTAGTTAGTACCAATACTATCTGAGGTGCTGGACAGCAAACTATATTCAATCCAGGGCATTTACTGGTTTATTTATATCTGCTGCAGTAGCTGTCTTTCTGATCTCCCTCTGAATTTTTTTGCACATTTCTTTCCTTATACATTCTGAGTAAGTGCAAGATGGAGAGTTACCGAAGGAAGGGACAGTCCAGAAATAACTAGCACCTCCTAACTTAATGACTGGATTCCTGAATTAGTGTTATTTTTAGGGATACTCAAGCTAGCAAGTCTGAACTCCACTGCTACTAATATGTTAGGCAGCTGAAAAGCTACATAGTCCTAAAAATAGCAGGTTACCAGCTGATGTGGGAGGCTGATGAAATACAGAACTTACTGAGCACACATAACTCTTTGGGTCAGACACACAGCAATGACTGCAGAATTTTAGAAAAAGGAGGCACCAAACAATTCTTTGACAGTGGTGTTCATTTCAAGGGGTCAGGAAGAATCAAAAGAGAATGCTCCAAAAGGCTGAAAATATTAGCTAGATGTCGCTGAATATTATTTACTGTATCAATACTTGATACAATATACAGCTGAAGATCCTTTTGATGAAGTAGAAGAATATGTTGATAAATGTAAAAGAACAATTAAAAGAGAAATTGAATTTCCTTAAAACTGAACACAGACATACCTACAAACTGTAGAATATTGTTGGCACTTAAATATTCAATTCCATTATTAATGGAAAATACTTCAGGAGATCTCTCCAGTCAAAAAAAAAAAAAGAAGAAACTTTCAAACTGTTTTCACTGAGCTATTCATATCCTATTTAGAATAGTTCAAGAAGAGTTAACTTTGTGCATTACTTCTATTATAAAATAAAAAGCATAGATTAGGAGGAATAAACGCTATCATTACTGTAACAGCAATAATTAATGACTGTGATGGTTTGAAACTGCCTTTAATTTTTCCTTGCAAAGTTCAGAACAGAGAAAGTGAAAGAATGTAAATAAGTCACTATTGGGTGTAAGAAAGCAAAATACTGATTGTTCTAAACACTTCCATTGGATAGATAGAAATGTTTAAGAACTATTACCCAAAACAAAGTAGGCACTCTGCTCATTCTGCGTTCGGCAGTGGGGGCAGTTGCTGGGCTGTCTGGCTGCTGTTTCTTCTTCTTCTGGCTGAAGATAACACTACTGACCTTGGCAGCTAAGTTAACAACTTTCTGCTTAACTAACTCTGCTTCTCTGTCCAGGGGGGTCTGGGGGGAAGCTCCTGGAGAGAGGGAGGCCCCTTTGGGAGGGTCCCCTTGGGGGGAAGCAAAGGGAGATCGGTTGTGCTTTTCTGTTGATTGTATATATTTGTGAATGTTGTGAATTTTGTATATTTGTACATATTCATTGCATTTCATCGTAGATTTTAGACTCTGCTTGTAAATACAGCTTTTCATTTGCTTCCAGATTGAGCTAGCCTGGTTATTGTCGGGGGGGGGGGAATTTCAGCTCACACCGACACAATGACAAAACATGTCAATATCTAGATGAGATAGGTGTGGAGGCCAGTTGACCACATGGGAGTGACAAGAATAGCACTAGTGTAGGGAAAGGAGTGGTAAGCTCAGCAGTGCTTTTACTGGTACCTCTGGTGGTATCAGCATGACTGCCATTTCTGTAACATAGACACACAGCCCAGGCATGGTATTGGGTATTCCTGGGATGCTCCCGTGAGCAAATGTGGATAGAAAAATAGATCAAAACAGGTGATGAAAGACTTTGTCTCCAGTTTGTGCATTTCCAAGATCAGTATCAACAACCACATCTTTAGCTAGCAACCTGAAAAATAACTTTGGGTGCTATTGTAGCCTCTGAAGCCACTAGCACATGTGTGGTTTACCTTACCAGGATATCGACTCATGCACAGATTGCTCTGGCATAACAACTTAGTGTATATTAGGTTAATGGAAACTTTCCAAATACATAGTCTGCCACACCACACACTGCAGCAATTGCAAGCTAATTTAGCTTCTTAAATCACATTTTCCCACAAGTGTTTTTCAGGCTGTGTGCAAGTGTATGGAGAGTCAGCACAGAGCAGATGACACGCATTAGCTTGTTCTGCAGCAACTCCTTCACATGCAAAACTCTTACAGTTCTTCAGTGTTTTGGAGTTCCCCCTTACCAACGCTTTGGAGATTATGGATTTTCCAGGTGATCCAAATAACCATTACTTATAACTGCACAGTTGTAGAACAGAATCAAAGATCAATATTCAAAAGTGAAGTAACATACGTTTCTTAAAAAACTGTACCTGAAGGCTCGGATGGTGGTAAGACCTTCAACAGTCTCTGAAAAGTGGGAGAGTAAAGGTAGCTGAGTGCTGTCATCCAGCTGCTGCAGGTCCCTGGAGGGGGTTATGAAAGAAATTTTGTAAAAAAATCAGTTTTGTTGTGCAGTTATTTGCTTGAAAGAAGCCTAGGGAATGAAAGGTAATATCATCACAACAATTTTACATATATATATATATATATGTATATGTTCAGACAGACTGTGAGACAAGGAACAAATAACCCAGGAGGATTTTTCTTTTGAAATTTGAATACAAACAGTGCTGGAGTTCTGAATGGGTCTTTGCCTTCACTGCCTTCCCTTGATTCTCCTATGTTCCTATTTCTCATGCTCAGTTCTTTATTTATTTAAATATTATTCTGGCTCTATACTGAATATAAATTTAATGTGGCACAGCAAATAAGAGCACGAGCTGAGCAGAAGGCAAAAAGCAAATTCCTCTCTCTGCTCTCCATCCCCATATGATGCATGACTTCTCACTGAGCTCATACATTCAGTAAATGGGAGCCCACACTCATCATTAGGTTGTGCTTCTCAGTTTCACATTTAGTCATCAAATAGTTGAAGCACATGTGGGGTGCTGCGACAGGGTGCAATTCTATCTAGTCTCAGTTCCTTCCAGTAGGAAGTCAATTGGTTGCAGACTCCCACTTGATCCATGCAAATGCTTCTTGAGCTCCATGGGGAGGGACACTGTGTGACTTGAGACGAGAAAAATCAGATGTGGCTAAATTTTTTTCAACTTGTGAAAAAGCCTAAAAGATGACCAGAACAAGAGATCCAAAATGGACAGCAATATCACCAAGGTTATATTGCATTCTCCAGCCTCTCCCTGGCTTTACAGATTTCTTCCACTTAAATAGGCAGACATCAGTTTTCCTTTTCTGTCATCACATTTTCTTGGACATGCCCATCATGCAGCCTTTGAGGAGGACAGAATTCAGTTGGTTTTTTTTGTGTCATGTGAACTCTAAGAAACTTTGATGAGGGTCAAAGACCTTGCTCATGCTTCCTAGAAGTTCTGCTTCAAAAGCTACAGGGGAAGGCACTTGTAAAATGACACAGTTTCACTACAGTGAATTTGGGTCACTTTCAGAGGGGTTTTGACAGGACGAGATTTAAACATGAAGTTCCCCAGCACTGTGATTCTGCCATGCAATCATGCACTGCAGAAGATGTTTCTACTGCCAGAATGATACTGGTCTGTGCTCTTACCGTGATGCAACTCGGAAGTACTTCTGGATGAAGTAACACATGATTGCGAGGGGAACCAGGGCAATGAGAAACATCGGAGTGACGTACGAGATGACAGCAAGAGCAGATACACACAGCAAAGTGGAGCGACTCAAGCACTCCAGGGTGGCTGGAATGTGCTGTATAAAGAATAAGCCCACACAATCTTTCATAACTTATCAAGTTTAAAACAGTATTATTTTATTTTCTGTTCTCCCACTTACACAAAATAAAAATGCTGAGGATTTGAAGCACTAAACACGCAGGGCTGCTTTTGAGTTGGCTGCTGGGTTTGGAAAAGTCTGAAGATGCTTCAGGTGTCTGCACTGTAGATGACAATCCTCATGTCTGAGGACCACAGATGGCATGCAATAGTTGATTTTGGCATCTGAATCGATCCTATGGACTGGCATTGTACTCTGGGGTTAATACTGATAATATGAATTTCAGTCATTTGTTTTGGGCAACAGCATTTGCCTTTTTCTCATTTCATTTGCTCATGTGTCGAGTTAATATGTTTACCCACTTTTTAGAAAAAAGAAGATCCTCTTAATTTGGGGATATCACTGTTGGTCTATTTTCACTTTCCCTTTCCCAAATAAATGTGGTGGTTTGTTGGGTTTTTTTGTTTGTTTTTAACTGTGCATTTAAGAAGTGGAATTAATTCCAAACCTAGAAAAACATCAATACAAATTGATATAGTAGTCAAATATATACATCATCAGTAAACTTAATCTAAGTCTACAATAAAGGAAAATCCAGTCTTTCAGATTGGGAAAGATAGGATAACTTGGGAGGTTGAAGATATTTATTGAGTACCTGGTCGATGGTATTGCAGTCAGCTGAAAATCTGTTCAGTATACTTCCCAGAGGTGTTGTTTCAAAAAACCTGAAGTGAGACAAGGAACGGGAAAGATTACAATACTGATACCAGAATGGGTCGACATTTCTTTTCCTCCCATCCTCCTTAAGCTAGGTACTCAATCACAGACAGAAATAAATCGGCACCCACGGTAAACTCTCTCATTTTCCCTGTATCTGTGACTTTCCAATAAAGATGCCATCTTGCATCTTGAACATAATGCAACAACTGCAAGTACAGCCTTCGCTCCCTCTGCTGCCTAAGCAACGCAAATCACATGATTACATAAAAAACCAGTATTTCAGTTTGAGAACTCTTCATTAAAACTGCAAATGAAGTGAATGCATTTTTTCTGGGAATAGAAATGCGTAACTAAGAAAGGTTGTTGGAATAATACAGCAAAAACCCTTTCAATTTTCATATTCAAAATGCAAACTTCATTACTGCTCTGTAATTGTTCCCTAAGTCATGTTGAACCTTAAGTCTCACAGAGTGGTGGAGGTTGGAAGAGACCTCTGCAGATAATCTAGTCCAACTCCCCTGCTAAAACAGGTTCACCCAGACCATGTTGGTTGCATATGAACCCAGGTTGGGGTTTGGCAAGTCTCCCAGGAGAGTCCACAACCTCTCTGGGCAGCCTAGTCCAGTGCTCTGGCACCTTCACACTTTTTCTTCACATTTAAGTGAAACCTCCTGTGTTATAGTTTGTCCTTGTCACCCCTTGTCCTATCATTGGGCACTACTGAAAAGAGCTAAGCCCCATCTTCTCGACCTCTGCCCCTTTAGATATTCATATGCATTGATAAGATCTCCTCTCAGTCTGTTCTTTTCCAGGCTAAATAGTCCCAGGTCTCTCAGCCTCTCCTTACAAGAGGGATGCTCCAGCACCCTCATCATCTTCATGGCCCTGTTGGTCTCTCTCCAGTAGTTCCTAGTCTCTCAAAGTGAGGACCCAGAACTGGATATAATCTCCTGGTGTGGCCTCACCAGGGCAGAGCAAAGGTCGAAGAGAACCTCCCTTGACCTGCTGGCCGCACTACTTAGTGCATCCCAGTAGACTATATATGGGTAGCTTAAAATCAACAAGGCATTTTTCCTAATGTTCAGGAAGACCTGCAGGTTTGACTCAAGCTACAACTTTTATTTTATGCAGTAGAAAGCAAGTTTTTGCAGGACAACCAAGGCCTTTACCAGTATGTACATCCCAATGTAATGATGCCACTGATGATATTTGTCTAAGGTCATTATCATAGGCTGCCTGACAGTGATTAAAATTATGATGCATGCTATGATGGAAGTCTAAAACATATTGATCAATAATTGTGTTTTCTCCCTAATTAAAAACAGCAAAGAGAAATTAAACAGGCAAGAAAGTAAATCTCTTATGTTGCAGTCATGTATTTGACCAGTGTCCAGGAACTGGAGCAGCCTGGGTAGCATTTTCAGAAACCGCTCAGTAGTTTGACTTCTGGTGACTTTCAATGACACATTAAAACCAATGTAATTCACAGTCTTATGACACAATTCACAATTCTTAACGAAAGTTGTGCTTAGAAGACTGCCTTGGAGTAAGCAACAGAAAATTACTACAACACTCTGTATTAGAATCGGAGGAGTACCTCATTGGAGCCAAAATAATTTTATTTAGTAAAGAAGAGTGTAGCTTTTTGGTGACTTTCAAGCCAGTCCATTCCACTGCTATTGATGTGACAAGACACAATACAATCCCAAGGCAGCAGAGAATGCTGAAAATTTTTGAATATGAAGAATGGTTGAAATCCTAAGAAACAAAGAAAGAATAACAAAAATTATTCACTGTAAACATTTAAAATTTATTGTAAAAACACAAATACAGAACTGAAAAAACAAATATAAGGAACAAATCCTTTCTCCTCCCTAAATTAAACTGCCAATCATTCTCAAACATATTAAACCACAATTTATTATCTTTGAGAGAGAAGAGTGTTTGGGTGAAAAGAGGAGATCTGAAATTTAAAATAATATTTAAAACTCTGGAAAGATACATTGGATAATTTCATTTGAAAGAAAAAACATCTTCAAAGCATTTATTATGGCTTTGTTTTTTTTGTCTTTTTGATAAAAATAATATTTTTTACTTCAAAATACTAATTTTATGGTAAAACCTAGCATCAATAAAGCATCTTTTAGAGATGAAAGCATGACTCCAGTGAAATCATACATGCCCTTCCCAACATTAATGTGGATTATTTGTAGGCACTAAATCCTGATAAAGAAAACAATCCCAGTTGTAATAAAATCCTTCCACTACTGCTTTATACATACAGAGTACTCTGCTAGATAATTCTGTGGTCAGTTACATGTGGAATTCATAAAAAAATCAACCAAAAAACCCCATGCCTGTCATGAAAAGAAAAACTAGCCTGTCTTTCCCATATGTGACAAAAGCTGTAAGCCCTGCTTGCAGTGAGAATGCAATAGTACAGGAAAAAAATAAAAAACAAAACCACAAAAAAATTAACTACAATATCAAAATCCCTTTACAGACCAAGGATTAGGCATATCAACTAGATGATGAAAATACAGCATATCTAGCAAAAGGAGGTGAACAACACACTAAACTTAACTGTTAGTTTTTACTGCACTGTTACCCCAAAATGGATTAACCTTCAATACTCTTACATACAAATCTTGGAGCAGAGGTTGATAGATGTTTACCACCAGTTAAATCAGAAGATAAAGGTGAAGAAGGCCTTGCATACCTCCTCACAGTGAGAGCAATTTTTCAGCTCTAGCTCTGCCTTCCAAGAAATGGCATCTGAGGTCCAGCATGCCAGGCAATAGTCGATGGCCACCATTACTGTGTGCTTCAGGAGCTGGGACAGCACCAGCAGCGGCAGAAGGAGGATTCCTGCTGCACTGAGGTACTTGCCACAGGCTCTCCAGGGCATCTTTGCTCTCTGATGCAGCACTGAAGACAGGTTGTCTTCATCATCACTTTCTGTTACTTCTTCTGCAACATGCAAGAAAAAAAAAGTACAGCCACACTGACTTACTTGTACACACCTTTCACAGGGACTGGTGAGCAGCAGCTAAATGAAGTGTACCACACATGATATGGCTTTAAGGTGAAATTAACTGCTCAAGCATGCACATGCTCACCTGCTAAAATGACTAGTAATGCATGCTAAAAAGATGCAAAAAACCTTAGCACTTGGTGATAAATGTCTTCAATCATGTTTTTGCAATTTGAAAGTACTCAATTGATAAAAATTGATTGCAATTTTTACCTACACAAATCCATAAACAAGTGTGCTTGAAGCTCACCCAGGGTAAACTGTTCACTACTAGTCCTCTGTCGTTATCAAATCATGCTCAATTACAAGGAAAAACCTCAAAGTTGGGAGGAAGCTGTGACTGCTGAATGCTTGAAATCACTGTGGTCCATAGATAAACCCAATGGAAATAGCACTCAACACACTGGAAAAATTCATTGCTTCTTTTGCCAGTTTGAATTATGTTAATCCATTCTAATATAATTTAGCTGTGAACAGTAATGTAGTGGCACTGGGCCCTTTTACCTTCATCCTCTTCATCGTCTTTCAGCAGAGCTTCACGGGAGTACATAGTCCTTCGGAGATTTGTTCTTTCCAAAACAGTTTTACTTTCAATAATCGTCTCCTAAAAAAGGGACAGTTCACATGTTTTTAACCAAATAATTACTGTATTAGTGTGGCAAAATTTGTTTCCAAGTCAGAACATCAGTGAAAAATAAAAGTGTGACTGTTACAGCAGGCAGTCATAAGTGTCCATTGGTTATACACAGAGGTAGTAAATCAAACATAGATTAGATATCTGACATAAATTTCATGTTGCTAACCCCAAGCCTCTTGGAGTCTTAGGTTGGACAGGTATCTTCGAATCAATAAGAATTAAGATCAATGTCTCATCATACTGTGTTACAAAATGTGTTAATTTAAGAGAGCTTGATATAAGCACGTCTGAGAAGCTGAGAAAATGGAGGCATCTTTATAGAATCAGCTGTCAGAATTGCACATTACCAATGCTTGCCCCATTCGATAGACTTCAGACAAGAATATTTTGATAGAGCTTTCCTATCAAGAATGGATCAGAAGCAACAGTATCGGGGCAATATGAGATGTCCAGATGAAAGAATTTATCTTAATAGATAAATAATAATGGCAGTAGTAATACTATGATAATACTAATTCGGAAATCACACACAGCTCCTCAATCCTTGCTACTGCTTTCAACCTAAGGGGGGAAAAATAAAAAAGTAATTTTTTGCAAATGTTAATTGCCCCGCCAATTAAAAACCTTCTCCAGCTCTTGGTCTTGTCGATTCATTAACGTCTTCCAGTGTTCAAAGAGCTCAGTCTCTGATTTCTGAATGTCCTTGAGTGTTCCTTCTCTCTGGATGTTGCCATCTTTCATTGCGATTATCTAAAAAGTTGGAAACACGAGTAGTGAGATAAATAGCCATGCATCTCTATTTTAGAGCTACATTGCTGAGCCTGGACAATATTTTCTTTTTTCTTAAATAAATCACATTTCTGAGAACAAATCTGTCTTGTAAAAAGACTGAGAATTTATCTCTTGACTCTACCCCTTTTGCACAAGATGCTGCAAGTCCCCAAAACTTCCTGCGCTTCAGGTTTTCAGAAAGGAAGGCTCCTTTAACTGAGAAGAACAGGGTCCATGTCAACAGACAGAAAAATGCATTACTCTTCCTAACTACAAGTCATTAGCAAGATAAGATACTAGAGTTCTCTTACCTCCTAAAAGGAAAAGGCTTTTAGCACCACACTGTGCACAGCATGTTTTGCCCTCAGTCAGGCAATTAGATATGAGCATGCTGGCTTCACCGTCTGTTTGGTATCATGGACCTGATAAGGAAAAGCTAGGGAATTTGAAACTCTAAAGCTTTTAAAAGCATAAACAGTGGAGAGTTTGAAAAAAATTATATATGCAAGGCAGTCTAAAGGGTGTGGTTCCCAGTTTATATCAGTGTAACTATATTATACACTCAATGGATCTACCTTCACTTCAGATCTGATGAGGAGAACTGGAAAATGAGGCATATGGATGTGAACTCGCATGATATCATTAGAAAATACTTAATGAAGTATTTATTTTTCTTTCTCCCTGGAAACCCAGAAATTTCCATGGGCAGAAGATGGAGAGGGTGGAAAAATAATGTATTCCACTTATTGCTAAGACACCAGAGGAAAGGGAAAAATAAAGCAAGCAAGAATCTGCTTTTGGTCAATTTAATTAGGAAACCTGTTAATTGGGCTAGGCCTTAAATTCTTCTGAGAGTTTAACTACAAAGAATTAGGAAGGCCATTACCTATCCTTCAAGTTATATTTTTATTTAAAATTCCTTAACAAAATAAAAATCCCTGCTGCATTCCATTGTGTAAGACTTGCTAAGGCTCAATGAGTCCTGTGCTTAGGAAACCCTCCTGAACTATTTCTACGTATTTTTAAATTATAAATCTAATTAATACAAATTCTTCATGCCCTACAGGCTCTTTGAAACAGTGTATTTCAGAAAGCATTACTGACACTCAATTAGAAGATAACAGAAATAAAATAATTCTCAAACTATCTCATAAAACATGAATGCCTACAAATGGGTCTGCTATTCATAATGAAAATGCCAAAGTTTACACTGATTCAAGGCTGTGGATTTTAAAAATTGCAAATATATAATAATTGAAAAAGAGAAAGTTAAGATAAACCTCACAGGGAGGGGAAAAAGGCAGAAAATTCCTGTATCCTGAAAGACACTAACCGCAAAACCAGAACTGTGTTGAAAAGAGGAGACACCATAAGGGATAAATGCTGCCCACAACAACATGATCAGAACAAGATTAATGTCTGTCTGCAACTTTATAGCAGGACAATATGAAGAAGAGAAAGCAGCTGACATATGATTGGTTTTTGAGAGGGAGTAACTGATGATACATAGTCTGTGCAAGCTGCAAATGAGAGGAGTCCTGCTAGGGAGCATAACTGCAGTCATCAATCCTTGAGGGCAAGACAACCTGCGATGTTGTAGCTGGCTAACTGCAGGAGAACTAAGTGCAAGGCCAGTATGAATCAATGAACTGAAACAAAACAAACAAAAAAAAACCCCAAACCAACAACAAATCCAAACCCCCAAATCTCCATATCCTACTTGATTCGCTTCATCTTTGACACCTGCAACTGCAAACTGTTACAGACAGCATACCTTCAATTCTCTGTAAACTACAAGATATAACAAAGAAATCTAACCAAACAATGGAATACTCCACATTTCTTAATATTTTGCCAGTTTACAAAGAGTTAAGCTGTTGTTGATACATTATGTACTAACCACAAGGAAATACCATTCTTATATTTCCATGCAACTCAACATCCATAAACATAACTTTTTTTTGTGGCAGTAACATCCCAGCAGAGGCAAATATATTATTCAAACATGTCACTGTTTTTTGAGATCAAAAAATGAGCAAAATTTTCCTGTATAAATTTCTGGGTACTCTGTATATTTTAAATGCATCCTGCTTTCAGCTCTAGGAAAATCCAGCTGATTTATGTGTTCTGGGATGGGAGTCCCAAAATTATGGCACCTAAAACTCACTGGTTAATTTTCAAAATGTCTGTTATGTTTCTCCTCACTAAAATACCACTTTGTTGGAAGGGTAAAGCAAAAGCCTTGTTTGTGCCACCTGAAAAACTGAGGAGAGCTTTCTCACCCAGTCAGCATGAGGCAAGTACTGCAGCTTGTGAGTTACTAGCACAATGGTCCGCTTGTCTTCCCGTAGCATTTTCAGGATCCCTTCTTGCATGAGATGGTCACTTAAGTGGATATCCAGTGCAGAAAATGGGTCATCCTGCCACAAGGAAAAGAGGTCAGATTTTGGAGCCAGCACTTACAGGATTTAAGCAAACAGATTTCACTACTAGTAAAACCAGTTAGATAACTACAAACAAGCAAAAGAGACCATCCAACGATCAAAACTGTTCTGAGGAATGGTTTTCTTAAATACACCAACAAACCTCACACTGTCTTTGCAGTGAGTACTTAGATATAGGGCAATGTCAGCTGTGTGTAAATGCTGATTTCATAAGGCTTCTGGGGAGCTGCTCCTCTCCCCAGATGTGTTTCACAGCTTTGCATAACTGCAGCACATTATGGCTGTCAGACTCAAGACAATGCAGCAATGTAAGCCTGTGGCATATGTTATATAACTGCTCCAAGAATGGTGACACAGAGCACTGTTTTATTTCCCTTGTACAGAATTGTCTTCTGGTTTAGGTTTTTGGGGTAGTTTTGATCCATAAATCAAAACTCTATTAACAATGAAACACAAAAGGAGAAATGTTAATTTGATCACTCTGCTTAGATGCTTGATTTACAACCTAGATTAAATTTACTGAATCAATGAATTATATGCAATCAATTTTGGCATAAACTAATTGGTACCATCTTTTAGGGGACTTGTTTACCTAATCCTATTTATATGGAATAATCTGTTATTTTTGCTTGCACTAGTCATACTGGTAGTATGATTTACTTGGCATATTATTTCATACTACTCTGTTTTACTAAACCCAGGATTTCCTAGAAATATTTTTGTTTTCTTCAGAAGTCTGCTGATAAAGTGGGACTGAATTTGAATCAGATCTGCTCTCTGAGTGACATCATTGCCACCAGTTAGATATGATGAGGTGTAAGAAAACATGTGAATGCTCTAGAAAATACCCTTCAACTTTTATTCCTTTTAGGTTTGCAACAATTTTTATTGTGACTGTGTTACTTTAATACCGTTTCTTTAATGTACACGCAAAATCAAAAATATCTGCCATCAGTAGGAAGATAAATCGCTGAAATTCTAATCAAGCAGAGCATCGTAACGGAGCACTTGAAAGGTGCTTTTGAAATACAGCTACTTCTGACTGCAATATAGAATTTATTCTTCAAATCGTGTGTGCCCTTTGCTCACTGAGCTTCACTGCTGCATTCTTCTGATCTGGCACAGACTTAACATCATCCTGAGCCCTGAGTCTGTGCACAGCCACCTCGTATGCAATGCTGCAGCTCTGTAAGCTGTAAATGCCAGCTGAGGGAAGAGGACATTGCCCTGTGGAGTCAGGCAAGGCTGTTATTTAAGGTGGCACTCACCACATGACGATGCACTGACTACGAGATATCTAAAACCCAAGTCTGTTCATGTTATAGGACTAGTCCAAATGCAACAAATAAAACATGCTGAGTGAATGAATGTCATTAAGAATAAAATATGTAATGAATTATCACATGACCCCTTTTTTGTATCTGCAGTGATCACGAGTCCAGAGAATACAGAAGATTATTGACTATGAGGTGTGTTCTTGTCACAGAATCAGAACGCTGGGGGTTGGAAGGGACCTCTGGAGATTGTCTAGTCCAAGCCCCCCAATAATGCAGGTTCACCTAGATCAGGTTGCACAGGAATGTGGTCCAGGTGGGTTTTGAAGGTGAGCCTCCAGAGAAGGAGGCTCTGCAACCCCTCTAGCCAGCCTGCTCCAGCACCCTCACAGCAAAGAAGTTTCTCCTCCTGTTGAGGTGGAACTTCCTGTATTCCAGTCATTGCCCCTCATACTATCACAGGGCACCACTGAAAAGAGCCTGGCCCCTTCTTCTTAATATCCACCCTTCAGATATTTATAAACATTAATAAGATCTGCTCTGGGTCTTCTCCAGGCTACACAGCCCCAGGTCTTCCAGCCTTTCGTCATATGAGAGATGTTCTATTCCCTTAATCATCCTCATAACATCTGTTGCACGCTCTCCAGTACTTTCCTGTCTCTTGTAAGACAGAATTTTCATAAGCACTTGTTTACAAAATCAGTCTTAAAAGAACTCTTTGCAAATACTAATGTATGGTATTCTTGATTACTTTTAAAAGACTATTAACTGGGAAAAGAAGTGTATTCCTAGGTGCTTTCACATTATCAAACTACAGGAGAACCTTCTACTATCAGACTACTGGTGCCCTGCACAAAAGGGGGAAAAGTGACACAGCCAAGTTAGAACCCAATACTGGATCTGCTGACCTGCAGCACCTGGCTCAACTATTCTCTACTCTTTTCCAGTTCTAGGATTTCCAGGAAATGCTCTACACATGAAGGAAGCACATATTGATCACCCTAATTACAGGAAAAGGTCTAAGTAACCTCCAAGACTTTAAGGGGTGACCTCTAATGTTTACAACTTTTCTAATCCCATGTGACTCACATCTCACTGCCATAACAGCTGCATTCAAAGCACCTTGAAAATTAAGTGTAAGAAGGAAACCCTAAATTGGACAGCTAGCAAATTCACTACTAGGATGTGTAGGATGCATCTGTTTTCCCACCTACTAAATTTTCATAGCCTGCTCTCACTCGTTTTTCCATAGCACTTCTGTTGAATCTGGGACAGGATATACACAAGCATTTCAGGGTGGGAAGATAGCTTAGTTTGTTGCAGAAAGGAAACATCCCAGACACAGGACAATATTAATTTTAGTTCTGAGACATCTTAGGAATTCCACTAATACAGCAGAAACTACTAAATTTCTACATATCAGAGATAAACACAAGGAGCAGAATCAAATGTCAGCAGACTGAGAGGGGAAGCATCAGCGTTTCAGCTGGTATCCTAATACCTGTGTCTCTCTGCAGCATTTACAAAATACTCCCCACCTGCAGACTAGCTAACAACAGATATAGAATAAACAGTGCACACTTGGCTTAGCTCAGTGAACCACAATGACCTCTGTGCGTTATCCGTGTACTACTCCAAATGCTGACATCTTGTGCTTCTGTTTGGACCATGAACATAATGGCATCTACTCACCAGGAACACAACATTTGTCTGCTGGTAAAGTGCCCTTGCCACACTGATGCGTTGGCGCTGCCCTCCAGACAGATTAATACCCTGGAGATAAGCAGGAGAAAAACAATCAGACACTTATAAAAACATCAACTGAATATTCAGATTCTGATTAAATTATCCACAGAAGTCTTTCTGGACAAAGAAACCCAGAGAAATTTTTTGAAAGTGTGGGCCTGCAATTCATCTGGGAACACAATAAACAAATTGTTAAGACAGCCAGAGTGCTCCATCTGGAGCTGTACTCCACACACATTAGAGGGGTGGAAAATGTTTAATGCTTTTTGTGACATCATGGTGTAGATGGCATGTCTGAAGCTGTATTCCATACATGCCATAGGGGCAGGAAATGTTTAATAGCATTGGTGACATCATGGTGTAAGTGGCATAGATATTCTGCAGACAGTCCAAACCAGAATTCTACTCAGAAGTCAGCCTTATGAGTCTGGCTGTGTCCTGGGGTTTATTTTTCTAACTGTATACTGTCTTACCAGCTCCATCATACAGAGACATCAGCAATTGCTAACTGGAAGGTCAGACCCTGCCTAGGTGAACATTACCTGGTTGCTGTTGTACTTGGTTTTGGCCTTTAGTCCCCTGCTCTGAGTTACTTATCCTCCCTGTTGTCCCTCTGCAGTTTTCACAAACACTTGAAGCTCTCATAAGCCAGAAATGCTGCCAAAAACACTACTCCACCTTCTCCCTTCACTCCACCTCCTGTCAAAAACCATTCATTTGGCTACACAAGGAATTGGGAACTAATCCATGTAAAATTAACATGCTAGCCAGTGTGGAGATTAGGTATGAAATGTATCCTAAATACATGGGGTGGATTGTTACGGTTTGAGAATTTGGGGGGTTTTGTTTGTTTGCAACAGAACTGGCATACGCCTGAGTAAATTGTTTACTGATCTGTGACTTGCTTCCTTTCTTGTGACTCCCTAATCTGCCCTGATGTGCTAAAGTTTGGTTTGCTGTTGACTAAACACCTGTCCTTTTTGAAATGAAGGGGCTCTACAAATCGATGAATTATTTATGTTACTCTTACAGAAACCAAAAATGCACTGTGAAATCAGGATCTCTGAGACAGCGGCCACAGAAGAGTCAAACATTCTGATAGCAGCACGCTTGAACCACTGCAGCTGACATAAATGACAGTGTTTCCATGTTTACTGAGCAATGAGCTTTCACACTAATGACCCAAACACACACTTCACTAAAAGATTACCTTTGTTGCCAAATAACCAGTAAGATTTTAAGAACACAACAAAATAATAAAACCCCTTCTATATATTTAAAACAAAAATAGAAGCCTGTAGCTGTTTACTGACCCTCTCTCCAATCTGGGTTTGGTCTCCATGAGGCAGAATGTCAATATCAGGCTGGAGGGAACAAGCATCAATTACTGCTTTGTACCTGCAGAAACAAAAAAGGTAGTGCAAAATCCACACAGATACTGCTAAAGAAGCACATTTCCTACCTGCAGAGGAACAAAAATTAACCAGCTGGAAAAAATCACACAGTGGAAAACATATTTGTTAGCCACTAATTGTTCTAATGGGATCTCTTTCAACTACAGGGAAGTAAATAGTATTTCAGCTAAGAAAAAGCAGCTTCCAGTTAAAAATATCCAATAGTTAAAACCAAGCAAAACAAGCACCACTTCTTCTCTGGTATATTGTTATTGGTTAGCATTTAACTTTTTTCATGCCCAAGACCTTTGTTTCTTGTTTGAATATCCAAAGATGACAGAAAAATGCATGTAGGATGTGAATGCATAGCCAACCATTTTTTAAGTGCTGGCGTGGGGGGAATACCAGCAATTAACTTTAAATATCTTAGAATGTTTGGTGGGCATTTAGACTGGATAAAAAGGCAGTCCATTAATCCTTCACGATGTCCCAAACACTGAAACTGTAATAAACAACATTCCCACTCCCAAACGGCTTATGCTCTTTTAAGACAGTTAAACCAGTTGAGTAGGTGTTAGAAGAAAATGCTCTATGCTAAGCAAGGACACTCCTTGGAAATGAAACAATTTCTGCACTTAAGTTCAAGTGAGACAGAACTCTGACCCTTGTGCCCTTCAGGAAAGCCATGGTCAAAGGGGGACCATGAAGGACTCAGGGTCTTTTGCCACGATTCAGGCAGGTGCAGTACATTTTTTATTAGCAGGAGATGGAGAGCCTTAAGTGAACTGAGGGTAGTGCAATTTCATTGTTGTCTAAAGGAGAGTAAAGCATGTGACAGTGCTGAAACCTCTTACCTCTGTTTGTTAAAAGGGCTGTCAAAGGTGATATTCTCTTCCACTGTGGCATTGAGCAACCAAGGTTTCTGTGATGCATATGCTACTGATCCTCTTTTCCTAGGAAAAACACAACAATGAAACAGTGTTCCCAGCTTATCAGTGCAGTAGATGTTTTTGGAAACTGTGTTCTTTGTAAAGGAAGAAATTGGTAATAAGGTTTCAAAAGTGCTGTCTTTCGTTTCTTGTCTCTCATCAAGTTAAAAAATAAGATGTTAAATTCTCTGCACAATACTGAAACTGAATTTCAGTTTGTTCCCTGTGAGAGGCTTTTTAGAGAGACTAGCTGAATAAAGCTGCCTGCCTCTTGAGCAGCACAGATGTCAGGAAGAAAATTACCAGGAATCTCAGCTCTGGATAGACTAACAAAGAAGAAGAAGAAGAACAACAAAACGTTGGTAGTTAGGCAACACATTTAAGGAAGGATGTTCTAAAAAGATATTTTTAAAGTGTTTAAAATTAAATTAACTCCACATATACACAAAGGCAATTTCTCCTGCCCCAAACATTTGTTTTCCCCATTCTGAGAAGTCAAGTCTAAGAAAAAAAGTGTGGCCATGGGTAGTATCTTTCTATGTCTACAAAGACAAGAAAAGAGAACACAGACAAAATATATCTGGTAAATTTCTCCTTGTGGAATTGCCCTCATAATGTATCTTCAGAAGGGATGACTCAGCTGATATGTTTTTTTATTTCATGGGGATTATTACTACTCTTTAAAAACAAAAATATTGGCCTCCTAGTGATGCTCTTGTTGGCTGTCATGGACTAAGGCAGAGCTGGGAGAAAGGAAATCTTCTATCAGTGCAACCAGTACTGTTGGAAAACTCAGTGAGATATCACTGTGTCTCCAGAAGAAGGCCAAAAGAGGGATCATACACCTAAAAACATAGCTGATATAGCTGGAAAGAAAACAGATAATACAATAAAAAGATAGGACCTCTCACCCAAATGTACCTTTTGTCTGCTAAACAGCCATTACAGCCTTCTAGTTGGATCTCAATGCAATTCAAACCATGAGCAGGCAAAAAACTTCAGGCATTTTATCTTTTTATCAGGAGTTAAGGTCAGTCAACCTGCTCAGGCTTTCACCAAACTTGCTTAGAAATTTTTACAGGATCCAATTTTCTTTGATAACCCAGAAGAATACACAGTTATATTACCCTGCTAACATGCTTCCAAGTTCAAATGTTTGATGGCTCATTAGAATTTAATTATGTTTTATAAAGTATCATTACTGGAAAATGAAACAGAAACACACACACAAAAAAGGGAAAAAAGACAGAAGAAAATCCCCTAGGCAGCCCAGGTCACAGTCCCAAAATCTAATTCTAAGAGCATTCAGTCCTGCCTCAAGAGGGAAGCATTATTTTAATTGATATGAAATTCTCATCCCAATGATCGAGAAATAATTGCTGTGAGCATCCCAAGACAAACATGATTTCCCTTCCCTGCCCTTTCATTGTCTTAAACTGTGTCTTTGCTTCTCTTAATTCTCCATGCAAATAAAAAGTTACTTCTAATTTAGTTTTTGAAGAACAGTACTAACATTTTGAGGACATTGATTTTATAACTTTTGTAAAAAGTGTTCTTTTGCTCCGTGAAGATATAAGCACTGCCAGTAAGGTGCATTCCACGCAGAGAACCAGCACAATGCTCTACAAAACCATTCACATTTGGCTTCCATTCTGCTTTTAGGCCATCAGTAAGAATCACTTCCTTCAAGGAATTTGGGAACAAGCAATGAGCTTGCCGAAATTCATTATGGACTTAGAATTTAGTAAGCCTCTCTAAATTAATTTTAATTGCAAATTGACACTAGTATGACATATCAGGGCAGACCATACTTTGACATTTGCAAAAAGCTTGCAAGTGCATCTGTACACTGCTTCTTACAGTAAAGGTGCAGTCAAACAAAACTTCTATTGAAACTATGAGAAACATGCAGCCAAAAACCCAGAGAACAAAATATTCTGGAACTGAGTGTGCAACACTTTCTCTAAAATCCTGCCTCGAACCTGCCTAAGGTTTCACACTCAGAAGACTGAATGCAAGTAAATGCCTTAGCAGACAAAGACCTGATGAGGAATTTATTTTGGAGGTTCAAGTAATTACATCCTATCTCCTGACTGCATAAACATGCATTTTCACCAAGGAAGGGTAATTTTTTGTCCTCCAATAACTCAAGACAGACTAACCATAGCCTCTTTTCACATAGACTCAGACAGCAAAATTCAACCTTACAATAAATAAGACAAACCTTTCCTGAGCTCCCTGGAGGCTATGTGCTTTGGCTAATATAGGAGCAGGCCTGTTCATTAATTTAGAATCAGAAACAACATTGTGAAGGTTGTTAGCTTAAAGTTACTAATCTAACTCTACTGTCACATTTCATTTTGTTACGTCCAGCAGACTCAGTAACGATTCAAGATGACTGGAAATAAAGATAATTAAGGGATGTTCACATATAAACATACATGGCTCAATAACCTACCCAGCCTGAGATGTTGGCCCTTTTTAAAAAAGTTATGAAAAAGTAATGGAGTTATGATTCTAATGGTAAAGAACACATTGCAAAGCCTTTTCTGTATGTTCTGGACTGCTGACTCAATTTTATCTTGATTATTTTGCACAATTTGTGAATTTCTAATATAGGCCAACAACTCAAAATCAAATGTTCTCAGATATGACACAAATGTGTACTGTCCTGTACTATTGCTGCATGAACAAAATAATATGCTTCCATTTTTTTCAGCTTGAAGATAGGTAATGGAACATTCTGCTATTGGCAGTCCCAAGTACTCAGGAGCATACTTTTTGCCATTTTCAAACTGCAAGGGTCACTTGCTTGTTTTTCACTTCCAAATCTTGCAGTAGCTCCATATAGAGAAAACGCATTTGCTTTTTAAGGAGAAGCAACTCAAGACAGTGGAAGGGACCTCTGAAGGTTCCCATCAGCTTTGAAAGTGTTTTACCTGCATTCTGTGTCAACAGGAACCTCCTTCTCTGGGCTGCAGAAAACAAACAAGGGTTGGCTTGGGGTTTTTTTAAGAAATTCAATGATTTCAGAGAGTGCAAATAATACCTTAAAGTACTATCACTACGTTGTAGTGAAAAATACAACAAAACAACTGCGTAACAGAAATACTCTCTTAAGTACGCTAAAAATCTGTACTAACCTAAAAAATAATAAATATATGGTTAAAGCTTCAATTTTGATAAGCACTAAACAACCTTGTAGAAAAGCATTGAACCGATATATTCCTATAGAGCTTACCCAACATGAATAGGATTCCCAGGACATGTATTTGTTTCATGCAGTCTAGTAACTTTTCCTGCTTTTGTATATGCTTACCATGTTGTTGTACATGCTACCTCTTACTGTTTGCTGTCCACCCCCATATAACGGTTTCAAACATGTTAAGTCTAATTCCGATTGTATTTCTCTTGTATCTTAACAGGTCTAAATGGTTTCATTTTAAACTGGCCCAGAAAGTGCAGTCCCCAAAAGAAAGATCTGTGATTTCTAAAATCTGTTAACATGAGCCTTAGTTTCTAGACACCTGAAAGTACCTCTTCTACCACACATGGCTGGGAGCAGAAGTTTTGCAGGACTCAGTCTGACAACTAGGTAATGCGTGTGAGAAATAAGGTAAGTGGGAAAAGAGGTTGATAAATCTAAAGTAAAGGTAGTAGCTTGTGCAACACAGAACCAAGAAAATATTCTGGTCAACAGAAAAAACAGTGTAAAGTCAGGAAAATGGATATCATATGGTATTTTTCCTCTGCTGAGCGAAGCTGTCATTGACTTCAGAAGGGACAGGATTGTCACTTAGACAAGGTTTGCCCTTCTAGAGGTTTGTGCACCACACTAAAATGAGAATCATGTAAGAAAGCTTTGCTCTCAGCTGATTTTGTAGCTATTCCCAAAATCCAAGCTGAACTATGTTAATCAGGTAAAAATAATTTCCATGCAAGTATCCCTTGCCAACAGATGGACTAATCTGCTGCTCCCCACACCTCTCAGTTTGTGTGTGCCTGAAGAATGCTAGGTGAGAAAAAACTTATGACAGGATGTAGGGGGAAAAAAAAAAAAAGAAGGGTAACAGGGAGAATTTACTTTAATAAATTAAACATTTAAAGCAATATTTGATACTGGGTTTTATGGTGTAGCATAGGCACTTATCTGGTTCAGACTCTAAGAAGAATTTTCATAGACGTAGAGGAAAGTTGTGATATGATTTGCAAAGCAGCAATGGTTCAATAAAAATCCTGCATTTTCATAAGTCACAGAAGTGGTTTCAAAAACTGCATCCTAATCTAATTAATACAGTGGGAGTTTCACTGGTTTTCAGAACTCTGACTGAAAACCCTGAGCATAGATTTTAGAAACCTTTGGTTCCTTTTATCACAATGGATTTAGTAGGAAGACCAATGCAATACCATACCTGCCATCTTCCCCCGTCTCACTGTCAGAAGTACAGCTGCATCACAAATAGAAAGCAAAGATTGTTTACTTAAGCAAGCACAGGCAATCTGCCCTAGAAAGCAAAACTATTAAATTCCACTTAGTGCACAGTCTGCAAACAGTATTTATCATCACAGAGCTGCAGTGCAGCGTCTGTTCCTTCTACACAAACTGACTTGATTTTAGTAGTAAAACCAAACATTTTGGGACAGGTTTTTTTCTCTTATGAACATTTAATTTGACTCCACAAACAAAATTATCCCCACTCTGTCCTGGACGTGCCAACAGAACTAAGAAGTCCTAGTGTGACAAGAATGTAGTTCCAGTAAAAAAAGGACTTTTTCAGGGAAAACAAACCAATAATTTGTGATACTGTATTTTTCCATAGCAGTAACTTCACCTTTCAAAGATATAATAGGTTAGTTTGAACCCCAAATCCCACTTTCAGTTGACTTGTAACATGCTGTATTCTATATCAGCCCTATTCTTGGGGGGATGTGCCTGTATAAGTCAGGCCTGAAGGACAGACAGGTTTTGGGTTTGCCATTTTTGTATGTGTACTTAAATGCTCACAGCCAGTTGTTTGAAGGATGACTGGTCATCCCTAGTACTGATACTAGATTCAGTTCCATTGAAAAGAATTAAAATATCTGTGTGTCAAATGGTGTAAATGAAGTTAAGGAGGAACACAGGTGTCCATGTCTTTGAGTATACATACTAACTTTATGCTAACACCATTTGCTTATAAATATCCAAGAAAGAAAATATCTGCAGGCGAAAAGGTTGGTTTGAGGTCCTTCCAAAAAGTTATGGCATAGTGAGCAATGACCATATCTAACTTCACTTTACTGTAGAATTTGAGAGGGGCAGCCAGCCACTAGCATCTTTATGCCAGAGTACTGAACAAAGCTTTTCCAGTTACCTCACATTTTGTCTTTATAGTGACACTGTGAACTCGGTGGCAAGAACCCATGAACCTTCGGCATATCATTAAGTAGCAACACATAATTTACAGAAACTATCAGGTTCCTGAGTGTTTCTAAAAGTAAGCACCACCAAACACATTTTTGTAAAAATCAATGTACTTTTTAGGCATCAAGATAACTTTTCAAATATTGCCATTTGAAAACAGTCAACTGTACATCAAGAAAAGAAAATCTGTTAACAACCTTACTAAATCTAGCATTTCATATTATAAGGACTCTAGATTCACATGGGAGTATGTGTGTCCTGTTTAGAAAAAAAATGACATAATTGCTTGAGTAAACTATTTCTTATGTAGGTCAGTCTTCTGATATTATTTACTTCAAAAGGACTTATGCTATAAATTGCTCCCTGTGAATTAAGTGAGATACTGCCCAGAAGAAATTAGCATGACATATACTATAATTATTTACTCAATAACCAGTCAAATCAATACTGTTCAGAATATAAGTAACGATTTCTCTATTTTTGTTAATCTCTAACCATATTATAAAATATTTATGCTGAGATGCTCTCAGCTTGCTTTGGACAAGCAACAGTAATCTGAGATGGATCTTCCAGGCACACACCGTAATACAAACAACAAAATAAAATCACAAACAAGCCTGTGCTCACTTGTGATTAGCCAGTTACTAACTCAGGAATAAATTACATTTCTTTTCAAGGTTTTGAAACAATTTGTAGAGGAAGCAAATGAAGATGATATGAATTTAACCCAGTTTTATCAATATAGCATGGAGATACAGAGGAGGGAAATGACTTATGCAAGGTTATCCATTAGACCAAGGGAAGGGCCAGGAATAGAACCCAGATTTCCTGAGCATTGAGTGTCTTGTCAGCAGGATGCATCCCTCATCTTCATAGCTGTGACCTTGGAGGAAGGGAAGGGGAAGGAAATTTGGAATGAAATAATTCAGGACTATTCTGTAATGTGAATGACTGAAGCCAAGCATTCATCTCATGCCAAACAAAGAACTGTAACAAAGGTCTTCCTGATTTTGGTGACATTTTACTGCCTGAGCTAAGGCTACAAGCTCTGGTGACTACTCTCCTGGAACGTGGGATAATGTTGCATGTACCTGGTCAGGCATTAGTATTCTTAGATCATCAGATAGCTTTACAACACAGGTGTGCAGCCCGCAGTGACTGCATCTACCATTCTGAATAGACCAGCACACATGGCAATAGCCCTGGAAGATGAGATAAAACAATCTGTCCCACTGCAGCCAGCACTTACAGTGCTGAGACTGTTTCAGCCACAGCCCCTTTATGCACATCTGACAGACAGCAACTGAATTTTACCTTGTGATACTTTGGCACATATAGAAGACATGAAAACCAGTTCTGACCTTTACAATGTTGTGAAGCACCCACTTCTAAACAAGTGCTATTTAAAACCACAGTCTGATTGGAACCATCATGTCATCTGTTTTAGTTTAGCTTCAGACTTTCAAATTACACTTCTTAATCATGTTATGTCATCTGTAAAAAAATTACAGCCTTACCGAAATGAAATTAGTTCACCCAATAAGGCTGCAGGGATTCTGTATGGTTCCTCACCATACTCGGATTTTCTCCTTGGGAAGTACGTTTTAAGGGATAGATCACCACATTCTGGAAATCTGGCTTCTGCTCTTGTCTCCCTCACCTGCTGGTCACCTTCCTCTGTTCCATTTTCCTCACCTATAAAATAGGGAATCTTCCTTCCTTGTACTATTAAAGCATGTGTAAATGTGTAGCATGACTGGCTTATGCATGAAGGCTGATATCAATAACATCTCTCTACAAACTCTCAAGGAATTGGTGAGAATTGTTTCCAAAATCAGTGCATAACACTGCACTGAGTAACAATGACTCTCTGTCCACAATAGTGTCTGGACTTGACATAGTTCACTGTTCCTTCATTCCCAATCATCTGGAAATAAACTGAATTTTCTCTAGGTTCTTCTGCAATTTGCAACACTTACAGATAATTGTATCTCAAAAGGGAAAGAGTAATCTGTATGGCTAGAAAGTGTAGTACTGTAAAATAAACAGGGCAAAAAATGTTCACACACATTGATCAGACAGTGTACAGGAGATGGCAGTAATTTACCAGAAACCACACACAGCAATTGCAATCTATTATATACCATCTGCCACTTAGATGGAGGATCAGGAAACCAAGTCCTAACAGTACAGCTTCTGGAGCTGGGCAGTGTTTGTCTTCCCTCCCCTCACGGCCAGTACAAAGGTGAGACACAAGTATAGCCTATATCTGGCTGTCAGAGCACAGCTGCTTGAGTGCCCTTAGGAAAGGAAGGAAGGACATGACTACCTCCCTCTTGTCAAATTAGGGGAGTACCCTGAGGTCACTATCACTTAAAAGAAAAGTCTTCAGTTTCTCAGGTGCCAGATCAGCTGAGATGGAGCACACATCTAAAAGCATAGCCAAGGACCACTCCTGGTCAGCCCATTCAAAGACTTGAGTTCAGGCCTGAAAGGGCAAATGTATTCCATAGCAACACAACACTTGAGCTAATCAGTTCTGATCCCTGGTAAGCGATGATTTCATGCAGGTTATGTCACTGGGGTGCAGAATGCCCAAGTATGGTTATCTGTTCCTATTCAGGGACTAGATCGGTTGTCTGACCCTGCCAGGGTTCTTTCTGATGTGCTCCCCTACCATTAGGATAAGGTTTTTATCTTGAATGTACACCTACAAAACCCTTGACTCCACCTAATGGTTCCCAGGATAAACTTTGCCTCTTTTCTGCAATACTCAATCTTGAATTTTTAAATAGCACTACCTGCTCCAGAATATGCTCCCAGAGATCTTCTGCATCTCACCAAGTATGGCTAGCAAGAGAGATGACTTACCACAGCCAACCTGCCCTACAATCATTGTTAGCTGACCTGTGAGAGAAGAAAGCATATATAAAAATCTGATTTACCAAATGCTCACAGAAAAACAACTTATTTTGTATACCTGATGCCATTTTGTACCTTGAGGGATGCGGATATCAATGTTGGACAATGCTGGAGGACCTTCAGGTGTCCAAGTGAAAAATCCATTTGTGATCTATACCAATATGGAAGGAAAAAAGAAACACAGAACCAGCTTTAGAGCTCACTTAATTTTTTCAACATCACAGGCACTTCTGTTTTCATCACATTGGGTCCAGGAACAGTCAACCTTTGCAGAAAACAGGCAAATGACAGGTTTTGTAAAGGCTTATATTCTGATGTGCAAGAACCTCTGGACTCAAACAAGCACAACAACTATGAAATTATGAGAAATTCCTTCAGGAAAAAAATAAGTTTCTGTTTAGGGTTTCTTCTGTTTTGTTATTTGTAAGGTGGGCACCTCAAAACCAGGAAATGATTATGACATGATTAAATTATGTACAGTTACAGTTTGCTCTCTGCTGAGCACCGAATGTCACCCTAAACACTGCAGCATATAAAGAAATTACTCAGCCCAAATCCCAAGTAGATTTTGCAGAACTTGTCACAGAACTTAGATGTTTTTGCCTTTTACAGTATTTTCCTTTATATTTCAGATATTGACTCACAGCTAATCTAGACTTTGCTAGATACAGAAATCTTTTCCCTGAAAAAGACCAAAAACAGAAAGCAAAACCTGCTCAGGACTTCAAGTGGAAGTGATTTCCATGAATACTGTGAAAAATCAGAAAGGTGAAACAATTTTATAAGGTCTATATTTATATAGAATGATCTTCTCACACTTTTTCAAAGTCATTGAAGCCTTAAAAGCCTTTCAGCAACTCAAGGTACATTTTTTGATCTGAGAAGAGTAGAATGGGGCACCTTTATCCTACTGTGGAGAGATTAAAAAAAAAAAAAAAAAAAAAGGTAATTCTTGGGAAAAGTAGAGCAAAAGAAAGCACAGTGTTCCTCCCTTTAGATTACCAAAGGCTGCCAGAGGACCCTCTTTTTAAAAATGCCTCTTCGTTGGCAATGAGCTGCAGGCCTAGGTGCCACTGGTGACAAGGATGTAAGCAGATGAAGTCAAAGATTACAGCTGGCCCTGGCTTTCTGTTTAAGACAGAGGTTACTGCTGTGGGCTCTCCTTTGAGACAAACTCCTTTGTTCTCACTCCAGGCAGTCTGCCACTCCTACATCATCCTCCCCAAAACCCTCTCTCTCACATTCCTCTTACTTTCCTGCACGTCTTCTCAAGAAGGATACTGCACCAAAGCAGCATGTCAGATCACAGCCTCTGAAAACCTCTGAAAGTACTGCCATTTGTCCTACTTAGTCCCATGAAACTGAATTATTCATTCTCTTGTGCCGGAAATGCAAATGTAGTAGACTGACTAAATAAACAGAATCACCAGAACAGCCATCAAGATTCTTGTTACTTCTGTCCATCTCTATAGCAAAGCAAGAGCATCAGTCTTCAAAGTGGTATGGGTAATTTTAATTTTTTTCTTCATGAGAACATTGCTAATAACTTAAACAATTCAAATAGAAAACTGGTGAGTGAAATCTAGAGGAATACACACAGCTAATCATAACACACAGGTCAGTAATCAGTTGTTAAAATGGAAGATATTGAGAAGAACGGTGAGGGTTAATCTCTGACATGAGCACAAGTGTCTGACAGTTCATGTCAAATCTTGGTTCTTGAATTTGAAACTGCCAACAGAATACAAAAGTAACTATTAGTGAGCTAGAAGTAAGTGCTATTAAAGTGACCTTCATATCACCTTTACACAGAAATCATCTGCTTCTGTGATGTTAATTGGTCTTCTCATGTGAGAGCTGTAATTGTTCCAGTCCTCCCTGGCAGGCCTCTTGCGGTTAACAACTTTGAGTGGCTGTGTAAAATCAAGGAGACAGAAATAAGCTGTAATTGGTGGCAGTACCAGCAAAATGTCCTAAACACAAACAACCATGTTATGACATACACAGTTCAGAGTGCTAAAAAGTTTTTGCAATTGCAGGAAATAACTGTTAGAAGATGGAAAGGTTAAAAAATAAAAATAAAAATAAGTATTCTGGGCACAGATGACTCCGGCCACTTCATCTGCAGGTAAACAGCATTACTCACCACTGCCTGGTATTTGCTGTGATTATCTGCACTTCTCAGCTCAGATTTATCATGCTCTTCTCCAATTTCTTCACTGGACAGGAATTCACTCAGTTTCTGCACACTGAAAAGACAGAATCACACCTTAATGTGGATGCAAAACTTCTGTATATTATAGAGCATCCCCTTTAGTACTTCAGCCACTGCCTGCTGTGCAGCTTGTTTGCTTTCATTTTGTTATAGGTATATGAAAACTTGCAATAAGAAGGTACTGCTACAGTATTTTAATGGTTTGTGTAGATGCTTCCTAAGTCTTGTCTTTTCTGTACCACCAGAAAGATTACATAAAAGGTTTTTTCAGGCATTGGGTTACAGTAGTAGCTCCTTCTGAAGCTACATGCTTAGAGCAGAATTAATGTTACCTATGTTACTGAAGGGTGGCACAGTCAGTTCTGCTGACCGGCCTTATGAACACTAGCAGCCTGATGACATCTGTACATGGTGAGACAAATCCAACCAGCTATGGTGAAATACAAAGTGTATAAGGTAATAAAAAGGAATATATCATAACAGAGCAGCATTCAACAGATGAGGCATTAAAAGGAATCCTGACAACCAGCAACAAAGGAGATGGCATTAAATCTTCACAAGCTGCTGAAGATTTAATTAGGTAAGAGATAATGTCCCTTTATTATGACATTTAACAGATCATGGCATCGATTTTATCTCTGTACCTGACTTTATAAAATGTGTATCTGATCTACTCTCAGGGACAGCAAATGAAATTTGCAAAGGAAGTGGACTGAATCATAAACTCAAGATCAAAGGGGCTCAATTAGCTGGAAATAAGTTAACTATCACTCTCCAAAATGCTAAAGTTGCAGAAGGTCTTTAAGTTCCTAAAAATAAATGTACAGACAAGGACTGAAAAAATTGATTTCAATATTTAGCCTTAGGCTAATTGGGAAGAAAGAGTCAAATGATGCTTCTGTAGCATAGTGATATGTAGCTATCTGCTAATATAGAAATCTTAAAATTTAAAACCAGTAATATTTTTTAATAAAAGCATTTATTTTGCATTCCACTGCCAGGAATTTCTTATTCAGAAGGAAACTTACTCTCCTCTAAGAACTTCATGAGATACCCAACTGGTGTGAAAGCAGTGCTTAGACTAAAGCATTAGAGCACTGCAGACCCTCTGTCAGTATTTGTCCTGCAAGTAGAGATGGAAGCCACCTGAGGACTCCCTAGGAGAGAACTGGCTCTACAACTTTCCTGACAACCTGCCTGCTTGCGAGTGACAGCAGAGTGAAGTAAATTTAGCTATAGCAGGTACTACAGTCTAAGCAACTGAAAAGGAGGAGAGTAACTACTTGGAGTGGGGCAAGAAGCACAACAATTAATTCAGTCTTCATGCTGAACCACAATTCCTTAATGGGAAGGTCTGTTATCTCAAAGGAAGAAATTAGAAGCTCCAGCAAATGATGGTTTAGATGCTGAATATATAGAGAGTTGGTATGCAGCTGCACCCACATCTCTATAGGAGACTTAGTCCCACATTAGAATAATTGCTCTGAAGGTATACAGAGCAGATAAAGAAGTCCCCTGTCTGTCTGCTCCAGGAGGAAGAAGACAGCAAACCACGCATACCCAAACAAGATCATGTCTTTATTAAGCCATTCAATAGTTTGATTTTGCTTTTTGGTCTCTGGTTGTGTATCTCCCTGCCCAATGCTCTGCTTCTGGAATCACTGCTTCTGTGGCACTTACTGAAAAAAACACAGTACAGCTATTAGAAAATCTTCTGCTAGAGACAGCAACTTCCACTTCAGAATAACACACTGTTAAACACTCTTAAAGAATAAAAAAAAGATGTTCTCTGCAGAGCTCTCAGTGACATTGCAATTTCACTAGTATTCCAATATCTCCAAGTGGGAGCTTACTCTTAAGCCACAAAATAGATGCATTGATTAACACAGGGTTATTTGCACAGCTGACTGAAAAAGTGGTTTCATATTAAATCCAGTAAGATACACAATGCCACTCTTGCTACTTGACCTTTGCTGATGGAAAACTGTGCACACTTTGTCCTTGAAGGCCTTGAGCTTGAGAAATCCATCAACTGGCTGCTCAGCTTTAACTTTCAGTGACACAAACACTCCATTCTAAACCAAAATTTTCAAAGAGATAACAGAATTTTTCACCTTCCTAAAGACTTTCAACAGTTCCCACTCTCAGATGCAAACAATCTAGCCCTGTAGATGGTCTCAGGGGTGAAAGTCTGCAGGACCCCTACATGGAACAGAAGTTTTAAATCTGTTTTACTATAGGGATTAATCACACAGTTCTGATAGTGTCAATGACAATCTTTGCAATTGGGCACATTGAAGATACTGACAAGCTTATTTGTGGAGAATACTGTCCTTATTAGCACCTGTCATCAGAGACTGTAGCCAATATTAACAGAATCCTCTTAGTGTCCTTCACATGCTGTTTTCACTGCTGGATCATCTGCTTCACTTAGTTTCTCCTGTAGTCACAGAAAGGAACTGTCTTGTATGCTTGCTAAAATCCAATTACAATATATCAAGCTAAAGAAAGTCAGTGTTCTTCAGAGTTAGGTTACCTTTACCTGATCTTACTGCTCAGCTATTTATTAGCAGAAAGGTTTAACAGTAGGGCACACTTACAGCAAGCAAACATTAGTTGTGCTCAGTTGGCAGAAACACAGCTTTCTAATAGCTGTCTGCTTCACGTGTTTGCATGTGTTGAAAATATCCGGGGCCTCCTTCCAAAACATTGCACCAAAGGATGGAGTACTCAGAAGCCACATCTAGAGTACCACCTGCAGCACTGTGGAGCAGTGCACTCTGGAACAGTGCTGGGTTACTGTGATATAGCCAGCCAGGAAGACAAGGATCCTGTCAACTGTGTTACAGAGTATGAACCCAGGAATTCCTGCCTGCACTACAAGTGGCAGGGGAACAGCCTGTTAACAGGAAGATAACCACAGAATAACACATGAAGAACTCCCAGATAGCAACAATTAACACTTGCTTGATACTAATAATTTAGAATTGCTCCAGCAGCATTAACAGGCACACCAAGACCCACATTTACAAAGAAATCTTCAGAGAAGCCAAACTACATGCCCACTACCAGTGCAGGCCCTCCGATGCTTTGCTGGTTTGCAATCTTAGCATGTGAACTTGCCAAGACTCTAGGGACTACCACAGTGGCTGCAAAAAAATTCATGTCAGATGCCAATGCTCTCAGATGTCACACTTGTAAGGAGAGGACACAGCTGTGGCTTTGCACTGTCAGCGAATTTTGAAACAGCAAGGTCAATCTCAGCCTCCTGCTGCAGTCTTCATCTCCAAGGTGACAATTAAGCAAGGGCTCCAAAGGCAATTAAGCAAGGGCTGGTGTCCAGTATCTGTTCCATGGTTTAGACAAGCTCTTCAGACAGCTATATTGGAGGTCACAAAGAAGTCCTAATAAAGTAAGAAGTCCAGATTGTCTTTTCCTCCCCTATCAGTCAGGTAGAGTTACACTGCATACAAAAAGCGCTAAGAGGCTTTTACACAGATCTGTGGATACTCAGAGCTCCCAGCAAAAGAGCACTGGGAGTTTTTTCTCACCTTTGGAATGCTCAGACTAACATGTTCATAAGAAAGGAAAAATTCAAGTCTGGAGTAGACATTTTGTCATGAACTTACTCTCACACATGAGTTTTGTTTTTTTTTTAAATTTGATTAAGTCTAAGTCTAACTTCCCACCAACAGGCAACCTCTCAGACAGAGAGGTGACGGCTGAGCATAGACCAAGAGATGTATACTGAAACACATGCTTCTGTGATTACCCTGTTCCCTTCTATATGCTTGATGGAAGGAAACCTTTGGGTGATTTGCAAAACTAAATCTTAAGCAAGTTTTGGCTTCCTTTCTTTTTACCACATATACACTGCATGCAGTATCAGTGTAGCTCAGCCCACTCTATTCAATGAGGTATTAGCTGTGGATCACAAAATATTGTCTGTGACAGCTGTATCAGCAAAGAACTTGGCCCACATGCTACAGCCAAGGGAGCCATGCAAGGTAAAAAGCTGGGAAGCAATTTACAACAACACAGAAATAATCATCATATTATTCCTAAACTTAACAACTATAGAATGAGCCACAGACACACTCTCAGAAGTCAGAGAGGTGGTAGCAAAGTCTTTTTTACCATTCTCACCTTACTAATGCTTTGACAGTGGATCTGACCACACTGGAGAGCAGGAACAATGGAGACACAAGAATGTGAAATAGGGAGATGGAAGCAAATGCTACAGATGGGGAGAAGTCAGCCTTTGTTGTCAGATGAGCATGGACCACAAATGTCTATAAAGAGACAGGCATCACCATCAGTGTTTTGTCATAAAGAAGGAAATGCACAAACATGTCATATTTCATATGCACTTAAATTTAGATAATCTAAATTATACTCTCTTAACAGTTTAGGGGAGTGCTGTATGCTCCAGGCTGCTTCTGCTCAGGATGACAAGTGGGCGTTTTCCATTCTCTCCCAGAGGAATTGCAAATGGGTAGCAGGTTTGCATCCTGTCCTCCTCTTTCCTCATTTCCACATCACTTATACTTGATAATGCAGTTGTAATTGACACTACTTAGGAAAGTCCATACTTACTATAAGTACAGCTGCAATTGGTATTGCTGCATTCATAAAGACTGTGAAGGAAAACATGTAGGAACATTTAGAAACAATTTCCATTCAGACATGCTAAAAGCTAAAATACTACTAGCGCTGCTTTACAATGGTATTTTCTATGCTTAAAATAGGAAAACCGTACAAGCATCTCCACACAACACATTGCTTTAAAATGCCTACAGTTTACTTCCCTTCATATTATCAGAACAGAACCCAGCGATGCACCCTAAGAAAGATGATTTGAGTGTGAGCTGCCAGCAGCTCACATGTGGCTCAGGTGAGGGGTGCTGCAGTTCTCCATCTCATGACAGGCAGAAAGGCCAAGCTGGTACAAGGTCTGGCAGGTGACTTGAATACCTGATAGCGAAGGGAAAGGAGACCCAGCAGCGGCTACACATATTGGCTCATCCCCCAGCCCTGTGTCAGGACCTTCTAGGAGAGCTATGGCACATGCATCAAGCTGTGACCTACTTCTGGAGTACCACTTCTGGAGTTCACAGCTTTGTTGTTCCCTCAGGTTTCAGAATGCAGCTCAAAGGGTAAGGAAAGATTGGCAGCCCTGTGCTGTACCACTGACAGTTTATTTTTAGGGAGGATTTACTCAGTAACTCCTGCTTCATTAGGACTGGCTACTCTGTGAGTGTCCTTGGGAATTTGGTACAGGTTCTAACTACTCATATGTGGTAGAGTTTGATTTCAGCTAGGTCTTGAGTTATTAAAATGTGTATACTGAACCCTGTAAAACCAAGCATAGGATCAAACATAGGATCCTGTAACATCAAACATAGGACTTCCGTAAAACCAAACACAGGACTAAATGTTACATAGGAGTCATCTTCGCTACAGGTGAGGAATTCACTGGTAAAACTCAAAAGGTGTCACTATTAATTTTGCAGCCCAGCTTTGATTCTCATGGGTGACTTTCATTAAAATTATAGAAAGAGCTAACATGACCAGTTCCAGAGATGTACAAAACAGACCCAGGCACAGGGGTGAGGCAAATGAGATTCAGTTCCTGTGTGGTCCTGAAACTGAATTTTTTTGTTGTCTATCCAATATTTCCCTGAAACTTGTATGTATACTTTCTGTAATCCAATGCAATCTATCCCTCATGAATTGAAATAGCTCCAAACACATTATTTTACTCATGTTAATAGGCAAGTATAGTTATAAAGTATTCCAGAGCTGATTCAACAAAAAAAAGTATATATAACCCTCCCAATTTCTGCTTTCTTACTGTTCTATGAAGTGTGCCTTCCTCTTTCTTAGATTTTTTTTTCTTTAAAAAAATGAAATCATGTTCACGATAATATTAGCAGACACTTCGTGCTGATTATGCCTATCATTCTATTTATATGTGTAGTAAGAAAACTGGGAAATTCTCCTAGATCTATGCTCCCTATACAGTCTGCTCAAGTGCAGGTTTGTAAAGATCAGTGTAATTTCTGCTAAAGAGTGTGAGAAACTCCTAGGTTGACACTATACGAACTCTTTATAAGCCAAAAGTGATACATAACAACACTAAAAAGCTGCATTGGTTTAGCCCAGCAGAGAAACTGATGTACTGTGTCTTGCATGCACATAAATATCAAACATAATACAGACAAAAACACAAATGCATGCAAGAAGTGTTTCAAGAAGCATCGGTATATATTCAGAATTGTTTTTAATAACACAAATACAAACTATGTCAGTATTTCTTTACAGACTAGGCAGTACCCTTGGGATGAATATACCTTTTTGTAGGTGTTAAAAATGATGCTGTGAGGACTTAAAAATCAAATAAGCCTCTACAGCTCCTTCAATCCTACAGCTGAACCTGTGGCTCTGACTATAAATAGCTTTTAACGCCACATGGAGAAATGCAAACAAAGGGAGCCCATCTGTGCTGAGCCAGGTGTATGACCAAGTTTCCAGTCACACCATCTACTCCAGCTAGATTCTGGTTTATGTCAAAACGGAAGCTACTCTCCAGACAGAAAGTTCAGCATCTCCAGAGATGAATTCTGACCTCAGAAGTCACAGAAAGCCTTCGTGTAACATCAGTCAAATTCGGTCAGATCAGGATCTTTCCCTCAGAGTGCATTGCCTTTGTGATCATTTGGCCAGCTGCATCTTTTGGGTGAATGAAATCAAACAATACCAACCAGTCTGCAAGTTATTTTCCTAAGGAACAGCCTTCTTTATTAGCCTAGAAGATATTTGCACAGGTACCTTAGGGCATTTAAATACTTCTCACTGTAAGTTTCTATTCCATTAATATCTTACAGATTACAAAAAAGGGTTCTTCATGATGACTTCACTCATTTTTAAAGTATTACAGATGCTGCATATAGTCTCCTCAAATACAGAGTTCAGTTTGGCGTAGCCTTTTTGAAAGGATGATAAATGCCTTATAGCAGCTTGAAAGATGACATGAGGCAAAAGAATCTGTTCAGGGACTGATGAAATTTCCATGATTTTCATGTTTTACCTTTTTAGGATCTAGGAAGGCTCTTAGGAATCACTTGGGTTTAGAGGGAATCAGAATTTTGAGTGAGAAAGTTTAAGTACCATCTGCTAGAATTTCAGTGCAAAGACAACACATACAACGTGAGTTGCACACTGGATTGTGCAAAATATAGGAGGAAAGAGAAAGAAGCATCAACAAAAGTTTCCACCTGAAAGCTCTGTTAGAAAGGAGAATTTTGCAGGCTGAAGGTACCTTGTCCCTTAAAGGCTTCTCTCCAACTATGTCCTGTGAAGCATTAATCCTGATTTTCTCTTTCAGGCCTATTTTCCATACAGGCAAAAATCTACTCAATTAAATGGGAAGTATCACTAAATGGAAAGTGAGGAGTATGGATCAGAGCCTAAAGCAACTGAAACAATATTAACAGAGAAATGGTAAACTCATTAGCAGCTAATAATGTAGTAGCACTTCAGCTGAACAGTGGATTAGAATGAAGGAAGAGACTTACTGGATATGGAGGTATAAAGGGCAAAAGACTTGAGGCTAGTCATTTCTTTTTGTCTGGTTTCCTCTACGCTGCTGTGGAAGATGTGTTCCCAAGCATAGAGTTTAAGGAGCTTAATGCCTCGAAGCATTTCATTTGTCTTCTTCAATCTCTCATTGGAGTACTCCTGCAAGATTTCCATACGTATTTACTTAAAGACTATAATTAAAGAACTTGTATCACACAAAAATTACATGCAGCCCTTTGTAATCAGTCAGGTGAACTTCACTGGTTCTGCCCACTCAGATATTTTGTTACTGTTCTCCACAAAGGTGAGCTTCCCTAGAGCTCAAGTGAATAGGCAGTCGGTTTGCACTCTTAAATCACATAGCTTGTACTGAACATTTTACTCAGTCAGCTTTCTGATCGCTTGCAATGCAGCCTCTCATGACTGATACCACCCAGCACACTGGCTGGATTTTCAGCAGGCACACTGACAGGGTACAGAGGAGATCAGAACACACAGATAAAGCTGCAACTGGGCACACAACTCTGCCCTGTCAACGTGAAGTGAAATATCGCTGCAGCCTACAAAGCAGCAAGGCCACACTAGCAAGAAGTTGTGATCCTGCAGGCAGCTGAGCAGGGCCAGCTGACTCAGGCACAATAATACACTGCTAGAGTTATACTTCCAGTAAAGCACAACTGGAAGCTATGCTGCTTCCCGTTTTCAGGCTAGCTCGAGGATCTTTGTACTGCACAGTGGAAAAAGTTCTAGCACTGAGTGTGCTGCTCCCATCTGCAGTGATTTCTAGGTAATGCTGACTGCTTGGGTGCTATGGGATGAATGCTGTACACATCCAGAGGGGTGTATACTGTTGATGGGAAGGCATTACTTCTCAAACAGCAAGGTGCACAAATAACTCTCATTACCACCCATGATTTGTGGTGAAAGAGGGTTCAGCAAGTTATCCAGGTTCATATGGCTTGCTTGGCAGTGCAACAGTCACTGAATTTGGGGATAAGGCTCAGAGCAGCTGGGTGTGGTAATTCCTATGAACCAAGGCAACTTTCTCAGCAGTGATGCAGGCAATTTAAATTATAGACAAGTGAGGGATCAAGCAACAGCTCGGAACTTGGCAGACCCCTAAGCTCCCCAGCTGAGGAGCATGCTGTGGGAGTTAGGGCTGCCTGCTGGTAATTTATATAAATCAGTTTGATAAATTTCCACATCTCTTGATATATCTGGGTGTCTGAGTTTGGATGCAGCATTTCTACTTCTTTTCCCCTTGGACAGCTTGCCCTGCATGAGTTACTTTATGTGCACCATCTGACTGCACAAAGTCATTTCAGTCCACGATTACTGACAGTGCACATTTGCAAGTTATAAAGGTCTTAAGATTTTTTTTTGCTCTTAGGGAAATACATACTTGTTGAAAAATATAACCTCCCAAACCAGCATCTTTACTGCTTATGTTGATCATGTTTTCACATTCTTGAACGTTACAAAATGTTTGAGAATGGATTCCTGGTCAATATCCAGGGTTAGTTTTGCAATTCCAAACACAGACCAATGCATAATTTCCAGAGGCCTCACTTACATCACGTATGATTTTGAAGACACTTACCAATGTGCTTCTCTGGGCCTGTGAGAGTTTTGTGGCTACAAAGTACTGAACAGGTGCAAGGACTATGATTACTGCTGCTCCAATTAAGGCACTGATTCCAAGAAGGTAGTAGAGCAGAAGAACTCCTACAATTATCTATTTGGAGAAAAGAAAGTGAAAGGAAGGCTTGGGATAACTTCAATTTGTGTATGCAATACAAAGAGCAATCACAGGGTAACCGGATGGCACATTTAAACCCAACAGCCACTGCAGCTAACTCTGCCCCCAAACATCATACATTCTGCATCATTGGCACAGTGGAGTTTGATCATTCTGCCAGAGGACCAAAAAGGGATGTCATAAATCCTATCAATAAGAATCTTCACTTCAAATAAACTCTAACTTGCATGGAATTGTTTTAAGGAGGCTCTGTACCAGACTGGCCATGACTTAAAAAAAGGTTAGCGAAACAGCTTAAGAAAGAACGGTTTGTCTTTGGGGACATAGCCTGGATGGAAAGGATTCCTGTAAGCAGCTCGATAAATGCAAACAAGATATAGAAGCCACCAAGTGTTAATTACCGCTATTCTAATGACTGACTCCTGAACAATCTGGAGCACCCACACTCTACGTATTTATCCACTTAAGCCAATAGATTAATCAGAAGACAGTGATAGAAAGTTAATTTCATACATCATTTCCCTTAATTAAAGAAAGGATAAATTGAGTATTTCCTTAATGCATTATCTACTCTCTTGCTATATTTACATACTCTCAATCTTCATAGAAACACTTCCTTCCATCATTTTGAAGCTCAGTAGTCATAAGCCCATCCATTCCCACACATATGTATGAGAACTGGGTGTTTCCATGAAGGAAAACAAAGTCCTTAGTTTCCACGTTTCCATTTTGACATTTTCATGAATTTAAGGCACACCATGAAAATTCAGATTTAATTTTTTCCTTAACAATCCTTTGATGCCTCTTTGCAGGTTAATTAAACTAAAATGGAACTCTTCAAAATGAGTCACAGTATTTACTTAAATATGCAGTAACACAAAGGTAAAGTCCTATTGTATACACACCACAAATCTAGTATGAGGAAAGCCTAAACTGTAAATTGATTTTTTTTTTTTTTTTTTTTTAGTGATGAATACATGAGAAATCTGCTTCTATCTGGAGTCAGGAAATCCATGAGTATACATGAAGCCAAAGAAAATCTGCAACAGCTCTGTCAGATAGCCCTGGCAGAGCTAGGCAGAGCTCTCTTCCAGAACATGAAATGGTCTTGTTCTTTACAGATCAAGATACTCCTTCCCAAATGCTCCTTCATGGGCAGGCAATCTAGATGCTCAAATACAGGAAAGAACAGAACAGCACACAGAGATGTTTAAAACTACAAAGTCAACACAGAACACTGAACCCTGCTTTCCACCACTACTGGTTGATTGTCAAGGACGTTATGGGGCTGGCTGGGTCTAGAAACAGAGCCTCAGCTTCTCACACATACAGGGGGAAGCTGTTCCAGCTGTTAGATCCTGAGGGAGGAGCTACTAGCTTGCAGCTGCTTCCAACCCCTTCCCATCCTGCCTATTGAAAGGTTCAGTCTTTGCTATAAAAATTCTTTTCCATTATATTGCAAATAGGGCCAAACTTGTCAGGTATGGGCCAAGAAAATACATTCTCAGTTTAATTATGTGAATACTTGTATCTGAAAAATGCTGAAATCTGTAAGCATCATTGCAAGTAGTTCTATATTTATCATACTGCACACTACACAGGCAAGAATAAACAGTACATAGCTAATATCTGAACTGCTGGAGGACAGCATCTGGCAGATGGGAAGGCTCTCATTAACATTTCTGAGATGGTAATGACAATTTTTTAGAAAACTAATGAAACACTTTGCTACCCTTTCATCAAAATTCCAAAGCTCTTACCTGCCAGAGATATATCATGAGTAAGATATTCACCAATAGCTCTAGTTAGTCTGTCTTGATTATTTACGTAAAGGTAGCAAATATTTTCAGCCAGAAACTGCTTTATAGCCAGTTTTGAAATAGACAAATGGCCTTTCATTCCAACTGTAAGCTATCCTTGCCAATGAACCAGAGATGAGAATACAGGATTTTTTAATAATCACAATGAAACCAAAAAGGGTGTTTATGAAATGCAAGCAGGGGAAAAGCCTTTATAGGGCCTCATTTTGCTCCCAGGGTTTGAGCCAAGCCTACTGAGGGCATCTTTCAATTTATGGACATCCTCAGGCCTCTTTTCATACATTTCAATGGCCTTCAAACAGTAACTTAAGGCAATGATAAAGCTCCTATTGATTCCAGTCAGAGTAAAGATGGAGCTCAAATTATCTGTTCTGTATAGAAATCCTAACTTGTCATGAATGGCTAGTTCTTCAAAGTCAGGGATAATTACAGAATCCACAGCAGAAGCTGAAATGCTGATTGTTCAGTCAAAAGCTACAGAACAATTAAAACCTTGTTTTGACTAATAATGAAGCTTGTTCAGCTTTTTATTAGCCACCTCTTAAGCACCCAGTAATTGCTGTCACTGCCTCCTAAAACAAGGTATTGAATGATCGTTGTGGAAACATGTTTTGGAGAAACGTTTGTGCCCACCACGACTCACTGATCTGTGCCTTGCAACGTGTGCACCTTCAACAAAACAGGAGCATGCTTTGGCACTGATTGTCCTGACCTGCTAGAGAGCAGGGTGAGTTCTAATGCAAATACAAGCATACATTCAGAAAAAACTTTGAGTCCGTGACTTCTGGCACTTTAGAGCAAAGTGTTAGAGAATACGCAATGAATTTGGCTTAACTCTCACTTGCACTAAGGCTCTCACCACCTGGCGCTGCCAGAGCAGTCTTACAAAAGAATGCAGGAAATGGGTACCTCTCACAGCCTGTTTTACTAACAGACTTACAGTGGGACTAAGCCTAGCACTATTTATACCCTAGAAGTTATCATTAAAGGGGCAGGCTCTTCTTAAGGCCACACAGAAATATCATTTTAGCAGCATACAATCACCGACTGCTTACTGCAGGGTGCTTCTAGCCAACGGACAAAAAATACTCTGATAACTGAATTGCTAACAAACTGCCAACCTGTAAACATATTTAATGTAATATTTCATACAATTTTTTTTTATTACAGTTGTCTATTCTTTTACAATTAGGCATCATAGCACATCTTCCGTGATCATTGTGAGTTTTCCCCCCCACTTTAAAATAATCTGATTCCCACTTTTCCCCCCTCTATAATTTCAAGAAAACCATACTGATGCTAAAAAAAAAAAAAATACTGTTTCCTTCTGATAATTCCTGTATCCAGCAGCCTTTTCTAAATACTACTAAGTAAAATGTTTTTAACTGGCATATAAACCTCTCCAGAGTAGATCAGGAATACTAGTTTATATCCTGCTGCCGTTACTCCTGCACAAGAGAGAAACAAATGGATTTCTGCTGTGTGAATGCAGCCACACTATGACCTGTATGACTACAAGCACTCAGAATCTTAATATTTTAACAACTATAATTACATACAGCTCTCGCATGAAGACAAACCCTGGGCATGAAAGCACAGTTAAAAGAAGCCATCAGTTAGTTAGTAAGAAGCCATCAGTTCGTAAGATGCTGACTGGTTACATCTTAACATGTTCAGTATCCTGATTTGAAGCTTTACACAACTCTCCTAGGAGTCAGAAAGTTTTACCAGAGATTCAGACAGATTTGTTTTTCCTCCAGGTCCTACTGCATTCTTGGAAGCAATGTACCCCTCACTAGCACAGAGATACTAAAAGACATATGGTACCACAGTAGATTTCAAGCATACAGCAAAAATGTGAGGACTGTAAGTATTTCAGGAAGACACTAACTGGTTTTCCAAAGAACAAATACTCCCCATAGGCAGAGACTGTGTGAGAGGACACAAGATGCATTCAAGAACTCACTGTCTTTGACAGGAACCTTCATTCCTGGGTAGATAACTTGCAGCTTTCTAACTTCCATGCCAGCCAAACCAGGCTTTGCATAATGCTGGAATCAGACCACCTTTGTGACAGGAACACAGTGGGATTTTCATCATGTTTTTAAAATGAATTTTAAAAAATGAATGGGTTTGAAATGACTTTTAGAAAACACTGTGTGAATTTAAACTCTGTTGCCTCTTTCGTCTGTATTTACTGCTAGCACTGAAGCATCCACAACAACACTCACAGCAGATGGAAGAAAGCAGAAGCTGTGTGTTTTATTTATTGTCAATTTTCTCATGAAATTCCTAAATGGAAGTGCAGCAGGCTTCTATGGTTTTAAGTACTGGCTCTCCCAAAGCAATTTGCAGTTGCCCACTGTTTCAGTAAGGGTAAGCTTTGAAAAATGATTTAAGGTTATACTGAGATTGCTCTGACCTCTTTCTACTCTATGTCTTCTCTACCCTTTTACTAGCGTAAACCTACATTAATGCTGTGGCCATTCAGTGAGACTGACCACTTCAGAGACTCAGAGGAATGCTAATTCACTGAAAAAAGCCTAGCTTTGATCAGTCTTTCAGTAGCTCCACAAGTTCATGTGACACAATGCACAATATAGAGAACTGGAACAATGAAGTTGGTAAAAACACCATGTTTCTACGTTGGACACTGCCTACAAACTCCTGTTTAGTAGGGCAACAGACTTAGGTTTATTTTAATCTATCAAAAAAGTACCCTCTGAGCTAGGACTCTGCTTTCTTTGCATTGAAGACTCAGTAAGACACAGTGTATTTCACTGGGCATTACAAATGTTCTGAGGCTACAGGACAGGGAACCAAAAGTCACCAGGGGATTGAGCACAACTCAGAACAGTGATTTGCCACGTCACAGATGTGGGAAAGGAGACTGAAGAGAGTAGTATTTAGAGACAGGAGATGAAAGACACCAAAGATAAAGTAGCAAACATTTCATATAACAAATAAATCTGTGGAATTTTATGTGCTAGAATGTGATGGTTTGAAACTGTCTTTTTAATTTTTTACCTTGCAAAGTTCAAAACAGAGAAAGTGAAAGAATGTAAATAAGTCACTATTGGGTGTAAGAAAACAAAATCCTGATTGTTCTAAACACTTCCATTGGATAGATAGAAATGTTTAAGAACTATTACCCAAAACAAAGTGGGCACTCTGCACATTCTGCGTTCGGCAGTGGGGGCAGTTGCTGGGCTGTCTGGCTGCTGTTTCTTCTTCTTCTCTTCTGGCAGAAGATAACACACTGACCTTGGCAGCTAAGTTAACAACTTTCTACTCTAACTAACTCTGCTTTCTGTCCAAGGGGGGTCTGGGAGGGAAGCTCCTGGGAGAGAGAGGCCCCTTTGGGAGGGTCCCCTTTGGGGGGAAGCAAAGGGAGCTTGGTTGTGCTTTTCTGTTGATTGTATATATATGTAAATGTTGTGAATTTTGTATGTGAATTTTGTATATTTGTACATATTCATTGCATTTCATCATAGATTGTAGATTCTGCTTTGTAAATACAGCTTTCATTTGCTTCCAGGCTGGGCTAGCCTGGTTATTGTCAGTGAGGGGGGGAATTTCAGCTCACACTGACACAGTGATCCATGAGGCAGCAATAGTTTGAAGGGATGTCCAAAGGATCAACTCTAAGCAATCATTTTTTAATGAACTGCTATTTCTTTTGCTTCTGCTGGGATTCAGGAGACAAATGACTGCAATACATTGCAGTTAACTTCCCTGAAGGAATAAATGCACTGAAATAGCACAACTTGCTGCATCCTCCAAGATCTCATGAAAATGCAAAGCACGTTTGGCAGCCCTCAAGATCCTAATGCAACCCCAAATACCTAGAGTCCTGTCACAGATGTGGAGCATATTACATACAGAGTTTATAGATATTATTAACAGCTTGAATGTGGTTTAAAGTTATTCTTTCACTTCTTCAATATGCCTACCTTCATAAAATTGATAAGCAATCAATCACTACAGACTGAGGCACTTTAATAACAAAAGCACGCTCTACTCTTACCTGTACTGGCATAGCCCAAAGGTTAGGGCAGAGGAAAAAGAACCACATCAGCTGATTTGTGTCTATGGCAACCAGGTTACAGATCTGGCCTGCAGTCATCTCCCCCATAGACATGTTAGAGGTTGAAAGCTGCATTATCTTATTGTATATTTTTGTCTGGAAGAGAGATCAAAATGTGTTAACATTCAGAAATAAAATAGGATTTCCGGCTCCATCTAAAACACAGGTGTAGTTCAGCATGCAAAGAGAAACCAACGTTCCCAGTAACTTGAATGAAGAGCTTAAGGCTTGGCTTCCTGTGTTACGATGACAATTTTAAGCTGGGCAAATACTGTCTTCGTATTTGCCCAGAAAGGGCACAGTGCAGTTAGGTACACGATGGCTGTCTCAGCACTCCATTTTTGCAACTCTGCAAATCAGCAAGAGAATGAAACCTTTACTGTCCAAAAGGCCCCAAAACCTGTATTTACTATGACTGATACCTCCAGCTTCTCATTGCTGTAACTAGTGCTAATAGAACTACACATCACTACATTCAATATATTATAATCCTTCTTGATTTTTTTTGGCAATTGATTCAGGTCTCATCCAGCCTCAAGACCACAGTCCTGGCTGAGAACATTGACACATTTTGGCTAGAGAGCTCAGCCACGCTACAAAGTTTATTTCACAGACAACTAACGTGACAGGTCCTGTACTGACTTAAGTAGTTATGTCAGCGCAGAATCAAGCACCATTTATGACAATAACTTAATACACAATAATCAAAGCATATTTTTACCAGCTGGTTAGGGAAAAAGCTACACAGAGCTGCTTTGCAGTCATGAGACTCAGTTGACAGGAGCCACTCTGACTCGGTAAGTGTCTTTGGAACAAGTGCCAACTATTCATTGTGAAGCATGAAGTCATACAGGGCTTGCTAAACAGGTGCAGTTTTACACAGGGGAGAAAAGAAGATAGAAGATTTAAAGAAAATTGAAACATTATAGGAAAAAAGTGTATAAAAATACTGGCACTGAGACTGCCATGAATACTGATTCTGCTGTTTAGAGTGATGGCTACACTGTTCAGTTTGAATGGTCTGACTGCTTGTGTTATCTGGGCCTCAGAGTAATATCCAGAGCAGAGAACAGAAAGCTGTTCTTAAACAAAAGCAGTGTATCCATATTTTCCAAACAATACCCCTTTTACACTTGGTGTAGTCCATATGTTTTTTGGTTAGTTGCATCTCTTCTGCTAGATACAAGACATACAATTTTTTAATGCATATCTTGGATCAAATTTTTCTTCTTTAGGAATTTTCTACTTCACTCTATTAAGGGAAAACCAATGGATGGAATCAAGAAGTCTGGCAGCTGACAACTGTCTCCAAGTGTACAATCAAAAGAGGATCAAACAATTACAGTGCTATTGAAAGCATCCATCCATCACACAGACTCTCACAGGATACATGTAGTTCAGGGGATAAATAGCATAACTTAAGGCTGGCTTTGAAGCTGTCAGAGGGTAGATTTCAGCCAGTGCACTTGGCAATATCACATTGTAATCTTACCCCTAATGCTCTCATTTCCAGGCACAGAGCTCTGTATACCATGTAAAGCTTTGATCTGCTGTCCACAGTTCTACAGTGATTTTGGACTCCATTTTACCAATCTTACTTCTGTTCAGTAATTACAGACTCTGCAACACCTGGTAGATTTTGTGGCAAGACCCACGGAATAAGACACTACTTCATATATTGGGAATACAACACAACCTTGTCCCAGGTACACTTCCAAGAGTATTTTAAAGCACAGGGTGTTACAAAGATTCACCTTTGAGACAGAAGAGGTGTAGTCACAACCTAAACTCTTTCAAAAGTTACATTCAGCTTTACTGCCAGCAAATTTCTGCCCAAAGGTAATAAGAAATACAGCATTAAGATATTACAGACAAATGTTTATATAAGATCATCAAAGAAGCTGCAGAGGAAAGAGAATGCAGGCCTAAGATAACGCAGTCTTTAATGACAATGGTTACATGCAACACATTTTATGAGAGATGCATTTTGGAATTTAAAAACTCTAATTGGTATTTACAAATAGACATGATGGTACTAAAATAGATTAATTAATAATAATTACTAATTACTTAATATCGGCTACCTGTATTGCACCTCTCAAGTTGATTCCTGTTTCAATAGCAACATAGTATGATGCTTGGAGAAATGTCCTTTGCAAGAGAAGGGCAAAAAACAGGAGTACAGCCAAAACATAAGCATTGGACAGGAACTCTTGAGACGAAATAAAGAAAACACCAAGGATTTTAGTCTATAAAACCAAAAAAAAAAAAAAAAAAGGTAGAAATCAGATGCAATGGTAGTTTAGTTACCAGCTTTGCACAATTAATTAGAGACAGCTACAGTTTATTACCTTGAAAGTGCTCCCAACCTTACCCCAAACCTCACAGTTCAAGGGAACAGACTTATAATGTGCCAACTCAGTAAGCTTTACTTAAATGCAGAATGACAACTATAAGATTTCTGATGTCCTTCCAAAATGCTAGGACACTTTGAGTAACTCCATATGGTCATTGCTAAAGGATGTGCACTACACACTGACCAGCAGACATCCTTTCAGACATACGAGTCTCCTTATTTTAGCACTTCAAGTTAGTGAACACTAAAATGACCCTCACAACCTGCTGAAAACCCTTCCTTTCAACTCCTGGAACTACATGCTGTTTTGTTTTGCAATGTCTTGTTTTGCAATTTTACTTATGGTCATCACCTCCAGCAAGTTCACCAAAGTGCATTTTGAAGCATGTTTGTAGCTTGCTGGGAAAGCAGTGCATTTATGTTAGATCACATTTGACAAGTTGACACTTTAGATGCCACAACTAGTTGTGAGACTAGCTTTCCTTGTGAAGCTTTATGGAACTAAAATGCCTCTGATCTTCCTTGGCTGCCTATCCTTCTACCCTTGGCTCCTTCAAAACTTTGCTTATAATGCCATTAAAGCCAAAATGAGGAAGACACCTCTTTCCACTCCCTCTCAGGGCTTCTTATCATTTACACTCTAGCTGTGTTCTTTGCTTCACACATTTCTTCTGGCCTACATAGTCCCTTTGCTGTTGCTGATTTCAAGGCTGATATAACATTTATTAAACTGTATTTCACAAACTCTGTTTGTGCAAGTTATTAGATCTGATCTGCACCTTGCAGTTAACTGCTTCTAGAAATCCTACATGACAAGTTAATGTAGAGACTAAACTTATTTTAAATAATGGGGTTTGGTGCAAAATTTGAATGTGCTGTCAGCAGATACTCCGAATACTGGAACTGCTAATCCTAATGTTGTAATATGGAAGATGCTACAAGCAAAATATAAAGGTTATCATTCTGTCAGTCTCTTCTTCAGTGTGAAATGATTAACACTCAGAGACATTCATGTCATAAGAATGTTCCGGGGTGACCATAAATACTGATGCTGGAGTTATAAATAAAAAGGAAGAGCGTGACAGAATTTAAGATGCTGTCGTGCTCTACGGCAGTTAATACTGCCTGTGACACCCATGGGATCTCAGAGTTCCAGCTCCATGGTAGTTTATATCTATCACAAAGGCCCTGAAGATTAGAGCAAATATTCTATCTTAGGATTTATCTCTTTGCCTTCAGTTTCATAAACAAATTGTGCTTGGAACACACAGTTGACTCATTTCAACATCTCCTCAACCTAAACTATTTAAAATTAAGAATTGTCACTAAGAGATGAATAGAAGATGCTCCCCATTCTACTTGCACCTTACTTTGTTTGCCCAATTCTATCCCACTGTATGGCAAGTCTTTCCAACATTCTCAAACTCAGCAGCACATCTGACACCAATGTTTCCTCCACCTTATCTTTTCTTCCTAAGACAGCATTTTAGAAGGCCTTCCTCACACCTATGTGGCTCTCAGGAGCAAACAATTAATAAGGTGAAGTTCTCCTTTTTTGAGTGATTACAAATAAGGATGTAACACTCCTATCAGTAGAGAGGGTGCATCTTTTTCCAGAGTAGACCCCGTTGGCTAGCTATGTGGGAGTTTGCCTGAACAACCCAGTCTGGTTAAAGGTGGTTTGAACAGAAAGCCTTCATGCATTTCAGAAAGATTTTTCATCTAATCCAGCAAAAGCAATTTTCAAACGTGAAGGTAATTAGCCTCTTAACAGGAAAACAATGTAATTAGCCTCTTTACAGAAAAGCAATTCACATACGTCAGGCAAAGGTGAAATAGACCTTTAAGTGCCACTCATGGACTATCATCATCAGTGAATACTGCTGTTAGGTGATCCCCTATATGGATCAGACCTGAGCTGTTCTCACAGAGAAGCACCACTGACACTATAATAGGAAAATTAAATAGGATAAGCCATAAACTGTGATTTGGTATAATTTCAGCTAAAGCAGCATTCCAAACAAATCATCAAGAAGCAGACTTCAAAAGCTTCTGCAGTACTTTGCTGCAACATAGCCCTGGAGTCTTAATTTTTTTAATTTCCTGCTTTAACTGGCCTTCATTGAATCTACTTGCTATATTAAAGTTTCCAAATATTAGGATAAGGATTGCAAAATGGATAAACAATTAATTTTAGCCTGAGGCCTTTGTTAAATTTTCTGCAATGCATCTGATGTATTTCAGTATTTACAGTGGATCTAATTCAAAGTGTACTTGAGTTAATGGGTATATTTCCATTAGTGTCAACAGACTTTGAAAATAAAGTCTTATATCAAATAGTAAGTGAGCTGCAGAAATAAACTGATCTTTCTCAAAGAAATTCAGCCTGAGCAACCTGAGCTTATAATGAGAAAATGCTTTCTGAGAGTGTGATATATATTTTTTTAATTAATCAAGAAGTATGGCTGTTTTGTTTTTGGTTTTTTTTTTTTCCCGAGAACATGCATTTCAGTAGCATCTTTTAAAAATAAATGCCATTTGATCTTCCAGAACTAAACTCCCCAAAGACACTGGTGAAAATTCTGTGTCACAGTTAAATTACTTGTCATTTTATTATGATGACCAAAGCCTGCTTTAATTTTTTTAGACATCACTCATTTTTGGAGATGGAAAGCCCAGCCTATTAAAAACACACCTTCTCCTTTCTGAAAAGCACTCAGTCACATGCTTGATTCAGTTTCTTCTCAAGACTGTACACAAAATCCTTGATACTAGTGGGTTTTGGACACTCTTGACCATTATCTTGACCGAGGTAGTTTTCCAGAGTTCAAGTCTGACTAGACGCGTGGGTAACCTGCTTTGCTCCCCATCACACTGCAACAGTGAGTAATACGCAGTACATATTCACTGTCATTCTAGCATTCACAAACGCACCGCAGAGTCACTTTCTATACTGGGGCCATCCATAGTCATAGCATTACTTTTTTGACTCCTCTGTTTTTATGACACTTGGAAGTACCTGTGGGCGGATGGTGTTATTTCCTTTTCCGACATTGTGAACAATCCCAGAGATGCAGAGCGGACCAGCGAACCCAAGCAAGTCAGCCAGTATACGGAACGTGCTGCTGAGAAGTAAGGGTCTTCCAAAAGCACAGCAGAGAGCACGCCAAATTGATCTGGATCCTTGTGGAGATGACGACCTTTTGTTCTGTTCGGAATGAAAAAAACCCAAAATGTAGTAAGGATTATGTTATAACCTCAGGTCTGATAAACGATTGGTACTTTTATTCCTGCTTTAGTTCATTGACAATCAGTTGCAATCTTATGGCTAAAAAAGTACAGGAACCACAATTGTTTCTTTTTCTTTTTTTTTTTTTCTTTTCTTTTCAGAATCAGAACAAAGCATTAATTTGCACTCCTCTCCACATCACAAAAAGAACCATGATTTCATTCCTACCCTTAATAGGGATCAAGTAAGTGTTTTATTTGCGGCTTGCTGAAGGAGAAAGGAAAAAAGAGGGAGGGAATCAACAGGCTTTGTTTTCCTGGGGACACCGAGACTAGAAACCTACTGTCTTTTTAGACAGGATGCAAAAGACTTCTCTTAAAATTCTAAATACACTCCCACCAGGGTATCAAAGAGAATCTGAGCTGATGTAACTTCAGCTCTGAAGTCTCCTACAGACAAACTGTAACTGAAATAACAGAAAAAAGATCATCCTATGACATCTCATTAATATTGACTCTGTAAATGAATGACTCCAGTACCTAATTAGGAAGAACAATGATGGTGTTGAGTGAATACAGTCCATAATTACTTTCCACATCAAAAGAGAGACTACATGGATTTTACACACATGTAACCAGTAACTGTTTGACATGCATGCTTAGATAGAGAAATGACATTATTTGTACAAGGTACAACTGAAGATGTGATCTCTCTATATATGGAAAGCTATGCTAATGGATACTTCACTTGCATCCTGTCTGTTGATAGACCTTTATATCATGTTCACAGCATAAAAAGTAATGAAAAACACAAGCACTGAGTCAGCACAGACATAATTCCCTGCTTTGCCTACCTTCTGTGCTTCAAAGGCTTCATTAAGGCGAATGTAATTGGTCAGAGCTCTCATAGCAATGGGAAGCTTGCCTATGGTTTTCAAGTCTATTGGTTTTTTATGGGCAGTTTTGATGAATGTATTCATCCACCAGTACGTTCCTTTGGATAACAGATTCACAAAAGGCTGTAAGAATCGAACGCCAAGGTCCTGGAGGTCCTCAGGAGGTTTAACTTCTTTGGGAGTTTTGAAGAAAACATACCTCTGAAATTCAGAAAAATACAAAAAATACCCAATGTATCACGCTAAACACATGGAAAATGAAAGTTCATTTGCATTAGTGCAGTAAAATAACTATCACCTTACATTTCAAGAAGCACAGCCCCCCCAGTTCCAGAGAGTGCACCATAGAACACAGTAGCTTAGGCCCAGCCCTGTGGTTTTCACAGTCACTCACCCTCCCCACCATGCTGCCTCACCTGTAATTAGCTAAGAACATGAAGCCACCTAAGCTGGCCTCAACAGGTTTGGGAAAGCACTGCACTAGAGGCTGCATATGGCACTAGCAAATGTTTTTGGTAGCATTTAAGCCACTGAGAGCAAGGGCAGACTGATGAGGATTTGCTATTGTCAAGATAAAACTTTTTTCAGACATTATTTGGGAATGCAAAGCCAAGCCTCTTAAAAGTAAACCTTTTCCTTCTGAAAAGTACTCAGTCATTCAATACCTGACTGCCCCTAAATCCTTTTAATCTTAGTAGGATTTCTGGATATACTTCAGTGATATCTTTTCTCCAACCATATTATTCTCCAAATAATGCACAGATCCTAGAAAAAATGCTGATGAGTTGGGAAAGGCTGTCTAGAAGAACAATGGGAACAGTGGAAGGAAGATAGGCAATACAGCTGGGAGTGAAAGTCAAACAAGCCAAACTTCTGTCTTCTGGTAGAAGATGGGGGAAGGTAAGAGAAAAAAAGGTGAGGCTAACATCTGTTTCTGCTGGCACAGAGGCCTTAACCCTTATTTTCTCCCACCTCTGCAGCAGCCAGCTCTCCATGCACCCCAATCCCTTCCTCCTCCAGCTGTAGCAACAAACCTGGCTCTCCAAACTCTGCCAAAGACACAATAGGCAGTAAAAAAAACCATACTGCTCAGTAGAAAGAGTTCATATACTGATGTGAGAGAAGCCAAAAGAAAGTTTCCATAGAAAAGTTTCATTTCCTCCTGAGACCAAGTTTAATTTGTGCACACAGTCAAGTGATGGACAGGTGAAAGGAAGAACTTCAGTATTTATATATCCATCAGTCTCCAAAGCTATTTCTCATTTTGGATGATAACCACAGAAGTAAACAATATACATATATAGCTGGGAGGTTTCATAGCAGTCCCAGTTTCTCCAGTAAATCACTTATTGTGGTTGTCTCCTAGAGAGATGTTATTTGTGTGTCTGAGATATTCTCTGATAGAGCAGATGATTCCTTTCACCCATACTTTCCTTGCATCAGAAATACTTGGTTCTGATGACTGAAACTGTAAATTGTAATAGACATTTTTAAATAGAACTTGAACAGGTGAAATTCATCTTAATTTAACTACAATGGATTCTGGCATTTTTTGAAATTATGGATTCATCTGGCCTAATGAAATTATGTTAGCCTTTGACTCACGTAGTTTTCTATTTTCTCTCTCCTTTAGAAATGCATTTTACACTAAGTACCCAGAAATGTGAATACACCCTCCACTCAACTCCCTCCAACAACAACAAATTAAACCAACAAAAAACACAGCAGGAGACTTTTAAGGTTATAGGAGACTTAGATTTTTTTTTTTAGTTTGCAGGAGAGTAACTTACCCTCACCCTGATGACATTAATTTCTACAGCTAGTAGCATTCCATAAAGAACAACCAGGAGTCCTGTGAGGCAAAATCGAAGCTGAGAAAATCCAACCCCATTATCACAGAACTTTACAAATTTGATGGTTTTAGTTATGAAAGCTAAAGTCCAGTAGAACAGTAATGCTGTAAGGGAAAAAAAAGTTAATCAGCTCCACAGTTGCAAAAATATACAACAGTGTAATAAATATTCAGAAATAATGCACAAGAAAAAATAAAAACCAGAGTGTGACCTTCTCATGTCAAAACAGAAGCCAAATTCAATTCCACAAACATGGAAATATTAAGATACTATTAGTTACAAATGTTTCTGCTATTGGATTTAGTGATATTTGCGAAGTTTTACAAAATGAAATCTGCTGAAGAAAATTTCCATCTGTTGTAAACATGCGTCCACATGGTAAGTTCAAGGCAGGGAGCTGCCCCACAAGCGAAGGTTGTGAATGAATCGCTTCAAATTTGGTTAATGCTACAAGACTGCTATGAATTAGGTTTCAATGAAAATTTACCTCATTCCCTCAGACTACAATCAGGAATTGTAAAGCAGGCCTACAATTACAACTGGTTCAAAAAAGGACAGCTTTCTTAAAAAAAAAAAAAAAGTCCCATCCTAGTACCCCTTTCAGATCAAAGTCCTATTGTTTTACTATTTTCTCCTACTGTCCAATTTCTGAGGTCTATTGAGCTACAAAACAAATAAACTAGCTCAAGAACTCATACAGTCAGATTCTCCTATTCAGTTGTGTACTTTGGAGGTTGAGAAAGCAAGCAGATGTTTCCAATTCAGTATGAAAACTAGTCTAAAATTTGTACTGCTAGACTGTACAGCTACCATGCACCTATCCTGCAACACTGTGCAAAGAACACCAGAAGTAGCTTTATTACCAGAGTACCCCAGTAAATAGCACTACACGGGAAGAGCTATGCTTGTTATAACTACAAGTGATTTTATCTTCAGAGAACAAATATTCCAATCTTTGTCATTTTTTTTTAATAAGAGATAACAACTACTTCAAACCAGCCAATGGCCTGGGCGTAAAGCTGAGAAGCAGGATCAGTACAGGAACTTTGTGTCCTTGACCTGCATATGCCAAGGGAATGTATTAATCCCCAGGTCTGGTATGATATCTGTCTCTTGCTTGTTTATGAGGAGCTACAAATGGACTTGGTTTCTTCAAGGTACAGAGTGAAAAAGATTTTAAAAAAACCCAATAACATCTCAAAGTTCCACAGGATTGGAAAATTCTCTCCTGTCCAGAATTAATAAAAGGGCTTTTAAGGGTCTTCTCTGCTGCACTGGTGAGAGTTTGCCCCCTGGATTTAGTAAGTTTTGGATAAGACTTGGTTAGCCTTTGCTTTATACAGCTACCAACTCTGCAAGCATAGGCATTGATCCTGTGGATGAGGCAGATGCCCTCAAGTTCAGTGGGATTTCACTGACAGTCAGAAGCAGCAGAACATGCCATATCAGGTCATTTCCTTTACTCTGTTTGTGTAGTATTAGAACTTCTCCACAACATTTTACAAACTGGGAACCATCTTTTGGTTTCCTGTCTCATACACTCAGCAAAAAGTTTAGCCCAAACTTCAGCTTTTCCTCATAGTTCCAATTTACCTCATTAGTATTAGGCTCTAAAAGAAAAGTCATGACCACACTGCACTATAATGGGTTGATCCCTAAATATAGGTATAATGTAACTATCTCATACTAGGCTAATTTGCATAAAGTTACCATCTCCTAATCCCAGATGTCAATCCCAGAGTATTGCAATTAGCATTGGAAGACAACAGTCTTCACAGTTGTATAACAATAAATGTGTAGTCAAGAACAAAGGATGGATACTTCTAGAAACATACAGTTTAGGTTCTCTCACAAACATGAGACCAAAAAAATGGAAAAGCCAAGAATAAAATAGAAATAAAAGACCATCAGCTTGTATTAAAATTCAAATCAGGACAAGTAAGTGGGAAAGACTGTGGTTGTCTAATTTTCTTTCTTGCCTAAGAGTTAGCTGTTAAGATTGTATTTTCCTAAGAGTCTATTCCCTGAAAATTCCTGGGGGAAAAAAAAAGAAAGTCATGATTATTAACTTACGTGCCAATAACACTTAAGTGCTGGCATTCACTCATATAACTGTTTACTATTCAAGTAGTGTCCAGAGCTTGCCCAGCATCAGCTGAACAAAATTATCATAAAAAGATCACTACAGAGAAAGGATTATGCAAAGCAAGGTACTTGACTACCAGTTGTACATTTGTGCTCCCTTCTCAATGACTTAACAGTGGGAATGTGGTAGTGACACCCAATTATTAAACATGGCATTATACCTCTGAAATAACAAAAAAAAAAAAAACCAAACCACAAAACCAAACAAAACAGTAACACTACTGCTTGCTTTCTGCAGGTCATCGTAACAGGCTAGCAATGGTTTCTTAACACGTAACATCTGCACCCATGAAAAGGCATTAAATAGACTGTGCTGACTTATTTAAAGAGTAACTAAATGACCCCACGTGGTTATAACAGACAAAATAGATCCTACTTAGAAGAAGGGTACAAGAAGAAAAGCAGTCAAGAGAAAAGACAAAGTTTGCCAAGCACAGACAGAAATATGAAGTTTTTGAAGAACAACAATTGGGTTGGTTTTGTTTGGTTGGTTTTGTTTGTTTTCAAACAGGAGTTAGAGGCTCCTTCTGTAGAAGAGGATGCTTGCTTACCACAACATTGAGTTCAAAATAATCTTCCATATTTAAAAGCTTTCTCAAATCCACTTGTTACTGACTTTTTACTATCTGACATGAACTAGAAGACAATTTTGATACACAGAGCTACAATGACATAGGACAAACCTCAGCAGAATCCACTAATGAAGAAAACCATCTCAAACAAAATTTGATGAGCCAGGACCACCAAAGAAATAAACAGCTGACAGGATGACTAAACATGTAGACATTCACAGTCTGCACTCAGGCAGTAAAGAACACCAGCTGCATGGTTGTCAGCAGTAATGGATTTTCTATAGCTAGCTGCAGAGAACCTAACAGAATGTACATAGTACACTAGGTAGTCCTTATACATAGCATTTACTATACAAAAGACCTTAAAGCAGTTTACAAAGGGACTTTTAAGCAAAAGGAAGCAAGAACAAGCAGACAGAGTAATGTGTTGAAGGTCACTCTTAAAGTCAGCAACCATTCATTTCCCACGACTCCCTGCACATTTCAACAGACCACACACATGAAAATGGCTCCAATCTTGTATTGTGCTTAAATACAACATGCTGACAAGAGGAAGGTTTAGATATCTTTTAGTGAAGAATTTGATGCTCGACTTTTCTCCCAAATCCCATTTTCCCAGAGATGCCTTTGGCCAGTTGAATCCATATAGAATACTATTAGAAGTGACAAGCATCGAGAACAATGAACTGGCTCAGGAAAAATCTGAATTGAGTCCATAAACAGCAGCCAGCAGACCATAGTACAAGTGCAGCTTTAGCCACACAAGCCAGAACTGAGATTGTCACAACCTGCCACAGAATGAGCTGACACACAGCACCACAGACACCAGAGTCACACTTCTCAGTCTTGCAAGGTATGAGACGTACCAATTAACAGCTTGGGGAAGTTGGATGTCTCGATGTTATGGTAATAGACAACTGATGTGATGGCCGCCAAGAAAGCCATCCCAGCTGGCATGTACAGGTGCAGATGGCGAGACTCAGATACCCTTAAAAAGAAAGAAGTGAACAACTATTAAAATCAAATCCTCTTGGCTTTTAATTGGTTAATTATATCCTGTACCCAGCCCAGACATCCAGTTTCTTAAAATGAGTTATGGATGCAAATCTTTCCTATTTTCAATGGGATTTATGCTCTTAAATGACGTAGTTAGATTTCAGATTCTTTCCCTGTGCTGAAAACTGTATGTGTTCATTCCTATTTCCTACTGAAATTAACTGGAATGTTGTTTAAATTAGGATAAGCAGCTCAGCTCCAAAATGAGAAAAGTTAATTTAAGCTAAACTAGTTTGGGAGCTGTCCATCAAAATATGCAGATAAGACCAACTGATAGCACCCTTGAAGATTTCCTACAGAAATATTTTATGGAAATGCTTAATTTTCTTTTTCCAGTCTGGGAGAAGGAAGAGCACCACAGCATAAGAAGTACTTACAGTGACCTGTGTTTTCAGCCAACAAACAAAACCTACAACAGAATTACAGACCTTTAAGCTTTGTCCTATAAAGCAGAACTCTCTTGACATTGCTTCAAGTAGCAGCAGATGGGATCCTACCAGCTGCAACACTTTGGGATATGGGAATTGTTGGGCAATGTTGTTGGTTCGTGCAGAGTTGGGAAGAATCATCTTTTTTCTCCTCTTCCTTCCTACATGTCATCTTCTCTTATGCTTCTCTTTCTTCCACAAAAGCAATGAAGTACCCTGTGCTGTTAAGAGGTACTATTCCCTTTGTCTCCCGATCCAGTTCAAAAGAGCACCAAAAGGAAGCCTTCAGGACACAAACACTCAGGGAAACTCACAATTTGTCCTCTGAATCTCATGGAAAGTAAGCTAACATCTCTGAATTTGTTCCTGTTGCAGCAAAAGCTACCTTTGTGTAGTTTGGAGGGACAAAAGGATCTGTGCTGTCAGGGAGCTGAAGGTCACCTTGGGACATCACATTTCTGAGCGCGGAACATCCCAAATGTCTAACAGATCCGTAGGAGCTCAGGAGGACCCCCTCCCATACTGGAACAAGGACAGGAAAGCCTTCCCTCACATGGACATTGTGATGAACTCTGCAGAGCTGGCTGGAGAGGCATGCTAATAGTCTGTGTCATGAAAACTTAACTCCTTTTGTTGACAATTAGCTGTCCCTGTGTACAGTAAATAAGGTCCTCCAATCTGAACTCCCAGTAACGCCGGGAGTTATGTGCATCAAGGCTGAATTCTGAGTAGGGAAAATTAAGCAACAAGAACAGATTTGACGCAGCCTAAACTTCAGTAGGTTACACTGCAAGAGTGGGAGGGTTGTTTTTTTTGGTTTTTAAGAATTTATTCATTTCAGATAGAAGTTGCTGGAATTCCCTGATATAACCATATCTGCAATAGGCTGCACCTATTGCTGAGGTGCTGAAGCCTATGGTACTCTAATGACATCAAAAGGACTTACCAATATGATCCATTTTGGTCTTAGAAAGCTGATGAGTCTCAAAATCTACTTTTACTCACTGGAGCACTTACTAGCCTGCTGAATGCTCAGGAGGCAGGACTGTGGGTTGGCACTCCCCCAGTACAGCTAGGAGCTTTGATTCTCATCAGGTGACACTTAGTACTTAACAGCAGCACTCTGAGTCAAGTTAAACAGCAAATAAACATAACAAGAAGAGTAAAGAAAAATAGAAGATAACTGCTGAAGAGTAAAACAAACCAGAAATCTCAAAGCAGATTTTGCTCTGAGCATCCCACACTGAATAAGAAGGAAAAAAGATTCCTTTTTAAAAACTAGCACTAAGAAACACCCTATTTCTATATTTTGTAGAGAAGTTACAATAATAATGATGATATCAGCTTCTACAGCAGAATAGTGCAGTGCCTTTCACACTGGTTGGTGGAGAGTTGTCGTACAGATGGATAAACAATGAGGCTTGGTTGCACTTAATGAGGAGCTTCAACTTTATAATCTTTAGGCTGAAAATTCATAGTAGTTATGAAAATCAGACCTTTCTTTAGAAGATGATCACAGTCACTGTCACACAGAATAAGCTTTTTTCACAATAAATCCCTTTCCTATATCACTTGTTTTACTTGGACGATTTTTTCCCCACAGATTACTTCTAAAGGAATCCTAAATTGAGTAACAGATGATGGATCACACTCATAGAACGTGAGGTACTCTGCACAAGGTAACAGATCAGATGTACTGCACAACCATCAGAAGCACCTCTATGGGGTGTGCAAAAGAGCACGGGTCCAATAGACCCACTTCTTTTATTAAGATGAGCACAATTTGGCTTGCAAGGGAATGATATATACTGCATGTGGGAATTCTGTCAGAGTAAGGACTGTGGGACTGGGTCCATGGACATAAAACATATCATGAAAATGTCACCATCTGCTTTAGTTGTTAGGATTTAGCTGTGATTACTCTTTGGAAAGATACTGTCATTAAGCTGAACTAAAAAATTATTAAGGTCAGTGTGTGTGTGCACATAACTTGGCAGGGTATGTGGAATTTCTGATACAAGGTCAGTAGGTTAATCACCAAGAACACAGATTGTTTGTAACCACAAGCAGTATGGTCTAGATGAGAATTTAGATAGGGAGAAAAAAAACTACCCTGAAATCTTTAAAATGCTCAATGCTATCAGAAGGTAGACATCCACTTACCCATCAGACACTATGCCCTCTGCAATTTCACACACCAGCACAAACAAGAGGATAAAAGTCAATATCCAGCGTAAATTGTGGCCAGGAAAATGAAGCCATGTGCTATGATGTATATGTACTTTGGAACTCTGACTTCCCCATCCTAAGCAGGGAAATAAAATTATTAAATGATTACTATTTGTTAAGAGCTTTCATAGCAACAGGAGTGACATTCAAAGCTCCTGCATACAGAAGAGCACATGTATAACAAACCAGTGCACTAAAGTTGACAAAACTAATTTGTTGAACATGCAAGTATTTAAATGTTGAATACATATTTGTATCAGTGACACAGATAAGAAACAGCCTTGAATTCCTACACTTTTAGCAACTTTCTATCATGTAATTACATGCATTAAATATCTTTCAAATATAAGAACAGTTTAAATGAGCAACAAATGAACATTTGAACAAATGCACATAGTAATTTATTTCAATATATTTCATTAAAGAATTTATAGATAAATTGACTTCTTTTTTTTTAAGTAACTCGTTCTCTTGATGCAGATAAAAACTAGCAATATTAAGAAATGTCTGACAAAGCCAGATTACCCTGAACAGTTATCCAGCTGATCCCGTGTTAACAGTTGTACTGTTATTTCAGCACCCGACCTTTTAGGATGAACAAAACTAGTGGTTAAGTCACGCCACTCATGTCCCGACTATCTAGAGGACAGATCAGGCTGGGCAGAAGGGTACTCGAAGGAGTCACAGCCACATGTATTAAACCAGCGGGCCACCTACTGGTAACCCCAGTTTTATGCTATCAAATAATATCTGCTGCAGATATGGCAAGAGTTGCAGCAGCCGGACAGCCCTCCCGGCAATGAGAGGGCTGTCCGGAGCCTGAAACTCTTCCGTAGTTGACGAGAGCATCATCTGATAATTAAGACCTAACCACCAGGTTTGCTACTTTTTAAAGCACGGTTATTTTGCTTCCCGCACTGCTAATCAAAATCTGCAGCCTTCTCCAGAACCCAACCCACCCCTCCCAGGGAATATCGCCTGCAGGGAGCCCCGCAGGATACCCCTCCAAAAACCCCGGCAGCGAGAAACGGGCAAGCGCGGCCAGGCGCGGAGAACCGCCTGAGGGGGCGGTGCGGGGGCAGCCTTGGGAAGGCATCCCGGAGCCCGCGCCGCCTCCTGGCACCCTCCGCAGGCTCCCGCACTGCTGCGCGGCGGGGACCGAGCTATAGGGGTCAGGCCAGGCTGGAGGGAACACGGCAAGGCCAGAGAAGCTGGGGGAATAACGCGACACAAGCGACACGGCAAAGCGTGGGGAACCCACAGCAAGAAAAAAAAGGGCGGGGGAGGACCGGGGGAGGACAAGACAAGGCAAGACCGGAGAGTGGGGGGTGCAGAAGAGCAGGGCAGGGCAGAAGGCGAGGCACAGGCGGCCACGGGAGCTCCGCAGGCACTCACCGATGAAGAGGATGGGGAAGGTGATGAAGAGCAGGAAGACGTGCGGCACCACATTGAGCGCGTCCACGAAGCAGCCGTTGTTGAGCACGCCGTGGTCCACGTTGTAGGCAGTGGAGTTGCCCTCGTCGCCGCAGAAAGCCAAGGCCATGGCGGGATCCTGCGCGCAGCCCGGCGCCGCCTCCGCGCACATCCAGGCGGGGCTGGCGCGGGCTGCGCGGTGCCGGCAGCAGCTCTACCCGCACCTGCGGCCAGCGGCAGCCGCGCACCGGCATCAGGCCCGCCCCCGAACTCCGCCCCGCCTCCCGCCCCGCCCCGATGGGCTCCAGCAAAACTCTTTATCCATCGGGACTGTTGGAAGCATCCGACCATCGGACCGCCACTTTAAGCGGGCTCCCCATCACTCCCTAAGCGGTTTTATGTATACCAAATAAGCTATAAATCAAACTTTTCAAACTGTTTTGTCTTAAGAAGCATCAGCTGAGCCAACGCCAGCCAAAACCTCTAACCACATACCTCTATGCTGGGCGATAAAATTGCAAGGCAAAGCATGATGCTCATCAGCAGCCAGTACCTGAGCACAGGCTGAGTCAAAGCTGGAGGTTCCCATGTCTCTGGACGCAGTCACTAAATACTCAGCTGTAAGATCTCTATCCAAATCCTTTAGCTTGGAGCTCCTCTCTTTCCTGGTCACAAAATCATGGAGTATCTCAAGTTGGAAGGGACCCATTAGGATGATCAAGTTCAACTCCCTGCTCCTCGCAGGCTCAATCGCATTTATCCGCTGCTCAGCTGAGCATTTAATGCAAACTTGCCGCATCTTACCAACAGGAGTACAAGCAAATAATGCCCAGGGATCCAGGCTTAACTCTTCAAAATGCAAAAGCTACAAGTTGGCTGAATGCCTCTAAGGGAAAAGATCCTATAAATGAAAATTTTCCATGTTTATCCTTTAACAATCAAACTGTGGGTGCTTGATTAGACATCTCCTCTATTAGATCTGCAAATTACTTTTGTCATGTTGCTTTTATTGATCTTGCTATCGTAGAGGAGGAATTCTCTGTATGCAACACGTTATTCCCCATATAGGGTCTTTTGACAGTGTGATTAGGAATAAAAATTAAAAGACAAACCCCAAGCCAAATCTTGTGTATATGTATTTTCCAGTGGTAAAGTTACACCCACACTGGAAAGACTATAATTATTTTAAGTTTTGGATGAAAGCCAGCATTCATCTGAGTTTCTGGTCAAGCTCGTCTCTGTTATCCTAATAGCTATTTAATAAACAGTGTGTGCAGATAATTTTTAAAATTTATATTTGTATTTTCAGTATTTCCTGGGGCCCCAATTAACACAAGGATTACATGTTATGGATGAACAAATAGCAGCAAAGAACTCTTGACAGTTTAGAGACTGAAATAATGGGATAAGATTTGGGGAAGAATGATCATCGCCTTCAACGTGGCTAGAAAACTAAAAACAGAAATCGAAGTCTGTGAAACTCTCCAGATGAATCTGGAAACTGAGTTCACATCTCCAGCCTCTGCATGCTCTCTGAACCACAAGACCACCTTTCCTTATTAGAAAGTGTCAAAAAAAGCATGTTTCCCAAACACCACATCATGAGATCTCCTAGTTTGAAATTTGAAATGTATTTTTAACAGGATTTTCAAATGCAGCCAAAATGACATAGTTAAAATCATGGTTTCAAATTAGCAGTCTCAGTTCAGGTCCCTCAACAGATATGCAACCATCACAGGGCTAAAGTTGAGTCAGAAACAGAAACATGATTGAATGGGGAAGAGTCTTGGACTGCAATTAGCTACTTAAAGAAATACTGAAAAAGCCCTCACTGACAGGAGTCGAGACATTTGGTAAAGAGAAAACGGTATGGAGAATACTAAGTAATGCACACAAATGGACAAAAACTCTTTGAAGAACTCACACTTCCAGTAACAATGCCATAATTTTGTCCCTGCTCTAACAATGAAATCAGGAGTGCTGAATTTGGGCTAATACTGGTAATGCTCACTAAAGCATCAAACAGCAATTTCTTCATGTTGAGAGAGCTATTCTGTGACTTAACAAAGCAACTCTTAACGCAGAATTTTTTCCTTGTATGAAAAGCTTAGCCATGCTTGCTGGTGGTATCAATGGACTGAATCTGCTAGCCCTGTGTCCAGTGGGCTTTGGAGCAGGTCATAGAATGATTTTTTTCTCAAAGCTGCCTTTTTGTGAAGCTTTGTGAGAACAGAATTACTTCTCAAAAAAACCAGAAAAGGCAAAGAACATCATGAAACCAAAAGGAAGACAACTACGTTTATCTATAAGCATGTGGCAAATGCAACCTTGTTTGTCACCTAAATCTCATTTCCCTCATTTTTTTCTGACTATTTCCGTATTGCAAGAAATCAGTTTTCTGATTCACCACTGCCGTTATTAGAAATGAGAAATCAGGTTAGATCCTGGCAGCCATCAGCATATTCAGTAGGTGACTTGAAATATTCTGGAAGAACCTTGATTATTTGAAATTGAATTCCAGACAGGTGAGGGCACCACTTTTAATGAAGGGGAAAAAAAAAAAAAAATCACTTTATGTTTGCCTTGGAATTTGAACTTGTCTACAGGATGCAGACAGGCTGTGGCATTTGCAATAAATTATTGCAAATAATTTTTTCAAATTTTTCAAATAACTTTGAAACCTGACAGTTATTTTTAACAAACAGTATTTTTTTGTGGAATTATAATTTTTCTTTTCTACCTTTGTAATTTTTTTGTCACACCTTCAGCTGTTTTGCACTAACCTCTCTCTCACCAGTGCCATGTAGGGGAAATGGTCTATCCCTCAAAATGATGTTTTGCTCCTACGGACCACTCTGCAGGTTTTCACTTGGGTTTGCATCTAGAGACACAGATATAAAACAGTAATAAAGCTCTGAAAGTTCTGAACAGCCACAGCCCATTTTCAAATTTAGTCAGTTAGACATTTTAAGTTTAGGCATCAAGCAGGAAAACTTCACTTTCCTGTGTATTTTAAAGCTGATAATAGGACCAAGTATCAAAATGAAATCTTAATCAGGAAAAAAAACACTCAGTAAAGAAAATCCTTATTGTGGTTTAGAATTTGTACTGAGCTGTAACTTTTGCTTCCTACTAAACTTTCTCTTGGGAAGTAGAAAGAAAAAGCAATTTACACAAATGGGAAGGAATTATTAATCCGTTTCAAGTCCACACTCGGAAAAGTTGAGAGGAAAAACACTGGAGAAAATGACCTCTAAAGAAACCTGTTATGTTGTTCTTGTGGAACAAAGAATCCCATTCCATCATTTCATAGAAGATATCATTGGACAAAACAAAACTTCTTAGTAAAAACTTTCTAAGGTACTACTATTAAAAATAGTGCAAATAAGCATAATAGTGTAGAGCTTCACAGAAATGGCTCTTTTTCTCTAAATACATCTCATTAATTTTTAATTGCTGTCTCATTAAAAATGAAGAAAAAATTACTGATTAAGCAGCTCTATCTGGAAATGGAAACAAAATATGAGCTGTTTGTTGGACAATCATCTTTAGACAAATACTCAGATAAATGTTTTAGATTAGAATAGCTTATTTGTAAGTTTGTGCCACAGAGTTCCATTGAAACTAATGAATGGGGACTCTTCTGTGTGCACTTGTTTCATCACCAAAACCCGTGGTGTACTGACTCAGATATTCAGTTTGTTTCCTTTATCTTGCATGGCAAAATGCTCATGAGCACTTCTTTTGTCCACATTGTCACAAAATGCCATTCTCCTATACTTATGACTGAGGAAGTCACACTACGCTGCTGTAGTTCTTGAACGCTTGTCAGGCATCTTGCAGCTTCAGCTACATACAAGACCTCTACCATTAAGTCTTTTTATGAAGGACATAACTTTCAGGCAGTTATACTTGCTTTGAACTAGCTCCTCAGCTGAACACTAGCTCCTTAGTTCAATACAGCCAGAGCACTGCTCACCTAGCAATACCACCCAGCACCTGGGGAAAAAGCCTGCTCTTCCCTTTGCTTACTCACCTTTGAAGCATTTAACACTCATACAATTGGTGATACCTGGCAAAACCATGGTGAATCAGCTGAAGGGCTGCAGGCTGTTCCCCTGAGTAGGATATACCTGATGCTCCTTTTGCATCACCAAGACTCTTCACCACAAGGACAGTGTTCTCCACATACAGTGCCTTCCTTGAGTAGCAGTACTGTGCAACTTCCTCTCACTAGGCAGAGATGTTACTGTTACACTCATCAGTTCTCTGTCCTCTGGGCATCCACTTCTCCTTCCAAAAGAAAAACCAACTTTTCAGTAAAAGGTTTGCTTTTCCTGTTGCCTGCCCACTTGCTTAGTTCACCTACAGCTCTGATTCATCCTGTAAATATTCTGGAAGGTAACTTATTACCGAGTTTCCGTGTGCTTCGTTGGCGCTCAACATTTGAAGATATTTTAAGATGAGCTGAGAAATGCTGAGCCAACCAAAGCAGCAAGAGTTTTGGAAAAAATAGGCTTAAACCAACTTTCTATTCACTCCTGACTATCTTTTTATATAGATGTACTCTTACAATCTCCACATGATCTCACTGATCACATTCTACCTTAGTTTATTTTCCCAGCATTTAAATGGTTAATATTTTGAGTACTGTGTAGTACTTGTAGTACAAGTGCTGTGTTTTCCCCAGGAGAATAAGTGGAGTGCTGTGAACTAACTCACACCAATAAACAACTTGCGTATTGGCTCCAGTGTGGTATTCTTCAGTAAATGTTATTTTAATTACTGATTCAGTTAAGCGCCCTCAGGATGCTTGTCTTTATATAAACTTTTGTTTAAGAGATCACACACACTAACAAAAACACATAACCAGGATTAATTTCTAAAATATAACAGGGGTAAAAGTCACTGGCCTTTCTAGGAAGCCTTCCAAGTAACAGAAAGTAGACTGAAAACTTAGATTTTAATTGTTTCTTAAAGATTATTAGAAACAGAATAAAGCTACCATCTTTCCTTTTCAGAACAGAAAATGGTTTTCTCTCCAGGCACACTATAGAACTGTAGTTAGTCAATTTCTTTATTCTTCATCCAGAAACTTTTCCAGACTATCTTCAATTCATGCAGTGCGTAAAATCAACACAATAATTAGAGAGAAACTTGAAGCTACCAATTCAGACTTGCATTTGGAATGTTTCTTCTGCTGCTGTTTGACAAAATTATACAAAAGTTTATCAAAAAGGATGTTTAAATGAGGTTTCTTCTATTTATTTTTAACAGACTGCAATATGGCATTTATGCTAACTCTTAAAACAAAATGATAACCAAAAGAAATAAAAATCACAGTGTGCATTTGTTAAAAATAAATTTAAAAGATTGTAAGTATGCACAACAAGCTTGATCCTGTATAGTCAAGGCTGTGTATTCCCTACTGTGATTTATCACATAACTAATTAATTGTCAGAGGCCTCTTTCAGGAGCCTTTCCTCTTGAGCTCAGCCCATGTGCAGATGACATTTGGGATTTTCAGAGGCTCAATTAAAGCAATCAATGCCCATACAAAATACAAAGAAAATTAATTTACTAACTTTCTACTTAATAATTTAACTTTTTCCCTCCTATTGTTTCTCATTTTTTTCCATGAGGATTTTAACCTGAAGCTCCTTGTGTTTTGGAGCAGTGCACTGTTGTTCTCATATAGCTAAAGTCATGAATCTGCATTCATAGGTTGTGGAAGCTTTGCATGGAAGTAACTCTAACCTGTGACACTGTTACCTGGCAGCACTAAATCATGGATTTCCTCACTTATGACAGATGCTCCACAGTCTAAGCCTTCATATTAACCAGAGACCTCTACTCTGGGAAGGGATTCTTCAAACTGTCACGGTTTAGAAGAAATCAAATAGCTTTTGTGAAAGTTGGAGGGGAACCAACAACCAAACCCTTAAGATGGGCAAAATAACGCATCACCAAGGACACTAGAACTATTTGCAAGTTTGGGCCACATGAATGACTGCAAATGGCAGCAAACAACTAGGTATCCACTTCACTGCAGGATATGAAGCAGCTGTAGATCCTCCCCTTGTAAGAACTGCTCTCAGGAAAGTATAAGCCATTGGTAGAAATATTAGGTGCCTAAATACAAAACTTCATCCTACAATTAGAAAAAGCCAAATCTAAAAAAACCTCTTCTGGTTAAAAAGTTGGAAAAGTTGCCCCTCTTCTTTTTTCCCTGACAATGCCTATAAAGAGAAAAATTCCCTTTCCTTCAAAAGTAATTATCTTCTTCAGCACTTGTATCAAAGCTTTGCTGACTGGTGGTAACACAGGGTAAATGCTTTAGACTAAAGATAATATACTACATATATTTTCTTAAAAGAGAAGCCCTATTTCTTTGTTGTAGAAGATTTTCTGAAAACGAAACAAACCCCAAACCAAATAACAACAAGAAAAAAATAACCAAAGTTTCTATTTTCTCAAAGCTGAATGTTTTCTTTCCATAACAGCATATGTTCCTCTGGTTCACTCCACAGCATTAGTTAAGAAAATAATCCTGCCTCACATGCACAACAATTAATTTGCACCGTGCTAAAGCTGCACACAACCATGACTGATAAAGCCAAAAATCACACTGAGCGTATAATGAGAACTGACAAGTAACATGAATAAACGTTGTGTTTGGTTCTGAAATTTCTACCATAAACAGCCTGTAAGACCAGTTTATAAAAGAGTCAAGAGATATGACTTAACTTTACAAGGATTAGTTTGTAGGAAACAGCGTGCAGTCTCCTTGGAAGGAGACTGATGTCCTAATACAGTGCCAGCTACTTCTCAGCCTAAGTCCATGGCTCTTCAGTAGTCACTTGGGCAGGCACAAACACTCTGTGTGCCCACTTGATAACACAGGTGAATGTGTCAGAATCACCTAGTACAACTTCCAGTCTCTAAATCTTTCCTTCTATATGGAGTTACTCCCGATTCTTCTCTTTTTCTCATGGTTATAGGTAGCCTGCCTCAGAATGTTTTCTCCAGGCTATATTTATCTCCTGTGACAAGAAGGCAATACAAGCTAGTGGAAGCTTTCTGCACATCTGCATTTTAGCAGTCCAAAAGGCAGATGTCAAGAGCCGAGGCATGGAAGTTTTTCACGTACAATCATTTGCTGTCTGGTTTTCATCTACAGCATAGCAGCAATGCAGTGGAGACAAGAACAACTGCATCCAGCTGGAGAGCACTGAAAGTGATGATTTTCTGACATGTGCCAGGGATACATCCTCTGCACATGCTTGAAGGAACTGGGCAGAAGAACTAGGCTTGCTTTCTATATATTTCCAGTCCTGAAACTGGTCAGGGTTTCTTCAGCAGATGCTGACCTGCCTATTCTTTTCCCCACACCATAAAAGAGCACAGGCTCAACATACTGTAGCATAACAAAGAGATCATGCTAGAACCAGATAAAAACTCCGGTCTCTTCCACTGCTGGGAACAGCTGACTATACTGGTCACTGACCTAAGATTAAAAGACTACATCCATAATAAAGAAGAGTTGAAATAAAATCCTCAGGTGTAATCTGCTTTTGAGCAAAATGATGTCATATAAAAGTTACTCGTCCTAGTGTAGAGAAGGGCAAGTAATTTTTCTCTGTGTCATGAGGCCACACCTCATGTATTGTGTTCAGTTCTGGACCCCTCACTACAGGAAGGACACTGAGGTGGCTGGAGCATGTTCAGAGAAGGGCAAAGAAGCTCGTGAGGGGCCTGGAGCACACGACCTGGAGCATTTGAGGGAGCTGAGGTTGTTCAGTCTGGAGCAGAGGAGGCTGAGGGGAGACCTCATCGCTCTCTAGAACTACCTGAAGGTACACTGGAGTGAGAAGGGGGCCAACCTGGCAAGTGACAGGACTAGGGGAAATGGTTCCAAGTTACACCGGGGGAGGTTCACTCTGGATACTAGAAAATACTTCTTCACAGAGAGAGTTCTCAAACACGGGAATGGACTGCCCAGGCCGTGGTGAAGTCACCATCCCTGGAGGTGTTCAAGCAGCATGTGGACCCGGCCCTTAGAGACATGGTCTAGTATTGACTCTACAATGCTGGATCACAGGTTGGACTGGATGATCTTTGAGGTCTCTTCCCATCAGATGTTTTCTGTGATTTTGTGATTTATAAATCTAGCCACTTTTCTCCATCTATTTACTACAGTATTTTAAATATAATTACTCACGTACATGGGGTTAGAAAAGGCAATACTGGGTAACTTTATCATTGAGAAGATCTGTAATTCATTCAGTACTTCACGTTGGTGAGAAGCAGCTAAGAATTCTTTAGCAGCTACCCTGGTGTGACCCTGCTTCAAAGTCAACATACATGTAAAAGTATACAGAAAATATGTTTATCAGCTATTGTCTACCAAACTCCTGACAAACAGATATAGATCTTCTGACATGAAACCATGGGTTTCAGTCCTGTTTTTAACATAAGAGGATTTATAAAAACTTATTTATATTGAGGTTATACTTCATATTTGTGATGCGTTGAGATTTGTCCATGTGCTACTCAAACTAAATTGATTAAAAAAATCTTTATATACATGCCTCCTTTAGGTATATAGGTTTGTTCATTAATAGAACATTTAAAAAACTAAATCATAATTTCTTTGGAATGTTCTTACAAGTTTTAAAAGATGCCATGATAAATAATGGCTAAATGATTAGTTCTTAAAAGTAGCAGAGTGGCAGTAATAAATAGATCAAAGACTTCTCTATGCTAATATCCATGAGTAACAACAATATTTCCTACCCTGTAATGCATGTCACGGTTCTGATCCGTAAGGTTTCACATTTTTTTGCCTGCACAGAGGCACGCACAGGCTCACAGAGCAGACGTGAAAGTCACAAGTCTCTAATGTAATTCATGCTCCAGTTCAGCAACTGCAAGGGTACGCTGAAGACAATGCAGTGACTAACATGGCCAAGAATTCCTGAGAGAATAAGAATGACTGTTAACAGTTCTGAGAAACTCTTCCTCTGGGTTATTATCCCACAGAGACAGTGGGTTTTAGCGGTCTTAACCAAACAAACAGCTCTGAGAAACTAGACATATTCCCTCTGAGATTACAGCAACTGAAAAACCAAAAAAACCCATCTTATGTTAAAAGTGGTTTGAAGCATTCATGACACTATCAGTGAAGTACTTGGACTTCTTGCTTTGTGCATCAGGTCAGAGTTTCCATACTCCCAAGGGAAACTAAGCATTGGCTGAAAAAAAACAAGAGAAAGTCTCATTTACCCTTACTCTTCTCTTTTCACAGCTGGCTTCATTGAACAGGGGTAAGGCATGGGCACATGTAGGGCTATTACACCCACCAGAACACAGTGCGGTAGCACTCTAATGGCCATGCCTGTTGACATCTGTTTAGATGATTTACCTCTGGGACCAAAGTAAATGAAAGGGAAGCTTCTTGAAAACTATTTTCTTGCAGCATTCTTCCAACAACTTGAGCTAGCTGGAAAATGAAAGATGTGATCTAGTCCTAGAGCATTGAAAGCCAGAAATAAAGTAAAACAAACAAACAAAAACCACCCACCAAAAAAACCCAAAACAAATAAACAAAACCCCCTACCTGACTATTGGCTTAAGATAATTTTAAGATTTCAGAGGTGTCAGTCTTCTTTTCTTTAATGCCATCTCCTTAAACTGCCTAAAATGACTTTGCCCTAACAGAGGTTACACACACTAAGTAGCATTCTCTTATATACATGAAGCAATGAGCAGTAACTATTTCCTGAACTACCTCTCATGTATTTTAAGTGTATCCAAGCAAATTAAGTTAACAGGGTAGATGAGGAGATGGCAGTTTTCTGACTAAGAAGCAAGGCTGCAACTCCACTGTTGGTACTCCCACAGATTTCCCAGCTCAGTCTTCAGTGCTCCTTTTGCCTCTGAAAAAATAACACCAGTAAAATTATTTCTAATAGCTAACCTTCAAGTTTTCTGTGTTGTTTCTTAGTGTGCTGAAACAGTGATTAGCACAATCAAGTACTGGTTGCAGGCTGAAGTTCATTACTGGTGCAATACTATGGCTCTCTAATTGCTGGTACATAGCGTCAGAGTATCCCTTACAAGAACATTTGATGGCATCACTCATCTGCATTGTCACACAGACCAGATGGTTGCAGTACGTAGGAAACTGGGAACCAGAGCAGCAGGAGGAATACATCCTGCTGCAATTTTCCCTCTGGTGCTAATCTTGATGTGTTTAGTCTGTTGGTTAGGGAGTCTACAGCTCTGGGTAGATGCACCCAGAGACCTAGCAAACAAAATAAACCAAAGCAGCTGGACTCAGTAGCTTGCCAACTATCAGATGATCATATTTGCCCAGAAAAAAAGTCAGTAAAAGATTACTGCAGCTCAGCCAAGTGCAGTTCCCTACTGCGCAGACTCAATTTTCTTTGAAATTCCACAAGGGTGGCAAATGAGCCTTACTGAAGTTCAAGTCAGAAATCAGAGTACTGTAGCAGATTAACACCTAACAATTTACAAACCCAGAGACAAAGAGGAAACAAGACTTCTTCCATTTGGCAAATGCAATTTTATTTCTGGATTAGTTGTAAGAGTTAAAATTTTTAACATTCTAACATGTGTACCCTGCCAGACACATTAATTGGCATACTGGAACAAAACTGCACATGAAGAAAGTCAACATAATTAATCATCTCCATATAAGCACAGAGTTCTGTGTTACAGAAAGGAGGGCTTCAAAACCTTGAAAAGGCAAGACTTCAGCGGAAATTTGATATGCCAAAGAAGTACAACTGGCTGTCATTAATCCAGGTAAGAAAAATCGAAACACAACATGGAAAATGTAATATAAACTGTCAGATTCAAGGAAGGAAGGATGACAATAACATTTCTAAGGAGGTTTCTAGATATTATAACAAAATTACCAAGTCTGCAACAGTAATAATCCTTATTTAAGGCCAGGTTAGCACAGATTTTTTAGTCTTGAGGAATTTACTTCAACAGAAGACATAGTGATCAAGAGCAAAATATTACAGTGACTTCCTGCACAGTTTAGTCATGTATATAGCCTCACTGAGAACAAAGTACACCAGTGCAGGCTGTGAATCACACCCAGATTTTCCACCCCTGGCTATATGAGGGAGTAATTTTCCTACCAATACAAATACTTGGTAGCATAACTGTGACTACCGTAATAATTTTATCTGGACTATTTGATAGCTGTTTACTTTTCTGATTGAGAAGATTCTTTACATTGTATAAGCATCACCAAAATTATTCCTTATCATGATAGTACTCCTGGTATTACCAGCTCTTCCAACAACAAGGATTTATACTCAGAACAACTTACAACTAAGAACAGACATGGACACGGAGAGCTCTGATACATGACTGAGAACTGAAGTTACCTATACACATTCCCATTTTCCCAGGAAAAGTCATTATGTATGGAATAAAAATATAATCATTTTCACACCCGAACTGGCCTGTGAACATGTTATCATAAGTGTTGCATGTGGGAACAGACATCTGTGTTCCATCTTCATTTGTCATTTTGGTGTCTATTTCCAGGAAAAGTGGAAGATAATTTTGAGAATTTGGCCTCCCAAAATAGAATTAAATAAATTGAGCTCTCACAACCCAGCTATGCTCACTGGAAGTGATCTTCCAAAACCTTATTGCTCTATGGCTATAAAATTATTTGAAATTACGCAAATTACCTTAAGATTCTGAAGTCTCTAGTTCAATTTACAGGTCTGATTGATCACATTTCTTTCAAATAAAGATGCATTTCATGTGGGTTTGCATTTCCTATTACTTTACAGAGTAGCAGGTTGCTGCAGGAGAAAGACTGCATTTCTCCAGTGAATACTCCATTTCTCCAATGTAGCCTTATTTAAAAAAAAGTCCTGCAGAAGAAAAGAAAAATAAAGATAGTGAAATAGTTGCTGTTAGCAATAGTCCAATTTTTAATCTTTCTGGTAAGCACAATTTCATATGACTGGATCTCAGTTGAGTCATTTTGTTTTGTATAGTAAGTCATAATTAAGAAGACCACAAATACCCACATGCAACAAAAATCTTAAGATGGCTCTTCTAGAGATCTATGACTGCACTTACAGTGATTACAGCATACAGAAACCACAATAAACTGAGTTTGCGACCCAAGGATAGTTCTGAGACAAACCCATTGTATGGTGACAAATTAATACAAACTTCAGTGAAAACCAAACAGCCATGAATCTTTGTTTACAGGCACACTGTCATATAAAACACATGGGAACTTGTTCTTTGGACAAGCCTTAACGAGAAAGTAATTTGTAGTTGCTTATACACTCATGAATTCACGAAGCCACAGCAGTGGTCCACAGATAAGGTTAAAAAAGTAAACTGGATTAATCCTACTTGTTTAGGAAGGGCCTATTTAATTTATAGTCTGGTAGATGATAAACCAATGCCACAGAGGACCTCTAAGGGACATTATGAAGAAGAAACTAAATACTTAGGACAGGCATAGCAAAAGCCCAAAGAACACTCCAGCATGCCAGGAATAAAAGCACACATGGTATGCAATGCACAGGCAGGCACATGCTGAAAAAATAACGCAGCCTCACAATGGACAGTCATGTTAACCCAGGTCTGCTATTCACCATGAGGGAACACTGCAGTGGCTACAGCTGCAGGAGATACCCTTGTCTGTACACGGGTGCACTGCCTTCAAAAACCTTTCTGTGTGTGCTGGGACTGACTGTTGATGAGATAATAGTAGGGCTAGATATACAGGACAAGAAAAAAAGAAAAAAATAACAGCAACAGTCATTTCCTTGCTTGTTAGTTTTTGCATGGGTATTAAATGCAATTCTGAAGCAGTCTTCAGTCGCTGTTAGCTAGCAAAACTCTATTGATTTACAACTACCAGTACTATAGCACTCTGCACAGAACAAGAGCCTAAGTTAACAATGCTTACAAAACTTTCCTCTGCCATTTTACTCAGTACAAAGGATATCTTGAAATCTTTTCCTTTAGTCGAACTAGGAGACATTGGGTTTTGTTTAGAAACTCCTTTGAAACTTCGGTAAAGCAAGTTGCATGGACTTGATACTTCTATCACACTTAAACTATGGATTCTTCTCTTTCACACCTATACTTATTCTCTTTAATAAAAGGACTTTATGAACAAGAACATGCCCAGACACCCAAATCGCTTAACTCTTCTGAAAATTTAACACTTAGATTGACCAAGACTGTAACTAGTAACTGCAATCTAAGCTAAAAACAAGAAAAGTTCCAGAATTAAATGTCAGGTTGTGATGAGGAAAGCTTACGGGCATTTGTTTCCTCAAGATATGATCCATGGGACCACAGTAAATGATCCAGACTCAAGTAATAATTAAAAAAAAAACCAAAAAAAACCCCACACAAACAAACCACAAAAACCCCCACAAACCCAAAAACCCCTCAAACTTCGAACTGAAATTCTGAGCATGTAATCATGTATAACCAGTTCTGAGAATCAACATTTGGAAAAGTCTGGGAACCACTGCTGTAATGCATGACAGCTACTTATAACTATCAAATTAGCAACTATGTGATGCAGAAGGCTATGTAGTTCACAAGAAGTAAATACATGAAATAGATCTGATAAAAGCAAACCTTATAAGCTATTGTTACTAGCCTTTTGATCCCCAGAAAAAGAAAGCTGATGCACTTACAGTTCATCATTGTATTCTTTTGGAGGTGATGCTGCAATGACTAAATCAATCCAATCCTGAAAAAGAAATGCAAAAGCAAAGGTGCTGCTAAGTACTGCTTCTAGAGACTAGACGTTTTAGATTTCAGAGGTGGTTAGTAGAATGCCATGGAATACCAGATAGAGAATCTGGAAGGCAATCTATTCCTGGAAAACCACAAGGAGCAGCAGAAAGATGCTCTACCGGAAGAACATTTCCAGACTGAGCAGTTTGGTTTCTATCTATCAAAGAAAAATCTGCTGCTCATGCAATGAGCTTGTAAAAATAATTATTCTAAGAATCATCCTGTATTTGGCCATTTTAGCAATTACAGTTCTTGCTGAGAAAGCATTCACTGTAGCTGAATTGCAGTATTATTGTACATTAAGAAATCAAAGATAAAATGAACTATTACCATAACATTCCAATCAGCCTGCAAGTAATTTTCCATCTCAAAGAGAGATTTTACAGATAAACATACTATAAACATTCAGAATGTAATGTGTTTAAATACCATCTTTACAAGTAGCTAAATGATATGAACTTCCACAGTAAATTACATGCATGGTTTTCACAGTGTACCAGTACCTTCAACTCACTTTGGCAGTGCATGACATACTTGTTAGTTTTGATGTTTGTAAGTTGATTTATATTGATGCAAAATGTCATGAAAGAAAAGAATACATCATATGAGCATTATGGCTAGACTGATGAAGTAATGCCAGGTCACTTACCCCACCCATGTTCCAAGCTTTTGCTAGAGTTGCCTGTGCTTCTGCCAGCGTGCTGTCAATTAATATCTTGCCATTTACAGCTAGTATTTCATCCCCTTTCACTATGCCTCCTGGTGAAAGAGCAGTATGGTATACATACATGTAAGCAACAAAAATTCTGTGAGTCATTTCTGTTCCATATTTATGCAGTACTGATTATGATGAAAATTGTCTTCACTATATGTGAAGGTTTACACTAAAAATTGAGAGAGACAGTGGAATTTTGGAAGTTAAGCCAGGTATACTACCAAACAAATTACTAAAGAAAATAACATTAAGAACAAAACTAAGCAGTGTAGTACAGCCATAGTCAGATAATTGCTTTGCACACAGAAGTACCAGAATTGTCACTGTTTGGAAACTGGGAAATAATGGAGATCATATCCTGTTTGCCTTAACAGAATTCCAGAATACACCAGAGAATCAAGTGTTGGTTTTATAAATATATGTGTGTATATATATATATCTATGTATATATGTGTGTATATATATATATATATGTAAATAAGATTAGAGAAAAGGGAGACCTTGTTAAGAGAACAGCTGTACAATTTCAGGACATGTTATTGAAAATTCTGCAATGATAAAACTACAACAGCAGTGACCATTTCCTCTTAAACATTATTCATAAATTTTACATAGTTGTTGATTTGAACAGCACCTTTCAAATCATAGCCTCTCTCTGAGATGCCCTTAAGAGCCAAGACAGAACTTGTCTGCCTTGGACAATATAAGTGTGCCTCTCAGTGCTATGTAGTTATGAAATCAGCCAGCAGCTCTCAGTGTAAGGAGCCATTTTGCAGCAGCATTCAAATTGCCCATTCTTACTCACCATGTTTGTCTGCAGCACCACCCTCATAGATGGCAGACACTACTATCTTTCCAACAGGAGAATCAATTCCTCCTTCAACTGCAAGGTCTAATGATCCCTCCTATTAAAAACATGTTATAGTTCATAAAAGGCTGTTATATTTTTACCATCAGCAGAAGCTTAATCTTTCCTTCTTCCCAGTACATGGGATTGTAGAAGAAATGCTTGCATGAACCCTTTACATATCGACTAATCAAATAATACAGTTATCTACCTTTTTAATTCTTAATAGCCGAACATCTTTTCCCACAATCTGCTCTGGGGTAAACTGTGGAAAGATATAAGCATTAGTCATTTCCACCTTCAAAATACAAAATAATTAGGCTGATCCATGTTGTTTATAGGAGAAAAGGAACCTCCCTTTCCCTCCTCCAAAATAGTATTAGAGGAAGATCAGAACACTAGATCACATTTTCTGTAGAAATCTCCTTTTCAACATGAGTAAAAAAGACACAAGCCCCAGCAAACCAAGAACCCTACATCCTCTCAGTCCTCAAAATCAAGGATGTGTTTTTTCAGTGTCTTTCATATTAAACAGTGAGATATAGTTGGGTTCTCTCCTTACCATTGAATATGGATCAAAATCTTCCAAATATTTCTGGAAGCCCTGAGAATAAAACAATACTTAATTGTAAAAATATCAGATTCATGCACACACCACACACGCAAACTCCGTTTTATTGATTAGTGAGTTAACACAGAATTTTGTAAGCTATGAAAGACGACAGTAAAAGAGAAAAGCTCAGAAAGGCAGCAAATAGCCCATCCTGACAGTCAGAAGACACTTCAAACAGTTTGAGTCAGTTGTACTATGGAGTAGTTTTGAGGACATTTACCACTCTGTCAGCTCCAATATCATCCTAGGGGGAAAAAACCCCAATGATTCATTCATTTACAAGGTGCATTAATGTTATGAATAGTTTTACCAAAGTGTAAGAGAAACATTTTACAATGATAGTTATCTCAACAACTAATAGCTGAGTTTGTAGTGATCTTTGGAATCATGGCTGAAGTAGTTATCTACAGTCCTGGAACAAGCAACTTAGAAGAAAGAATCCCAATCTCAGCCAAGTCACTAATTCATTATGTAATCTAAAGGAAGTCATTGAACTCTCTTTGTCCCAGGTCACCCTCATGAAAACCAGATGTTAGGCCTTAAAGAAAGTTTTCCTGGGAAAATAATTTTTAAATGGGGGAAAAAACCCAAATCACTAAAGCCCACAACAAAAAACCTGCAAGCAAAGAAGTGATATGATCTGGATGCAATAAATACAAATAAAGCAGTGATACAACGAAGACATCCACTGAACTGTAATAAACCTTGTCAGAAATAGGCATCACAAATTCTCAGAGCAGAGTACCCTCCATATCCAAACAAGGACTAGCAAACCTAACAGCACCAAGTGCAAACCACAGTCTTAAGCCTGCTCTGCAACTACTAAAGACTTCTCAGGTGAAACAGTTAAGATTCTTCCAATAAATTTTTGGCTTATAATAATATTCATATTGCTGAACCATAAGAAGAATATGGACAACTAAATGTACTGGTCACTGAAGTTTCTAGCATCAAGAGACCATAGCAATTGAAACTTGGCTGAAATAAAAGCAGAATTAAAAGATAAATCCATGACCAGATATAACAACTTTCTAAAAACCACATTTGCTGAAAACACAACTGTTACATACACAGAACACACTAACATTCAACGCAGCTGAACAAGCTCGAAGTTTGATTTATCTCAAACTCAGTTTTCCCTTCTATATCTAGATGGAAACTGATCAAAAGGAAAAAAAAATCATTATTATTCCTAATGGTTTACCACTGAAAAGTTCACACTCTGAGGTCACAACTGTGTCCCAGCATCTTCATGTAACATGTCAATGTATCCAACTTCACTTGTATTAATAAAGGGGGTTTGCACAGGAAATGACACATTTAAGAGCATCAGAGAAGTTAAGCATGAAGTTATCTTCTTTCAGGGACCTTCTATTGAACCACCAGTCACGCAGAGAGGAAGATATGAAAATGTCAGAGGAAAGCAATAAAAATAGTAATGCAGCAGAAAATCCCTACACAATACACAAAGACTTTATAAATACGTGCTTTCCACCACCAGTTCCCATCATTTCCTGCCAGTGACTATATTATGACAACAGCTCTATTTGTTAAACCAAGAAAATATTTAACTACCAAAAGCATTGCAACTGGAGACTACAAGAAACAAGGAAAACTTAAAAATATATATATACATTAAAAAAAAAAAAATCTTACCAGCTAGTGTTCAATTGTCTTAAAGATTGCATTGACCATCTAAGTAGTTACCTATGGTTCAACCTGAAGGATTTACTATTTTTTCATCCTTTACTTGTCTAGAATAGCAGAAGCCACAGACACACACTGGAAGTTTACAAAGACTAGTAGCATGCACTAGGGCTGTCTTGCACCCTCTGCTTTAGAAACTGAGCAACAGGATTAGAAAGGAAAGGTTTAATTCTATGATCAGTCAAAACAAGAAGTACCACACAAAACATGGAAAATATTATTTTACTTGGTTTTTGTTAGATCTAAATGATGAATTGTAAACCACCATCCTTTTAAACATCTCTTGTGGCTGCAAAAGATAAAAGAATTGCCAAACCAGGTATTAACTTTTTGCTGTAAATAAGTACCATCCACTCAAAAATAAGCTCTCTTCAAGTCTTCCTTCACATCATACTGTGACTTCATTGAGAAAGAATGAGTACTCTTTACTGCACTAACTCATAAACAGAAGTAATAGGTCTACTAAAACAATTTACAGACATGTTTCTCTCAAAGTCCTACCAGAATATTACTCCCACTGAAACTGTTATCTTCCATGTGATATGAGGCATTTGGGGAATGAAGATGGTTGACATCTGAAACATTTCAGCAGACGTGATTTGGAAAATGTGCATACATAACAAATCATAAGCAATATCCCTATGGAGGTGAATATTACTGCCAATCAATCAAACTGATTGTACACAGTCAGTAACAAAAAAAACCCCAAACACCAACAAACAACATTTTTAATTTTTACCATGTCTGTCTAATCACACATAAGGGTATTAGCAACTTTGTAAACTAGTTTATATTTGCACACCAGGTATTTATTGCCAAGAGCTAGAATAACTGCTGATTATTATTTTACTCTCTTCATTCTTCCCCTAAGGAATTTCATATTGTTTAGAGATGCTGAAACACTGAACACCATCACATGAAAGCTTCGGTGCCTGCAACTGAAGGAGTTTCTACAATGCAGATATCTGCTTTTATTTTCAGCCCATGTGCCTGCCTTCTCTTGAACAATTTATAAAAACTGCTTTAATTTATCATATTAATCCACTTATAACAGAGAAAATTCAAGATGAGTATGTCTGTGGGAAAACTAAATATGATGTATCACTTAAGTTTATCCAAAACGTAGTTGGGAAAATGAAGGAGCAAGAACATCTAAATTATTGAAGAAAATGGCAAAAACCTCCATTGCACTTTCATTAAAAACAGCTAGGAATATTGTGGGTTTAATTTATTGTAAGGTACAGGACAAGCTTGTAATTAAATAAACGAAATACAACCATGACATTTGTCCATCACTTAGCTCATGTTGCAATACACTGACCTGCTCATATAGATGCATAGATACATACCCCTACACCATGCATGCAACAGATATAACTCTACTTTCAATAAGTATAATTATGACCCCAAAGAATAAATACTCCTAATTGGTCCACCAGATATTTTAGATGAAGTTTCAGGGCTGCCACTTGGGAGTTGTCACCTGTCTGAGCAGTATTTCTATTTTTTTTTTTTTTCAGTAAGCCTTGGCTCACTTTCCCTCATACACCACAATTCCCAAAGACGCTGCATGGTTGGTGTTATAATATTCCGCCTAAGAGGTTCTTCTGCATTTATATTTGAAACAGGAATGGAAAAGAAGTAAGAAAAAGGATGTGTCTCTAAGTCAGCTTTGCAGTAACACTGTATGACCAGTATACTGACAGGAAAGACAAAGCACACTTTGTTTTTTCTTCTAGAAATGAAATGATAAGGTCTATGCCTACATTTCAAGTATGTTCATGACTATTTACAAAGGGAAAACAAAAGCAAGTATTTTTTACTATTTTTTTAAAACATTAATTCAGAATTTAAAATTAAAAAAAAATGTAAAACCCATAAGGTAAATAAATTTTAAAAATAACATCTACAGAGTCAAAGGCTTCACACTGCTCTGGAATTATGCACTCTGGTACAGAAACTGTCACTAAATTGACTTTTAGATCATGGAATAATACTCTCACACTTACCATTAGTGATCACTTGAAAATCTACAAGAGTTTGTTAGCAGAAAATGAGGTAAGCATTGATTCTTTGAGGACAAGACAACAACAAATCCCATGGTACTGCAGCATTCAGAAAAAGAAAGAACATTAAAAGGCTTACCAGGGCCTCTGATTTGAGTGTTGGCCTGACCATGTAGTTTGGGTCAGGATGCAGCATGACTGGTTTAGAGACTATTGGTACCCCTGGATGTCGTTGGGTAGGTGGACTTGGAGCAAGTTGCTAGGGGGTTAATTTAAGAAAATTACAATTCACAATGTAATTGGTGCAAATCCATCATTTCACCAAGACGCCTCAAATCAAATAGTTTATGGTAAGGAATTTTATGACATGAATACCACAAAAGGCTTACAGAATTATTTTAACTAAGACTTAAAATCAACAAAACAAAATGTAACTTCTCTTGCATCTAAATAGCAGCTTTCCCCCCTAAAATCTGACTTCAAGATAATGGAAAAATTTAATCCCTGATTTTGATATTTATCCTATAAAGGCAATTAAATAAATGACAAACTACAGGGAAAAATTGCTAAAGTTTAGCCTAAGAACACAGTGAATCTCAAATGAGGTCTTAACTATCTATGGATAAATAGATCCTTTAAGACGAATTTCACCAAGACTGCAACAATCAGCTTTTCATTAAAGAAATTTCTTTTAACTTATCCTGGCTTAAGAGCAAGGGGTAATTATGTTAATTATCTACGCTTGACTCTAGAAAAGTACAGATACCCAAAGGCATAAGAGACCTAATCATCAAGTATGTATTAACCCAACTGTAGACTTTATTCAAAACTCCTACTCGCACCAAGGACAGTTTTGTTCAAGCAGAGTTCAAAACTGACTTAACCCCAGCAACTCTCAGCACACCCTTGTCAATGTTTCTCATAGGAAATGTGATGTACTCCAGATATCTTCATATAGTACAAGCTGTATCCTCTGAAATTATTTGAATTGCTTCCAGCAAATTGGTTAAGCTTTTTTTGTTGTTTTTTATTTCTTTGAGGGGATGTGTGGTTTTTTGTTTGCCTTCTTTGTTTTTCTTTTTTTAAACCAGATCTTTAAAAGTCCCTGTGGGTCTCTCTCAACTAATGTGTTCCACTCCACAAAATAGATCATATTATTAACCTCTCTAGTATTAGAAAAATTAAGATTCACAGCTATCAACTTGTTGAAGCTGCACTAGAACTGGATTTCTCCTGGAGTTGAACAATTTAGAGACAGACTTTTCTAGAGTGCCTCAGAATGGGGAAACCTGACAAGTCCTTTACCATGAGCATAGTGGAACACCGGAACAGGTTGCACAGGGAGGTGCATGAGGCTGCATCCTTAGAAATATTCAAGGTATAGCTCAACAGGGCTCTAGGCAACCTGATCTAGTTGAGTATGCCCCTGCTTACTATAGAGCAGGTTGGACTAAATGACCTTTGGAGGTCCCTTCCAAACTGGACCATTCTATGAGTCTATGATTCTATGATCCAGCCATCCTGAACAAAAATCAGTGCAGAGTTATCAAACAAATGGTGATTGTTTTGAGAAGACGACTTGCTTCTTTGCACCCACTATGTTTAAAATATAGTTTGGTCCTAGCTCTTTTTGTCTGTCTTCAAAGAACAACAAAGCATATGCTACGTGACATACAGACATCCAGAAAACACAAACATCAACTGTATGTTGCTGAAGCATCGAAACATGAAGTCCTCAGACCAGAGCAAAGGATTCACAAACATGAATGCATGGGCTGAATTTTAAGTAAATTAGCCATGCAAAGCCAATTCGTTGACATTAGAATTCCATGAAAGATCACAAAACTACACTTATTAGTAAGTGACATACCAGTGGATTGCTTGACACAGAAGATGCTTTGCCAACATGGGAGGTGTTTCTTACAACCTAAACAGTAACAGACTTAGTACTAGATTCTTATAAAGTATATAACCTGACAATACTTTTGAGAAACAGACCAATTTATACCAGATATCTTAATACTTAGCTGTCAAAAATATATTTAGCAAGATTTCATTCCTTTTGTCTATTTTTCACTTGTTCAAGCTAAATCTGAAATTAAATGATCTTGTGAAAAAAAACCCAACAACTTATAGCAGCTGATTTAAGATTTACTCGTTTGAATAATACTACAGAACTAATTATGGGAAAACAAGAGTTGTCTGGTTTTGGCTTTATCAGGCACAAACATGAGATCTTTAATAGGTGAAGTCAAATAAATGCTTATGTGTGGTGTTAAAAATCAACTTTTTAAAAGCAGCAAAGATCAATTGTCCAGCTTCTAATTTTCCTTCCAATCCTGAAACCACACAAGGAATACCAAGTTATCTACTTGTAAACAAAGCAGATTTTGGCTCACTATTAATACATTACTAAGAGCTTACATTGTCTTCTCACATATACTAAAAATATTCAGGGAAAACTGACTTACAATTTTTAATGGCTAAGTTATTTCATTGTTATTACCTGGTATATTTTGATTTATTAATTTCTTTTCTCCAATAAAACTAGCAGTAAAAAACTGACAGAAACATATTAGAACATATGGGTTTGGAGTCAGGACCAGTACAACAATTTCTGTATTGTTTGTTTCATCTGAATATTTCTGTTAGCATTAGGAGAACATATTTGTCCTCTCAACACCAGTATTTTGTACTCTTGTGTCATTTCATGTAATTTTTCTTTCACAAATAGCTTGGGACACTGATCCATAAGGACACCTGACATTTCTGTGTAAGTGGATCTACCATATTCTTATCACTTCAAAGACAGAAACTACATAGGTAAAGCACTATTAGAGGCCTACTTAAGTTTTTAAGAAGAGATTTATAGTAAACATTAGGGCAATTATTCGCATAAGCTGCCTGTTTCTTCTGAGAATTAATTTGTATACCCTTCTCCACTCCAACCATGCAAACACAAAGCCATTATTCACAAGTAAACATGCAAATATACATGCTAATAAAGAGGAAACCCACAAGCTAATCAGTCAATCCATGCAGACAATTATGGGGAGAAAAAAGTGACCATATGGGATCCTCTTCTGCTAATTGAAACAAATAATCTTTTGCCACAAAACAGGGTACATGAATCCTACTACAACGCTTACCAAAGGGCACTACATTGAAACAGGTGCCATTTCTCTCCTGAAGTAACATCTGGCATAAAATTCTTTTAGTTGTTTTTTTTTTTTTTTTTACTAAGAAAGTGAGAAAGTTATCTCAAAAAAACTGCATGCATCCAAACAAATCACAAGGTCACCTGGGAAGGTGGTGTTACTGCCAAGGTTGGAGCCCTTGGAAGTGGAACATTTGATGTAGGAAGTGGATGAGCTGATGGTGCTGGAGTAACGAGGGGTGGTGGTGCCACACGTTGTTTAGGCTTGTCAACTTCATCTAAATTTATATCATCAAGATCTGTGGTATGAAGCTGCAGGCCACCGGCAAAACGCCTCATTGACATGGCAGAAGGAGAAGCGGAAGGACGTCCGCTCACCAACTACGTGCAACAACAAAAATCTGCCTCAACAGCTGATCTGTCCGCAACAGGTCTGAAGTGATAAATGGCACACACTAGAACATCACCCAGCCTAACTGCTCCTGTGCAGGAAGCTTTTGGCTTCTCCCACACACAGTACATGTAAACATCTTCTCTGAAAGCTTTTTCAAAAGCACTCCTTGGGCATCCAGTTTAAAAAGAAGAAAATTGGAGTGCTGTGACAGCTGTGGGGCAGGTGAGTTGACACAAAAACACTACTCAACTGCATGGTGTCTTCAGGAAGGAAAAAAAAACATAGGACAAATCATAGCTAACACAATTCTTGCTTTTCTAGCTCTTACAAAGAGAAAGCAATCTCTGCCCCTTGCAGAAGTTATTGTATAAAAGGAAAGGAATTGAAGATGAGCCCTGAAATCCCATGCCATTGAAAAAGGGAAAGGAGTCAAAGTCTAGTGTAAACAAAACCAAACATTAATACAAGGGGGAGAAATAAGTGTAAGCAGCTATCAAAACAAAAAGTTTAGAATGCTATAAAATTCAGATCTTCAGGAGGTTCTGGACATTCTAATTTCTGTCAAATCAACACCAGATGCATTGTGGGACAAACAAACTCCATAGTTTGAACATAATGGCTTGCCTAAAACGTAAGGTTGTATGTACAAAGAAGGATTCTGCATATGCTGTTAGAGCTTCTAACATTTAATCAGCGATCAAACCAAAGTACTTAAGAAAACCCAGTTGATAACTCTTGCATTTTGCTATTTTGTAGACTCAGCTGAAGAAACATTAGAGAGATGAGCTGTACTACAGACATATGCATCTTAGTCTAATGAACACTTTCCTCAAGTGGGTATCTCTGTTGACATTCTTTGGGATCTCCTTACATGCCTGTCACTCCTTGGTACTGGAAAATAGGTATTTTTTTGGCAGAGGTCAAGAGATCTTGACTGCTCTTGTATACTAGCAGAAGTTCAAGCATGAACTACTTCAACATTGCTCAGCTGCATTTATCCCTCAGAAGCACTCTGGTTTTGTGATTTATATGAGTTTAACTCCTTAGGTGGTTTTGTAGAATTTTAATAGAATATTTTTATCTAATGCAATAGAAGAATTGATTGACCAAACAAAACAGAGTGCTTGTCTTAAATCAGGGTAGAGTTCTGGGAATGCAATAGTGATTTTAACATGCAATTTCCCCTACTACTTTAAAAAGTGGAACAAGGATCTAGCAGAATCCAGGTAGTCAAAATTAAGACAGTGAAAAACTCAGTATTTTCACTCAGTAGTGATTCCACTGTCCTAGAGACCTGCACTGAAAAGCCACAGAGATCTGAGCCTGAGGCCAGGAAGAACAGAAGACCAGCTGCTTTTTTTCAGAGTTGCTCCACATTGACCTGAAGGAAATTCATGCGAACGTGCTCCCCAAGGGTCCCCTTTGTGGTTGCAATTTTTTGGGGATCTCGGGGGAGTTCAGAAGATTGCAGTGTTCCTCTTGAAAGCAGCTGTGCTCGGAAGAAAGCCAGAGCAACACGATGGTGGGAAAGCCTCACTCCACATCTAGAACCATCAGACTCTGAGGCACAATCACTGTCTGCAACTCCTTTTGTTTGAGGGGACTATTTAAAACCAAACCCTATTCCACTCAAGAGCTCATCATCAATGATGTTTTTATTTTCATAGGATACTAAAAATGTAGCTGGATATTCTAGTCTCATTTTTATTATTGGTAGCATGTCCCACCTAACCCAAAGAGCTCATGAGCTAATAAAGTTTTTAATTTTATGGTAATAATATACCTTAAAAAGACATAGACAAAGTAAACCCAGTTCATTAAACTAATTAAAAAAACCCTTCATTAAATATAGGAACAGGAAATGCTCTAGTGATTGTAATTCATCAATTAAAGATGTTTTTTCTCCTCCCAGTATAAAGGCTGAAATGGAAGGATCAAGACAGATTTTTCTCTGGTAAAACGTTGTTGCTTTTAGGGGAAAACTAGTAAGTTTGAGATTGTGCAACGCATGGAGAAGCCAGAGTATTACCTCAGGAGACTCATTCTCTACAGAGGAAATCTGTTCTAACCGTGTCTGACAAAGTCTCTCCACCCAGTGTTGCACCTTTTCTGATTCTTCCAGGTCTTCTCGTTCTGTCTCAGATACCTTAACCATAACATCAGTGCAGGAGAAAAAGTTATAGGTACCATTACAACACAAATACATATCTAACCTATGAAATGACATGTAAATTAGTTTTAAAACTAATAAGAAATTTTGAGAATTACTTCCTATTTTGCTGTCTCTCATTACATTTATCACTACAGATCGGCAGTCATTAACTGCAGTGGTATCCTCATTTGAGCAAAAAATCGTTATAAAAAACAGCAAAGGTGAGAACAGTTTTGTAGTGAAACAGCAATTTTGAAAACCTTATTATCTTTGATATAATTACACAAATATAATTCCACTAAAGAGTCAGCTCATTTTCTTTCAATATAATGTTGCATTTGGTAAGAGAACACAACATACCTCTTGCACGAGACGATTTATTTTCAGTTGTTTTTCTTTCTCCAACATTCCTTCCTTCTCTTTGGCAAGTTTTTGCTCAAACTCCATTTCCTTTTTATTCTTCTTCTGTTCACATAGACTGTCACTTTTTGACTTCTTTCGCTCCTTCCCTTTCTGGGAAGTTTTGGTGGATTTGGTTTGAGTTTTTTTGTTTGTTTTTCAGTCAACAGATTTTTACATGGGCTAAAACCACTGCGAACTTCAAGCTCAATACATGAGTACCTGCCTTAAAAATTTAATTACAGTTCTAGCAAGTGTGAGGATGGTCTTTTAAAGAAAATCTAATGTCCATTTCCCTAGTAAATTGCAGGAAATTCAACTGCGTTGAGAGCCTGTGCACATTAACGCAAGTTGGACAAGATCAGACAGATCAACTCTCTTGCATCTCTGCAAAATTGTAACACTAGGGCACACTACAAAATTTGAAACATTCAAACAGTTTGGGTTAGATCTTGTTTTGCCATCTCTCTTCTGGCATTGTTATATATGCACAAGACTGCTTTCAGGTGACAGATGCTCATGTATAGGTAGATATGAATATTCCACACATAAAACACCTTCATGCATATGTCCTAAACCAGCATTGCATGCCTTAATACAACCGAAATAAGCTCCTACAAAAGGAAGGCTTAGATTAGTGCAGGAACTGAACTGCTCACAGGAAAAAAAGACTATCACAAAGACCAAGCAGCTCCTGCAAGCATAACGTAACATTTACCCTGGTGAGCAAACTCATACAGCATAAAGAAACTCTAAAATGTTACATGTGCAGTGCAACCAAAAGGGAAACCTACATAGTCTTCTCGGAGCCTCCATTCCTCTGGTCTTTGAAATATGCCCTGCTCCTTATTTCTACTTTAATGACATCACATTTCTGCCTCCCTTTCCCTTTTGTACTGGTAGGGCCTAATTTGTATCAGAAAGCCCATGTTCTCCTTTTATTTATGCAGAAGTAAAAAAAAAAAAAAAAAAAGAGGGATAGCTGGCCACTTGTTGTCTATTACTACCAGTGCCCAGAGAGGCTACACTTTGATTTTTCTTCATTATCATTAGCTACTGACTTTTCATGGTGGTTTTGAGAATTCAAAACATGAACATGCTTCACCTTAAACAGTATTTTTTTGTCTTCCTTCCACCTGTTACATGTAATACTGATAATGAAGCCTTGGAAAACACTTTAACAACAATTGCTGATATTATATTATCCTCTAATAAACCAGAAGCTAACTTTAGTACTGTCTGCTAAATGTCAGGTCAAGGTTCTAAGCATCAACATTTGAAAAATGACTGAACTTAAAGGCACACTGAGCAGTACACATGCCAAAGTGTTCCAGAGTATAAATGCATATCAGATAGTCTCAGCTACATGCACTGCATTCAGATACAACAGGATGAGTCATCCTCTCCATTCATCTTCCCCATGGATTCAGTTTACTTCCTATTATAGAATTTTTTAGTATAGAGGTGAATTAATTTTTTAAAACAAACAAACAAACAAAAAAGTATAGTAATTACAAAGAGGAAGAAGAAAATACCAGGAATTAAAATTCAAACACACAGCAAACATTTACATATCAAACTTAGTACCTTACGGATTGTGGGAAACTTTCCTTCATACCGATAAAACCACCCAAAAGCTACAAAAGGTAAAGGAAAAGATGGTTTTTGAAGAAAAGTCATGGGCTGGTTCAGGTTCAGCTCAATCCATGGCGATACATCTAACTGTTTAAAATTTATTTGAAGGCAAAACACCAAAGTTTCAGTATTACACAACATGTTCTTAGACAACTTGATCATATTAGGACATTTAGACACTTTACTCTTATTTTACTGATACATACTTTATATAAAACAAAGCAATGGCAGAAAGTAAATTTCATAGAGAACCATACAACCATACGCATTGCTAAGATTACCATGGTCACAGTCCTATTTCACATTACTTTTAACAAGCCTCTTAAAATAAAACAGTTATTCAAACTCAGGTATCTGAGTTTGTGGAAGAACACAGTGGCATTTGTGAAGGCAAGAAGAGCTCCATTTCCTAGCATAAAGTATTTCAAGCCAAGTGCATAAATATGAAAAACCACATTGCTAAATGAAAACATACAAAAGAATCTAGTACCACAATTTTACATAAGAAACACTGCTAACACAGAGATTTCTCAATCTATTCCACCACTCTGCAGGATTGGCAGAAGTTTTTATTTTTATCAAGGTACCTTTAGAAAGCAATGACAGCAAGAGTGTCATAACCTTTCAATGTCTACCACAGGACCACACATATCGCTCTAGCAAAACCAGTTCCATGTCAACACTGACTGTCAGGAGGAAGCGAAGAACAGGAAGAATCTGAATCAGGATAGGGAGTTAAGGCTGAGTGGCAAACCTGTTTGTTCTGCTTCATGATCACGTCATCCATGTCATCTGTCTCAAGTTGGTCATGTGCAACTCCCTTTACATCTACTAGAGAAACAAAGGAGGAAAGGAGTGAGGAGAGAGAAATGACAGTCTAACTGGAGGTTCCCATGAAGCAGAAGAGAGAGCAGCAATATGAACAGAGCAGTTAGCATCTGCACATGGCCAATTAGTCTGCTCTGCTATGAAGGGAAGGCTGCAAGACATAGTTGGCTTTTCCTGTAAGGAAAGCACCATCAGCTCTGGGATATCTGGCTTCAAAGCCTTCTACTGTGCTGTGACTGAAGAAAATGCTATACAGCGAAGACACGGTGCTAAAGAATCACAGAACTAAATGGATAAAAGATGGTTACAAGTAATGATAGGAATAGTACGAAATGCATTCACTCACTCCCAGTGAGATTGCAAATCTAGTACTAGTTTTCTACCTTCAAACATTCTACCTCCCAAAATCTCATCTCAAATACAAAATTACATTAAATTATTTGCCGATATGATTAATGCAGAAAACTTGAAGCTAATTCAAAATTGAAGAACAAAACCAAACACTTGCCTTCTCTCTTGTTCATACCTTCTTTTTGAAAGCTAAAAATCTTTAACAAAAAACTAAACCCTATAATATTAATGATAAGTTACACTTTCTTCACTGAGATGAAAGCACTGATATGTGCATAACCTAGTATTGCAATATCAGCTTATTCACATGGATATAAAACCATAATTTCATATCATATTAAAAAAAGAATGCATCATTACTTCTATTTGGGCATCAGTGGAAATCAGTACAGACCTACTGATTCAAGAACTGTGAAAACCATGAGAGGACAAACACCAAACAGAGACAACACTTCTACTGCAGCTGTTTGAGTGGATGTAGATTTGGTGAATTAGATACCTGTTAAACAAAAGCTATTGGTCTATCATATGCTTCCAGCCTTCTGAAAATAACAAAATAACCAAGTCACAGCTAGCTTGGCTTGGACACAGACTGGTGGTATATCCCACCCAGCTCAGTGATACGCCTAACAATTACTTTTCCTGGGAAGCAGACTGAAATCAACCACTTACTTTTGTGTTTGGACTGTGGGGCAGAGTGCACTTCCGCAGTTACAGTTTGTAGAGATTTAGAAGGTTCTTTAGGACCCCAGTCTTCCTCCCACTCCCGTTTAAATTTCTCTTCTTCTGCTGTTATCCTATAGGAAAAAAAAAACAAAACACATCTAGGAACTCTGAGTATAAAAACTACCATCCTCCCTCCTCTATGCCCAGAGGATTGACACTGCAAATAATCAAACGTTCTTTAGAACAGACAAGCAATCTAGGTTTGGAGAACAGAATCATTCTTCACCTGAGCTGCTTTTATAGCAGCTTTCCATGGCTAATGGAGGATTTCCTACAGAAGATTACAATAAAGAACAGGACGTTATCTATTCTCCAGGAGTTAGAAAAAGAAAATGGGTAAGAATTCATCCATGTGCTGCAGCAGTGCCCACAGCAGGACTGTCAGATTTTTTTTTTCCCTAGTGACAGCTGGGGAATATGTCCCTTTTTGCAACTCACAGATTCATAAATCCTTGTATTTTTTCTATCAGAGTATAGGTACATGAAAAGAGACTTACAGGCATGAGTATGAATTAAAAACTGTTTAAGATGTCAAAGGTGCAAAGATGCATACTTCAGGCTCAATCCTAGCTCTAAAAGGCTACCACCAAAACAGATATTGTGCAATTTCACGCTATCTTCCATGCAATTGCCCAACATCATTCAGAAGGCAAATTAATTGCTAGGATACAAGATGTTATTATACAGGTTAATTTTAAAGTTGCAAATGTAAAACAATGTTTAAGTTACATTTATAGTACTGACTTCATTATGATACAACCTTTGAATGCGTCTAGTTCCTAGAATCACGGATTTTTTTAAACCTTAATAAACTGGGATAACAAATTCCATCAGATTTCCTGAATAAAATAGGTTATAGAATTTCCTGCTTTAATGCAATTCATTCTCCTACTGAAAATTCATGGCTGAAATTTCTACTCAAGACAAATAGCATCATATAGTCTTTATTTTAGTCTAAATCTACATAGCTTTTGTTTTCAGAACTGTCTGATAGACTCAAAAGGCACCAAAATTCCACACTGTGTACATTCTCACAACAAACTGTTTTGCCTTTTTTTTCTAATATAAGCTGCACAAAATACAAGCTACAAATTACAAAAATACTACACAGTAATACATGCAGAGTGTTTTCACGTCAGATCTAATAAACAGGGATCCTTTTTCAAGCTGCATAATGCCTATGTAAGGCTTTTACTTACTGCTCTATTTCTCTGCGATATCTCTCTTCTTCCTCTGCAGCCTTCTGGGAAATCTCCAGTTTTCTTCTATAATAAAGAGGAATCAGGACACCATGTTAAAAATAGTATTTTCTAAGTAAGAACTTGCACAAAGTGTGTCAGCACAGTTGGTAAGAGATACAGACAGTAAATACATATGCTTTGAGGGAAAATGTTCCTTTTAAGAAGTCATCTTCAAGATACTGAGGGTTCAATATACTTTCACAGGAACCCTGAGGCGATTCAGGACCATCTGGAGAGCCACAGCATATCATCTATTTAACTTTGTAAGTCACTATTTCCTTCTGAGACAGTTCCATAGTGTTATTTTAAGACCATAACATTTGTAACAGTCCTGCTAAAAATAAAGGATGAGGAAATGGTATCAGGAAAATAATTAATATCACACTGATCCACAGGGGCGTGACAGGGAATAAAGCGACCCTTCTACTCAAGCCACACTGAATGATACCAGCTTTAAAAACCTGGAGCATCCAGAGTACCACAGGAGAAGGATTTATGAACAGAGTTTCTGCAATAACAAAATTAAGTTAATCTAAGTTGGGAAAGACAGTTGCTCCTGTCTTCTACACCCTTTTCAAATACAAGCAAAATTCCTCACTGTCCTATACATAGTCCTTACAGTCTCTCTTTCTCTTGCTGCTCTTTGATGATCTTGTTAGTTTCCAGCGCAAGTCGCTTCTGATGCATTAGCTCCTGGCGTTCTTGCTCACGGAGACGTGCTTCTCTCTGCCTTTCTTCTTCAGTCATGAACAGCTCCTTTCCCTAAAATCAGAAACGCCACCCAAACCAGTTGTGGAAAAGTCTCATGAACAAAGCTCTAATCAAAAACAATCAAAACCTAACTATATACTAGCACACCTGCCATTTCCTCACTCTGAGAATGTTCTCTGAAAAACCCTGAAAGATCTGACCATTCCAAAGAGCTACTTCAGTTTCAGTCTTAAAGTTACGATGTGCTCAGCATCTCAGAGGAGGCATGCAACTACTCAACTCAGCAGCAACAGTGAATAATTATCACTGAAATAATCAAAAAGCACTCAATACCGCTCTGATTTGAGAGAATTCAGTGGTATACACATTATAAAAAAGTGCAGCTTTACTTTTTATCTATTTATTTTCACCATTTATTTGCCCACATAATTTTCACAAATGCTCTGCTTTTATAAATTTAGTACTTACAGCACCTGCTACCACAGAGATAGTCAAAGTACGATTACTTTTGAGCACTCTGACAGCCTGCAAATTAAAACAAAACCAAAGTCAGTATTTATAGGATGAAAGATGCTGGTTCTCAAGGGTGGACTTTCCACAACTACCTGAATCAAGTAAGGCAGTAGGTATTCAGATCTCCATTTTTCTTATACAACCTCCTTGGTTAAGTAACCCAGTATCAAAATGTATTTTTTTCAGCAAGAAAAATCAGATAGATGCTTAATGAGCTGACAGCTATGAATTCAGGGAATTAGGAAGACATAATCTTACCTCTTTATGATCCACATTAGAAAAGTCCACTCCATTTACCTCAACAATCTGATCTCCAACCTAAAGGAGTTAATCCAAAGTTTAGTACAGATGCTAAATTAGGACATACATTAATATGACCTCTAACACTCTTAATATACTGGCATAGGTACTGAGCTCAATGCACTATTGCTCTGACCCAGGAGAGCATCTCATGTTTTAAATTACAAATGAAAAGCGTTTCCAAAACGCAAGGTATTCCTTTCTCCTGTAAAACTCCCCTCAGCTAGTGACTTCACAGTGATCCATAATCCTTGAAGCAGTAAGTACCAAATAAGATTTCCTTCTGGTACCTACCTTGGAAGGTGGCATACTTACCTCTAAGCCCACCTCTGCTGAAAGAGAACCCGGCTTAACATTGCTAATAAAAATGCCTGGTTTCTGGGTTGGACCACTGGAAATACTGGTGTAATATAAAAAAAGGAAAGTTTTATAGGATAATATTTATAGTCTAATACAGTGTAATGCAGTGAGAATTCTTATTTGTTTTGTCATAATCTGTTTCTAAATAAACACTATTTTTGTGTTATTAACCTACTCTGAAACATTCCCAGGATTATTAATTAGAAGGAAACAGGATATTTTAATTAAAGGCCAACATCTAGCCTGGAAATTTCAAGCTGCAGTCTAAGCTGGGCCCAAACACAGCAATTATTTTTGTAGCTAATATATCTAGCAGGGGATATACCACCACTCCAGATTTGTAAATAATTAAAAAAAAAAAAACCCACACATCTAAATCTTCGAAATATTACAAAAACTTACGCTTTAGAAAACATTCAATCTCGATAACATCAACTACATATTACTAATTATGTAAGAAATCCTACAATAGCACTTCTACTCCAAAACCTCCAACAACAAGCTGCAAGGGTAAGAGTCTGTTCCAGTTTGCCTTCTTGATGCAGTATGGATCTCCATTTTCCTGATATCAGTGAAGAAGGGAAATAACACCCTTGGATGCCTCACTTAACAAAATGGTGATATTAAGTAAGAAACATGTACCCACCTGCATCCCATGCCTTTTGTACCAATCAAGCTAATGAAGACTTTCTTCTCTTTATTGTCTCTCCCTCCAGAAGAAGCAAGACCAGCAACACTGCCCTTTCCTTCCTGTAGGGGGATTAAAAAACTCTGATGTTACTCTATGTTGACCTTGTACCAAAAATACTATAGAACTTCATGAAGCCAGGAATCAAAATCTGCCAACATCAAAATAACATTCCTGATCCTGAGGAACAGTCATTTCAGTGGAACTGCACGGCTGAGGTTAAAGATTGAACTTCTCTTTCTAGTTGGAGAAGATTGTTTCAATAGTCAAACTCTTTCTTCAGAAAAGGATGAAGGAAAATTATAGGAAAGTGATATGGTAAAATAATAATTTAGATGTTTCCTGATAAAAGAGCTGGAAAATACATGATAGTGCTCCCCATTCAACTGAGCTTTTCCTCCTGAAAGCAAAATAACAGTAATTGTGGTCTCTCCTTTCACTGCTGCAACCCACAGAAGTCCCTTGTATTGATAATCTGTCATTCCTCCACTAATATAGCTAATATAGTCCAAATAATCTGTTAAAGATTTATACAGTAGAACTATAGCCTGGTAAGTTAATAAGCTTTAGCAAAATAAAGTAGCATTAATGAGGAAATGATATTTCATTAGTATCCTGCCCTTTCCTTATCTAATGTGTCTAGAATAACTTCATGCCACAAAGGCAATTTTTCCCAGAAACCCTGTAACAAAATGCTGCATCATAGAAACACATACAATAACTTTTATGATAAGGTCAAAAGCAAAAGTGCTTCAGAACTAGTACAGATTTCCCAGAAGACATGTTAATAAGATATTTATCTCTTACCCCAGAGTCTGATACAAACTGGTCCACGTATTGCCATTTAAGGGGTTCATCTGCTGAACTGGAAGGAAAAAGCAATTCAAAACAATGGGGCAAAATCAATATGAATGTATTGAAGAAGCTACTTTAGAATGTGGTCTCCTTGTATCCACAAGTTCCTCTGAATACTGTTCACAACAGCTGGTTCATTTTCCAGTAGTTTGAACAGAACATTGAATAAGTATACCACTATTTAGGCTAGTAAAGGTGGTCAAACACAACACTGAGAAAAGTGGTACTCAGTAAATGAAACAATTTTAAGAAACTCTAAGAAAGACTGTGAAAATAATCGGGACAACTTGAATAGATTATATAAACGTCTATGCAGAGAGGCACCTGCCATCATTAACATTTCTCAAACATTCCACTTAAAATTTTACTTTTTAATAAAAATTGAAAGAGGAAAATAATTTGATTTTTTTCTAAGCTCTGAAGCAATTCTCAAGTCTTATGTAGAGGGAGCAGCAGTGGAGCTTTCTGTTAAGCTAGATGTACTGATAATGACACTTCATTTAAGGAGGCAACTGGCATAAAAAGTCAAATTCATCAAAAAAGACACCTGTCTATCCAGCTATGGAGATGCTCATTCACAGATTTTCAAATATAGAGATGAACAGAGAGGTTCTTTGGATACTGAAGAGGCTTTGTGAAAATGAATTTTCAAATTAATTACCATTACCTTTTGACAGGTATCATGCCAATATCTGAAAAAGAAAAATACTTTTGTTAAGTAACACTTTCTACAGATCACCAGCAACCTATCATGAGCAATCTTTAGTGATAGAGATAATTTTCTTTTTACTTACGTCTTACTTTTATGGACACTATCTTCTTTGTGCGAATGAGGTTTATGACTTCTTCATGTGTGCATGAAGAAATGGAATATCCGTTTATACGAACTATCTCATCTCCAACCTCATGATGAAAGAGAGAATTAAAAATAAGTTCTAAATTAACATTAAAAGGTTTGGTGATAAAATGACAATAGATCATTGGAAAGCTTTTATTTTTATATAAATCCAGATTTGATATGACTAGACCAGAAATTTCCAAGTTTCTATGAACTCTGCCTAATGATCCCCTTAGCTAGGTAGACTGAGAAGGAATCAGTGATGGGAGACATTGTTCACTTCATTTAATGTATTTTATTAGCTGCTCAAAATGATGGTCCCTGGCTAAAGGATCATAAGCAAAGACTCGCACATCACATGAACCACATGACATGTGTGGAAGCTGGTACATATTCTTTTCCAACAGACAGTGTAAATCAATGCTCTGCACAGCAGGATATACAAACGATTACCAGGAAATGGCTTCAACAACAAACTATCAAATATATCCTCTTACACCTCTGTACTTAGATCTTTACAAGAACAAAAAGCTAAATACTTTGGCTTTACTCCTCTCCAGTAGTGTTCCTTATGAGCTACTGTGGATAATTATGTAAAATGTAGCAAAATGCCACCCTGAGAATTGTCAGGGCTCTTCTCAATAAAATCAGCAGAACATGACTTTGTTCTTACTTAATGAAACTTTGTGTGCTTCCTTGCAAATATGTCTGTTTTCACAGCAGTATTAAACCCTAGTTAATGATTGCCTAACACATTCCACTTAAGTTTCAAGCTGCCAAATTTCAGTGTATCCACTGTTTCCTCCACCACACAAGTCTGATGGTAGTATTTGCCTGGAAAAATGTAAAGAAGTCACAGACTAGCTCACTGCAGACCAACTTCTTTGTACCTTACTGATAGATGGAGCACTGCACTGCACAACTCAACTCCAAAAGCCTAAACTTGCATCACTGCATTTATGTGAAAGGAGGGAGAGGAGCTGGAAGCATTAATTCCTCAGTATGGCCTGTGTCCTAAAAAATCGTCACATTAACACACACTGTGACTGGTCTACACTTGGGCAACAGGACATTGGCCATGCCATCACCTTCTGCCTTTTTTTCATATGTATGAAGTATTACTGAATCTTCCTACTGTGATCTGTTCAGCTAAAAAAAAACAAAACCACAGAATGACGGAACAACAAACCATTTGCTTATTCTTCTCACTTCTTTCACAAACTGCTGCTTCTGAGTAGTGCCATACACTCTGCAGTAGTACACAAACATTAACAACACATCCACTGTACCAGCATAGCTCATGTAGTGCAGTTTCCTCTCCACTGAACTTAAAGATTTTTACTTGACGCACCACATCATCAGAAGACTATAAAAGAAACTGCAGCATGTGACTGCTCTCTAGGAGAGAGCAAATTTGCAGAGGCAGACGACTGTGGTCCCCAGCCCCTAAGCAGTGGGTCCCCTCCCCAACCAGTGAGACTGCTGCTCCACCTGCTGGTCATCCAAAAATTCACCCAGGGCCATGGCCTGCCTGCAATATGCAGCTCTCCTAAGAACCTGTTTTCATTTAAGCTAGTCAGATTTTTAATATCATCTTTAATCGAAGCAGAAATAGGTCGGCACTGAAGGCTTTTGAATGTACACCCTGATGCAGAATCAGAAGATGAAAGGCACGCAGGGTCTATAACTTAGTGTTGCACCACTGATAGCCCTTGCTATGAAAGAACACTCATTTAACCAACTTGCTCTAAGCATTCAAAGCATTCATCTTGCTCCAAACATTCAAAATCCACCCAACCATTACATAGGCCTGGCAGCCATACACCTCAGCAAAACCACTGCACATGCATTTTTAGGACTGAGATTAGCACTGGCAATGTGACTGTACTGCCAAGAAGTGAAATGCTTCAGAGGTTAAGTCAGACTTGTAGCCTATGCATAAAGGCTCCATGCCCTCTACAAACCAGTACTGAAAAAAATAAAGACTTCCAGTCTATTTAGGATTCTGATGGTTGTTTTAGGAAATGGTAGGAAAGTGAGTAACCTCTGCTTTTCAAAGGAACATCGAGTTCCTCAATAGTAAAATGCTCAAAAAGCATTTTTGCTGTATTCCCATCTCTGTGTTACTCTCTTGCAAAAATACGAGGAATTTGCACGATTATTTAATCTCAGCATGTAAGGTTAACATAATTTGATCTACTTAAGACTTTTCTGTTTATCTGTTGGGTTCTTCTGTTTTAGTTCATCTCAAGATCTCTCTTTTACTCATCTTCTGCATCATGCAGGCTGTAACAGATCACGGAGCCCGGATTTGCACAAACCAACCACAAACCCACTGTTAATAACTGTAAAGAAGCATCCTAGTTTCAGGACTGTACATGGCAGTGCCGTTTGTGAGTCTCCCTACAGCTCCTTTATCAGCAGACCTAGTGTTGATCTGAGGATGTCATCATTCACAAAGCAAGTCCTATCTCTCAGTACTATACCATCTCCCTAAGAGGAGCATATTAAAAGAAATTATAAATACAACAAAGAGAATTTTTTTTCTTCTGTATGGGAACAAGCTTTTCTCATAGAGATATTTTAATACCCCTCTTTGCATGAAACAAAAAGACAGCCTGGTAGTCTTCACTCACACTAATGTACATATACTGAATTAATAATTGGTTTAATGTATTTTGGTACTTTAGTGCTGGTATCATTGTATACCAACCTTCTAAATCAGAAGTAGTAGAGATAAAAGTCAGCAGGATGGAGCAGAGTAGACCAGTAATAATTATTTTGTTATTATATATCAGTTTCCCCTTTTCCTATTAAATAGGGAGATGACAGACTTTCAAAACAAAAAGCTGCAAAACTAAGTTTTCCCAAGGAAAATGTCCATTATTTGTAAATCTTAACATAAGAAATACAATATTTAGTGCTTCCAGGAGATTGAAGGGTCCTTACATAATAACATCACTGTTTCAAAGCACTCATTTTGTATACTTTGTACACTTTCATCACTCACACTCCATCTCTTTGTATTCAGCAGAATCCCAAAGGACATAAAGTATCAGAAATCAGAGGGGAAAAAAGATTAAAAAATGAAGTACATGTCTTCATGAAAGGACAAAACACTTGCCTTTTAGAGAAACTGTAGTTAAAAAAAGGCCAAAACTACAAATGCCTCAGTAAGCCTTCATGATTACTCAGTCATTTTAATGTAGCTTGGAATGTACTTCAAGGAGAAATAATGTAAAATTAATTGGAATTTATTTCAAAAGCAGGACGATGTAAAACTGATGGTATAATAGAAGATCATAATACCTTCCTCAGACAGCATTTTTGGGATAGAAAATGTTAAATAAAGCAGGTGGGTGAAATTTCAGAAGCAGTTGGCTCTACTTCTGGACAGCAATTTAGAACAATGGGCTGCCTGTCAGCTCTTGTTATTCAGTGGGGTTCAGAAAGCCCTAGTGCTACCTATTATGAAGGCATTTTAGGTTGAGTTTTAACACCACATACCAGAAAAAAGGAAGTCAGACAGTTGAATGAGCTGCAAAGCACCATCTGTTAATACATAAAATCTAACCTTAACAAATTCATAGTCAGTCTGAAGCATATTTCCCCCTTACTGTCCCTGCTTTGTCTGCCGAACTCTCACCACCTTCTGAGGTGCAGTAAAACTGATACAAGCCAGCCCAAAAATCCTTTACAATCTTGTTCGTTGTCATCATGTAGTATGATGGGCTCAGTCACAGAAAGCCAGTAGAGTCTTGCATATCGAGAAGAAACTAAACCTGATATCCTTAGAGTAGCACAACAACTGAGCATAACTCCTTCAGAATTTCCCCATACAGTGCTACAGGCCGGGGTCGGAGTGGCTGGAGACCAGCCAGACAGAAAGGGACCTGGGGGTGCTGACTGACAGCCACCTGAACATGAGCCAGCAGTGTGCCCAGGTGGCCAAGAAGGCCAATGGTATCCTGGCCTGCATCAGGAATAGTGTGGCCAGCAGGAACAGGGAAGTCATTATGCCCCTGTACTCAGCACTGGCTAGGCTGCACCTCGAGTACTGTGTCCAGTTCTGGGCCCCTCAATTTAAGAAGGTTATTGAGATACTTGAACGTGTCCAGAGAAGGGCAATGAGGCTGGTGAGAGGCCTCGAACACAAACCATATGAGGAAAGGCTGAAGGAGCTGGGATTGTTTAGCCTGGAGAAGAGGAGGCTCAAGGGGTGACCTCATTGCTGTCTACAACTACCTGAGGGGAGGTTGTAGCCAGGAGGGGGTTGGTCTCTTCTCCCAGGCAACCAGCACCAGAACAAGAGGACACAGTCTCAAGCTGCACCAGGGGAGGTTTAGGCTCGAGGTGAGGAGAAAGTTCTTCACGGAGAGAGTTGTTAGACGTTGGAATGTGCTGCCCGGGGAGGTGGTGGAGTCACCATCCCTGGAGGTGTTCAAGAGGGGATTGGACGTGGCACTTGGTGACATGGTTTAGTGGTCATGAGGTCTCGGGTGACAGGTTGGACTTTGATGACCCTTGAGGTCTTTTCCAACCTTAGTGATTCTGTGATTCTCTTACAAGCGACAAGGAGCACCTTAGCAAAAAGCTATTTCTTAATACAGAAGAACAACTCTTACCGCCCTCATCCCTAATATTGTAGCTAAAGGCTTTCTGCATCACAACATCCACGAATATACTTTTCTTACCTGAAGTCCAACATTGTCTGCCTGGCCTCCTTTAACTAACTGGGAGATAAAAAGGCCACAGCTAAATTCCACTCCACCTCTCACACTTATTCCAAGTCCTTCAGGATGCAAACGATCCAATCTCACCTCTTTCAGCTTTCTGTGAATGTAAAAGATACTTGACTGTTCAGCTGCATAACACTTTATGGCAATAACGTTTCATAATGAAAGTTACAGCAAATTTTTCTCTTGTAACATTTAGACATTAAAAAAAGCAAGTTAATGGAAGCTTGGATGGACATGGTTCAGCTAAAGTTATCAAGCATTTCTCATAAACCATCTGCAAATATTGAAGCTCTAGTGCTGTAAGAATTTTTTATTATTAAATGCAGAAAAAATGAGAAAAGACGGTTTCAACTGGAAAGCACTCCTCCTGACTCCCTTACCTTGCTTTTACTAGATTAAACTACTTGGCAACCTATTTCAGCTAGCTCAAAACTGCACTTCTAGCAAATACAGTAGAATTGAAATAATTGCACCCATCTCTGCACAGATGAACAATATTTTCCTCAGTATTTATCTGAAAACTCAAGCATTATTTCCTACTTGTATTTAAGTTAGCTGTACTATTCTGCGTTCTCTTACCGTGATCTTTTGGGAGTAAGCTGATCATATTCTACCTGGTGCTTTAATGGGATAAGTGGGCGGATAGCATCAAATAGAGGCAATCTGCTTGGTTCATTAATCACAAGTTTTAGGTCCCCCACAAGCACTGGGAGATTCATAGACCTACAAAACAAGCAAACAAAAAATCCACACAGGAAACAAAACAAAACCAAACCAGAACAAAACCAAACAAATAAAACCCCAAACAAACCACAGAAAAACCCAAACAAAAAAAAAAAAACACGAAAACAAACCAGTGAGAAAACAGGCACAATAATCAACACACAGCACTATTTAATACCTTTCTGTACATGTGGCTTCAATTTACATGTCACTTCAATCTACTGAAGAAGTTATTGATGCAGATACTAGTTTAACCAAAGCCAAATATTGAGAAAAGCAGCCTTCAAGATAACTGAAATCTCCTATATACTGCTTCAATTTTAAATGCCACACACACCACTTTTATAGATGACATCTTCAGTTCCAGAGTCCCCAAAAGACACACAGAACCATTTGGAAATAACTTCACAGATCAGATATACCTGCCTCCTAGACTGTTGCTTCCTTACTAGTTAGGAATCCTTCAAAGTGCATCTGGCTACAGCCTGATTCCTTTCCTGAGCTTGGGGGACTGAAAAAAACCATGAGGCTAGAGCAAAGATTTGTTTTAAATTTCTTTTCAAATCTATATTGAAGAGCCATCAACCTATAAACAAACATCTACAGAAGTTAAACCACATCTGATTTATGAGAGCTGTACAAAGCAGTCTCCCCGATACTGTCAGCACTGGCATGGTTGTATGTCTAAAAAAATTTACTTTGTTGACCAGCTGCAAGAGAGGAGGAGCAGCTCCCTAAGGCTCAATGGGACAATTCCTACACAACATCCAGTTAAACTGACTCTGTATTATTTGCCATTATCTCTCTTATAATTTACATTTCTCGGCATATAGTATTTCTGAGGCATGTTCATTGACAATACAGACCAGGAATGTATATCGAATGGGATTAGAGGTCAAATGCTTTTTAAGTTGATGGTCACCGTTAAGCAGACAATAAATGTTAACTCCAACAGCAATTGCAGATTTTTTTGTCCTCGAATATTTCATAATGTACTCCAAAAAAGTGATAAATCATTAATATATGTTCAGAGATTTAGGAAATTTTGCTCAAGTCATTGCAACTTTGGCAGCTGAAGAAAAGTTACTGTATGCATTGTTAATTTTGTAATCGCAGGAAGATTTTAAATAATTAAGAACTACTGAATCAACCAGCTTTCCAAACAAGAGACTTTATGAATGGAGAAGCAATGAGACAGACGTAAGCGAAACTGAAACAGATATGCAGCTGAATACACCCATAACTGTAGCTCAGTGCAAACATCAGATGGAAACATCTACATTTCACTCAGCAGAGATGCTATTGATTAAGATGTGAATGGAAACAATGTTCATCAGAGCCACTTGTCTGTGATGAGTGGAAAATGCATTTTCATCTTCTTTGAAAAAACAATGGATGAGACGCTGAGCTAATTTGCAACAATACAGGTCCTATGCAACTGTGGCTTAAATCAGTTCAGCAAAAGGACTAGTAATAGGCCTATCACCTTACCATTTTTTCCCCCCATGAGGTCGTAATAAGCCGAAGTTGTTAAACATGCCAAATAGATTCCCTGACTAAATTTTTTTCAGCTTTCAGATAAAACAGTTTCAAACAAATCTTTGAATAGTTAGCAAAAATCTTTTAACAGTGAACCCAATGAGAACCTCTGTTGCAAGTGAGGAAGTATTGTCTGGAAATATGAATGAATTTGATTTATCCTCTCTTCCTGAGAACAGTTTTATCATACTCCTAAGAACAGCTTTATCGTACTGATGCTTCTCCCCTAATATGAATCCACCAAATTGTTACAAAACTACAAAGTCAGGCTATGTTGGCAGGCTATGAAGTAGAATACTTCATTAAACAAGATAAAAACTATCATTTCAAGCTACTTTTCTAGTAGCACATAGACCACAAAATCTTAAATATTCACTCATTACATGTAAAAGCATTAGTAAATTTTACAGAAACATATATAAAGATAGATCTTACTGGTGGTACATCCGCAGCACATCATAAAGGTAATCCTTCTCTGCTTCATTGTCAATTAGCAGATTAACCTGAAACCCCAAAGATGATATTGTAAACATCTGACTAAATAGCCACAAAATGTTGAACATGCAAGACTTTTGCTAGTTCTTAAGCCATAAAGGAATTCAACAGGATTTTACTTTTTTTTTTTTTTTTAAAGATAAACACATTTTTGCAACAAAGCATTACCTCACAAGCTGAAGCTTGTAACAAGACTTTCTAAAATGAGTATTACAACAATTGGACAAGGTGGCAAATACTGCTATATTCTGTATGGTACATTTCCCCTCAGCAGTAATATTATTATTACAGTAATATCTTATTTGCCTTACCTGATAATCACTGTACTGTTGAATAAATGTTTTCAGAAACCTTTTTGGCCATTCGTTAATATAACACATGCTGTCACAGACAAAGCCACCACACTGAGATGATTATGATCTCTGTTCTGTCATCCAAGCCACTGATTTCAGGATCTCACTTCTAACATTATGCAAACTGGTACACCTCTGTTCCTCTTTGCTCCAGCTCTTAACTGATAGAACTTGCTAGTCACTCTTCCTCTCCTCCCCCCTGCTAATAGTACGTTTACTTAAACCAGTGTCATATTACTATGACTGCTCTTGGATAATGACAGTAAAATAGAGCAGAAATAAACTCCAGGAACTGTCATATGAAGAGTTAAATTTATATTCAATAGCAGTAAGATCCTCACTGATCTTACTGTGAGAGGTCACATCACATTGGTTTTACATTTGGACAAGCTTAATGTTTAAGAAAACAATTTACATCTGACCTAAAGGCTAGTATTACTGTGACAGGAAGTCTGAGGACCAATTTGCATACTTAAAGACAGGCTCTTTCTTTCTAGGTTTGCAAAGGTTTGCATTATATTCTAAACTAAATGCCTGCTTCGTATACCCCTTTTCCCTTTTATATCTCTGAAGCCAGCAAGACTTCACATACAGGTTTTTTTTAGTTACTTGTCTCCTTTGGAAAAAGACACTTTCAAAACACCTAAAGGCCAAAAAGTTACATGCAGGACAAGACTGCTTGACAGCAATACTACTGAGTAAACCAATTTATTCACAGACAATTTCAAAAGACAGAAGACGACGATTGCCCTAAAAGAAAAGAACTGTTGCAATCAAATCTAAACGGACACCAGCACTGTGCAGAGACTCAAGGCAAAGTGATACATGCAAAATTAAGTCCAACATCCATTTTCCCCTTTTTCATCACGAAAAACACAACATGAATAGCTTGGTTCTGGTACACAGAGCTCAATCTGGAACACTAAGGTCTCATGAAGAACATGAAATGTTTACACACATCAAGACTACACAGCATAGAGCACAATATTCATTGTCTCTTCTCCTGACTGGGAAAGCAAGCAGTAACAAGATGACATTTTCTCCTCACATACTAGCTGATGGACATATCTCTACTCCCTCTCAGAAACTGAAGTGCCCTATCTACCTTCTGCCATTTCTTCTCACCACACATTATTTCTTCCTGTTTGATCCGTGCTCTTCTCACTCTGCACCAGCAACTTCCTTACCCTTCAGCAAAAACAAACACCCGAATGACTTCTTACATATTCAGAATGCTACAGATGGGTTAATCTTCCTAAATCATCCCTCTCATTAGGTCATTCTTCTCCTGCTGCCTTCTGTGCCACCAATTACCACTTTCTGTAGCCACCTGCATCTCTTAGCATTTTCCTAATTTATTAATTCCTTGGGACAGAGTCTTACTGTAGACATACACTTTACATAGCCTTATCAATGGCTTCTAAGAGCTGACTAATGTCATAAACCCTAAAAAACCCACATTAAGAAAAAAATCTACATCGATAGCAGCAGTGACATTGTGTAACTTGGGTCAGACAAGTATTCTAGTATCTGCTTATTTCTCGAGAAAATAACTGTGGAGGTATGGGATAGATGATTGCAACAGCTTTTAAACCCAGAAGATTTAAAAAACGTCTGGACACAGTCCTGGGCAATCTGCTCTAAGTGGCCCTGCTTGAACAGGGTGATTGGAGTAAGTGACTTTCAAAAGTCATTCCCAACCTCAACAATTTCTGTCATTATTTAAAGGTATCTTCAGAGCCGTATCATTTACGACCCCAGAACACAAGAGTTGCTTATGCTCTGTTTCTCACTATTCTCACTACATAAATTGCACTAGTTTTCACAGGGAAAACTGACTGAAACTACTAAGAAAAAAAAGAAAGAAATTGATGTGGCAAATAATTGAGGAAACTCATATTCTGTAGCTGAGCATTTTCACTGGTCTAACACAGGAGAATTAAGTATCTGAGACATTAAAATTGCTGTAGAAACCATTAAAAACAGGATAATACAAAATATAATTTTGAGAAAATACCTGTTAGAGTAGCCTCTTACTCATAAAGAGTTTTCATTTAGATGTGTATCCTATTTACTTGCATCAACAAATGTGGACAATAAGTCTTTCATTATCAGGGGTGAGACTAGAATGACTTATGAATTACAGCAGTAGTGAAAGGGTAAAGGTTTAATGTTCAAGATGGTAACCATCTGCCTAGGAACCATATAGCTATGTTGTACAATCTACTATTGACTTACACACTAACGGGTAGCATGGCAGAAATAACTTGCTAGATGGCATCACTACATTGTATGAAGATTCTTAACGCTTTTGAACTTCCATTTTTCATACAGATGGGGTTTTTTTGCAGCCTCTCTACTTCATCCTAACAACTCTTTAGTCAGTTGGTTTACCACCAGGTGATACTTCTACGAAACACAACATTACACTACCTCTGAGAAATTCCATTCCTTAGACGACAAATGACAAAACAAACAAACCACGGAAAAAAACACCAAATTCTTCCACAGGGGAAAAAATAATAAATCATAAAGCAGTACTGAAAGCTTTATTCTGAGAATAAAGTCCTAAACGGCTTTTTAAAAACATCCCTTAAACATGTAAACGATTTTAAACAGGGCCTGTTGAGCTTAAGTGGCTCATACAGTTTTGAGTTCTGCTGCGAACTTAACTAGGCAAATGACAAAAGGCCGTGCCAGGCAGACTGAGCCGCTCCATGTATCAAATACATTCGCACATGACTGAACAGGCACAATTGCACACGCCAATGTTAAGGTGGAGCTGAAGTCTCCTAAGACCCGCTGGCAGCGCGCTGAACTGCAAATGTGAACTGCACGGGCCTGGACTTCAGCACCTGTACTTTTGCTTTCCTTGAACTGGGCTGGGCGCAACGTTTTTTATATGACATTCAAATAAAACAAATCGTAGCAAGCCCTGAAAAAGCTCAGACATCGGGGAACGTTCTTCCTCTTCTCTCCGTCCATTTTTAAGGGTTTTAAGTGTTACAACCATTCTCTAAGAGGAGGCTGCCACCTGCTTTTCCGCGCCAAGTTCCCCGAGCTTCTCCCTTCCCCGTCGTTCACTCCGTCACACTGTTGCCTCCTCCAGCCGGGCCAACGCCGGCAGCTCGGCCCAGAAACCGCACCCCAGTCTGGCGCTTCGCCTCCAGGCCGCGGGAAGCAGCGCTGCCCACCGCCCGCGCACTCATCCTAGTGTTCGTGGTCCCCGCGATTCTCTCACCTTGTGCCGGAACTCACGGGCGACCCGGCGCTCCATGGTGCGCGGGGTGCGGGCGCTGTGAGGGGTGCGGGCGCTGCGCGGGGCGGCTGCGCCGGCGAGGCCGCGCCCCGGGGCAGTGGGAGGCGCGCCCGGCGCTCCGGTCCGCCACTGTCTACCGCATCTCTAGTCCTCGTCGTCTGCCAACCTCTCTCCTTTAAGGACAGGAGCCGGCAGGTAACCGTAACTTCCCAGCCACCACAAGCTTTGGTTGTTTAAGGCCAAAGCAAAAGAGAAATAAAAAGTTAAAGATCCTTCCCTGCCGCTGCACTGTGTTACCTGGCCTTGTGCCGAACACCTTCCACCTGGGCTGATCTTTACAACTGATGTTTCTCATGTGGCACAGCACCCGCACACAAATCTCTCTTTTGTCTTTGTAGGTATGTATGTTACTATCCTCCTAGTTAAGAAAAGCATAAAGATAAGAAATTTAAAGCATGCCAACACCTTGATGAAGAAGAAAAGAATAAATTGCTCTACTGTAAATAATCTCAGTTTTATATTTTTAGGTAAGTAGGGTGAATCTCATGTATCATTATGTCTGATTTCCATCAGCCTTTCCCACTAGCAGAATATTGTTGCTTACAAATGTAGCCTCTGACATGCCTGCTGTGAGTAACCACCTAAGAATCAAGCTCAGAACACCTGAAAAGGAGCCTATTTCAGACTAATGTCTTGTAGACAATTTTGTGTTGGACTGGTTCTTCTCCCACTTTGCCTAATGTAGTATACAATAATAAAGACTTCAGCAAACAAATCTGGAATCAAGTGGGAAAGACCTGCTATATCCCTTAGTCTCCACACACAACCAGCTTTGTCCATGTTAACTCCAGAAACAGAAGGGTATCCATAAGCGCAAGTAGTTTACCAGCTCTTCTTTCCAACAGAGTGGAAACTTATATACACAAGTTGCATGCAAGTGAAACTTGAATACACATAAAGGCATGATAGATTTAAAAAAAAAAAAATCCATGTTGCTAAATACAAATTGGAATCTGTTTTATCACTTGTGTGATAACCTATGTAAGCTACACAAGCTCTTTTAGAAATCTCTCTTACCCTCTTCAGGAGAAGCCCTTGCTGCACTGGAACATTTCAGTAGTGTGTGCACTACCCATGTCTCATATCTGGTGTCAGGAATGAGAGAGGAACACATTTGAAGCCCGTGTATAAGTAAATACAAAAATGATTTCAGGAAAAAAAAAGAAGTTTTATCTTAGAAGTACAACTTTAAGACATAAATAATTTGTTTCTACTTAAGTTCTAGTACCACACAATACTGAAAAGCTATCCTATCCAAGCATTAGTCACACAGCTATAGAATTTCTTCCCTGCATAGGCAAAACATTTCAGAGGTATTTGTATTATATTTGAAAAGAGGAGAAAGGAGATAAATTAAATGCAAAGGACCCATAAAATACCATGTATGAGTCCTTTAAATTTACGTATCAATCACTTCTTGAAGACTTTACAGGAACAGAACTTTTCCAAATGGGAAGTTATATATATTTGAAAGCAGCTTTTAAAATCCATATAGACAAATTTTCCAGAAGTCAGAAGCACTTCCATATTGTGGAATTAAGTCCATTAGGTGAGGTGAAAACTGCACTAAATCATCAGGTAAAGGATACACATGAATAATGAACTTGATGGTCTGTTACTCTGCTCTGATAAATGAATTCCTGTGCTGTCCTGTGCACAAACACAATGCAGACCAACACACAAACCTATTCCATGCTACAAAACTGGAAGTTTGGTCATCAGAAAATCTATGAGATGGTTTTGAAGTTTCCATTACTTCAAGTATGTAATATTAAGATATGGTGCAATTAGGACTGTTTATTGGTTTTGTATAATTAAATCTTTCATAGCAAGAAAGCAAACTGCAACTAAATTCACTTTAAACTAATTTCAGTTATTGTCTCTTAATTGTGGCATGAAAATTAATATAGTGGTCAGCCCATTTAGCCATAGAGAAGAAATACATTAAAATGTTGTGTTGTGTAAAATTATTCCTGTTGCTTTTGATTGGCTTTCTCTACTTCTGTTAATGTAATCTGGATCAGAGAAAAGTGTACCAAAGCTAGTGGGTTTTGCTACAGGATGAGGCTTGCACAGAATTCCAAACGTCTTCTTTGGTTTATTGGAAAAAGGCTGTGTTGGAAGTTAAAGAATAACTTTTCTGTCTTACTTTTTTTCTCATACACATTCTGCTTCTAACATTTACTGGAGAGAACAGAATTCTCAGTGAAAACATCACTAGTTTTCCATCATTGCATTAAACACTTGTTGCAGCAAGAAACACAATCCACGGGGACGAATTACAAAAGCCGAAAAGAGATCTTTTTAATGACTTACTGTTAACAGACTTCTCAAAGCAGTCAGAAAATGCCCCTTTTCATCTGAGAGAGTTTCTCACCTGGTATGGGCAGTTTCTAAAGCTTCTGTTATAAGATATGCAAACCTGAAGAATGATGAGGAGAGAGGCAGCGGCAGATGGGAAAGGGAAAAGAACAGGAAAAAAATTCAACACCGGTAGGAATTGTGAAAAGGGAAGAAAAATAATGGAAGGAAGGTACCAGGCAGCAAATTTAATCACAGGGGGAAGAAAATGAAAAGAAAACAATAAACCTAGAAAAAGGTGCACAGAGAGACCCAAATACAAGACTGAATTTATAGTTTAAAAAAAAAAAAGGTATCAGAAGCTATGGACATAATCAATATACATTAGCATACTGCATGCATGCTGCATTAGGTTCATTTCTGACTCACACCTTTCTTAGGTTCTGGCATCTGTTTTAGTGGCTCAGAGCAAATATTCTGTGTTAGGCATCAACACCGTTTGCTGCCTCTCAGCACAAGCAGGCAGCTATCCACAAGCTAACAGTTTTCAGCCGTGCAATATTCCCAAAGTCCCAGCTTTATTCGCGTTACAGTGAGGCACTACCTTACACCGCACCTTACCAAGGGGTTTCAGTTCCTGCAGAGAATAAGTGACACTAACCATTTCCTAAACCCCAAAAGAGCGGGAAAGTGGAAGTAGCCAAACATGAGTAGCCAACAAATTGAGCACAGTCAAAGAGTAGGGTTATCAGTTGGAGTTGGTGATCCTGAGGGTCTTTTCCAACTTGAATGTTTCTGTGATTCTGTGGAAGAGAAGTCTCAGCCAGGCCAAGCACTCCAGAGCGAGAGGTGGTGTCTGGGGTGGGTATCCCAGTTACTAGTGGTGTCCCCCCGGGTTCAGTACTGAGGCCTGTCCTCTTTAATATCTAAATCGATCAATGATCTGGATGAGGAGATTGAGTGCACCCTCAGTAAGTTTGCAGATAACACCAAGCTGGGTGTCTGTGTCGATCTGCTAGAGGGTAGGGAAGCTTTACAACTAGTCTAGACAGGTTAGACTGATGGGCAAAAGCTAATTGTATAAAGTTTAACATGGCCAAGTGCAAGCTCTTCCACATGGGTCACAACAACCTCATGGTAAGCTACAGACTTAGGGATATGTGGTTGGAAAGCTGCAACTCAGAGAAGAACCTGGGGGTATTGGTTGACAGTCAACTAAATGTGAGTCAGCAGTGTGCTCAGGTGGCCAAGAAGGCCAGTGGCATCCTGTATCAGAAACATGGTGGCCGTCAGGAACATGGAGGTGGTCATTCCCTGCATGCAGATGTACACTGGTGAGGCCACATCTCAAGTCCTGTGTTCAGTTCTGGGCCCCTCACTACAAGAGATGCTGGAACGTATTCACAGAGAAGGGCAGCAGGGCCTGTGAAAGGCCTGGAGCACATGGCCTGCCTGAGAGTCTGAGGGAGCTGGAGTTGTTCAGTCTGGAGAAGCAGAACCTGAGAGGAGACCTCATTGCTCTCTACAGCTACCTGGAGGGAGGTTGGAGCAAAGAGGGGGCCAGCCTTTTCTCCTTGGTGGCAAGCAACAAGACTAAATGGTTTAAAGCTGTGCAAAGGGAGGTTTAGCCTGAATAGTAGGAAATATTTCTTCACAGAGAGGGTTATCAAACATTGGAATGGTCCGACCAGTGCAGTTGAGGAGTCACCATCTCTGGAGGTGTTTAAGCAGCATGTGGACCTGGCACTTAAGGACATGGTTTAGCATTGACTCTTCAGTGTTAGGTCCAGGGTTGGCCTGGATGATCTTTGAGGTCTCTTCCAACCAGATGTTCTCTGTGATTCTGTTAGGGGAAGGGCCGGGGGCGGAGAGCGGGCAGGCGGCTGAAAACCTCATAGGCCGCCCCGCCCGGGAGGGCGGGATGAGCTTTGGGCGCAGGTAGCGGATGGTGCTGAAAATCGGAGCTCTGTGGAAAACTGCTGCCGCGCGCTAGCCCATATGGAGCCCCGGCTCCTCCTCGGGGCGCTGCTGTGCGCCTGGCTCTCGCCGGGTGAGCCTCCCGCCGGGCAGAGTGCGGGGACGAGGCGGGAGGACAGGGCGGTCTTGGGCATCACTAACCTGTCGCCTTTGCTTTCCAGCCCTGTCTCCGTGGGGCGCCCGGGCGCAGCTCCCTGCTGGCGGGGACCTACCGCTCCCCAGGTAAGAGCTAGTCGGGGCACAGGGCGCCTCTTCGCTGCTGCCGCACGCGGTAGTCCTGAGGAAGACCGGGAGGGGTGGGCTGTCCGGACCAAGCAAACCCTTCCATGTTCTCCTGCCCTCAGCCGAGGCAGCGCCGCGGGACCTCGGAGAGCGGGAGGCTACGCCGTGGAGATGCAGGTACGGGTCTAGGGGCTGTCCTTCAGACAGCATTTCATATATATTTTATCTTGGACATAAGATGTGTCAGTCACAAACGAAAGGAAACCTGGGATTTAAAGTCTTTAAGCAGAAGATGGGAACTAGAACTTCAGCTTGTTCAGGAATAGTTATATGATATGAAGTGTCATCCCTCAAGGAACGTTGAGGTCTGGACTGGCTCATCCCACTCCCACAAGGGAGTCTTTTCCCTTTCAGTAAAAGTGAACGAGATGGCAGTATCAGATCGCTACAACTGCTGGGGTGTGGTTTGTCTCTATAATTCATGGTGTGTTGTTGAAATGTAATTGGATTGTGTGGTTCCCTATCCATTGTTTGAGGGTGGGAAAAGGGAAATTTGGTTTATAGTCCTTATTCGTGGCTCTGCAGAGGAGCTGCCTTTCATTCTGATTTCTTCTCACTGTGGGGAAAGGTCAACAGAGAGAAAAATATGCCACGTATCTGCAAACAGGTAACAGCATCAACTGCTGATAGGAGCAAATGCTTGTGAATTGAGGTCCCCTCTCAAGAATTCAAGATACAGTAATAGGCTCTTGGTTTCCTTCTGTGCTAGGCTACTGAGCAGAAAACTTTATTAAGAAATAAGCCTAAGGGAAAGGGGGGGGGGGGGGAAAGACAACTCATCATTAGTTTAAAAAAAAAATTAAGAACCTGAAGATTAGTAGTTCCAGCTACTTGAACTGTCTGAAACTGACAATGCAATTTTACATGATCTTGCTTTTAATAAGCATCTCCAAGAAAGAGGTAAAGCAACACTAAGCGATGGAGATTAAGCCCTCTGCAGTATTTTATGTCCATGAAGTTAATGACATGGCTTCCAAGATCAGTTTTCAGTCAAATGTAGATATTTAGAACACAGAAAAGTATTTCTTTAAAAATACCTTACACAGTCATACATAGGACTGGAAAATATGAATGATAAGCTTCTAGGACATGAAGATTAAATGCAGTAAAACTAACCCCAAAGTCATTAAGCAAAATGCATAGGCTTATCTGAATTTTTTTTTTAAGATATCTTGGTTATAGCTAATGATTTCGTTGTTCTTTCTGAAAGGCATCTGAGATGGCGGTTCCCAATGCTTCATCTACTATGATATCCTTATCTCAAAACAGGAGATTTCACAGTATGAAATGTGGACCATCTAGTAAGTTATTTATGTCTCTATGTGAAAACTTCAATTATGTTTATACTCTGCATCATTTTTCTGAAGAAAAATCTTTAATAGCTAACAAACATCTTCAGGGTAAGAGATCTCTACCTTTGTTCTCAAAGAAGTACAGGAGCTTGACAGCTTTTATAGAGTTTACCTTAGCTTTAAGTTTACACCTGGTTCTGATCTGACTGTCTCTAACTTAATTTTTTATTAAGAAAGAGCTTTCAGAAGGCAAATTTGCTCTGAAAATGTGGATTGCTGCCTAGTTGTCATTAAATTACCTGTCCTGTATCTATTCTGTGCTTGGAGGTTTTTTGATTATTACCTTTTTACTGAGGTAGTCTATGGCTGCCTTTTGTGTGTGGGATCTATGGGTTAGCAAGATGAGACAGCCACAAGCTTGCAGTGGGGGCCCTCCTTGCCTAAGAAATTTGCATCTTGGCTTTTTCGGTTCATCTTATTTTCGGACTCAACTGGCTTATGTAACTCTTTGATCAAGGGTGAAGATCTTCTGTTAGCTGTTCTGTAGAGTCTGTTTGTTATTCTTGTCTTGTACAAAAGAGAAAAATGAGAAAGTAATTCATAGTAATTCTAGTTAATGATGCAAAACCTCTAGTTTCTGTTGGTTAGCCTGATTGGTATTGGATGTGGGACCCACCTAAGAGTAAATAGTTAAAAGTTTGCATCCCCGGTTTTATAGCACAAAATTCAATAGTGGTGTGGACTAGGCTCTTATCAGTTGTGATCAAGATTGTGTCATCTCCAAAAGCTTCTAATTTTTTAAATATATATGCTTTTCGACAGCTTTTGAGAAGTGTGTAGATGAATGAACGGAAAAGTTTAGAGAAACGTGATATTAGCCAGATAAAAAACATTACTTGTGAACTTCTCCAGTATACGAAATCTATATAATATATGATAATCTGGAAGGAGAGAGAGAATGAAATGGCTTGCAAGTATCTCATGGCAACTGATCATGTGTCTAAGCTTTAAAAGAAAGATGTAGTATGGCAAGTACTGAGGTTCATTGCCCTCTGCATAAGTAATAGCATAAACTTCCTGGTTTCTTTATAACTCGTATTTCTATCGGGCAAAAATATTTCATAATCATTTTCCATTTCTGATGTACTTGCTTTGACAAGACAATGTTGTTTGAGACATGTTTTAGAAATTATTGATGATTGCTCATACTTGAAGGCAAATAAAATTGGGTTTATTGAACTTTTTACACAGTAGAATACCTAGACATGGAAGTTTCCTTTTTAAATCCTAGTAAACTGTGTGGGAAATGGAATCCATTGCTGTCTGTTTGCAAAAGACATAATAAAGCAAAACAAAAGAACAACCTGATACGCTTTGTACAAGAGTTTCAATAACATGCTCTAAATGCTTAGAACAATAATTTTGGTTTGGCTTTTCCTGTTTGAAGAGAGATCTAGGCTGACATAGCTCTGCCCATGAGCTCTGCTTATTGCACTAATCAGGGGATATATGAAATAGTCAAGCTTTTATTACAGTCAGTTCTTGTTCTTTACCTTTGTGTTGTATTAGTCAACTGACAGCAGTTTAGAAAGTGATGTATTATCTTTCATGTCAGCAGAACTAAAAAGCTGGTGGTGTAGAAGTAATGTCAAGAGATAAATTCTGATGTTCTGGTTTCATACCCAGGCAATACAGGATTTGAGTTAAACACTCATCACAATAACTGGCAGCAGTTAACATGGAGTTTACTTGCAACTTTCTTCCACACAAATCTGATTTTCATGTGAAGTTAAAAAACACAAAGAAACCAAAGCAAACTTGAGAGTTAATGCTTTGTAGTTACATGGGACAAGCAAAACAAATTATTTTTGGAAGTAAGTTTCAAACTACTGTTGAAAACTCCTAACAGTTTAAACACTTTGTATTTCCTTGTGTTGAAATGCCCTAGCAGGCATGAGCTTTTAATGTTTAAAGCTACTATTACTATAGATGATACTTGTCTCTTACGATGTGAGTGCTGATTCCAAGAGATGCACCAGAGCAGAAAATCTACAGGTTACTTAGAAGGCTCTCGACATTGAAGGATTAAAATTACATCCTACTTATTCACCTTAGAATCTCAAAAAGGAGTATTTTACATCCTGGTGTAAGGGGATCTTTGTCCCCATGTCAGGGCTGTACTGCATTCTGCCAAAGCCTGTATGCCACAGAAAATTTGTCATTACAGGCAAATGCTTCCAAAGACTATGAAAGTGAAGGATAAAATCTAATAGATTTCTTGCATAGAAATTATGCAGAGTTACAAAATATAAAATATCAAGAATATTGACAGTAAGAGTTTGAATATTCAATTTTAAGCATTTCTTCTACTTTCTTATGCAGCTCTAGGGCTAGTTGAAGTTTCTTGCAAGTTTAAAAAGTATCATCTTTTAAAGAATCCTGAAAATTGGGAGATCTCTGTCTATTTCTGCAAATGACTCTCTGAAGCTCTGAAACTGGACCAAAGTCAATAATTAGAATCATAAGAACTGGGGGGACAGCATGAGCTTTGTACCTACTTTAAGTAAAATTTGATCACTTTCAGATCTTTAAATTAATTTTTCATATTTCAACTTCTCTGTCCAAGTGAGTCTATTAATGCACATCCTGAAAGGAAACCTCTTCAGTGATTTGCATGAAACAAATTTTAATGCCATGCCTTAATGACAAAATCCAGAATTCCAACACTAGAACATGCTTACGGTTTTAGAGAAAAATGTTAACAGGAAGGTCCGCATCAGTCACAAATCTTCAAGAATGATGATAATGGTGTGTCACAGACAGGTCAAAACACAGGTTAAGCATTTGGATTCATGTGATGGTTAAAAAAAGCTTCACAGTTGATGTGCATGGTTATTTGAGTAGTTGGACATGTTCTTGAAAGTGTTGACTTGCTTTTACTTCTATGAAAAAACTTTTCCGTAGGTTAAAACATTTTTATTTAGTATCTTAGCTTTTGTATGGGGTACAGGTCCTTGCTTTCTTTGCTGTTAATGTCTTTGTGCTCTGAGAGCTGTTCTTTAGTCACTGCAACTGTTACTTGCCTCTGTGAAGCTTGGGCACTGATCTCAAAGAACATTTTCTGTGAAATGCAAACAGGTTACATTGTCTTTTTCAACGGCTGTGGTAAATAAAAGACATGAGGTTCTGCTGCTGCTTCTAGGGTGCTAGCTCTCACTTGCAGGCTTTCACTGCCTAATACTGAACAATTAAGGAGGATGAACAAAACAGAGGCCTAGAATAACCCCATCCACACATTAAGTGGTATTATAGTCTGTTCAGTAATTACCAGATGGTTAGAGTATTTGAGCAATGAGGGGAGCAGAGAGGAGTTCAGACCTGTGTTATAAGATGATCCCAAGTCTTCACTCTGTTCAATGAAGAAGGAATTTGAGACGTTGCTTCATGGCAACAATGGTCATATTATCAGAGTGACTGCAGGTTGTAATGGTATCGCTGGTTAGAAATCACATTATTACTTATGCGAGTTGAATCATGTTACTTAGGCTCACCACTTTCTGCTAGGAAAGTCTCACCAGTTTTCAATTTCAGATTCCAACCCAATACATTTAACTGGCATAATGTGAAAGAGAAAATCAGAGCTAAGGACTCTTAATAGAGGTCCCTTTCAGGTAAATGAAGGACACAATGTTCTTCCATAACCTTTGCATAGTCTTGATGTTTGCTTCCTTTCTGCAGATGTAACAGTATTTCTCATATCCCCCAGAAGAGACCATGGGTTACCTTATTTAGGGAGCTTAGCAGATCAGAGGGAAGCCTGTATTATGTGATATTTATACTGGATACACATGGAATTATTTCTATGTAAATTGAATGGAATTGGATGATCTGAGGAGGCTACCTTGTTTGCAGTAGCAAGATCATTAAATGTGATCTCAAGCAATACAATACTCCTCATTATCTGCTTAAGGATAACTAATTTTTGCACAGAGAGCTCTTATACATAGTCATGTAAAAAAGGGATATACACTAATACAGGAGCTATGCATATCGTGTTGTATTGGGTTTGTGTGGCAAGATTTTGGTAGAGGGGTTGCTACAGGGGCGAGTTCTGTAAGAAGTTTCTAGAAGCTTCATCTGTGTTTCATAGAGGCAATGCCAAGCAGCAGACCCACTGCTGACCTAGGCTGAGCCCGTCAGCAGTGGTGGTAATGCCTCTGGATAACTTATTAAAGAAAGGGCAAAAGAAGGTGCAACTGGGAAGCTGCAGCCAGAGAGAGGCATGAGAATGTTGAGAGATCATTTCCTGTCCATGTCCTGTCCTAATCTCAAACCATAAGCCTTTCATTTATGTTATCTCTTCCCACTCCGGTTGAGTAGGGGAGTGATAGAGCAGCATTAATGGGCAACTGGTGTCGCCAGCATCAACTCGCCACGTGTTTTCTTACAACTGTACATATACAAATAGGAGAGAACTTAATGAAGAAGAAAATGCTCTTCAAATCATTTGATTTTCAATTCACATTTGATTAGCTCCTTCTCTCTAAAAAGGACCAGGGGAGATCCTTTCCAGTGACAGCAAAGGTCCCCAGATCAGCTGACTGTTTGCACAGTCTGAATGCACCTCTTGAAGCAGGTTACCTGAGCCATGCTTTAAGAGGAATCATTCAACCCAGAACATCAAAAAGGGGCTAACTTCCTCTACAGCTAAGAGGAGCATGACTTGCAGCCTAATTGCAGATTATTGTACTTGAACAAGCAACAGGGCATAATCTTTGAGAAGCAAAAAACAGAGACGTAAGCTCTGATTACACAGGTCTCGCACCACTCGCAATGAAAGAGATCAATGTCTGCCTCTATTGACAAGAGGAATAAGGCTTTTGCAGTAGTGACAAGATTGGTCACTGTGAGTATGCAAATGAGATGGCTCAGTCAGAATAGGTAGGGACCTTTCTGCATGGTGCTTGTATTAGTTTTTAAACTGAACTCATGCTGGCCAGGCAGGGAAAGGAGCTAGATACCAGGGCTAGCTAGGCAAAGGATCATTCTCTGGTGCTTTATCTACCTGCCCTGTTCTTTTCAGCATGGTCTCTTTTTTTTTTTTTTTTTTTTTGAGAGAGAGTGTGTTGAAAACAAATGGAAATGGCTGTATAAACATGAATAAACCATACTGATGAATTTTGGTAGAACTCGGTAAGCAGTGATTCTGTAAACTTGTAACTGAAGGTAGTATTTTGTAATATCCTGAGGTAGATGAATGTCTAAGTTGCTTTATTATTGTGGCACACTGTAACTTTCTTGAAGTTCTTACTCATTCTAGCATTATAGGCAACTGAGAGCACAGAGATTCTTTTTTCTAAGTTTGTAAGACCTCACAAAGCAGGAAGAACTTTTTCTTTGTTAAGGTTCTGCATCAACCTCCCTTTGGTAAAAAAGCTGATATTGATGTTAGGGGTAGCCTGACAAGAGGCAAAGTCCTAACAGAATTCAAGCCATGAATTCTGACAAAATTTTGCATGTGAGTTAAATGTTGGATGTACGGTTACTTCGTGTGTACATCTGAAAGCAATCCGTGTGTGGTAGATACTTCTGCAAACCAGGTGGTTTTTTAAGAGGCATTGGGAAGTCTTGTTCAAGCTAACATAGAGGCTTATAAGGAAGCTGGGCAGTGTTTGTACCATCTTTTTAAACATGATGGTTTGTTTTTGCTGGCAGAGATTGAGTTGCTTTTGGCTGGGATACACTCACAGGATACCCTCTATGTGTAGCTTGCTTTTGGATTATTTTACTGTATTTAAAGCTCTTAGTAAGCAAGTATGACTCACTAGCCACTGTAATGCTGCTTCTATTGATGTTTTCTGTTGGCAAAACGTGTGCCATAAAAGATGCTGGTAGATAACTGTTATTGGTAAAACATCAGTCAAATGAGTTCTAGAAGAGAGGAGAAAAAGTAAGTAGTAAGAAAACTTTTTTTTTTTTTAAATCTGGTTGTATTTCTGGAAGTGAAGCTTTTGCAGTGTTTCCTACTTGTGGAGATCTGTGGGATTCTCCTGGTTATAAATGCTAAGCCAGTGTCTGTCATTCATGGAGTTACATATGGTGGCAGAATTGGGTCTTAAGAATGAAAATTTTAATAATTTGTCTTTACCATGCCTTCTTTTTTTCCACTCAGATTTGTTGCCTTGTTTTAATGGTGGTGAGTGTGACTACAGGGAGCTGTGCAACTGCAGTCGATTTAATGCAACTGGACCAAGGTGCCAGACAGGTGTGTGAAGAGAGAAACCTAACTGGGTTTCTGGGATTGTGCTATTTAACCTAAAGGTTAAATTGACTACCCTCTGCCTAAAGGTTTCTTCTTGCACTATTGTATTTCCTTGTCTTTTCTGTGATTATATTTCATACCATACCACACACATACATAGATCTCAACTACTGACTGAATCCAAAAACCAGTGGTACTTCTCAAGTGACTGTCCTTTTGTTAGTGTATAATACAGGTGCTGAAAGGGATCATATATGCAGAACATGGGGTCAATACAATTTTGAAACTTTTGATGGCCTCTATTATTATTTTTCTGGGAAATCCACATATGCACTTGTGAGACACACTGAGCTGGATGAGCAGAGCTTTTCCATACAGGTAGGGGACTACCCTTCTATGTTCCTTTTAGCTGTTGTTTAGCTTGCTAATAATGCATTCATATTTAGAAATTAAAAATAACTTGTGATGATAATATGGGGTTCTGGAATGCAATCTAGCAGTAATTCCAATGTAATGTGGGCTCCCAGTTATTTTGGCACAAGACGTAAATAGCTGGAAAGAAACTGGTGTGTCTACTTCAAAAACCTGCCACTACTTTGAAAAAACTACTCTAAAAGGAGTGCAAATTGTACCCTGGGTTTTGGGGATGAGTAGGAACAAACTGAGGGTACTGAGTTCACATGCTAAGGGTAGGATTTGGAGTATTAGCTTTGTAATGTGGATTGTGAAGAGTTTGGGTTTGACAGTAGTAATTTTATTTTATTTGGCAGGTGAATAATGATCCTGAGTGCCATTCTTCTCCTTACTTCTGCAAAAGATCAATTAGTTTATTTTTTTCTGGAGATGAACAGATAAAGATGAGCAGTGAAGTTACCTATAAAGGATTTCGGTAATAGCACTTCTGATGCATTTACTGTAACAAATCTTATGATGCTGATTTGACAATAGAGATGTAAACTAGGTCATTTACTTGTTGGTAGTTTAAAAAACCTTAGCCAGACTACAGCTGTAATAAATGTTCCATGTCTAGAGAGTAGTGTCTGAGGAAGGTGATATCTACATGAATGGCATGTAGTCTTAAGAAGCATAAGTATTGAAGCATCAGTATTGACACTGATCCTTAGATTTTTGCTCTTATTTACAATTGTATATTTTTGTAGTGGAATTACTTAATATTAGGGTTTTTCAGATGTACGTCATTAAATCAGCAAGTAGTTTTATTTTTAATAGTGATAGTTTCCCATGTAAAATAATTTTTTATTCTGTCCCATCTTCCAGAGTACAGTTACCTTCTATTATTGGAAACTTACACATCCAGAAGCTAGCTGGATACTTCCTAGTCAGGCACCAGTATGCCTTTACTCTGGCTTGGGATGGTATGTCTGCAGTGTATATCAAAATGGCACCCGAGTACCTGGGCAAAACACATGGGCTGTGTGGAAACAATAATGCTGTCCTTCAGGATGATCTTGAAACTAGTTATGGTCAGTATTTAAAATACTTCCTCTTGTGTTAACCTAATTGGTTGTTGGTTTTGTTGTGGGTTTTTTGTTGTGTTTTTTTTTTTGTTTATTTTTATTTTTTTCCAAGTGAACTAAACATTATTTTGATTGCTAATTGAATATAAAATTGGCAACTTTTGAAATTGAAATTAGGGTATGGAAGTACTTCCAATAGGTGCTACTGTAGTGAAGAGGGGCAGTTTCAATAGAGATGGAGCTCTGATGAGGAAAATCTTTAAAAAGCATGTCAAAAAGCTGTTTTACTCCATTACCTACAGTGATAGCTGCATTTCAGTTTTTTAGGACTTCAAGGGTAAAATCTACACTTAAATGTTTGCTACTCTTAAAGTAATCTTTTATAGAAGCCAGCGGATGCCTGAGATATTGCTATTGTGATAATATATAAAGTGATAATATTAATTAATATATCAAGTGTATGAAGATTGCCAAATCTGATTTGATCTGGCACTTCATTTATGCTAACACTTTCAGAAATGACCAGTGATCCTTGGGTACCAACTTGAGATACCTCCATGAGTCTTGGCTTTCAATAAACACTGAGTGAAATTCTCTATATAATAAGAAGCAAAGGGGAAAATCAGCCCCGCTACCCTGTTAAGTTAGGTGATAAAAACTGGAAATCTTTGCTTTGGGCCATTTAACTCTTTGATGCTCCTCTTTAGTATTGTACAGAAACAGCCTAATTTACTTTAATGTTCATAGTACAATGTGTAGTAGGTTTTCTATGTTGTGTGGCACTCAGTTTTAGAAGGCATCAGCTCACCATAGTATGAGCTCTTACTCCCATTGAATAGTTTGCTTGCTAAATCAAAATACTTAAAATAATACCAAGATCAATGGCTCATTGTCCTCATTGCCTTCAGAGACTTTTCTCTACCCTCTCACCTTTCTCAGGATATCTCAGTCACATAAAGCTGCAATTGTAGCACAAGTTGATACATTGCATACTAGCTTTATCCAGTTAGCTTGGGGAACAGTAGTAATAAAGATATGGCAAGATATGTATTCATGGGTAATCCAAGTAGTAGTTAGTGCTACCACTTGTTTATGATGGAGAATACCTTTCTTATCTAGTGTAAAGCTAGCATGGACATTTCAACTTATGTGAAAAAGTCATACCTTTCCTTGGTTAATGCATAGTTATTTTGTACACCAGCAGTGCCCCTAGAGTGTCTCATCATTCTTGGGTTTTAGACTCTCTTGGTAGTTTCATATAAAGTAGCAGCATAGCCCTATGTGCTACAGTTCATCACAACTTTTCTTTTTTCCATCCAAGCACTCTGCAAAGTCCCATCCCCTAATGCCTTTCCTTGCCAAATCACGAGCAATCTTTGTTCTGCCATTTTAAAGCTTCCTGCCCTAGTCCCTCTTAAAAGTACTTTTGTTTCTTTAAAAGACCAGATTGTCTTCACACTAACAGCTGATTCATATAGCTGTAGGAAGTTTTTTAGAGTGCTGCGCTTAATGTGAGGTTTTGATTACTGAGATGTTTCCCTGGGAAATCCTGTAGAAATACTGATGTTCTTCCAAGTCATGATGTGACTCCATGTGTCTTGTTTAGGAAAACTGACAGATGATGTAACAGAGTTCGTAGAGAGCTGGCAGGAAAATCTTCCACAAGGAACACACAACTGGGATAAATCTGTTCTCAGTGAACCACCCTGCCTGACGCAAAGCCATGAATCTCTACAGGTTTGCATCCAGACCAAATGATTCTTACAATTGTTGATGATTCTAATTAGAGTGAGAGTTTGACTTAATGCTTTGAAGAAGACTGGAAATATTCTCCTGGTTGCTGCAGCAGGGCTTCCCTCGTGCCCATCCTTCCCTACCCCTTTCCCCCTACAATCTCTTTTCTTCTATGTGTTTGTAATTATTGATTTAAATTTTCTTCTCAAACCTTATGTTGTCTGCATAGCAAAACTTAGAAGTGTTTCTGAATCTGGGTCTAAATGAGTGAAAAGTTGTAGTTGAATTGCTGGAGCATGTCCAGAGAAGGGCAACGAGGCTGGTGAGAGGCCTTGAGCACAAGCCCTATGAGGAGAGGCTGAGGGAGCTGGGACTGGGACTGTTTAGCCTGGAGACGAGGAGGCTCAGGGGTGACCTCATTGCTGTCTACAACTACCTGAAGGGAGGTTGTAGCCAGGAGGGGGTTGGTCTCTTCTCCCAGGCAACCAGCACCAGAACAAGAGGACACAGTCTCAAGCTGTGCCAGGGGAGGTTTAGGCTGGAGGTGAGGAGAAAGTTCTTTACAGAGAGAGTGGTTGGCCAGGGAGGTGGTGGAGTCACCATCCCTGGAGGTGTTCAAGAGGGGATTGGACGTGGCACTTGGTGCCATGGTTTAGATAGTCATGAGGTTTAGGGTGACAGGTTGGACTCGATGATCTTTGAGGTTTCTTCCAGCCTTCTTGATTCTATGATTCTGTAAGTAGGAGCATGTTCTAGAGCTGGTTCCCATTCCTTCCCTTAAGAAGGATAGAAAGAAGCAGGGAGACAAAACTAGAATGAGAGTGCAGTTAATTTGCCAGTGTTTGAAAAATGAATTGTTGTTACTTTTGTCCATCACATTGAAGTAGTTTTTCCTTTTAAGTGATATTTTCCAGATGCAACCCTGAAATGAAATGCCTTGAAATTAAAGCTGATGCCAGGCATGTTTTATTTCTGTTGCCTTTTACAATGTAATTTAACTCAAATTAAGGCTATTTCAGATTGGACTTAGCTGCAACATCTCTTTCTTGGGGAAGGGATATGTTTTGCCACCGTTCATATATCCTTGGATGAAAGATTAAATGTTATGATTATCCTGGTATGGAGAGAAATTACGTTGCTAGCCACTGCTTCCAGCTGATGAGAAGAAAGTGATTTCTAATCACAGACTGAGATGTCTGTTCTGATTTTTCCATAGTATTCCATTCCGCCTAGGTTTATTATTTAAAACCTTCTCTTCACACCAACTATCTCATTCATTTCAGAGGGCATATGCTCTGTGTAATATCCTGTTACATCCCCCGTTTGAACAATGCCATGAGTATGTGAGTCCTCTTCCTTTTATGGCAAGCTGCACCAATGATCTTTGCATGTAAGTGAATGTTTTCTGGGTAATTCTAAAGCTATTATAAAAACCATTGCTGTTCTATTGCAAAAATGAATTGTAAATGTTAACAGAACTAAGATATGTCTCTTTCTGCGTATCAGTTTTTATCTAACATACTTTAATTATTATTCTTGTTTTAAATTTGTTCTGGTTTTATTGCTAGTAATTTCTGTGTTGTTCCTGTTTTTTTTTTTTTTTCTTGCTATAAGGATGGCAAAAATCAGACCTAGATAGGTTCATAACTTGTTGGTGTACCTTCCCTTGAACACTGCATCTGTTTTTTTCTGAGTGTGAAACATCATTAGTATTTCTAACCTTAATGAAAAGTAATAATGAACAGATTAGTTTGGCATCCACAAGCCATATCTTAATGTAATGAAAAGAGGAATTTGATTACTGTTTGAATTTATGCTATCATTTCACAACTTGCTATGCTTCTATGTCCAAGGAGTTTTTTGACCAGTTAATTTAACAGTCAGAAGGTGGTATTTTCAATTTCTTGTACCATGGTGACTCACTGGTAGAAATCTTATTTCTTGTGAATTTTCTGAAGGATGTTACTCCTTTTGTAAAAATCAGGACTCTCATTTAAGTCTATTTGTACTGCTTATCTCTAGCTTAATGAATTTGTTAAGCAAATGAGTGTGAGGTCTCAGATACATTGACTTGTCTTCAAGTGTGGCAGAATGTCTTAGTCCTTTAAAACTTCGAATGTAGCAAGCAACACAGTAATTTAGAGTATTGCTAAAGTAGATTCAGGCAATATGGTTGCATGCAGTGCAGGAGCATTCATGAGGCTATGACTCTGTTCAAATGTAGTAGAAAATAATATGTCAACTTTTTTTTTTTGGTGTAAGGTCAGCAGTTGATAATGCAACTTGGTGTCGAGCATTAACTGAATATGCCAGAGCATGTGCCCAAGCAGGAAAAACACTTCATGGCTGGCGAATACACTTCCAGCAGTGTGGTATGCAGATGCTTTCATACTTGGATATACTACTTATTAGCTCTCTTTTGAAAACGGTGCTCTTCATACTTTGACTTCTTTGTCCTTCCTTCTCTTGGAAACTCGAATGAAAGAGTAACTGTGGGCTCACTTCAATGCTACATAAATGCAACGATATTTCTTTCTTATGTCTCATTTGTACTGAATAGATTTAAAGCACTAAGCTTATTAGAATGCTTGTAAGAACCTTCTTACCAAAACATCAGAGATTCTTTTAAAAAAATAACTATTTGTTTTGTCACAGAGCTACTCTTTCAAACATTGTTAAAGTCTTAGGGGCTTTCTGATATATTAAATGTCATGAGAGTTTGAAATAAATGCTAATTGGATTTGCCTAAGTCTTCATCTTAGAAGTCACAGAAAGGAATTTTGAAAGAGATCATCTGATTTGTCCACCCATTTGGAACACAGGACTAAAACTACTTTGTCATTTATGGCGGAAGATTTCCCCTATGCTTCCAGAAACGTTTGTAATGGATGTTCTACTGCTCCCTATGCTGGTCTGAGTATCTAAACAACTCTGCTGTGAGAAAGTCTCTCTGAGTTATCCTTGGTGTAATTTAAGATTATTCCTTCTCAATGCACCTTTAGTGGACAGAGCATGAGTGTATGTACATTTCATTGTGTATTATGGAAGACATTGTTTCATTGTTCTAGATAACAGATACTTATCAAAATGTCAGTACCTGATATGTTTTCTATTTAAGCCCTGAAGCAGTGGCACAATGTCTTCTCATTTCTCTACCTGTTCCTACTTTCTAGTGATTACATGTCCTGAACCACTGACCTACAATGAATGCATCAACTGTTGCCCTGTTTCATGTCATCAGCAATCACAGTGCATTGACAGTGAGCTTCCCTGCATTGATGGATGCTACTGTCCAGATGGTAAGTTTCACTTCTCAGATTCCTAATATTTGATTTCACATAACTTTCAGATAGTTCTCCCTGAAGTTTACATTACTTGTATGGCCTAGCTAGATTAAGGTGTTTACAGGAGCTCTTTATAAATTCAGTGCTCTTTATAAATGCCCCATTCACATGGTCAGAAACAGATTTTAATACTGAGAAATTTACACTGTCATGTGATTCTGGGAAGTAATGTGTTTACCAGTGTGGCCTATAGCCTAGTTTTACCCTTATTATCAAAATATACTTTGATGTCAGGTTTTCCCCTTATTACTGGCTTCTTTTGTATATATTTCTGTCTAAGAGACAGAGAAAGTTATGCTATACATACTCTGATGTTTTGTAAGTGTAGTCATCTTTGTCATATGTTTTATCTTTTATGGGTTAGTAAAATATTTTAGCTTCTGTCTCTTTAATAAATAATTAAAAACAAACAAAAAAACCCCAACATTATAGTAAAATGAGGACTAAACTGTGCCTTTAAAATATGGGGGCAAATATTTGTAAAGGTGTCAAGGTTTGGTGTTCATCTGTTTTGATTTGGTTTTTGTGTTGTTTTCAGTTGTTTGGTTGCTTGGTTTAGTTGGTTAGTTTTTTTATTGTTGTGTTGTGGGGGAGAATCCTCCTGCTCTCCCTCAATATTAAACCCTTCTTAATCATAATGTTGTTAGTGTAATTTAGGGACTTGGTCCAAGTAAAATTTATTTAGTATGATTCGAATACATGCTTGTTCTGCAAAAATTACTACCAAACTGTTTATAGAGTTTTATTATCATACAAGATTGTTAGTGTTCCATCAGCCATTTGTATAGATATTTCACTTTTATCTTGTTTTATTTCTTCTAGGTTTAATTTATGAAAATGAATTGTGTGTCAAACCTATGGACTGTCCTTGTGACTACCATGGAAGTTCCTTTGAAAGGGGTTCAGTGGTGTATGAGGAGTGTAATAACTGGTTAGCAATTTTTCATTTTATACTATGAAATTAATCCTTTCATGGTCATGAGATAAATTCTTTAAGATCTATATTGAATAAAGGTAATAAGTCATTATTGGTTCTACGTACAAAACCTGTCATTTTATGTGTTTTGCAGTGAAGGGAAAGATAAACCATAGAGTTATTAATGTGGAAGAAGAGCAAATGTCAGATATTGCAGAGAATTCTGCAATGTTTAGCACTCTCCATCTTGAACTCTAGGAGTCTGGAATTCAAAATCTTAACAGGAGAATTACTTTGACTTTAACTTGTCTCTGCTTTGTATTGCTTCACTTGGACACAAAGAGCTTTAATTTCATTATGACACTAAGCTGCTATTTGGGGAATTTCTTAGAGAAATTTCTAAGAGAAATTCCCCATTTCACAGGAAGAGATAATACTTTTTATTGCATCAAATTGAAGAAAATGGATGAGCTTGCAGATGTGCAACTTCTTTTTTTCACAACAGTTCTGGGTTTTTAAAATAATTTTAATTGGTTTTAATCATCCTCAACTTTTATCATGATTATCAAGGAGATGAAAAGAAAGAAAAGTCTTACTGGATGCATGGATGAAATGTCACCTGACCCTATCCTTGTGATAAGCTCTTGCCACAGTTTCCAAGCATTCTAGTGACTGTGATAACTCTGCACCCTTTTGTGAGACTTACATACTTGGTGCTTGTTTCATAGAGATGGATTCCAGGAAGAACAACAGAGGGACAGCCATATAGATATACTTAACCACACACACACACACACACAAAAAGTATGAAACCTTTTTGTTTTTATTTCAGCACTTGTATGGGAGGAAAGTGGATTTGTACAAATCTTACGTGTCCAGGTATGTGAAAGTCTTGAATATTTAACAGTTTTAATAAATGAATTTTACTTGGGGTAAAATATTGCTGTTAGATCTTACTGCAATATTTCACTGTATTATTTTTGTTTGTATTTACACATAAATGCATCTCTACCCACAGAGGAATAAATATTTAAATGGTTTGAATTGCAGACCATCTGCTTTTCAGTTTAGTGTAGTAATGTTTCTCCCTATACATCACCATAATTTCTTTGGTAGATGGCACTACCTGGTCATTCTTGTCATTCAACTAAAATTTCCCTTGCAGTCTTCACTTGACACATATGGCAAGACTATTTTCCCCCTGAAGTATTGCTGACTAGAGATAGTGTACAAATAGAAGTTAATTTTTTTCACAACATGCCTGTGGAAGGAGGAGTGTTACTATCATCTCACAGAGGCAGCTAAACTACAAAGATTAAGGTCAAAATTATTTTCCATTTTAAAGGTATCCATGGCCTCATGGTTCCTATAGCTGACAATGATTTAAGCACTGGTCTCAAGGTTACCAGTTAACTATGGGAGTGCTTAATGATTTTGCAAATCAGGTTTGAGAGTCACAAATCAAATAATCAGAATGTAAGGATTACACGTTACTGCCTCCTTCAGGGGCAAGAATGTTTAGGTAGGAACTCCATAACAAAAGCAAGGATAAGGTTCAGCTCCTAACCCTGTTTCTAGTAACTGGTTAGAATGTGAGTGCAATTTGATAAATTATAATATGTATCAGAGTGCATGAACTCTACAGCAGTACAATTGATGAGAGCACACTGTCTTTTCTGCAAACTCAAATACATTGTTTGTTATCTTTGTAAGCTGAATGCTCAGTTTCAGGAGACATTCATTTCATGACCTTTGATGGGCGCAAATACACTTTCCAAGCTACTTGCCAATATATTCTTGCAAAAAGCCGTATTTCTGGAGCCTTTACTGTATCCTTGCAAAATGCTCCGTGTGGGCAGGTAAGGCTTCAAACTTTCCTGTAATGTTTATATCCTAAAGTTTTTGGTTTTTTTTAAATCAGAAAGAATTTAAACAATAAATAATAAAAAGACATGCTACCTTACATTGAATGTATTAATCAACAGCAACAAGTTTCCTTAAGGATGAAATAGTTGAACAACAGTGCAAAGGAAATTATCATGTTTCTTTGTGACAAATAGGAAAGGTTATGGTAGCATTCTGATTCTGTTTGCTTATGTCATTCAACAGCATATGGTGTGTGGTGAGTACATCTTTGTGAATTTGCAGCCAGCACAGAATAAGCACACTGCTTAGTACTGCTTGAGGGAAGAATGACCTTTTTTTGTGCCATGAATGTGGATTTCTTTTTCAGCTTTGTCCTTGCATCTTGAAATTCATTTTGCTTGCACTGATATGAAAAACATTGGATAGTCTTTGGGACATCTCTCTTAGATTTCGGTGTGTGTACGAATCAATTATGTTGGTATCCTGCGGTTTATTTCAGCTCACTATGCTTATGCATATATATATCTGATACTAAGAGTACTCCTACTTTATATTCAAAAGTTTCTGCTACTGTACATGGAAGACACAAAATATTTCATCTGCTTTATGTCCAAGACCCATTCTCTTCCCTTCATTGTTGTTTATGTGCATTTTTGACCATATGTGTGAGGTTTGGAATGTTGGTAAGATTTTCACTACAGTGTTTTGTTCTCATTATAGTCTTGATAGGTGTTGTAATTTTGAGGAAGATAAGACAAGTTAGACTAGATCTTAAACATACATAGGTGATGTGAGAAAGTATTTCCTCAGGTAACTTTTTGATCGAATGAAAGTTGAGGCATGATTGACTTCTTGCAGAAGCCCACAGTGAGATACATTTCAGCCTGAGCTGAAAAAAAGAAAAAGCCCATCAATGGACAAGAGAGGTCTGGAGCAAGTACTGCTATGGTCTGTGCAGGACATATACTGTGGGACTCATTTTCTTTTGTGCTTCAGAGTGCTTAGCTCTATGCAAGCCAGATGAGATAGTTGGCATTCTGAAGCATGAGTGAGACTGTAAAGAGCCTTGTAGTGCTTTGCTTGATGTGTCTCTGTGTTCAAGTGGTTTGTAGGTGGAAAACCCCAGGTTTTTACTATGTTTGGCTTCATATTTCATGTTGGGCTTCTTATTTCATGTAGCCTTTAAGAAAACTAGCTTGATTAGTCCATAATAGGTAGAGACTTTTTACAGAGGTTTGAGTGAAAAATTCCAGACGTTAGCAGCCAGATGGGTGATCAGAGGCTTATGTGGTGTGCTCCAGGGCTATGTGCTGTTGATTTAATTATGCAGGTAGATATGGTGAGACAGTAGTGAGAACAGTTTGTGTTACTACAGTGTAAGAACGTGAGGCTTCAGTGCAGCTATTCAAGTGTCTTACTATCAACTAGCTGGTACCACTTGGCAAAATTGCTGCTTTACAGTTCCCTAGGCACTATCCATTATCTTGTTCCCATTTATAAAAATTAATGAATTGAAATGGGAAGCTAAAAGATTTGTCCTGCAGAATCTCATATTTCTTGATGGTTTGAGATTTTCGTGCTGTTTTTAAAAAAACCAAAAACCAGCAACCAACTAATCAGTCCCATCTCATCAAGCAGATTTAAAAAAAACTGTAGAAATAAAATACCTGGGGAGATTTTAGCTCTCTGAATCACAAAGAATCCAGTCATCTAGAGCCTTAGAGCTGGTGACATAAACAATCATCAAGCAACAAGTTATTTCAAAATGATGTGAAATTTTGTTTAAGCACTTTTTGGAAGGAGAATCAGTCAAGTGATCAGCACAGCTTAACCTTATCTGAGTTTCAGGTGACAACCTTACTGGCTTTGTAGTTTGTCTTCTGAGCACAGAAATTTTTTAAGTGTCTACTGAGAGAAATGGCCATTCCTGTGAAAACATCTGCTGAAAGTTGACAGGGTAGTGCTATGGAAGAAACAGTTCATTGAAACAGAGAATAATTGTCTGGCAGAAGGAATAATAAAGCTTTTGTCAATATTGTGTAGTAATGTGCATAGAGTAGAATGTTGTTCTCTTGGTTCTGGTTTGCTATGCATACTACCTGGTTTTCTTTTATTTTCAGCTTCTTAAAAGGTCAACAAAATCAATTTATATCTGCAGTTGCTGAATAATATGCACAAAAATCCAATTTTTTAATAAAGTGGAAAGACAATAACACAAGCTAAAAAGAGCATGGCTTCACAATACAGATGTGTCTTCATTATCAGTTCAGGAGACCTGGCTGAGCTGATGAAATATCTTCTGTTATTTTTATAATTTACTATTTTAAAGTTTCACTTTATCATTTCAGCTTTTGGGGGAAGATTACTGTGGCTCTCTTCTTTAGAGGCTGAGAAATTGTGAATGTAGAATTTGTTCTTTACACAAACAAGATACTACTGAAATTTTAATTCCCCAATAATTACTGGTTTACTTGCAGTATTATTTAACATTCAACTTATTCAATGTATTTATTTATTTATTTATTTAAAATTTGTTTTGCTCATACTTGCAGAACCAGGATGGATCATGTATCCAATCAATCAGCCTTATTCTTAAGCAGGACCCCAAGAGGCAAGTGACTCTGACTCATTCAGGAGATGTTTTGGTGTATGACCAATACAAAATTAACCTGCCTTATGCAGATGGTAAGGAATAATATTATAAGCATATAACTCCTCTAAAGCACTACTTTAATAGCCTGAGTGTCTGTTGTGGTACTGTCGATATTGCTGACATACAGAAATTAATTAGCATATTGTTAATACCAGCATAAGCATTTCATAAGAAATAATCACAGTAACTGTTGATGTACCTTTTCCATGATGGTAGGACGTATGCAGTGGCTGTGTTGGGCTATTGTCTCTTTATTTTAAGTCTGAGTATGTTCTGTCTCTAATTGAAGCCCAAATGCCATCCCTCAGATTTGCAAGGTTGGTCAGTTCTTTGAGGAGGAGGAAATTACTTTCTCTGATTCTTGACTGAGTAGTTTCTTTTCCCTTTTCTGTAAGCAGCTGGAATAAATAGATATGGAAGGAGCCCTCTTGCCTCTTACATATAAACTACAGATTTTTTAACAAAAAAAACTTTTTTTTTTTTTCCTTAACTTTTAAAATGTCTCTCTCTGGAAGATTATTTTGCAGATGAGTATATAACTGAGCTTTGAGATTCCACGTAAACATCAGTGAGAGCTTTATATGCAAGTCTTCAGTAAATTTGATGTTTGTTGGGTCTTGACTCAGGGAATTCTCCCCAAAATTCTTTAGTATAGGAAAAACATTGCAGACCATTCATCTTGTACAACCTAATTCTCGCACCAGTAATGTTTCTAACTTCAAATTGGTAGGCTTTTAGTGAACCTTTATTATTTTTTGGGTGAACTCGATGCATTTCTACGAAGTGTGGTAACTGTCACAGGTTTCTGCTTCAAACTGATTCATTGTAACCTTTCATGAGAAATCAATGATTAGGGGGAAACTGGTGCTTTAATTGGAAAAAATGTAACTTGCATGGAAAACATATAAAAGACAAAAGCAGTGAGATGACAAGAAAAAAAAAGACAAATTACAAGTAGATTTACTTTGCCTTTCAACAATCTGTTTTGCTCCCCAGAGTTATTTGAAGTACGAAAACTCTCCTCTGTATTTCTTCAAGTAAAGACACACATTGGATTACAGATACTGTATGACAGAAAAGGACTGAGGCTTTATCTTCAAGCTGATGGACGGTGGAAAGATGATACCATGGGCCTTTGTGGAACCTTCAATGGAAATATGGAGGATGATTTTTTGTATGAATAGCTGCAAGATTTCTATTTTCCAATATACGAATATCTACAGTTAGAGTGGTAGATCAAGTGTGTACTGAAGCTGAATCAATAGATTTCAAGGATTATTTATTTTGAAGTTTTGTGTTAGTAAGATAGCTTTTAGTTTGCTAACAAAAAATAGGTGACTTCAACTACAGGATATCAAGCCATACTTTGCTTAAAATATTGTAATATAAAAATATTGTGAAATATGACTCATAAGTGCTAGTTTATCCGAAAAGTTTTGTACAAAATTTGGAGTGGCAAATTTAAGAGACCCTCTGCTTCTCTTCAAGCCTCTTTATCTGTCTCCTGGTCCTGTTTTCTGCTGCAAATTCTGATCTGCTCTCTCTGTCAGAACCTACATTGTTTAGTGTCTGCAAGAGGATTTGGCTGTTGCCTGAGTTTTGCTTTGTTGTAGTGCAGTGAAAGGTGGTCAGAACTGTCTGTACACCACAGTCCAGATTATTGTTGTCCATTATCTAAAGGAAGTATGCTGTAAAGAAAAGGGGCTTCTGGAGGATCGAGCAACCTAATGGAAGTGGAGAATGTGAATTTAGAGCATGATAAAATATTTGTTTGACCAAGGGAGAAAAAAGAAGAATGTATTTTTCTCAAAGCAGTTGGAATTTTTGAAGTCAAAACTAATAGAAAAATGGGGAAAGTTTTCATAACAGTTCCCATTAAAAAACATAGAAATACTCTGGTGGATATTTGAACAATTTTTATCTTAAAGATCAAAAAGTATTATCAGAGTATTGCTTATAATGAGACTAGGAAATATACAGAGAGGATATTAATGGAGAGATTATTTATGTAAAACTTTTATTTCTGTTTGAAGCAAGTAAATTTTGTGGTTTTGGTGACAGTCTGTGGACCTGTTCTCAACTAAGTGAAAAATAGTTGATATTTGTGAAAAAAGCCTTTAAACTACAGGAACTTAAACTGTGTTGAGACATGACAAACTGTGACACCCAAGCATCTTGAGATGTACACAAAACACCAGCTCTACACCAGATTTCAGAGACTTGCCCTGGGCAGTGGTGTCTTTTGCAGCACCTCTACCCCCAGCTACTTTACCAGAAGTAATGGTACTGGTTGTATGCCAGGTGCAATATTTTCTCTAGCATGCAGCATCCCATATTTAAATGCATGGGTTTGGTCATTCTGCCTATGGAATATTTATGCATCTTGGTTATTTTGATCAAAGTCTTTCTAGCTTTCAACTTCTGCTGACTGTGTGTACCTGGGCCTCATGAGTATCTGTCCAACTGCCTTTGCAGTTATACCTCTGGAATCTTGGATTTCTCTCCCTTCTACTTTCATGCAGCCTCTAGAGAGCCTGGGAAGTCAGCTACCTAGGAACAGACAGGAAATTATAGGCAGAGGAGAGATAAAAATGGATCAGATATCACTGAGGAGGCAAAATTCTGAGTAAGAGAGTACAGACTTTCAGGACAGTGCTGTTCTGTTCTCCTTTGTGAAAATGGAACTTGGCCTATTTTAATTTGTCTTTCCTTATTGAATATCTAAAGGCTCTAGAGCAGATCTTCTCTTTCTTTTCCAGTCTTTTCGCCCAGAAAGAAATAGTTGAGTCCTGAGACTTAAGCTGACAGTTCTTCATGGGAGGGTGCCTGAGAATAGGGAGCAGTGGAACCTCTACTGAAGGGGCTGGTAGAACTGAGACCATTTTGTAAATTCACTCTATCTTTTGTGACTGACTTCTGTTTTGTAAAAGATCTCCAGCTGGAGTAACTGAAAGCACCCCAGAGCTGTTTGGAAATGCATGGAAAACCTCATCAGCATGCGTTCTTGTGCATGATAGTTCACAAATGGATCCATGTGATGTTCATCTGCAAGCAGGTGGGCAGTGAAGGTCAATTGTTACTGACAAATGCATTTCTACTTACTAGGTTTTGTTCCAGTTTTCCTAGTTAGATCAGGTAAAGTAATAACAAGTCCTACTCACTGAATAAACATTAATAGTTATAGGTAGCATTTGTTGAGTTCAATCCCCTAGCAAATCATGTAGAGTGTTGTTTAAGTATTTTCTGATACTTGCAGAGGCACTTGAAATAACCCCTTTTTACTTCTGGTATGCAATTACAATGTATAAAGCAGGATGTCCATTACAGGTTGGTGGTATTGCTGTTGCTGCTAGGTAAGATGGAGACTCAAAAGTATTGCAGTGTTCATTTTTGAAAATATTGAACAAATGAAACATTTGATTTAGTTGTCTGCTGTGGAGGAGAATGAGTAGGAGAAAGATATTAATGCACTGCCATCCCTTAGATTAAGCTGAAGGGATACCATGGGGAATGATGCTAGTGACTGATGTCATGAGGAGCACAGATGGTCCCTGGTTTATCACTATTAGAGGATGCCTTTTGTAGATCTTCAGTGTTGCCCATTTCACAGTTCCTACCACTTCTCATCTTGGACTCAAAACACTTTTAGGCAAGATACAGAGGTAAACTAGTGACTGAATTTCAGCAGTGCTAGGAAATCATTGTGTCTACATCATGATGCTACAAGATCATCCTGTCTGCTGAGTATCTATATGATGTGCAGCACTAAGAATCTGCATTCTTGTTAATGCGTTTGGCCAAGAATGTAGAAAAAAGTGGCCTGTACAGGAAGTCAAATTATGGAAAAGGAATTTTGAAGTCCTAGTTGAATGCATCTCTCTTACGTTGTAGGAAATAGAAATTTATCTCTGAATATGCTAATATAGGATATTATTTCTTTTGACCATTATTGCACAATTATTTAATGCATCCAGAATTGAGTGCAGTGTTTCAAGGCTTATATTACTGTTTGATAGCGCTCTTGTTCTCCTGTGCTACCCAAGCTAGCAGCTCTGAATGTGGCAGCAGCTTTGTGCAACTGAAACATTGGGCAACAACAGATATTCTTTAAAATGCTGACCTCTTGAAGGTAATTACTAGGAATGACTTAAACTAAAGAGAGGTGTAATGCTGTGTGTTTACAAAAGACACTGGGTAGTGTGTAGCATCTGTTGCCCAACCCATGTCCATGAATCAGTTTCAAGATGGGAGACTATATATAGGCTATCTTCATATTGTAAAGGTCTCCAAATACCTTGCAACTATTCTCAGAAAAAGTTGAAAACAATGAGCACCTAACTTGTATTCTGTCCTTCCATACATTTGTATAGACATCAAAGATAGAAAGAAATATATGACAATAGTATGTAACCATGATTAGTTGCATTATATAAAAGATTATCTTGTTTCAAATCTTTTCAAAAACCTGTCACTGAAAGTGTTTAATCTGTTTTTTTGTGTAGCCTCTTATGCAGCAGAAGCCTGTAGCATCCTTACGAAAGAACTTTTTGCTCCATGCTACCCCTATTTGAGTCCTGTTGCCTATTTCGAGCAGTGCAGAAGAGACACTTGCAAATGTGGACAGACTTGCTTTTGCTCTGCTCTGGCCCATTATGCTCATCATTGCCGAAGATTTGGAGTTGTAATAGATTTCAGAGGAGGTGTTCCAGACTGTGGTGAGATCCCTCTCAGTTCTAATCTTTAATTACTGTTTGAGGGCTTTGGAATGACAATTAGAAAATAAAATCAAATAATCTTTAAAATGAGTAGAGAATTAATTGTAGCATGATCTTTAGTATAAAGGGCAAGGTTCTTTGTCCAGACAGAATGAGTACCAAGGTTTTTATAGGATTGTTCCTTGTTGTTGGCTTTCTTTACTTCTTTTGACTTAAGAATCAATGCAAAGATTTTTTTTTTAAGTAGTTGAAGGGTTTCAAATGTATACAGAATTAGAAATGTGTCTTTATCTCATATGTGGCTTTGAATATCTCATATCCATGCTGACAGTATTCATGAGATGTGTTCCTCAGATGCTAGGCTTACCTGATTCTGTAAATGAATGAGAGGAAAGATGGCAACGTATTTAGGAATTTTACCTGGATTATTGTCAACTTCTGATGTCTGAAAATCGTTCAGCTTATTCTCTTACTGTCACTGACACTGAAATATGTAGACTGCTAAAATAAGTGTTGAGAATTGGTATTGTTGACATTTAATTTAAAATGAATGGAAGAATATAGATAGAGATAGCCAAAGGTGTCATTTTAAGTAATCTTCTATAATGCCTCACAAGTAGAGGAGTGGAATACTTTATAGAACCTTTTAATGATTTAAAAGATGTTGATAGAACACATAGTGCTCATGTGTACATTTAGGGAAAAAAAGTAGAATTTGAAACCCTGAAACAACTCTAAACTGGCACTCCTCATGTTTCAGTACATCTGGCCCCATAAACAAGGCTGAAAATGTTTTTGTACATTTTCAACATTCAGTAATTTAGCATCTGATAATAATAGGTAATAGATGAGGGGTGAGCAACTGACGTCCTGGACCTGAGCAAAGCCCTCGACACTGTTCCACACCACATCCTGGTCTCCAAACTGGTGACACATGGGTTTGATGAGTGGACCACGAGATGGATAAACAACTGGCTTGATGGCCGCACCCAAAGAGTGGCTGTCAATGGCTCCATGTCCCAGCGGAGGCCAGTGACAAGCGGAGTCCCTCAGGGCTCAGTCCTGGGACCAGCCTTGTTCAACATCTTTGTCAGTGACATGGACAGAAGCATTGAGTGCACCCTCAGCAAGTTTGCTGATGGCACCAAGCTGTGTGGTGCAGCAGACACGCTGGATGGAAGGGATCCATCCAGAGGGACCTGCACAGGCTGGAGAGGTGGGCACAAGCCAACCTCATGAGGTTCAACAAGACCAAGTGCAGGGTCCTGCATCTGGGTCGAGGCAATCCCAAGCACAAATACAGGCTGGGCAGTGACTGGCTAGAAAGCAGCCCTGAGGAGAGGGACTTGAGGGTGCTGATGGATGAGAACCTCAACATAAGCTGTCAGCGTGCACTTGCAGCCCCGAAAGCCAAGCAGAGCCTGGGCTGCATCAAGAGAAGTGTGGCCAGCAGGTCAAGGGAGGTGATTCTCCCCCTCTGCTCAGCTCTGGTGAGACCCCACCTGGAGTACTGTGTCCAGTTCTGGAGCCCCTATTACAAGAGGGATATGGGCATGCTGGAAGGTGTCCAGAGAAGGGCCACCAGGATGATCAGAGGGCTGGAGCACCTCTGCTATGAGGACAGACTGAAAGTGTTGGGGCTGTTCAGTCTGGAGAAGAGAAGGCTCCGAGGTGACCTTCTTGTGGCTTTTCAGTATCTGAAGGGGGCTACAAGAAAGCTGGGGAGGGACTTTTTAGGCTATCAGGTAGTGATAGGACTAGGGGGAATGGAATAAAGCTGGAAGTGGGGAGATTCAGGCTGGATGTGAGGAAGAAGTTCTTCCCCATGAGAGTGGTGAGAGCCTGGAATGGGTTGTCCAGGGAGGTGGTTGAGGTCCCATCCCTGGAGGTGTTTAAGGCCAGGCTGGATGAGGCTCTGGCCAGGCTGATCTAGTGTGAAGTGTCCCTGCCCATGGCAGGGGGGTTGGAACTGGCTGATCCTTGTGGTCCCTTCCAACCCTGACTGATTCTATGATTCTATCTGTGCCAAGGGAGGTCTAGGTTGGATACCAGAAAATATTATTTACTGAAAGAGTGGTCAGATGTTGGAATTGACTGCCCAGGAAGGTGGTAGAGTCACTGTCCCTGGAGGTGGTCAAAAAGCATGTACACATGGCACTTCAGGACATGGTTTAATGGCCACGGTGGTGGTAGGTCAATGGTTTGGACTTGATGATCTTAGATCTGAAATGATTCCATGATCATATCACACACTCATCCATGTGGTAATGCATGATAAAGAGGATTTTGAAAAGTTGGTCTAGGTTAAGTACCTCAAGCTGGAGCACCAGTATGTATGTCTAAAAAAGCCTGGCTTGCTTGCAGTCGTTACTGCATGAATGTCTGTGCCCACTATGACTGAAAAATCATGTTATTTTGCCTTCTTCTTTTTTTTTTTTTTTTAAGCAGCAGGAATAGTTTTGTTACAGTATATTGAATAATTCATGCTTGTTGATTTAAAATATACTTTTTTCATGTTTTAAGAACTTCAGGTTTTTTTAAGTAGAGCTTTTTAATATAGATATATATAAGAGAAATTAAGACGGTGTTGTGCAGCATATGCACAGTATACACATTTTATTTATTAATTTTAATGCTTTCTTTAAGTTGCTGCCCATTTCTCAAAGATCATGCACAAGAGCCAAGTGTTTCCAGTTCGAGGGGAAAAAAAGCTTCAACTGTTCACTTTCCCCAGTGTAAATCTGGATTAACTGCACAGACTTCATTGTACGCCTTATTACTGCGGATTTACATCTTTGTAGTTTACACAGCATAGTGCCAAGAGAACAATTTTAGTGGAATTTAATGTGATTGGGAATGAAAGAATAGAGATATTTATCAGAAAACTATTGGGAGGTACTACTCGAGTCTCTTGCACTGTAATTTGAGAAATGTGTTTCATTTGGACAGCTCTTTCATGTGAAGATACAAAGGAGTACAGTACTTGTGTATCAACCTGTGGCAGAACCTGCCAAGCACTGTCTGTGCCAGAGACATGCAGTGGTGATTGTGTTGAAGGCTGTGCTTGTCCCTCTGGAACATATTTGAATTCCAAGACTGAACGATGTGTACAGAGGTGGGTAAAGTTGCAGTTGCAGCCACACTCACTATTTTAGATCCCTGCACTTACAAGTTAGAGAGCCGTGAACATGTAGATATTACTCATCTGTAAACGTGATTGGATCTTGGAACTGTACATAATCTGTATGTTGATCAAAGATAGCTCTTTTATAACACCCATATTCATCCAACGTTGCCAAAGCTAGGTGTTTCATCTTGTCTGGTGTTTGGTATATGAGGTACAGAAAGTGTCCGTTGTTGTGTAGAAGTCCTGCTTTGTTACTGATTTGGTTTGGGATGTGCTCAAGTTATGTGGCAGATACTGAGATTGATTTCTTCTATTTAAAAACAAACCAACCAAACAAGCCCACAAAAAAGCAGCCTTTCCCCACATGTTCCCCCCCAACAAAAAAAAAAACCAACCCTCACCAAAATGAACACAGCAGCCAGTTGAACTTTGAACAATGATTAAATCAATGTGATTTTTTTTTGAGTTCCTTCAGTTTGAGCTAATCATGTTTTCTTCCTCTACACCAGAACTGAATGCCCCTGTTATTTTCAAGGAATTGACTATCCCCCTGGAGGAAATATTATGACATCTTTGGGCAAATGGTAAGATACAAACCTGTTTTTAATCCATAGTAAATGGCATCTCTTTTAGAGCTCTGTCAAATCATTCTGGTTAGCCTCTTGGGGTTTTGTTGCTGTTTTGGTGGGGTTTTAATATCGAGAATAAACCTACATGGCTTTTTTGTGCATGTTTGGACGGAGTTTCTTTGGAGCCTAGGTTTTCAGACTGCCATTTATCATCCAATATACTGAAGTACAGCATACGGAGAAAAGCCACTATCACTTTGTAGATCCATACTAATGTGGAGATCTCCAGCAAACCCCAGACATTTCCTCACTGCCCATTCCAGACAACACTGGCAGTCATGGGAAAGGGCTTCTCCAGATAGTCTCTTTCATTTGTTTTCTTCCATCGTCCTCCTCAAAGGTCTAGTTTAGCTAATTATGCTAAGGACTGAGGTGGATAGCTGGCTGGAATCATGTGATCATTCACAAGTGCTTTGGGGTACATACACATCTCCAGACATAACAGCAGAGTGGGTGTAGCACACATAGATTTTGATTCTGAACCTGTTGGCTAGCAGTAGGTGTGCTGGAGTTCATGGGCTCAGGTTCTCTTGTGAAGGACAGAACCTGAAATGAAGCCAGTGCTACTACATAGCTTGCCTTCCAGCAGGGCTCTGAGCTGATGGTGAGAAAAATGGTGAATTTTTAACAGTGCTAAGAATGTTTGTATGAGAGTCCATACCCAGAGCTTGCTGTAATTTATACATGTGTGGTTAGAGTTTTGCTTTGCTGATGCTATTGCTTCTTGCATTTTTGTTTCATATAATGATGATTCTGTTATGTACAGAGTTTGGTTTATTTTTACTGGAGTGATGTCTTTGGAAGCAGTATAATGGTGTATTTCTGTACGTATTTTTATGTCAGCCCAGGCATTTAAACTCATAGTAACATACGGAAAACAAAATTGTTGTGTGTAGTTAATATAATAAGTGGTAAGGCAATGCACACCTTATCCACAGTTTTAATGTTCAATGCAGACATTTATACAGTTAATTTATATTGATTCATACTGTATGCTTCATTATTAAACAGAAAACATATTTCAGACCTTCCAAACTCTCATTACATTTGCTATGTATTTTTATTGCAGCCATTGCAGGGATGGAGTAATGAATTGTGATAACAACATCATAGGTGAGTAAAGAATGGGGAGGGAAGTTCCTTGAGTCCTAATGAATAAATATACTCTAATCTTCATGGAACTCCTTATCTGTAGTAAAGATTGTGTAATACATACAAACAACTTGCAGGAGGAGATCCATCGTTTAGGAATTATATATTTGAAAGCAAGGCTGGTGCAGAAGAGCAACATACAGTGTTAAGTCTGAGCAAGGTTTTTTTCCCCAATGCTTTAAAAAACTTATTATTTTCTTTTTACATTGCTTATGGAAACAAGCTTATCTGCATGACAAACAGCACAACTTCATTAGGACAAGGAAAGGTTAGCTTTGCTCCATAAAACACTGGTTGTAGGAACTGAACACGGGCAGTACTTTTTCACAGCTTTTTTTATTATTATTATCTTTCTTTCTTTCTTTCCCCCCAGAAACCCAGAGTAACTGATATATGAAGAAAACGGGGTTTTTTTGGTCATACTTAAGTAAAATATAACAAATGCTTTTTTAATTAAGGTATATTTTTATTTTATCATTAAGTACTGTGATCCATAATCTGCTTTTTTTGCTTCAACGAGAGACTTTTATTTAAAGTTTCGGTACTAGAGCTGCCAATGCTTTGGTCTCTACCAGAAATCTATTCCCCATGTACTGATTTGACAGTTATTCAGAAACTCTCACCCTAATAAATAAATTTTTAAAAACCAACAAAAAACCCCAAACAACAAAGAAGCCAAACACAAACCAACCAAACCCACTTAAAACACTGCCATCACTTTGGACCTTTCTGTGGCAAGTACACGGTATGCTCAGTGCAACCTAAGAACAATTGCAATAGAGCTGTTTTGGTAGTCAGTGGCTCCAGCATGGAAAGTCCCATCCAGCTCTAAGACCCTTTTTTGTTTGTTTGTTTCTTCTCTTTTTTTTTTTTTTGTTTGTTTGTTTGTGTAGATTTCATTTTTTGTATTGGTAGCATTTTGCATTTCTGTGTTGGAGGGCTGATTCCTGACTGTTTAGATAGTCGTGTCACTTACTGAGGGAATACATTCATTTCAGTATTCTGTATGAGATTGATAGGGGTTCTCTGAAGCTGGCTATGCTCAGGAGAGACAGGCAATTGGATGTTACTGGAAGCTACACTTATATGTTGCATGTTGTCAGACTAGATCTATTGCACACCTTTATGGAATACAAAATTCCAGATGTAAAGACCAATGTGCTTATGAATTTTTTTCCCCAGCACACAGCTGCCCTGCTGGACAGATTTATATTAACTGCAGTAATCCCCAAATTGATCCGGTGCTTAGCAGAGAGCGAACTTGTGAGAATCAGCTACTAAACCTTACTTTCCCAGCACACCTTCCTTGTGTTGCAGGCTGTGTTTGCCCACCTGGGTGAGTACAGACAGACTGGCATCTTTTGGAGCTCAAACATACAGGACTACCTTCAGTAGCAATTGAGTAATTAATTCTGCTGAGGCCATACCACCTTTTTACTTGGTGAATGTTGAAGCGTGAGCATGCAACTTGTAAAGGCTTACCACACAATGATACAGGCCATTGATGGTGTAAGAAATGGTAAACTAAGAGCCAAGTGGAGACAAAGGTCTAATATCCCACAATTATCAAAACAAGATAACAGAAATATAGAAAGGGTGTTGAAATTATTTGATCCTATCCCTGTACTACAGTAGAATTGTTTACCTAGATCATTTTTACTGCCTGGTATCTAACCTCTAACTTGAACATTTCACTGAGAGGCTTGTTTCTTAATGCTTAGGGATGATTTTCAGTATTGTCTCCAAATCACAGGCTTTTATGCTGAAAATGCATGTGTATCTCTTTTCATTACTTACTGCTTTCATAAGAGCTATGAAAAGATAGAAAACTGAAAGCTGTAGTATACTATAATTGTAATGAAGTTTTGTAACTGAGAAAGGAATATCATGCCAGGTTTTCCTCCAAAAATTTCTAAGTAGTAAGTATTTCTGAAGTGGTACATTGTATCAAATAACAGATAAGGAGCTTAAACACATTCCTGGAAGATTTTCTTAAAGTCATCACTTTCTAATTTACACAAAGAAAACAATGAGTTTTGTTGTCTTAAATGTGCCTATGGACAAACAAATCTAATAATAGGTTAAGAATGCAATTAATTTTCAAGTATTTTTAGAAAACTAACTTTTAAAAGTAATTACATCAACTGTACCATGTTTTAAAATATATCTCAGATGACCAAGTGCTGTCCTTTTGGCATGTGTTTAGCGTCATTCTTCAAACGACCTGCAGCTCTTCAGTTTCAGAAGCAAAGCTCAGAATTTACTATTATTAGCACGAAAATAAAAGTGTAGTGTTCTGTCCACATTTCTCTCTGTATGGCTCTGCTACATATTTTTAATGTTTTCCATGTTGCTGTTTAGACAGGGTTTTGCAGAGGTCTCAAAGATTTACTGTTTTCAGATAAATAAGGATTTACACCCCAGTGGTGATACCGTCACAGCTGTGCTCTCTGCTGTGCAATTCTATTACAGAGACTGTGTCAATGTTCTTGTGTTTGTGTGCTTCAAGAACTCAAATTTATCTGTGTTTGGGGTTGTTGTTGATTTTTGTTATGCCTTACACGATTTTTAGCACTGAATTCTACCCACAGGGTTCATGAAGAAAATGGTATAATTTGAGGGCATGTAGAGGGAGGTTTTAATTCAGTGTGCTTAATTTAAAATATTTGAGCTTTGAAAAAAATTGAGTCATAGCCCTGAAGTGCTGTTAGTTGTAATGAGGTACAGCTGTGGTGACACAGAAAGTTATCAGCCGTCACACCAATATAGTTATAGATAGTCCAGGGACTTCTTATTCATGAGGCAGGCTGGAAGATAGTACAGATGTGGCTCAGTCTTCTGTCCCCTGTAGGCCTGATGGGACCTTGAGCAGCATGGGAGAAGCCTCTGCTTCAAACACTTCTTAAAAACAAAACATCTTGACAGGGGAGGAGGGAGGAAGGGCTAATATAAGTGTTCTAACCCTTCCTCTTTCAGTCACTTTAATTCCCACTGTTGTTGTCCAGGGAAGGGGAAAGAGCTGTGTGCTACACAACCTGTTGAAAACTGGTTAGTGTTCTGGTCCAGGTTTGTGGGCAATAGCACGGAAGTGTTTGACTCACAGGAGACACATTGCTTCCAGTGGTGCTTTTACCAGGTTATTCACATATTTGTGTGTATGTGAACTAATAAAGCTATAGACCGTGATGAGATAGTGATAAAGCTGACTTTAGCAAGCTGAAGCGTGACAGCTGTCAATGTACCTTTGCAGTTCACTGTAGGTTGGACAGTAAATGTAGGCATCAAGAAAAATGTCTGATAGTTCAAAGGGGAGCTGTGCAAGGCCTCTCTGTAGGGTATTTATGGTGAATTCTTAGATCATTGAAATCCGTCCATTTGCTTGGCTTCACAAGAGAGAAAGCTGTTATCACTTGGGTTAGCCAGGGTAATAGTGTGAGGAAAACCCTGCATTTTCTGTTACCTTGTCAGTGTGATGGTCTTTGTGTCTGAATGTGCCCTGTTCAATTCTGAGCAATGGGAATTTCAGTCTCACAGTTTATTGCCTTCAAGCGACACAATACTTGAAGTAAGTATGGATTACAAAGAACACTTCACATACCCTGGGGGAAAATTACAGTTTTGCAGCTTGATGGAGGAGGGAGGTTTGTGTCTACATATTCCCATTAAGAAGAGCTACAGTGTTGTAGATTTTCACCTGGTAAATAATACACTAAGTCATAATATGTGCCACAAATATTTCCTTGAAAAAAATTAGTCTATTTGCTTTATTTCCTCTTGCAAGGCAAGAACTCCTCTCTTGTTTCTCTGTTAATGGAATCTTTTTCAGAATTAAATAACCAAATTCTTTATCTAGGAGTTGTGATTATAAAGCATGGCTCCTGCATCTCTTGGAAGATTTCTTGGCTGTAGTTTAAATAAAAGTTAATTGGCTGAGTTACAATAAATGTGGTGAAATTTAGTTTCCCTGTCCTCAAAATTAGTATGGTAATGATCAAGCCTTCACAGGGTTCGTGGCTGAAGGGCCAGTGTCCAAAGTGTAAGCTGTTGTTTTTCAATAATCATAATCCTAATAATTTAAAAGTTTAGGAAGATATTTTTGTACCTAGATAGCAAACGTACTTCTGCTGAATGTGTGTGTGTGTATATATATATATAATTTTTTTTTTATAGCCTTGTTAAACATGGGGATATGTGCTTGGATGCAGATGAATGTCCATGTTCATGGAAAGGAAAGGAATACTTTCCAGGTGACAAAGTAATTTCTTCCTGTCATACATGGTAAGCAGAGATCTGTTTAGGTGATTATTTAATTTTATTTGTGTATTTGTGGATTGATTATTCTTTTATGTTTCTTAATCATAACTTTCACAATAGACTCTGATCAATAATTTACCCTAACTTTGTGTTTATACTAATTTAAAGAGCTATTAAAATGACATTTTTAAGGTTTTATTGTTTCAGGGAGCTTTTATATAATAAAATTAGAACTATTGGGAATTTTTCTTAAAAAGCTTGATTTTAAAAAATAGGAGTTTTTATTATCAAGGTCATTTAAATCCATATTCCTTAGCTACTGTTCCTAAAGTGCAGGTGATATCCCTCAAGTACTGCATCTGAGTGACGTTAGTTAAAGCTTTCTACTTAACTCATTTTTGCATTTAGCATTTCATCTCATCAGTCTAGGGACCCAAAACATAGCCCTGTGGCCATAAGCATACATCCACTGCAATGACAAATTAAGGAGAGAACTGAGCAGGATCATGTACTGAGCGTAGTGTGAGATAAATCAGCTGCTGATTTTGTGTGTGGATAAAATAATCAATTGACTTTTAAAGGAAATATTCCAATAGACAAAGATTGATAGGCTCACTCAAACACATGCAGAAACCTATTCCTGGGTAAATGTGTACGTATCCTATAGCTATTTATATGCCTATACCACTTCAGTAAGCTTCATAAGAGTTAAGATATGAAAACATACCATGTCTGCACAATTCTGAAACTAACTTCTTTCATGATAATCCTTGCCTGTTTCCATCTCTGACCATGTTGCAAGCTGGCAACTAAGCAGCACCTTTTTTCTTACCAGAGCCTCAGAAAAATCAGCTGTACTATCACAGAATCATAGAATGGCTTGAGTTGGAAGGGACCTTAGAGATCATCTACTCCAACCTCCTTGCCGTGGGAGGCTGCTCAAGGCCTCATTCAGCCTGGACTTAAACAACCCCAGGGAGGAGGCATCCACAAGCTCTCTGAATCCCACCACCCTTGTACTGAAGAACTTCCTAAGATCCAGTTTAAACCTACTTTCCCTCAGCTTAAAACCATTCCCTCTTGTCCTATTGCTAGACACCTTTATGAAAAGTCCCTCTCCATCTGTCAAGCATCAGCATAGTGATGAACCTTCCAACTTCTCAGCAGGGCAGTTTGTTACTTTTGTACCTTTCTTTTAGCTCACCAGGAACATTTAACTCATGTCACCTGGTAAACTACTGCTCCTGGCCTGCACAGCTCAGTATAGCTTAGTACAGTGAAGGCTTATCCAGTCAGCACTAGTCACTGCCTTGTCTGGATGTCATTGCCCCCTCCAGCCTTGGGCTGACTGCCTACCTCTGCCTCTCGTCAGGTCCTCAGTATCTGCTCTAGAAGATATTTGTAGCCCTTTGGTCGACTGGTGAAGCGACTTACAAGCCATCTCCACTGGGCAGGCAGGTAAAGCGACCCGGGTTATTCACCCCCTTGTTTCCAAAGGCCTTTCCAATTGGACCTGGTGTGGGATTGCTTGCATCAGAAATAGCTATTATATCCCTTTAATCTGTGTGAGACTTCACCAAAGGCAGCAGCAGTGCAGGCAGAAAGACACTGGATATTTAGCCTTCACTTTTTTTTTCTCCCCCTGAGGCCAGGCCCATAAATTATTTACAAATCCTTAATGCTGTCATGACTCTCCTAGTCTTCCATGTCTAAAAGCAAAGACAGATTAAGTGATAATGGGTTTTTGACAGTTTCACTGAAAGATAGAAAGTCTGCCAGGAACTGTGCTTGATACCAAGTGTAGCAAGTCTTTGAGACAGTTGTGTGTGTGCAAGGGTGTAGTGATGTATCAGGGGAAATGCATGTGTTTGCTTGTGCAAAGCATGAGAATACTCCTGTGCAAACAAACCCACTTAGGCACTCAGAGCAGTTATAATAGTTTCAGTGTTTAGAGCATGGAAATAGCTTGTGTTGATATTTAATATCATCGTATTCGCATCTGATGTAGTATTAGCAACTTACCTATTAATGTGATTTGTCTATTAAACAGTAAAATGGCAAATAATGTAATTTCTTAAATTGACAAAACTATCATTGGAGTGCCAGGAATGTTCAGCCTAAGCTCTGGGGTCTGGGTGAACTGCAGTTCTAGGTTTTCCAGTTTGTGTTTTGAGTGCAATGTCCTGAAGTTGTTGTTATGTGCTGCTAGCTGAAGGTAGCAGAGCAGCAGTTTGGTGCAAGGTAAGATAATTGCTGATTTTTTGGAAACAGTGTTCTGACTCTGTCTTGTATGATAGCAGTATGAAAAGTTAAACTGACAAAACAATTGCTTCTTGGTCCTTCAGTTATGTGTTGCCAGCCATTAGTGATTTATGAAGTCAGGTTAGTATGTACTTGTACAGTGTGAAGCATTCTTTTAATCAGGAATTTAAAAATTCAATATTTTTGAAACTAAGCATAGATCTGTGCAAAAATTTTGTCACATGCTGAACCTGTGACCTTTGAACCTATGTTTATAAAATATACCTGTGGTAAAGCTGTATCAGGCTGTCAGATCTGCTGTCTTTGTTGAAGCAAGTTTTTTAACTGTCAAGGTGATTTAGAAACATAAAAAGTAACATTTGAAAAAAAAATGATTTTGGGATATAGGAAATGAAATTCTATCCTTTATTTAGAAATCTTGCATCATATCTGAAAATGTTATTTCGATTGCAACAGGGTGATACAGAAAGAGCACTATAAAGCCTTACTGTTAAACAGTTACAAAGCAAAAGTAATTCAGAAAAGTCTGAATAGTCACTTCGTTATATGTGTGATTAAAACATTTTGATGCTCAAGGAGATCATACTCAGAACTTGAACTATTCTGGAAGCCCAGCAAAAAACAAAAGCTGAGCAAAACCAAAATGCCCAGCAACCCAAACCATTTTTTTTTTTAAAGCAACCTAAGCACCAAAATAGTGACACTGAAATTTCTCCTTTGCACTTCAGTGAAATTCTCATTTAAGCAGAGACTGTAGTAAAAGGAATACATTACTTGTAGATTCTAGGATTCAGCTTGTATTGAAATAAATGTTCTGTGAGAAGCTGAAAAAGAAAGCTTTACCTTTTGTGGCACATAACTGATGTGAGTGACCAGAGAATAAATTGAATTGCTTCCAGTGTCACTGTATGTTTTTTTTTTGTTTCAGCAAAAGAAATGCCCCTTGATGTCTATATATTACAGCATCTATAAATTTTAACAGGAATAAATACAAGCTGTATGAGTTCCATATGTACTTTTTTTCCTCCTTATCCAATCAAATCAATTTATATGTGCTGCTTTTAGTTAGCATTTGAAAATGTTTGTCTTGCAGTCAGCGTATTGGCATGGCTTTTTTTTTTTCTTTTTTTCCCATCTTCTCAGTGCAATAGCTGTAATATGTCTGTTGCTACAGTTGATATTACCATTATTGGTCATACATTTTTCAGCATTTGCCAGCATGGATCATTTCAATGCTCCTTCCATCCTTGCCCATCAATGTGTACTGCATATGGGGATCGGCATTACAGAACATTTGATGGACTCACATTTGACTTTGTTGGAACTTGTAAGGTTTACCTGGTTAAGGTGAGACTTTTTTTTTTTTTGAAAGCCTTTGTCAAATGGCATTTACAAACTACCTTTCTACTTAATTCCAATCTGTATGTTTTATTGAGGCCTATATACTGTTTTTTTTGCTTTGATGTTGCTTAGAGTTTGAATCGTACATAACATAATAATTAGACACTGAGTTTTCTGCTAATTTAACTATATAATGATGCACATATGTGTATTAGTATATTTTAAAGTGTCCTTTTATTTTTTTTTCTTCAGGGTACTTCAATCAGTTTTTCTGTTGTTATAGAGAATATTAACTGCTTTAATACAGGAATCATATGCAGAAAAAACCTTTTCATTGATGTTGGAAAATCTTCTTTAATATTTGATGATGAAACTGGAAATCCAGTAAGTTTCAGCACTGATCAGAAGCTAGCATATGTATTTCTCTATTGTTTTGGGTTTTTTAATTAGAAAAACTTGCTGTGCCACACAAGTAGTAGATCACAGCTGGATTGTTCAGCGGAAAGCTTAAAGAAAATCTTGTCTATTTCACAAAATGTTAGATGACGTGATTGTATTTCTTTTGTTTAGACTTCATTCCTGTTTAATGTCTTAGGAGAAATACAGGTATTTTTAAATCAGTAGGAGGTTTGCTAATAATTTCACTAAAACTAAGAGGTTCATCTGGTTTGGAATGTGTAGGAAGAATATTCCTTTAAAGTCATAAAAAAACACATTGCAGTTCTTGGTATACCCTCCACAGCCTGAATTTAATTTTTTTTTGGCCAAACTGCAAAATCTGTTGCTGTAAGTATTTAGTAATTTTCGTGTAAGTAGTACTATTTACAGTTTGTAGACCGACTATGCAAAGGAAATTGTGATTCTTTGCTTTCACAAGTTATTGTACAATGATACAAATAATTTCAAACCTGATTTTTATTAGATGGAGAGAAGAATGCTGTATGTAAATAAAATTACAATCTCTGGACAAATTTAGACAATTCCTTATTTTAAGATGATGCTTCATGCATCTCTATACCTACCCACCTTAAAAAAGAACATGTAGCTAAGACCTTCTGAATGCAATGATGTTTAACTAAGTGAAAATCATACCTGGGGAACCTAAAATTGATTGTTTTTTTTAACCTCTCAAATGAACCATTAACTTTTTATTCTTCACTCCAGTTGCTGTTTCCCATTCTGTAAAATCTGATATAAAATCAACTTTTTAAATAGGAAAATCGTAAAAATTCTCCACAGTTCACAATCAAAACCGAGACCACTTTTGTTTAAGCATTTATTCCTCTGTGGCCTTCTGTCAGTTTTTGGGCTTCTGTCTGAGAATCATGTTAATTTTATTTAGGTGCATTACTTCCTGTCAAGAGAACATTTTCTGAAAACATTACTTATATTATAGCTGTCTTGTTTTATATCCAACAGAGCTTATCTAGTTACGTAGATGAACTACAAAAGATACTGTTCTGGAAAGCTGGATTTTTCACTGTTATTCATTTTCCCACTGAGCACATCACCATTCTTTGGGATCAGAGAACAACAGTTCATGTACAGATGGGTCATCAGTGGCAGGTAAGTGGAAGTCAACACTCTTATTTGCATTTCTTTGAGGTATGTCAAAGGTATGAGACATGTTATCGTTCAGATAATAGGCAATGTGTTAGAAACTATGTATGAACTCAGTGGCAGAGTTGAGGAAAGACATTCAACTACTTTGTTAATTAATATCTCTCTCATTTACTTTTTTTTTCCAGTCAGTATTTACTGTCTAATTTCTCTAACAACAGAAATAAGTATCTCAGACAACATTCTTCTTCAGTACCCATTCCCTGTATGAGTGGAGTAAGTGTTATTTTGCTGAAGCACAAAAAACCACCTACCTAGCAAACAGGAACTTCTTTTGTTCAAGGATCAACTCCATTCTCAAAGGCTTGGAGAAACTTAATTAAATGGAAATAACATTGATATTGTCAAAATACAATATTTTCCATAGCTTTATTATCGTAAAGAGCTGAAATGTTTTGACTGATATTTAGCTGCAAAGGATCAAATTCTGACAAATTTATTAAGCCACTGAAGACAGGAATTTATGAAGCAAGTTTTGCAAGCTGTCATGTCTAGTGGTGTTTTGTGTCATGTGGAAATAGATTCTATTGTTTGTTTGTGTGTTTGTTTTGCCCAGGGTAAATTGACTGGATTATGTGGAAATTTTGATTTGAAGACAGTAAATGAATTGAGGACACCAGATAATTTTGAATTAACAAACTCACAAGAGTTTGGAAACAGTTGGACAGCTGTAGAGGTAAAAACTAAAAATGCATTTGCTTGTAGATTTTTTGCTATTATATCATATAATTCATCTAGAATGAAATCAGAAATTCTTTCCTGGAAGTGTCAGACAGGCAGCAATGCAAATGGTCATATCAATGTGTTTTACAAATATCATAATCCATGAAGAAGGAGGAATTTATCTTCTTTTTTTCCCCCTGCACAGCACTACAGTGTAGAGAAAAACACTTCACAATATCCAGAATCTTTTCGTGACTGTTGATTGAACAGTTGTAATTTTTTACATAAAGGAAGAATTGTGGGTTTGCTTTAGATTCTGTTTTCTGTTCAGCTGATCTTAGATAGCTGGGAAATTTGTAACTGTGAAACCATAGCAATAGAAGGAGAAAAGAATCTTTTCATGTGCTATACTGTTGAAAATTAATATAATGTGTTCAGTGGTGTTATAGACATGTTCCTTCTTATCAGTTTGATTAAAAAGATGCAATTTCAGACACTTCTTATATACATGATCCAATTGAACTTTGTTGTTTATATAAGCTACACTATTCAGGTGTAAGGACTGCAGGTTGGGACTGCATGGCAGCTTTGTTTAGACCTACATGTATATATGTGTCTTTCTGATGCTCTCAGACAAATGAAATATTTCTTCAGATTGTTTGCTTCTCCTTTTCTGCAGATTACCATCCCTTTTGATTTGCATATCTTAGTCTGGCTTTATTTTCTGAAGTGATTTGTGTGTGTGTGTGTGTTTTACATGTCTTTTTAAAGAAGACAAAGTTTTTTGAACTTTGCAAGTTCAAGTACAAAGTTGTTATCAAACAAGTTTCTCATCTTGATTTCGCCTTCTGGTTTAGTGTGTTGACAGCTCTGACATTCGAAATCCATGCAGTATGAATCCTCTTAGAGAGCCATTTGCCAAGAAGGAATGTGGAATATTGTTAAGTGAAGCATTTGAAGCTTGCCATCCAGTGGTGAGTTAGGGTCAATATAGAAAGTTTTGAAAGTGAACATGTCACTAGAGAGAAACTTTACTCTTCAACAGGCATCACTTTCGTCTTTTCTTGCATAATATAATAACTTTGAATACTATAGCAAAATAGAATGTGAAGAAAGTCTAATCCATACCTCTTCTGATTCTCAAATGTGAATGTTTAACTGGGCCTGTTCTAAGGCCTATCTGCACTTAGCTGACCTAGACAGTAAGCCACTTGGTCACCAATTTACTATTCTGTGATACAAGTAGTCCTATTGGTCCCCTTTGTAATTAATACAGGCAGTTATACCAAATTCATATTATCTTTTTGCATTCCAAGCACTGGCATAACCAGTTGCCCTATTTGGCTTTATTATTGCTTACATTTTACGTATATCTAACTTTTATAAAGCTTCTGAGATTTACTGATTTTTTTTTTTTAATCAATTCAGAGAGAGTTTCTCTTACTTCAGAAGCTTCTTCGTAGATTAGTGTGGTTTAAATATTACACATGCTCACATGAACATCTTAGTGTGCATGTTCCTAATGGATCACTGATTTAATTGTATTACTAAGTACTGTACATGATTTTATGGTAAGTTCTAATAAACCTTTTCTTGTGTTTCAGGAAACATTTACTTTTAAATCTTAATACTTTGAAATCTTATATATTAATTTTTAATGAGTCGTAGCTTTGTACTGAGGTAACTGTAGCCAGTGCCTATGCGAGTATTTTTGATAATACTGATATTTATGTTTCTAGGTTGACGTCACCTGGTTTTACTCAAATTGCTTGACAGATACATGTGGTTGTAACCAAGGAGGTGATTGTGAGTGTTTCTGTACAAGTGTATCGGCATATGCCCATCAGTGCTGCCAGCATGGAGTTGCTGTAGACTGGAGGTCCCCTAGAGTGTGTCGTAAGTTTGCTTAACTAGCATTGCCTGTGGCTGTCACTGTCTGCATTCATCAGATCAAGACATGAAAAATCGATTGCATTGTCATGTATGGCCATGAATTGAATTACTAAGCCACGCTAGTAGGTGCCTCTCACTGCCCTCCACGTTCATTTTAGTCTAGCTTGGTTATGTGTGTCTTTCCATATTTGTGGGTGGTATGCTTTTATTTTTAATTATTTGACCTATGTTGTGAAAGGAAAAGTTGTGGGAAGCCTATGATAGGATGCAGAATGCATCCCTCAAACTAAAGTTAACAGCAGCTCGATTTCTGACTTCAGGACAATTTCATATCCTAACAGTCTAGGAAACATAGCTGCCTTGGTACTGCCCCCAAAGCAAGTGTGAAATGTAAAGGTCTTCTGAAGAAAAACAAAGTAATTTTTTAAAACATGACCTCATTATTACTTTAGTATTCCTATTCAGCAGTGCTTAGAAGCTGTAACAAAATCTGAGGTCTTTGTGGCATCTAGTACAAATGCCTAGCAACAGTCGTTTCCCCAAAGGTGGGATTAAAAAGGACAAGATATAAAGAAAGGAAGGAAGCAAGCGTTTTTCTAACTTTGCACTTGCACAGAGCATGTAGCTTGCTCAGTCACACAGCAAATTTACCATACAGTGAGAGGATTACTCTGAATTTTTTTGTAGAAATGGTACATGTGTTTTAATGTGAGCATGGAAAGACAGCATAACTTAACCACTAGAGGTCACAAAAAGACAGCTGTAGGTATGTAAGCTTACTGTTTCTTGCTAGAAACCAATATTTTGTTGAAATCAATGTAGTTTAAACTAGTATGTTATTTAAAGCACTAAAGTAAATACTTGGCAATAATTTTTGAGTATGGTTGTGTATGATATAACTTGCCCAAGCATTTGGCTTACCCCTTAATTGTAAAGAGTAATAGGAAGCCTGTTTATCTGCAGAATGCCTGCAAATGTGTTTCTTATATTTTTGTTTTTCAGCTTATGATTGTGAATATTTCAACAAAGGTAAGTCCTAAAGCAGGTGATATAAAGTCAGTAAAATTTTTGTTTGGGTTTTATTATTTATTTTTAAAATAAGTCTTAGTGCTTTATATAAAAATAATTGTGTTAAGGAAAACAATTGTAAATGATAGATATTTAAACAGACAAGATTTTATTTTGCTGGTTTATTTTGCTTTTTGAAATGCTTTTAATGTCATAGTTTTTTCTTTTTTTTTTCTTTGGGGGGGGGGGGTGTGTGTGTGTTTCAGGGGGAGCCTTTCCCAAGAATATTTTAAAATTATCTTTCCATTTATGGATTATGATTAAGCAACTACATCAGTAAGTAATTAGTAAACTATTCAACTCACTAGTACTAGTGACACTACTTGCTTAAGGCATATTGTGGTTCAAAATTGATGCCCAGTGGGTCTGTTAAACCAGTGATCCTCTGCAGGGCATCCTGCAGAGGGAGCTGGCTGTTAAGATATTTCAACTTTTCCTGCCAAAGTGGGGATTAACTCTCCATTTAGGTATATTTTACCTAGCTTTAAGTTCCTGAGCAGCAAGTATTGCTGAGACATTAGTATGGCTCTCAGAAAGATGCAAAACTTGTGCTAAGTAAACCCTGAGCCTGCATTGGGTGATATATGGCTGTATTAACACTGGAATCCATATTCAGACTATTTTAAAGTTCTGTTGTGAGTGTCTGCATAGTTAGACATGGCACACACATAAGCCCTGCAAACCAGCCTGATGTGTGGAGTGGTCAGGACTCCTGCTATTTATTCTATAGCTCTTTTTATCAAGCTCATGTAGAAGCCTGTCTATCCAGACAGTTTGTGGTATTTTGGTCTTCTGTTAGGCTCCATATTGCAGCAACTTGCCCCCAGAAAGATTTCAGAAAAGGATAGAGTTTAAATTGGGAGGCACTTGTGCAACATTCCAGGTCCAAACAACACAGCCAGGAAATTTGCATTTTTCATATACTGACTGCTAATGAAGTGAAATGTTGTCTAAATCACTATTTAAGCCATTAATGTAAATAAAGACCAGCTGAACATAAAAGGTAATTCCAGTTTCATTTTTGGTTTGTTTTATAAATGAAATACAGTTTAATGTAGGTGATCTTACATCAGTGGTCATAGCCAAGTGAAGTTAGATGATAACATGTACTTCTGAAGTGTGTTATTAGTTTTACTTGTTACTGAATTTTCACTGACAGAAATTAGTTGAAATAGTGGAGAGCTGTGCATGTGATCAGTTTGTAACAAACATGGTTATCATATACTTCTCACTTTGTATCTTGCCACTTTTAGTGGGGGGAAAAAAGTTTCTTTTCTACTTCAAATGTAGTAGCATTCCCCAGAATTACATAGTTCTGGGGACAGGAAGGTTAAGAAACTGTCTTAGACCAGACAGATATTTTCTCTGTAACTTTGTCATGAATCCAGAGTGAAACGGTTCTAATTCTACTAGAAGCAAGAGCCTTTTGTCTTTGGTAAGGGGAAATTCTCAACTGGTAGCTGTAGTTTCTCAAGCTTTGGATGGACCTGAAATACGAGCCTTAAACATATAATAACATTTCCAGAACACTGGATGTTTTAAGTAATTCTAAAGATGTTTTTTCAACTGCCTGCACTGAAGGTAACCAGATATCACTGTACAGGTTTAGCTAGGTGTGGGTTTGTGTTCTAGCTGGCTACTTATTTATGCCATTAGAATCTAAAACTTTGCAGTGCAGGTTCAGAATACCAAAACTCTTAATAAAATTGAGTTAAATAGACTAGAAAGAACCAGAGCATGAAGGCAGGCTGCAAATTGTAGTCCAAACTTTTAACCTGTTGGAACAGATTTTAAGGTTCGATGGCATTAGCTGCAGCTATAAGCTGAGAAGTTCTGGGATGCTTCTGCCTCAGATACATGCTTGCTGTGTCCTGTCCTGTGAGTAAAATGGTAGTGAGGTGAATTGCTCAGGTGTGCTCTGAAATGCCTGGTTTTAACAGAGGATTTAATAGAAATAATTTCAAGTAACATTTAAAAATAAACTTTAAAATACTTTTCTGCACTGAAATTGAAACTAAGTGAGCAGGTGGGACACTGCCTCACTTCCCAGTGTTGTGTTTGTATCTACATTCAAAATGTTCTTTGATACTTGATAACAAACTCTTATTCCCTGCAAAATGTTTCACACTTTGGACAATAATAAAATGGATTTTAAAGAATAGTAAGAGGCATATAATCAATTCAACCATACAAATTAACAGGGATTTCAGGATGGTCTGTAGAACACCATTTACTTTCCAATCAAATAACTGAGAGGTCAACTAACTTTAAAATTGCTATGAAACTGAAGTGGATGAAAGGGAGGGAAAAAAAAAGCTAATCAGGAATTTTGAAAATTGAAACTAGGTAGCTTGGGCAGTTATTAGAACAGGTATTTTTTCAAAGAGTTTGGGTTTGATTTGGTTGTTGCTATAGGTTAGTGTGTGGCACCTAGAGCTATTTTCAGAGTGGAAAGATGTGTTTTTCGTTATGTGCTGTGTCATAATCTTTAGAGCTGAAGCATTTGTGATACTTGCCATGAAAGATAATTCAGACTTTTTGTTTTCTCAACAGCTCTGGGCAAAGGCCCATATAAAGTGGTCAGCTATTTGGATGGAGAATTTGTAATGGCAGTGAAACTGGTGGATGGTGTTGTTTTTTCAGTGAGAAAAGAAGATATTGTTCCTGGACATGCAGTGACCTTTATGCTCACTTCAGGGCTTTATAAACCCAAAGCACATGGTAAAGTCTATGTAACCTAGGCAAATTCTGCCATTGAATATAAGTCTACATTTAAGAATAGACCTGAGTGGAAAAAATCTTTTATCTGTCAGCTGTTTCTGCATCTTAATGTTTTCTCCAAAGCTTTCATTTGGTTTAATTAGATGATTATAGCTTTATAAATAGATATTTCCAGTCAAAAAGCAAAACTCCCCCCAGCCTTCAGAAGCATCAAACTGGTGGTGTAACCCAGTGCTTCCAGATAGACATTGCTCCCTCCACCTTTACTCTGGCAGAAATGGATCGTGGGAAAGTATAGGAGAGAAATTATATTAGGGAGAAAAGTTCCTCCCTGATTCACTCAACTTGCCACCACGGCTCAATGTCTAGCCACTTGTACAGAGATGGCATTGGCACTTACCTGAACTGTGTAAGGATATGTACTGCACATTTATCTCCTTCATGTTCTGAATTAAGTTTCCACAGAAGGAATGTGTTGCTTATTCAGCAGATGAAAGAAGCCTTGCACACCTTCAGAGAGGTGGAGAAAGCTTACAAGAGTATATTCAACACTTTGTGACATTGAAATGCTAGAGTGGTCTGCAGACACAACTTTAATACCACCAGAGCACTTGAGTCTCCACACAATTTTACTGCCCAGATCAGCTCTTTGGACAGGCTGAAGGTGGCTGTCTTTGTGTAATTAAAGAAGGGATATGGGTCAGTTGAAAAAATGACAAGCATTTGATTAGTAATACTGCTGTCTCTAGAACTGACACAAGAGCTCATGTAACAGAATATCCAGGGCCAGACTTCTTTTATTAATCAGAGTGTTGAGACACTTGTACATTGCATTCAATTTGGCTTTGGAAAGGGATAGTCAGTTCTACTGTTCTATTGCCTCAATCTCTTGCTAAGTATTTAACTTTGCAAATGGAATGTGTGCTTCTTGGTCAAATTTGAGTAATTACAGGCTGTGTGTGAGTTTGTACAATCGATATGGTATTTTTTATATCCATATCTTCATTTATAAGACATTCTTGGGCTTTGGTACCTCAGAAAAATTAGTGTATTTTATCAGTTTCAGACAAATTGTAGACAATGAAAAGTTTAGGTCATTGCTACATTGATTAGCTGTAAGGCAGGTATTATAAATCACAGTATCCATTGTCCCTTATTAAATAGCTATTGCTACAGACAGTTAATAACACATATATTTCCAAGTCCCACTATGTTTTTAAGATTAATTGGAGCGTTTATGCTCAGAAGACAAGTTGGCATTCCAGAAGTGTTATAGCAGAATGTGCGGGTATATCTGTTTAATGAGATAATTTGTTTTCTATGCATTCTTTTTTTCAAGAAATGCTAGCCAGGCCTGGAGGGTTAGTCGTTTTTACAGTAGTTTAATGGTTGTTTCCAAGAGAATAGCAGGGTTTACAGCAAAATAGAATGAAGTAATTATGCGAGTAACAGATGCCTGCAACAGACTGAAGATCAACCACTCTGCAGTTGGTTGTACAGAGCCTTGCTTGAAATCAGCAGTACTGTTTTCAGGGTAAGGTGTCATGTGGGCACATTTGCCAGAAAACAGATTTTGCTATAACCTTCTTAGGGGAAAGGCTAGAGAGCTGACTGCTTAGAAAAGCTGAATGCAAAATACATCTCTGTAATTTGCTTTTAATGAAAGGCTGAGCTCTTAAGCTATTAATTCCTGATCGCAAACGTTACTTGTCAGGTTAGTTAGATTAAATTTTTATTACGTAAGTAAGGCTTACTGAAAGCTGTCAACTAAAATTCTCCTTGACTTGGAGGGCTGTATTCCTTTATCCTGTTAGGGCCAAATGTCTTAATCTGCTTGTATTCCTGTTGCAATCTGTAGTGCATTTAGAAAACTAAATATCCATCAGAGTCTATCACTCTGAAATCCATATATTCTACACTCCTTAAAAGATTCAAACTATTTTCACTGGTAAGGGCAAAGGCAGCTTTCTTTGCTCATGCCTCTTGTATCAGTAGAGGTACATCAGAATGTTTGGTTCATTATGCATATATCAGCAAGTAAATAAGATCTGTGTTTTTTCTTTGTGTTTTATTTGTTTTGTTCGTTTGTGTTGTTTGTTTTCAGATTCCAGCTTGATTTCATTTGAAACAGCTGAGAGACCAAATTATTTTCTTCAATTGGTCTCCAATAATACTCTCATTCTTTCCAAATGGAAAAAAAATGAAGAGTTTCACAACAGCTCTACATTTGTCATTCATAAGAACACGTGGCTTTCAGGATACAGTTCCTTTGAGTCATTTGCAAAACCAGGATACTTCATCCACATCTCAGCCTCTTCAGTTGAGCTTTTGAAGTACCATCATTCAGAGGAGTTCAGACTGTCAATTCTTTTTAAACTTGTGGGTAGGTAATTAAATTTGTATTTAATGAACAGCAGTTTGCTCTCTGTGAAAATACACGCTAAATAGTATTGACATTTCCAGAAGTGATGAGATTGCTTACTTCTTCCTGCGTCACTGGGAGCTGTGGATAATCTGTGAAGTGCAGGCTCAAAATCTTCCCTGAGCTTTGTAGTGAGGATGTGATCTTGTTTTGTTGTCAAGAGACATTAAATGGCCTAACACACAACTTTGATGTATTTGCCAACTGGTTTTGGAAATTCACAGCCTAGTATATACATCTGGGCAATACTTGCTTCACAGGTGGTGAGGAAATTCTTGAGTAGAAAAATTGTGGTGTTGAGTAATGGATTCACAACGGGAATAGAAAAGTACTGAAAGCATTTCAAAAAGCCAAGTTCTGTGGAGGACATTTTCTCTTCCTTTCCCTCCAACTGCTGCCAGGAGAGAGTTTTCTGTGTAGTGCATTTTCATTGCAAGCTTTGTGGCTTCCTCAGAGGTTATGCTATCTGGTGCTATGAACATTGCCTGTAGATTATAAATCTCAAACCTCCTCTTTCTCCTGAAAAAACACTTTGACTTTTATCCACGTATCCACTCGGAGGCTCTGTCTTTAGGTATGTTATACTCTATCGTTTCAGGATGAATCAAAATAGAGACAGATCCCTCTTTTTCACCATCTAGATGTCTGTTTCTCTAATGTTTCTTGGACAGCTACAGCTCTTGAATATGCATTATAGACTACTGTGAAAGTGTTTCAACCTGAAAGATTTACATTCTTGTAATAGTCCTGTTTCACTGGGACCATAAGGATCAGAAAAGTAGGAGATATTCTTAGGATCTTTTGCAGGAGCTGGATGAAGAAGTTGCTCCCAAAAGAACTGATGACAAAAATCACACCTTAAAAAAAAAAAATCACTAATCAATCAAGCTCTTTCTTTTTTAGATTAGTAAGGAAAATAAATAATAGGAATAACATTTTCACAAATTCTTAAACATTTGGGAACCCTGCACTAAAATAAAGATGGCCTTACTGGTCAAGAGCAAGAGGGAAGAAGCTATACTGGCCTATGAAATAGAGCAAAGCAGATTATTCATGAAACCACCATTTGCTTTAGTGGCTACATGGTACATCAGATATATCAAATACTTTCATGACTTTATTTATGAGCTTCAGCAGCAACTAGTGCTTGCTGAAACCCAGACTGGCGTTTGTGTGATGCATAAAATTCCGGCATCACTGCAAGTGTTTATTTTTTAAAGCCTTTATTGTGCTGTAATTTTAAATGCATTGTTTATTCATGTAGCAGAGTATTTTAATAAGTATTCTTGGCAGTACCATTTTTAAACATCAGTTCTTCTTTCTTTGAGACTGAATCTTGTTTTATAAGAAAAGAAAGAAAATGAAATATTGTAACAAATTAAGCATGGCCTGACCACGTTTTACAATGACCATGTTGAATCTGAGCACAGACAAATCCAAAACAGGCACTGACTTCTATGACAGAAGAGGCCAACTGTATGACTAGTGGAGCTTTTTGTTATCAAAACATTGAATTAAAGTGTTAATGGTGGCATTGTGAATCTGCTGATGTTTTGCGGTGCATTGTGCTGACAGCCTAATGCAGCTGTTGACTGGCACACTCCAACTTCAGAAAACATGACAGATTTTGTCATTGCCAAATGCCTGTTGCCTCTTGACAAATGCTTGTAATCACAGAGCTGTTGAGGTTTTTGAACAGCAGAATTATAGAGCTAATGGTATTACCAAGATGTTCGTACAGCATTTCAAGCAGGGAACGTTTTTTTGGACATAACAAAAATATCTCCATAGTCTTTTATCTTTGAGAGAGGTATGAAGAAGGTTAAAACATGTTCCAATTCTCAGTGGTCATCCATTAACACAGAGTGGTATGTCTTTTCAAGTGTGAAGTCTTTACCCTCCAGTCATTATACCAAAAAATCCTATCTATGCCAATGGAAAACTAAAACAATTTACCTCAGCAAGTGGGATCAGATCAAATGATCAAGAGGCATTTCATTAATCACCACATCCGAGGGCTTGGGTTTCAGAGTTTTATAAGCAGAGAAACATAGGGCTTGAATCTTTCTCCAGTGCGCTTTCACAAGGGCCAGCCTGCTGATGTAGGGTAATTACATGGTCTAAAAATACAGCAGCATTTGTTTAAGTTAATGGAAAAGTTACACCAGCTCCAGAGTGCACAGGCAAAAGCATATTGAGTTTCCTGCTGACTGTTGTAAATGCTTTGCATATTAGATCAGAAACTCTTGAACCAAGAGTAGCTATTCCTGCGGAATCAGAGGATAAATATCGGGAGGAGAATAATAGGCCCAGCAAATCCCCTTGGCCAGAAAGTTCCTCATGAGACGTCTTCGTGCTCTGTGACGCATGTTCAAAAGGAGGAATTTTAAATGACCTGATCACCACAGCAATCGATACGTGCCAGTTTCAAGTCAGCTGACGAGTCACTTTTTCCAGTTTCATCGCAATAAATAGTGTCACATTGAAATACTTCACCTATAAATTGCACAGAAGTGTTGGAATAACGCTGCTAAATATTTTCCATGAGAAGGCAGTTCAGCTTTTAAATTGGGTTGTTTTCATGACACTTAGATTTGTGTGCTATCCTGTACCCACAGACTTTTAAGGGTTGAGTTGGTAACTGCATTTGAATATTTAGAGTATGCTTACTGAAAAGAAAATACATTTTGCATTTTATGCAGGAGTTTTTGCTGCCAATGGGATTGGTCAAAAGAAAGAATGCACTTAGTCTACCAGATGCACAAGCACAGAGATCTCATGTAAGAGTCATAGAATCATAGAATAGAATGAGTCATCAGTTCACATTTGAAATTGTTGGGAAATTCATGGATGTAGGAAATAGATCTTTTTATGGATATAGCTGCAGTTTTCTTACCCTTTCTGAAAATAAGGTGCTTAAGCTAGTTACATTTTAGCTTTCATAGAATTGACATAATGTGCTTTACCCTTCTAAGATCACTGTGAGTTAATTTTATATATATTTGAGGTAACTTGATCTGTATACATTCTGCAACAAAATTCTTAATAATGTTAGTTATGTACTTTAACAGCTAACTTGCTGTAAGTATAGAGCCTCCCTTAAAATTTTCAGCTAGAGTTAAATTCTGAAGATACACTAAGTATATGCACACTGCACAGAGGTATTTATCAATGTTAACAGTGTTTCTATCTTAACTCAAACACATTCAGAAATGGTGTAAAACTGAAAATGGAATTAATTTTAATGATGAAATTCTTTTACAAAAGCATCTTGTACCTTAAGTCAGTTCTATACATGAGATCGTTGACTATTTTAACTTCAATTGACTCTTACCCACTTCCATAAGCAGAATTAATTTTCTGGAATGTCCTGTTTTATTCATAATGAGTTGCTCCTAAGTTTAATTTGAGGTTGTATGCTTTGTCAGTCCAAAAGATCATGATTTGGGATCTAGGACTGGGTAATGCTGAGCAACTCCTGTTGTACCTGAAAATTACAGGTATATCACTGAGCATATCTCTTGGAATCAGACCCAGGTTACTGTAGGATTATAATATTTCACCTATTTACATCACAAACAAAAACATTTGATCTCTCCTTTCTGACTGAATAAGTAGGAGATTAAATAGTTCATTAACATTATATTCTTCTAACATCATAATAGTAAACTAAACCAAAACTATTTGAGAGGTAGGTAGATAATTATACTTTGCTTTCAAAGATGTTTTTGGAGTGATTCTGTTTTACATTTCTCATTGCAGGAATTTAGAAGTCATGGGCAGAGTTTGTTAGTGGTCTGTGTGTGTTAAGTGAGTAGATAGGATTTCACGTTTCTAAACTTGTAACTGAGGTGGTAGGCAATCTACGTTACTAAGCAGAGTTTTGCTGCTGTTATAAATAGAATCAATTCTAAAGCAAAATTTGTTGCTATTAGATTAAAAAAAAAATATCTGGGAGAAGAGCAAACCAGAAAATGGTGTCAGGTGAGAATGAAATTCTAAGTATTTACCCCCCACCCATTATTTTAAAAACCTTTATTTGAAGTACAACATTCTGTTAATATTAGAACATTTCAAATTTTAGAGGGTTTTTTGAGATAAACAGACTTTTTTTTTGAGAGCATAACATGAAATTATTCATAACATGTGGATTCTCACAATGGTGAGAATTATATTTGAAAGCCACAAAGAATGAAAATAAGTTACAGGGAAGAAAATGCACCTCTGGTGTCAACATGTCCCGAAGAACTGTGGGCTCAGTTCGAATGTCAGCTGGGGCGACTGTCACCCAGGGCATAATTTACCATTTTGTGAAGGATTTGCTGTGTCACTGAAGAGAAGACAAATGTTGGTAGACTTCACCAGGAGACACATGGTTATTTTCAAATGCCATGACAAATCCTTTTGAGGAACACATGCCTGATACAAGCAGCTTGACTCATTGTCTGTAAACTGTGTATCATTCTTTTGTTGTGAGTGCACTGTACTGTTGCACAGAGTATAGTAAGCTCATGTTACTGCTTGCTGGATGGGGAATTTAAGTATTAAAAAAATGGGAGGCATGTGGGTGGGGGTGGCTGATTAGCTTCCTGGCTAGCATAAAGCATTAGTGCCATGACACTGGCAAAATCCAGAGTTTCTGAGCTATAGTAGTTTTTATCATGGGTATAGCAGTATTATAGTAACAATAAAGATGAGTCTGGTCTGGTGTGGGAGTTCTTGTCTAAAATCTTTATGGAGAGTGGAAGGAATATTCCCTTGGTTTAGAGAGGGCTTTAAAGCACTTTGTTACAGCTTTTCCTTATACCCTAATTATTGTGGGTATTGGGGTCATAGTTAATACATAGATGCATTAAAAAAGAGGGAAAGTTTAGCTGGTACAGAGATACCTTATTGTTCTCTTGGCTTGATCTTGAATTTATGTTAGTTCTGAACATGGCCCTGTGCCTCTGTTCCTTCTCCCCTTCAGTTTCTGTCTTACTTCTGTCTAGTATAAAGATTTTAAGCAGGAACCACATCTTGCTGTTCAATTCTTTCACAGTGGCTTGCACAATCCCAATTGACTAGGTCCTTGGGATGTTTAGGCATTCCAGCAGTGATGTTGCCAATCGTGAAAACTTTAAATATGAGGAGTGGCTGAACTGACATTCTCCTAATGCTGGAAAGGCATTTTCCCATAATTCATACTAAAGGACAGATTTCACTATATTTGATGTGTTTACTGAGACATACTGAAACAGTATTCAGGCAATATATTCAAATCTTACTGTGTTTATTTGGTCTGTTTTTTTATGTAGCTTACTCACTAAAAAAGCCTATGACCGCTTGGCCCAGCCTAAGATCCCTTGATTGCAAAATTAAATGTTCGTTGGTTCTACAGCTCTTTATGGAAAATGGTTTTTATGACCAGGTTAATCTGTTGTCCATACTTCTTGCAGAAGTGGAGACGACATTTGCAGACAAGTACCACTTCATTCTTGACTGAAAGAGATGTTTATGAACCACTCAACAAACACTATGCCTTTATGTGCAAATTCACCCTATTTCCTACCCAGGCAGCAACACCAGCGAAATCTGTGATCTTTATCTGTAGGAAAGCTTGAGGAAAACATGGCAATCATTTTGTAGAAGTCTTATTTGGAAAATGAGAGATGGTATGTTAATGCTAGTGTTTGGATAATTGACAATCACTGTTCTGCTAAATTGAGAGACTTGCCATTATTCATGAGGCTACACTATGTCTTCTGCAAAGCTCATACTTTTATTGTGTCTGAAACGTCTACTGTGATTAATGGTGAGGTTTGTGGCAAGAGTTGAAAGTTATGGATCTGTCTTCATACTTAAACTAGGGTAATCTAAATGAGATTTCCTAGGTTCCACTTGGATATACTGTTATTGCTAGTTATTACTACTGTTGGTCATTGCCTGTGCCAGGTCTCTGATATGTTCTTTTTGTCATGTCTCTTCTTCTGTCTGTAAACTCTGGCCTGTCAATACATATAAAACTCCATATATCAGTTGTCAAAATATATGGAAATAAGCCCCTTCCGTCATTAGATTTAAGTAACTGAAGTTCATTTCACTAGAAGAGGTCACAGAATAATTCAGTGATGTGTACTTGGCTTTCTGTGGGATTGTAAGTTTATAAAGGCCTTTGTTACTGTGGTAAGAATCATCTTTTCAAAAGCAGTGACAAGTTGTCCTTGGCTAGCATGATGTGTTAAAAGGACAACACTAGGTGGCAACATACACACGCATTTGTCTTGAGTTTGATTTATGCCTTTGATGTAAGAAAATTATCTATATTTAAAAACATTAATGGTTAATAATGGCAGAGAAATAATTGCCTATAAGAGCAATTTCATTTTTCATATAGCTTTTAAAACTTAAACCCAACAGGCCTAACTAGCCTGGCTTTGTTTTCAAGTAATTTTAAGTGTGGCTAATTCAATGTCAACTTTTATACTGCAAAAAGAAAGCCAGGCTGTGATGCCCACATAGTCTAATATTCTCTCCTTAAAGGTAAGCTGTTTTTCTGTGTTCTAAAGACTTTAGTAGGTAAAAAAATATTAAAAATATTTATAGAGACTGAAGGTAGAAAGAGCAAGAGATTTAGAGCTGCAGTGAACTTAAAGCTTGCCTCGCAGTGATCTGTATCTGTGTGTTTCTAGAAATATATGAGAATAACAAATCTTGTTTTTCAGATGTCAAATTTAAATTTCTGTCCCGTTCTACATGTGAATGGCATTATGATGCCTGTACCAGCCCCTGCTTCAAGACATGTAGGGACCCTTTGGGAAAAAACTGTCAGGGAGTACCTAAGTAAGTATTTTTATTTTTATGGAAAAGTGTGTAATTTACATAGAATTCTTATGCATCATGATAAGAATATAAGGGACCTGATGCAGGCTCAGTAGAGCAGGACCATGTTCTTGTGTAAGGAGCTAAGTGAAGGAGAAAAGAAATGCAATAAAACCTGCTGTGGCAGCCACATGAAAATGTCATTTCAGTTGCTAGGTAAGTAGGGTCATATTCTGGAATGGCTAGTATACTTGTCACTTTCAAGCTTTGAAGATGTTTTGGAGTGACCAGAAGTCTGTTGCCAATCGTTGCACCCCTGCCTTTTCATTATAGCATGCTAATAGCCATATCTGGCATTGCTTTTTCCTCCCAGGTGGAATTTGTGGTAAGTCTGGTAAAACTGGCTTTTGGATTTTAGTGTGTTTGGCATTTCTTAAGCAATAGCATTCGCTATTGAACCCATGACCACTTCTTTCAAAGCCTGAGTATTGCAAAATTCATGCTTTAGCTTAGATCAGATTTAGAATGGAAGCCATCGCAATGGCATTCTGAAGGAGTACACTGAGGGGATGAGATTCAGATAGAACAAGGCAGTCTACTTCAAAATACTTCATAAATAAGTTTTGTATTACTATTACTAAATGCTCAATCCAGAAGAAATTATTCAGCTAGTTAATGCTAACTGTTTTTCTTTTAGAGTGGAAGGATGCATCCCTGCCTGTCCTCTCAATATGTTACTGGATGAAATCACTCAAAGATGCGTGTATTTTGAAGACTGTATGTTTGAAAAATTGTATTTATTATGTATGATACTTAGCCTATTAATTTCTTAGATCTTTAATCAAATTTTCAAATATTGTTGCTTGAATTTGTTTAGCTGTGACCTGATCTTGTTACATGAATCTTGAGCTTACTAAACTTATATTTTAGCTAAAATAATTTTCTCAAAATCTGAGACAAATTTTAAACTAAGAAAGATGTTCTATCTTCATAAAACATTTCAGTAATATCAGATGTGGAGCAAATGATGCAATGATTTTTTTTAATTAGTCTCTGAGTTTTAGAAGTCTAAAGGTAATTGAAAAGATCAGAATTATGAGTTAACCTCTAATTCTGCTAGCTTCATGATTATAATTCATAAATTTCAGACTACTGTTTACTTCTGTCTGATTTCAGGCATTGAACCTGCAGATGATGGCCCACCTTTGTCACCTAGCATTCAAACACCAGCAGTTTCCCACATAACATCAAGTACAAGTTTGGCAGTGATTGGCAAAGTGGTAACTTCGTTTCCTGTACCTGAAGCAGTGGACATGGAAACAACACTTGCTTCAGAATTGCAACTCACTGCAACTGTAGGGAAAACTGAATTTTCACATGTTACGTCTAATACAACACTTCCAGCTATAACTTTATCATCAAATATTTCTTCACAGTCAACAGAAAGGACATCTGAGAGAAGCACTATGCCAGCATCCAGGACAATGACATCTAATGTAAGCTTATCTTCTGTTGGCATTTCTTCGTTGTTTCCATTTACTGGCAGTTCAGAAACTTCCACAAAGATGAAACTGATCAGTGGTGCTTCCACTAAAATATTGAGGGCTACAGAACCTCTGACAGTTACTGCTACGCATGCAGTGACTACAAGCACAGAAGCAGAAACCAAATCAATTGCTACTTTTATTTTTACTGGGACACCACTTATAGTTAGGACAACAGAAATACCAATCAAAACGAAAATAATGGAAATATCAGAAATAGACACAAGAACATTTCCCACAAAAGAAGCTCAAATAAAACCAGAAGGACTTACAATGTTTACAACCAGTTCATCTGAATTAATAACAGAAAAAACTACTGCCTATCTGCCTCAGTTTTCCACATCACCACCTCTGAGCATGCCTTCATATACATCATCATTAAGCCTAACAGGAACTTCAGAAGGGACAAAAATGAGCCAAGGACATTCTTTTACCACAGTAGCTAATGTTACAGTACCATCATTTTCTCCTGCAATCACTACTTTATTAAAACCAGTGTCTCCAAAGACGACAAAATCAGCAATTGTTTTAAGTGACCAAAGCATAAAGACTACATTTTCACCACCAACCCCACCACCTATTCCAATTGCAAAGGCAATTACAGAACCTCCTCTTGAAATGGTTCAACCCCTGACTGGTACTGCAGAAGTACCTTTCACCACAACTCTAGGTCCAAATCCAACAAGTCTGCCAGCTCAGGAGAGCTTGTCAGAGACAACTTTGTTATCATTTACAACTCATACAAAGAAAACTCCCAAAACAACGTCTCCCGTGGAGCATACACCAAGTTCCTATTTCCTTCTGTATTCACTGCATCCTAGTTTAACAGCTGAAAAAGCTATCCCTCTTTCTACAAAACAGCCTTCAGTGTCTGGTTCTAGTCCTGCTTCTCCAGCTTCAGGTGAATTTAAAAAAACATTTAAAACTGTTTCAACTACAGCATCTCCCTCACACACATTTCTAAACTCAACAGAGGTTCTGACTACATCATATACTAAATATCCTGTTGTGGCTGAGACTATCAGTGTGACACCTTTGTCTGTTGAGGTAATGTCCAAAATAACATCCCCTTTTGATTTAGCAGCAAAGCCAACTTTGTTTTCTGGAACCACATCTACCAAACACAAGTCAGCTCTGGTTTCAAGCACAGTGAAGACAAGTATGTCAGCATACTCAGGAAGTGTTAGCACACCAGCAATGAAAACCACTAGATCGTCAAAAGAAACCACTACAGTTCCTTTTGTAACTACAGAAAAAGAGTCAGCACAAAAAAAACCTGTCAGTGGATCTCCAGTTACTCTGCTTAGTGCAACTGAAAACACATTGTTGACAACACAGCCTGATAAATCACAAGTGGAAAGAACTACCTCCATCTCTACTAGAAAGCCATCTACTTTCACTTTTTCACCATCAAGTTCTCTAATCTCTTTAAAAGTTTCTCTTCCTTCACTGCCTTCATATGGAAAAGAAGCATTACTGACAGCTCTCAGTCCTGTGCATACATCCCATGATGCCAAAGAAAAATTAACTCTGTCCCCTTCTGTTGTACTTCCAGTAACAAAGTCTTACACTTTCTCCACCTCCCACCATATAGCCGATAAATCCATTTCTGCACCACCTGTAACAGAAATCACACCAGAAATAACAGCCCCACCAAAATACCCAGTAGAAACTAAGATATCTTCTACAGCATTGAAATCTACAGACCAAAGTATAACAGATACGGTAAAATTTAGAGCAGATACAGCTCAGCCATCCTTTCCTGCATCTTCAGTAGTCCCCTTCTCTTGGCAGACCTCTTTAGGAGATAAATTTTCAGTACAGACCACAAAGACCATGGCTATACCACGTTTTTCTACTCAGAAGGCGACAGAACTTGATCATCAGACTTCTGAGCCTTTGTTGATAAGCCAAAGCGTTACCCCAATTTACCCATATCCTGCAGAAACTGTAACAAAATCCACTGGACAGGCACAACATGTCTTTAGCACAACTGAAGCTACAGCTGAATTGACTTCTTTTCACCCTCTAGTCACATCACTACCTGAAGGCATTTATTCAAGTATATTACCTATCTCAGTAGGTCCTACTCAAGTTGTTTTACCAAGCGAAAGAGAGTTGCATTTAACTGATTCAGTCACACAGCCACACATACCAAGAACTTCTGTTTTGCAGTCTACGCTGCCAGTTAGAACAACATCTGACTTGAGATTTGGTACCAGAATTCTCCCTTCCTCTTCTTTAGCAACAATTAAAAAAGAAGCAGTTCCTTTGTTTTCCACACAAAAGGCTGGTACTGGTCTGAAATTCACACAGCAGGTCTCATTTACTAAATCACTTGATTCAAGTCAGACACTTGAAAGGACTACAGCTTCACCAGGATCTATGTCGACCTTTTCATCAGTTTTGTTACTAGAAAGAACAGAAAGTCCTACTGTGACGGGGACTGGGCATTCTGTGTCAACAAGCAAAAGCGGTACTGATAAACCTGTGGTGTTGCCTAAGCAAGTCACACTTTCAAGCACTGCCTACAGTTCCATGTTAGTAACAAGTACAATGTTGCCAGCTATGGCCTATTCATCAGCTGCAGCTCCAACCTCTTCAGTGATAAGCAGCACTGGGCAAAATGATACCATTGTATCAGCAACATCAGACAAAGCAGAAGCAGTAACAAAATCCATCACAAGCTCTGTGAAGCCCACCCCTTTTTCTGTTACTTCAGAAGCAAAAGGAGCTGTATCCCTTGATACAGTGAAATCTGAAGAGCCAGAATTGACCACAGAAGTCCAAGCAGTCCATACTCGGGGTGCTACCGGTACCCCAGAAACACCCCAGACATTTTACTCTCCATATTTCACAAACACAACTGCAGTTCTTTCTAATATAAGTGTATCAGTAGTGTCCACAATGCATTCATCATCTGAACCAAAACCTTTTTCTTCTATAGCTACATCACCAGTTAGTACTATTCAAACTTCAAAACCTGAAACATCATCTGAGGTACAAATGCCTTCAAGTTCACTGCTAATGGTATCTGACCATCAAAATGACACAACAGCTCCATTAGTTTCATCATTTGCCTCTTTATCTACCAAACCACTCTATGGCTTGACGACAACATTTTCTGATGGACTCACAACACGTGAAGCTGTGTCAGGAGTCACAGCGTCAGCTTTTATGCTACCTAGAGAAACAGCAGCTCTTCAGACTTGTACAGTGAGTAAATATCATTGTTCATGCTTGGTTTTGAATGTCTTGGTTACTATTTCACACTGAAAAAAATTTGTGAGGCATAGGTTGATCTTTGGGATTTAAAGTATCTGTATCAGACAGGGAGCCCTATTATTTTCTCAGTTATGTCTGAAACTTTGGATGATTTCATTGCATACAATGGTTTTTGTAAGTGCTGTAACATGCTGTGTTCCAGGTCTCAGTTTACTACTGAGTGTGACTGTTACAAGAATGGGGTTTTGGCAAAACACAATGCTTCATTTTGTCACTCCTTCTAGTGTACCTCAACTGTGCACTCATCAGTATTCTATATCTTAGCAGTGTAAGCCCCATTTTTTGAGCAAATACTCTGGAGTATTGTGATGCTAGCTTGCTAAGAATAGTAATCTATGTCTTTTATTAAATATGCCTTAGCCAATCACAGAAACTGAGTGCATAAAGCACATTTGCTTGGACGGACAACTGATACAAATTAATAAGTCGCAGAACTGCCCATACAACACAACTCGACCCAGCTGTGGAGTTCTAGGATTTGCTACTCAAACAAATCATGACAAATGCTGTCCAAAGTGGGAATGTGCATGTAAGTTTTGGTTATGCAGTACTTTTGAGGTGACTTTAGGTAGTAATTTAATGCATGTGTAAGAAGGTTAAGAACTGACACTTCTATTCCATAACAGAGAAACAGAAGGTTCATATTGTACTAGTTATTCTCTAATGAAACTTAGAATTCTAGTTCTACATCCAGGGAAATTAAATCCAATTGCTTCTTGGATATTACCAGCTCTAGGTGTCTATAGTGGACATGTCTGGGTCCCCATCTTGTTATCCACCTTGTCAGAGGACACCTACTCAATAAAGTCAATGGATTTTTGGGTTCATCTTATATATATTTCAGGGTAAGAAGATCACCTAGACACTGTTATCTACATGTCAACTCTGCTGTCAATTTACAGGCAACATTTTCAAAGATAGATGAAAATACATGCCACGCATATGAAAGTCTAGTTGATATTATAAAATGTATTGGTTTCTCTTTGTGTTTTGTAATATTTTTAGAAATTCTAAAATAAGTTAGAGTTTTTAAATTTTTTTTTCAGGTCGTTGCACAATTTTTTCTGATCTGAGCATTATAACCTATGATGGAAATCATTTGGCTTTATTCAAAGAAGCATCCTACATTGTTAGTCAAACTCAAGATGAAACTATAACCATCCATGTCCTTGACTGTAGAATGGTAACTAACATTTGTCAGATAACAAATGGTGCTCAGTACTGCTAATAAGACATGTCTTAAAAGAAAGAGCATAGTAATGCTACATAGTACACTTCTCTGCAGTGTCTATGAATTGCACTTGCACTTTACAACACTCATGCATTGTGTAGCACTTTATCACCTGTGTATGCATAATTCCTTCTGAGGCAGCTGGAAGGTAGAAGGTAGGTCGATGTTATTACGTGTAGAATAGACAAACATCTATTTCTGATCCATTACTTTTGTACTGTACATATGTAAATCCGTCATTCCCACTCTTGTTCTTGCTCACCTTCAGATGTTCATATTTTTTGGTGTCTAAACAGCTAGTCACCCATTATTTTTTTCCTGAAAGTCTTTATTTCTGCTGCAATTTCAAGAACAGGTGATAAAACACAGTTGCTGACACAATGAGCTTGTAATACTTTGTTTGTTTCATAAGAATGCTGTCCATGCAGACCGTGTAGTCCAGGCTTGAAACTGCACTCAGTTTTCCTCTTTTAAAAATATACCCTAAAAAGTCCTTAATCTCCCAGTACCTGAAAATAATTAGCAGCTACTTTATAAAGATTTTGCACAGTATGACTATGATTGATGTATTTTTGCTTTCTCCACAGAGTGATTCAAACTCAACATCTTTGTGTCTGGCAATGTTGAATCTAACCTATGCATCAAACCAAGTTATTATCGATCGTTTAAGTAGAAAAGTAAGTATTTTGAAAATACTTTTTTTCCTTGCCTTCTAGATAGCATCTTACTTCTGTAATTATTTCCTCATGTGGATACTGGAGATTAGAGTAGGACACAATAGGTTATATAATTCCTTGTTCCAAATTTGTAATTTAGTAGACTTCTATTAAATGCAGAGTCAAACTGTGATAGAAGGCCAATTAATGAGGTAAGGTGCAGAGCAAGGCACATAAAGCATTAGTCTCCTTAGTATCTACATTACCTTTGTGGAGACAAGGGTGACTTCTGAAGTTAGTTATGAGTTAGATTCCTAAGGTATCAAGAAGCTGGCTTTATTTCTACCTACAGCTCTGAATACCTGACATTTAACTTCTTTTCTGTGTGTATGTCTTAGATAATGGTAAATTCAAAGTCTGCTTGGCCTACTGTTAGAAAATATGGATACAAAGTTGAGGATTCAGGCTTCAAGTATGCAGTTGAGACCCCAACAAAAATCAGAATTCAGTGGTTTCACAGCACAGGAGTGATGATTATTGAGTTGAACAGTACCAGAGAACCAAGAGCTTTGGGACTATGTGGTAAGTACAGAGCAGTGCAAGAAATAAAAGTGTTCAGATGCTTTGCTAGGAAGGCACATTTTCCTAATTATATAAATTTGTTATGTCTTTTGCAGGACATTGCCCAAAAGATTTATTGCAGATCATTGCAAAGTTTAAGATGCTATTAAAATGAAATTGTTATTAGTTTTATTAATTGTTGAAATAATGTTTGATGCCTATCCATGCAATTGCTTTTTACACATAGGATTGCTTCTGACTGTAACCCATTTGAACCGCAGGCATTATTGCTGTAGCCAACCCTAAATAAGTAAGACGAGCTCAAGTCTGTCATGGCAAATAATGCACACAGATATTTTGTGTTTGGTACTCATCTGATAGGAAGCAGTATGTGCTGTTTTCAGTTTCTAAAGGTCAGAATTCACAGGAAATGTTTATTTTAGAGTACTAATCTTTCTCTGTGGAAGGAAATGGTTCAGAGGGAACTTCTTGGTAGTAATAGGTTAAATAATCATCTGGTTGTTCTCTTCTAGGTCTGCTCAATAGTTTCACCTAGTTTCTTTCTTTATAAAAAGCATAGCTTTGAATAAGCTATTGGTGCTATAGCTTTCGCAGGCATGTATTTGTTGATATAAATCTGTCCTGTGACACCTGAATCTGTAAATTTAACTGCCGTAAATTGGAGCTGGAAACCAGGGTTACACAGTTCATATAATTACAGTGGATATCTTTCCAGTTTCAGAAAGGGCAAGTGCCTGCGGCTCAGTATCAAATACCACTGGTACCTCAGTCCAGTTCCAAGTCCTGCAGACAGCAATGTACTTCTCTGCCATTTTGAGATTAGATTATTTTCTATAATTTGCCTTAACTTTTGCTTTCAGTGTTGTTCTTCCTCTGTGTTTCTAATGTTTATTATGATTAGATCAAGCAGAAACAAGAAAGTAAAGATTTTATTTTCTAGTTATCCTGTAAGTCTCTTGCCTTTGTCTCTTTGGTTGCTGTCATAAGGAGAAGGGGGAACGTTACTTTCCTGATTTGCAAGGCACTTTAATCAGATGACAGCACACTCCTGTGGATGGTGTTCCAAGTACAGCCTCTTCAGAGAATGTGCTGTATTTTTCTGGTTTTCATCTCTGATTGGGACTTTCTGCATAAGTCTGCCTGCATGGTGCTGTCTGAAAAAACTTACTACAGCCTATTTTAAACGAGATCATTGCACTGCATCTTTTCAGGGTAAATTAGTCTACCCTGGTTTCCTGTGCTTTCTGTGTTAGTCTGCTTTCTCAAATATCTTTTTGCTGAACCTCAGTATTGGTAGGTCTTGATTTCTCAGTTTTTTGGAAACTGATTTATCAGTTTCATGGAATTTATGAAACCAAAGGCAGCATTATGATTTTGGAGTGCAAGCATCCTTTGGAAGGATCTGTGCAGGAGACAACAGTGTCTTTTACAGTACAAGGGTTGGGCAAATGTGACAATTGGTGAAGAGCTAGTGTGGAAGACGAGGCCTGTGAGGAGGGAACATGGATATCTCTAGCAAAACTGGTTAAAGCAAGCACAAGCATGTCAGTTTTAGCTGCAACCAGATCCCACCAAGCTATATGTGAAGCCTTAGTTTTGCTCTGCTACATCTTGGCAAAGTGTACGAGAAGAAGTGAAAAAAGATATCCAAGACATGACAGCAATCCTGTGAAGTCTCTCAGAACTGTCAAATACTTCCTATTTATGTTGTATAGGCTCATGATTGATCAGCTAATGGCTACCGGAAATGTGTTTTACTCTCAGAATGCCTATTGCTTATTGTTGATTGTCTGTGGCTTGGTCTTCTTGTCAAGAAGTGTGAAAAGTGGTAAAACAGTCCAGTTCTCCAGAAAAGGGTTAAATCCACAAATAGTTTTTGAACAGATAATGGTTCAGAATTCCCATGAAAGTTTCTGGAGAAATCAGAAGAAACCATTCTAAAAAACTGATACAAAAGTTTTGGAAATTACAGTTTAGTTCTTAAGTCAATATATGCTTAAGACTGCTCAGAAGCATAAATAGAATGGTGCAATGTTTCTGAAGTACAGCACTGGATAAGCATCTTGGCATTTTGTGGGGGTTCCCTTTTCTGATAACACAGTTTTCATTTGTTGATATATGAGAATGAAGTTTGTAACCTTTTTCAAAATAGATTTGTTTAGTCCTTGTGCAATTGAGGGGTGAAGTTTGCATGCAATAATTTTGATATGCAATAGATTTCCATTTGTAGGTGCACCAATTTTTGCTTTGCGTGATTTGTCTGAATTTTGTTTATTTTTATCCTACCAAAGACTTTCTACATCTTTTGTGGGTTGGTACTGTGATGTTGTGATATTGCTGTTGTTTTGTTTTGTTTTGTTTTTTTCAAGCTATTTATTGGTCTGAACATACCACTTCAAACATATTTTGGCACGAACCACCTTCTTTTTTTTTTTCTTTTTTTTTTTTCCTGGCAATGCACAGGTTTTTGTGATCAAAGCTTGGAAAATGACCTGATGCTACCCAACAGGACAGTTTTAAGCAAAACCAATGCTCCATCAACTTTTATAGACAGCTGGCAAGTGCCTGACACATTGAAGTATGTTGGAGAAGACAGGAATCAGGAAACTAATTGCTCGGTCATGGACTGCTCAGAGTGCTTAAGAATGGTGTTGAACCAGACCTTCAGCAGCTGTCATCCTTATGTATGTTAACTATTTCAGAAGCTTACGTTTTGAGAGAGATGCAGTTCTGATATAATATTATATGCTTGGCAATTTCACTAATCTGAAACTATATGTAATGATAGTTATGGTATGATATATGCATTTTTTTGGTTGCATTTGTATTTTCAAGGTAAAAATAAGACTGTGGCAGCTTGATAGGAGAGTTGCAATAAGCAGCTAACACTTTCAGAATTCATAATGCATCTCTTATTTTTGATAGTATAATCTAATTTATAAATCAGTTCCAGCTAATTTAATTGTATCAATATAATGTAGAGCAAAGTAAAACAAAATAGTTGTAGGATTTAATTAATCCTTCAGTGTTCAGTAATTTAACAGGTTCCAAATTGCAATAGGTAATCTGAGAACCTGCATTCTCGAGGGCTCTAGAGAGAGGGAAGTCCAGCTTAGAGAGATGAAAGGGTAAACCAGACCATTCAAAGCAAACATAAAGCAAATAACAAACTCACAGTGTGCAAATAAATTTTATTTGTAATTATATAACTACATTTGCCGTTTCACCTTTTGTATATTGTTGAGTTTGGTGAAGAGGAGGCTAAATTTAGAGAAAAATATAAAGGTAAGGAAGCATAAAGAACAATGAGAATTATGTCTTCTGTTGGAAAAACTGTATTGACTCTTGCTTTGGCGTTTTTAAGGATGAAACTAAGGAATATAAGAGAGAAGTCTTACTTTTAAATACTGGTAACTTCTCTTTGTACACCAACAAAGGCTGGTGGTCTCTTGCTTTCTGTGGACCTTGAACTTTTGGCTTTACTCTTTTTAGCTGATACTTAAAAAGATCAAGGTCCCTATTAAGGTGCAAATTTTTTTTCTTTGTTAGGTTCCACCTGAGCTATTCTGTGGTATGTGGATTCAAGACACTGAGTACATTCGAAATCCATGCATTTCTCTGGCTGCCTACGTGGCAATGTGTAACAAATTTAATATTTGTATTGAATGGAGGAGCCCTGATTACTGTCGTAAGTATTCTGCATGTAACTGACCTTCTAGTGTTCAAGATTTGCCTAATGTAAGAGTTGAATAATAGAAGGTTTGGATTACAGCATCGCTCCATGCTATCATTGATCACCTAGAAATAACCCTATGCAGTGATAATATAAGGAGGTCTGTAGGCTTAATGCTTGAAAAGGGAAAGGCTTGTTAAGTATGATCCTCAAAAATGTGAGAATTCACTGTGCATAGAAATTGTTAAGTGATGTCGTCTTTTATTAAGTGATTAAGTGATGTATACAGGCTTCACACAGGCAAATAATAATCACGGAATCTAAAGCTTAAAAATAGTAATTAAAAAAACCTTCGATTTTAATTGATTTTACTAGTAAATAATAGACGATCTTATAAAATCTACCTGTAAATACAGTTATGTGTCACAGCCACCATGAAGGAACACTTCTCCTATCGCTAGACCAGAGTGACCTCTGGTGGTGCATGCCTGGCCAGGGAAAGTAATGCACTCGCAGCTGGGTTTTGTGGTCACAAAGTGACGATATGCTGTAGACGTATTTTTAAAAGCCCGAGTTTCTTTATTTACAGGGCTCTAACAGATATTTGCTGCAGAGAATTATGGCCATTTTTAGTAGTGAGGAGATGAATAAAACCAACCTCCTCTTCCAATTAATCTTTAAAGTATAAACCAAAACATTGGTTTTGAGCAGACTGTCCCTTTGTGAACTGGACTTTGTCTCATTACCATGATCCCAGATGGTTTTGCTCTATGATTTAGGTATCATTACGTCATAAGGATTGTAGATTTTGGTAGTTCACAGATCCACACTGTTGGCATTTGTGGTCATTTTATGTTTGCCATATTTATGCAGCTTTAATTGGTGTTTTGAACCAATGAAAACTATGTTAATTTTTCAACAGCAGAAGTTAAATTAATATCAGGTACCTTTTTAGTTCGTTCCTGCATGCACTCATAACATGACAACAAATTTACTTTAGTAGTATAAAGAATGTCCAGTGTTCTTTACTTAAAAATAGCACACACACAAGAGAAATTAACATAGATAACTAGTGAATATAGCAATAAATTGGTCCCATTTGTTACTATTCCATGTAAAACAATACAGGATTAGCCTTTACGTAAATATTTTTGTAATTGTAAAGCTTCACCCTTTAGTAATCACTGTTTTGTTTGGGTTTTTTGTTGTTGCTGGTTTTGTTTGTTTTGTGGGATTCTTTTAGCCACTGCAAAGTATTCATGATGATTCAGAACACTGTATTATTAATCTGTAGTGTTTGCAAATATTTTAAGTTACTTTTGTGTTCAACACTGTTGCATGGTTTGATATCAGTACTGCTAAAATGCATACCAAATCCTGATGAGAGTGGTGCTACAAGTGGTGCTTCCTTTTGCTTTGAAAATATTCTGTAGAAAGTTTTGTATCAACGTTTTAGTTTGACAGACCCTACTGAATTGGCAAGCGCAGCAAGTTGACAAAAAGACAACAGTGCTATTGGGTAGTGCCTTGCAATTGTAACTTGAGAATGAGTATTTTGTTGATTTCCTTCCTAGCCTTCTCCTGCTCTGAAAATTTCTCCTACCAGGCTTGTATAGCTGCCTGTGAGGTTCCAGATAGTTGTCAGAATAAGGAGATTGCTGCTCTCGATTCAGACTCCTGCTCAGTGTTGACAGAAGGCTGCATCTGTTCTGGAGGGACCATCCTTCATCGAGCTCATACTGCTGTCTGTATTCCTGAAGAAAAATGTGGTATATTTGAATGTGATTTTCTTAATTATTATTATCTGCAAGTTGGTGGTCAGATAATTCATTAGTAAAAAATCAAGTTCTGATGTGGTATGAGTTCTGCATATGTCATTCAGATGAGGGTTAGCTGTACAAGTGAGCAAGTGAGGAATGTCCATGTGACATACAATTTTGCTTACCTTCCATCAGCTGGAGGATGCTCTTCAAGATGGAAGGTTTTGCTTACGTTTATGCATTCTAGTATTCCAATTATGTTAGACTTGTCCTCCTTTTTCACCTAGCATTTTGCCAAGGGTCCACTCTATTGATGCTAAATGGCATTCAACAAACATGCAGCAACACTTAATTACACATTTTGAATAATTCATATTCATGTCCTGTGTTCTGTGTTCAATTCTTTCTGCCAGAACTGATACTTATTTATATTACAGTTCTGCCTGAGCAGAGCAAATTGTGGACCAGTACTTACCATTATCAAACCTTAAATATATTTATGTTAAATCATATTACATAAAGCACTGTATATTAATAATAGCTTTGTGTGTGCAAAGTACAAAAGTAACTTCTTTTCACATCACTACTTTAAAAACAAAGGATGGTAAACAAAGGATGGTTTGGTATTTTTAGTTACTAGCTGTGCAGCGGGGGCACAAAACAAAGTGGAGGTCCTGATCCTCTGGAGGGTATTGAGTGTCTTGTTTTCCCATACAAACTCAGTCTCAGATTGTCTCCTCTTTCACTTTTTTTGTAGGTTGATGTGGTTAGGTGATGCCTTTAAAACTCTGGGATTTTTATGCTTCATAGATCCACACCTAATGCAGAAGAAAGTGGTGGTCAAAATTTAAAGTAAAAAGGAATGTACTTTTGTTGTTGTTGTCCTGATTTAGCTTGTACAGACAGCTCAGGAGCACCTCATGCAGTAGGTGAGATCTGGAAAACTTCTTTGAGTGGATGCTGTATGCAAAAATGTGTTGACAGTGAGACCATTATTCCAGTGGAGTACAACTGTTCAGATACCCACAGTTTAGACTGTCAGCGATTTGCAGAAGTGGCCCTGCTTGTTCCTGATGATCAGACATGCTGTCCTCAGAAGATCTGTAGTAAGTATTCCTTCATGATTATGGATACTGCCCTCTGGAATATTCAGATGTCCTTTCTCTGTGGTTTCTTTCTCTGTTACACATCCTACTTCTGAAGGAAATGGAAATTACTTCAGTTTGCATTTACAGATTATGTAGAAAACTGTAAACACCAAGGATTATAAGGACTGAAAGAGTACTATGTTTATTTGGATATGGATTGTGTATCTCTCCCCCCTACAGGCATTCAAATACAGATTAATTATATAACTAATTCAGACTGTATGTCTATTTTACAAAGCAAGTAGTGGAGGATATAAAAGCTCTTTTTAAAAATCCTTATTTAGGTTAGAAAGTCCAGGTTCAGAAAGAAATTGCAATCAGTTTTTGCCTTTTGACCACCTGGGATGATGTTGCAGTGAGGTTTCCACAGGAATTTTCATTCATTTACTTATTTTTTTTTAGTTCTCACAAGGGGTCTGCTCCAGTTTAACTTTGCCTTCATGGAGAGTGTTGCAAATGCTGGACACTTCTGCATATTGTTTCAGGTTTTTCTGCTGGTTTGCTGTGGTTTTCACACATATGTTGTTATTTCAAGATTTGTGTATCAAAGTGCAAATAGCACTTGCTGCTTCACTACTTGATTTATAAATGTATAAGATAGTTTAGAAGGTTTTGGTTTTTTTTTTTCTTTTTATGCAACAGTTTGTAACCAGAGCCTTTGTGATTCCCTAATCCCTGAGTGTAATGGCTTGGAAAAGCTGGTCACTTACTACAGAGAAGAATCCTGTTGTCCGAACTACGTTTGTGGTAGGTTTCTTTTGAAAAGGTAAAGAAGTTCGCCCTGCAAAAGTTATTTAGTGAACTAAGTAGATCAACTTAGAAGCAAAAACTTACTTAGTGTAGACATTATTGTTATCATGGTTGTTAACAAAATTATCTTTCATCTAAATGCTCAGGTTTGGTCTATATGTCAGTCTCAGCAGATACAATGATGAAGGAGTCTTGTGTTTAACAATGAGGCAAGAATGTGTCTTTGCTGTCTTGCAACACAAAGCAGAAGTGTTTCTAGAAGTATCTTCTAGTGATTCTCAGCTCTGCACTATTTCTCTGAGATGCAGCACAACAAAGGAGGAATGCTATACTGCCTGTAAAGAAACACATCTCCTGTACTTTTTTCAGAATGTGATCCGGCAAAGTGTGAATCAATGCAGCAGATGCCGAGCTGTCAAGACGATCAGACGCTAATTGCTGCTCGGGTGGAGAGTACCTGCTGCATTTCCTATATATGTGGTACAGTATTCTGGCTGGTTGAGAGATTGAGACTGTGTGCTTTTGCAGCACAATAACGTTCTTAGGTCATGTAGTGTGGTGGTGGAGTCCATGCATGAGGAAGTTGAAGGCTTTGGAGAAACTATCCATGTATAGTGTGTGGACTAGCAGCATGAATATTTTATCTGAAAGACCACTGAAGTTATATATGCTCTTGCTCCCTATGTCCTGATGTATCAGCTGTGACCTGTCTTATTTAATGGCAAATGTCCCACATGAGATTATTATGCAAATTTCTCCATTTCTTTTGGAGGTTGGCCTTTAGTTGCTTAATTCAATAATAAAATTACACTTCTGGCATCAGTACAGGAGTTCCAATGTTACAGTGCAGTTTTTCTATATGATAATAATGTGATAATGTGGTCCTACTGTATTTGGCTCTTTTTGCACACAGATACCTGTAAATCAAAGACTGAGTTGCCTTGATTAGAAAGACCAAAGGATGCTGAGTCTTTGTGCTGTACATATCAGAAAAGAACCTTGTGGTTTTCACATGTTCAGGTGGGAGGATGACACTGGGGTCACAGGAGATACCCGTTATAGGGGGTCAAGGATCCTATAGCTTGGGCAGAGCAGCATTTCTGAAGACAACAAGGTGACTTGGTAAGAGAGAAAATCTAGCAAAATTTTTCATAACAGAAAGGGAGAGAAAATCCTGTTGTTTGTGATCTGACTCACAGCAGGGGACAAAGAAAGGGCAAGCTGCACTGAGAATTAGCCTCCTGTACAGGGACTATAGGAATGAATGCAGAGTATCTCTATGCTTTCATATGACTCTGTGACAAACTTACGGGCATGTTTCCTAGGCAGTAGTAAAATGTCTTCCTATGCTTTAGATTTAAATAATTGTTTTCTCCAGCATGCAGGCCTTGCTCCTATCAGATACCCAAATGTCAAGAAGGAGAAGTTCTTATTGTGGATGACAACACTACAGAGAGGTGTTGCCCTACATACCAGTGCAGTAAGTTTGATATTTTAAATAATAGAAAACACGTCAAATACTGTAGCATGGATGCCTAGTGCAAAAAATATTTGGTTAAAGAATAGCGCTCCACTTATGTATAAAAACAAGCTATCATCTATAGTCCTGAACAGATAGTCTTTACTTTTAAAACCTGGTATGCCTAAGCATTATCTGAATATCTCTATCATGGTGACAAATGACTAATATCAGGCCCCAGATTCTGGAGATTGAAAACTGTTTTTAATATTTGTCTAGAGTAGTTGTACTCCACACTAGTATTACGCAATGGTTAATGATTAAATTTTGGTTTCTAGTCCTTTCAAGTAAGACATTTTCTGAATATATTTAGTATGAATAAGTAATATACTGTCTCTTGATACATATTTCTGTTCATCAAAATATGAAAACCTTGTCTTTATCAGACTTTCTTTTCTGCAATTTTAGTTTGTGAAATACATCGTTGTCCTGAATTCAAATGTATGCTGGGCATGTCTTTGGTGGAGGTATGGAGCCCAGACAACTGCTGCCCCTTTCGGACATGTGGTAAAATGATTGTTTTTCATTTTAGCTACCTTAGACAATAAGACACTGACAAAGAGCTTTGGTCTTTCAGGTTTGAATCCAGTTTCAGCCAGCTATACCATTGTTATCTGCTCATGAAACAATTATATAAACAAAAGTCAGATATGGTCCAGAACTTCTTAATCTGCTTGTTTGGGGTTTACTTGCTTTGTGAGGGTGATAGGATACTGTAGAATCTACCTGTCCAAACTTAGCATCTTGAAAAATTTTGCATAAGTGCATTGTGTTCGTGTGGCAAGGTTTTGGTAGCAGGGAGAACTACCAAAGCTAGAGTTATTACCCTACTCTGATATGATTGCTGATAAATTGAACTAATTTCCCAAGTCAAGTCTGGGTTTTTTGCCTGTGATGGTAATTGGCGAGGGATCTCTTCCTGCCCTTACTTCAACCCACAAGCCTTTTGTTATGTTCTCTATCCCCTGTCCAGCTGAGAAGCGAAGTGATAGAGCAGCTCTGGTGGACATCTGGCATCCAGCCAGGGTCAATCCACCACAGTTAGTAAATGATTTATGGCTAAAGAGAAAACATGTTAGGTTCACAGGTCAGGAATTTGACAGTTTACAAAGACAGTAGTATATCATACTCTTTGTGATACCTTAAACACAGTTCTCCATTGGTTTATATTGCTGGTAATGATTGTCATCACTACAAGGAGGCTAACAACTAGAATAATTTTTTTAATGTGTTCAGGTAGACTGCAGTAAATTGTTGTAATTTCTGAAGGTGGTCATAGAAGCTTTCAGGATGGAATGGAAATCAAACATAATTTCAAAACCCAGCAGAATACCTTCAATTATGACTTGTAAATCTGGAATTCCTGTTCTCTCTGATGCTCTCTTTTAAGCACATGGCATATTACTTTTTAAAATATTGTTTCTGTATTTTCTTTTAGAATGTGCATGCGAAACAATCCCCAAACCTCAGTGCAAACTGGTATGAAATTAATCATCTTTGTCAGTATTCTTTTAGTAATTTCTTAATGAATCTCTTAGTCTTACTAATAGTTCCATCAGTGAAAGATGAAATGCCATGTCATTTTTTTTTTAATTGCTTTAGAAGATGTATCCATTTTAATGAAACCAGTTAAGGGTAAATATTTTGCAGAATAAAATACCTTTATAGTATTGGTATTTCTTGGAGCTTTTTATGAGTGTATCTGTCCTGAAGTATTTGCAGAGTGAAATTGCTTTTGTCTGCCTAAGGATAAAATTTTGGCTTTCAAGTTTCAGAACTTCAAAAGCATTACTGTTTTGTCAATATTGTTTTTCATAGTCAATATGTTTTATGCCAACAACTGACCGAGCAGAACTTTTAAACTATATTGCAACTTGTTCTGCTTTACAAAAATTAATATTTCTGAATTAGATTCTCAGTCAATACAGGATATGCTTTGATTTTGCTTGTCATTATCCAGAAAATAATATTGCCATGGAAATAATGGATAAAAATTATAATCTGGAGTCCTAGGAAGGAACTCAAAATAGTAATCTTTTTTTTATTGGGGAATTTCAAAATACTTTGTAAGTGGGGTTGTTTCTAGTGTTTTAATTTCGTAAATCATGAAACTGGGGCATTAGGAATCAGGAATTCAAGAAATCTAGCAGAAAAATCGTAATATGCATACATATAAACAATTAAAGGCAAAATGAAAATGTACCTCTGTGCTATTGTAAGACTATTTATATCCATTAAATTATTCACACACTCCACACTGTGGAGATTGTACAAAGGCAAGCTATAGCATTTCATTATGGGCCTGCTTTAGCCTTTCCTGTCAAAACAGGTTTCTAGGGGCAATAAATACTGCTACTGAAATCCTGAAGGAAAGATGTTCAAAAGATCATACAAAGAAGAAAATATTGTTGTTTCATTTCTCTCTCTCTCTTTTTATTCCCCCTCCCCCCTCTTTTATACACTTAGGGGCAGAAACTTCAGATAGATGAACAATTTCAGAACAGTACAGAAAATATCTGTAACTGTGTAAAGTACAAATGCGGTAAGTCAGAAAATAATTTAATTCAAAGAAATACCCATTCAAATGCTAAAATAAACCAGAAATTTGATGTTCACTTTGAACATGGTACTGAGAAGAAAAGAATTGACTGGTGTAATTCACAAACAGTCTAAGAAAAGGCAAGAAAATAGGATCACTCACTAAATATTTGGTTGATTCTGGCCATCCTTGTGTTCTGTTAGCTCCTGCAGCAGGAGATCTGTGCAGGGAAACAGCAGAGTTTTGGGAAAGTTGACTAAGCAGCCTGCGTTTTGCTGAGCTGAAGCAAGGACTCCAGCCAGAAACTGGAACACACACTTGGTGTTCATATAAAATCCTGCTATCCCATTATGGGACTATTCAGGATCTGGTAGACATGTTTATGTGTTTCCCAAGGTCAAGGACAGATTTCAGCATGATGGAAATTCATCTTAGAGCATACCCAGTAGTGTCTGGGAAGACTCAGGAAAAAGTAATTCCTGTGGGACACTCAGTTGGCCGATAGAGTTAGGATTGTCCTTGAATAGATTTCCATCACAAAGATGTGTGCTTCTGAACTAATTTAGGCCTCTGTGACCTAAATAGTCAGTGGGGAGAAATAGTCTTTTCTCAGGTACATTTCTTATTCTGAAATAAACTTATAAACCAAATCTGCTGAAGAAACATGGCCAGTCATTTTGGTGGTGTAACTAATAAAATATTATATATGTATTTAGATACACACACAGGTATTTTTGTCATTAAGCATTAGACCACTATTAACTGCTATTTGAAAGTCTGACTTACAATTCTTAAAGGGGTAGAGTAGCCTTTTCTATTTCTGTATTACTGACTTACTGTTTGAAACCATTTTTAAGAGAATCCTGATACCAAGCTGATTGTCCTGAGCATGCCATTTATTATTATTTTCTTGTAGTGAGAGACAAAGTTTGCCTGAGTAACGAGCAAGGTGTGCTGCTTCCTGGACAGACAATTGTGGAACGCATCTCAGATGGCCTTTGTCATGTTTCTTATTGTACAGATGTGATTGATCCCTCCACTAAATACTACCAACTGAACACATCTTCAATAGACTGTGCTGTCAAGTGCAAAGCTGTAAGAAATTCAGAACTCCAGACGTGTTTTGTGACTACTGGTCTTAATGACATTTTGTTGTGTTTTGCTGAGTAGACAACAGTCATAGAACAATCTGGAAAGAGTCAACTATGAGATTGCCCTCTAATGATGTGCTACTGCATGTCTGATAGACGTTTACAGAAATGTCACTCCCTTCATTGTTTTTGCCTCTGTAGACATCTCATATAAACTAATCTATGTAGCATACTTCTACTTGCATCCCTGTATAACTTCAGCTGCATTATGTGCAAACTGGTGCAAATTCCTGGCAGATATTAGCTCAATAAGAATCGGGAAGAGAATAATTATAAATAGAAGAATTCAAGTTGTGTTAAAAACAACTTTATAAAATAAGCAAATGATCCCTGTCTTTATAAATAGTGTGATATATTGCCATGGGAATATTACATGGATTATTTTTTCTAATTATGGAGTTACTTGATGTCTAATGAGGAAAAAGTCAAAATTTTAGTGGTTCTTGAAATAAGCAGTCAGGCTTATATTTGAAGATGGTAGAAAGACTAGTTTATTTTCTCATTTACTTCAATTAAGATCAAAGATACTTTATAAAATCATTGTGAATGTACAAATGTAATCTGTGTGGGTTTCAAAGTTATTTAATAAAATGCATCCCTAAAGTGCCTGCAAATACCTGAAAACCCCGTACAGTGGCAAAATGTCAAGCTTCAAGATGGTCTCATATATATATAATCTCTTTGATTTTGGCAGAACCAAGTCTATCAGCCTCCAAAAGATTTGACAACGTGCTGTGGTAGCTGTAAGAACTTGTCTTGTCTCCACACTTTCAGCAATGGAACAGTTTCCAGTTTTAAGGTAAGTTTATGTGTCTCTTATTCCTTCAAAATATTTATAAGTAAACAAACAAAACCACAAACCAACAAACATACTCTACAGACACTGCCATATAAAATGTGCTAAGACCAACTTATTTGTCCAAATAGTTTTGCGTATATGCAACATTAATTTATTGGAGAGTCAATCATATAGCTGTTTACAAAGATTAGGGGATTTTGGTATATCAAAGAATTGTTATTAATGTGACCTGATTAACATTATCTATTTAGTGGACTTTAAAGTTCTATATTTACAGAACTTTAGCATGCATCAAATTGTATTTTCTTCTAAGTATTACATTTCAGACAAATTCACATTGTAATACTGTTTTTGCTGAGGTGCCAGGTAAAGTTTCTGGTTTACATTTTTTAACAGCCTGGTACTGTTTGGATTTCAAACTGCATCAGATATGAATGCACTAACACAACAATAGGACCGGTTCTGGTTTCCTCTTCAGTTGGCTGCCCTCCTTTTAATGAAACTGAATGTGTGAAGGTCAGTGTTCAATACATTGTTTGCATTCTGACTGTGATTTATGTTTACATTACATGGTTAACAATGACAAAAGATGATTTTACCTCAAGAAAAGGGGAAATAATAAATTCTTGTAATGCCTGCCTTTTTTGGACAGACATTTGAAGGTGAAAAGCTCTAATTACACACATGCAGTGTGCCACCAGACTGCCAAGATACACAGCTGAAGACTTCTAATTATTCTCAGAAATTTATTTATTTTTCATAGAGACTTGTAATATCAAATTAATCCTCTTGCTGCTCTCTGAATTTGGGCACCTTTCTGGGTTAGACTTCTCCTTTCTGACAGGCTTTCTATGTACAGCAATTTAATTCATCACAATGGTTAAAAACACTAAAGAGAAGGAAAGATTGAATATCAGGAAAATCTTTTTTACAGTGAGACAATGTTTTGTGGACTAGCTTTGCAGCAGAAGCAAAAGCTCTATTTGAATTTGCTAAGTGAGATTAGACTAAGTGCCAGAAAGTACATGTGGAGAGCAATCTCATATTGCTTTCTGTAATTCTACATTTACATGTGGGTTGGAGAATACTTTCCTTAGTGAATGATGGCACATATGTAGGAACTAGGTGGCTGTAGGTCCTTCTAACAGATCACAGTGGGTTTGTTCTTCAGAGAGACTTGCAGTTACATAGTTGGTGAAAAACTTTTTGCTGTTTTAGGCAAACAGAATTAAGGAGGGAGCATCGTGGCTTGAAATACTGAGGTGGACATCCAAAACTGAACTCTCTAATGTTATCCTGAGAAAGCCTCTTTAAAAGCTGCAGCTATTCTTCCCATGGTGCTATGGGGAGTGCTTCATATTACAGCACTGAATATAGCTGTGAATCTCCACTACGGGGAGTGAGTGGCTTCTCATTTAGATGAGACTTCTTCCTGCTTTAAATTCAAAATAAATTTTTTGTGGTTGTCAATATGGCTTCTACAAGAAGTCATGGATTTAATTTAGATAACACATGATGGAGTCAGATTTAACACAGTCATTTCTTCTCCAGATGTGGCATTTTGGTAGCTGGTGATGTACAGCGGAATTCAGTGACAACCACTTAATACTCATTTGTGCTAAACTAGTCAAGTGAGACCATTTACAGCCAAACCTTCATCCATTCACCAGAGTACTCAACTTGCCTGAATAATGTTGCAGAGCTTTGTCTGAAAGATACTTCTAATAGCACAGGCATACGAGGGAGTAAATGTTGGGGGGTGGGAAGGGGATACACCACAATTTTTCTTCCTCTATATTTTTCTCTTGATCAGGTTGGAGGCTATGTTGTGCCATTCCTTGAAGGATGCTGCAAAACATGTAAGTAATGGCACTCACAAGTCTGTGTCATTTGTTGTTACCTTGGAAACAAGGGTGATACTTTCCTGCATGAAAGCTTGACTCACAGATCCCAAAGGCCATGTTTTTCCCAGTTTTGCACATGAATACCAGTCCAAACTAGTGGAGTTAAATCAGTAGAAAGTAGTTTAACATTGAAGGGGTTCCTCCACTGATAGTGATTGTGGGTGGCCAAGTCACTAAAATCGCTACTGTGAGTATTTTGTGATTCTTACATGAAATTGTTCAAAATATTAGTTACTGCATTTAGTATACTGGAAGGTACTGTGTTTTGGAAGGCACCTGAAAATGTGCTTCATCAACATTCATATTTTTCATGTTCAGTAAAAATGAAGGTTGATCTATGCAGTTTGTAAGTTAATTCTGTAAATAATTAACTGATTGCAATGTAGTCTTAGCTTAGTATTTCAGAATAGTAATAGTTCAGAATAATAATAGTAGTTCAGAAGCTTTCAGCAATACCTTTTAAAAGAACTTACAATTAAAAATCCTCCCTTACTTGATGATCGAGATATATTTTGACATCTGAGAGCTAATAAAGGATTTTTTAAAAAAGCAATAACTATAGTTAGAGAAAGGTAATGACCACACTCTTAAATAATTAAGGCAAAAGTTAGTTATCAATCTGGAGTGCACATTACAAAGTAAAATTAAACCCTTGAAAAATTCAGTGACTTCTAAGGTGCATTTAAGAATAGATTCATACAATTTGCATTTCACACCTGTTTATAGACAACAATCTCTGTGAATCATGTGGTTTATTCTGACTCCATCCAAATCTGACATGAGAGCTGCCAGCTGATTGTCTGTGACATTTTATGAGAAGGGTTATCAGGTTTTTGTTTTCTTTTGCAGTACTTTACCATTGGAAACCATTGTGATTTTTCCTTTCAGTTACATCAAAGCCTAGATAATATTTACAAACACTGCTCAGAGGAAATGAACTCTTTCTTTCTTGTAGCCCTAAAGGACAACTTAAATTTAGGGTACCAGACTGTCTTAGCTATACTGGTGTAGACCAGATTCTTCCTGGTTTGACATGCAGCTTAGCAATGCAAGTAATGCCTGGGCATGGTCCTGAGCTGCTGGGCACAGCAGCCTGAGCAGGGAGTTTGGACCAGATGACCTCCAGAGGTCCCTTCCCACCTCAGCCATTCTGTGATCCTGTAATATACAGATATTTTAAGGCTAGATTATTTTCTCAAATATGTCAAAGTCTAGTAACTCCAAAATGTTTCACACTGATAGGGAATACTTTGTAACATGTACTCTGTTCAATATGTAATATTCTTACCAGGTTCTTCAGTGTCAATGCTCCTCCCATTCCCTGTTAGCCCAGTCACTCCTACAGCCTATGGTAGCTGTTACACAGGTACATTTTCCTGGAAATAAGTAGGACCAACCCAAACAGCATCATTGTTGATTTCCAACAATGTACTCCCTGATAGGAGCATCAGGCCTCACATAACCCAATCATGCCAAAAGCTGCAGTGTAGCATGACTGCTTGTGGTTCAGAGCGGTTCACATTTTGGTTTTGGTTTGCTTTTTATTTTGCACTGTGTGGGCAGTGCATTGTTGTTAGCCAACAATGTACTGTTGATAGTACGCACTTGCATGGTCTTTAGCTTGTTGCATGTGTAAAATTGCTGTGTTTAAATATGTAAGCTACTGCAATTACGTTTGCAGTGCTGTAGAACATAGAGGCTAATGGCTTTGCTTGTTCAAGCTCTTTATGCAAGCAACATTTTGCAGATCATGTATCATGTTGTTTCGTTTTCAGTGGCATATACTGTAGAAGCAAGTAATTTCCTTCCCATCCATAGTTAGGACAGTTAACTGAAAATAGCCAGCCTGTGTTTTCTCCATGAAAATTTGAGGTTATCTTTGTTCTTTTTGAAAAAGCAGGTTACTTTGGGGAACTGTAATATATTATGAATGCAAGTGTTCTGGAATTTATTTTGTGAAAACATAGTATTGATGTTAACTGTAATTCTGTGCATCGTGGAGTGATACATCCTTTGTTAAATTACAGCCATGACTCCAGGAGGACTGCTCTGAAATCTATGTTATTCTTTCACGTTGTTATAACTTTAAATGGCAACTTTGTTAAAAGTCAACCCAAAAACTAAGCAAGGATTTTTGACCATACAGACTGTGAGAAAAAACCTCATTATAATAAGATGTGTGTAAGATGCACACATTTTTGTAAGGTTATTCATGAAAAAGTATGTCATGTTGTAAAGCTCATTAAAAGCTACTGGGCATTTAAGTGCATGCATGCATGGAAATACATTAGATACTTATTTCTTTATGAGAATGTACTTTCACTATAGCCTGGATGAAGTCATAGCCACAGCTGCACTGAGTTCTTCATCCTACACACCATCTATAATGTAAAAGAAGAAAGGACACAAACAGGACTATGAGAAACATAAAATAATGGTGAGTTTTTCAATTTTCAAACCCAATTTATTTGTTCTTCATTTCTCAATTTTCTTCTTCCCTAAGCAAATATAGCTCAATGGTAGCTGATCACTAGCAGTAGCCAGCCATTTCTGATGGTAAATTTTTTATTTGCTTCCAAGAAGATTCATTACTGGCCTTTCTTTCATATTCCAGAAGCCTCTGCTATGTTTAGAAACAGTAGCAGCCCTTTATGTTTTAATAAAAAATATATTACCTGGTTTGACAGTGATTAGAGCAAGGAACCGGATATTACACATCAAGGTGTAATAAACCTCTGTTGTAGTTCAATATTGGATATTGCATGAACCAAGAAGTCTTTCATTGCTCTTGCTTTTCTCAAGCTAAAAGTATTTACCTTTTGTCAACATCTCTGGATTTCTTGGCTGAAAGAAAATGCAGTTCTGTAAGTGAAGAATGATGTAGGACTGCACCATGATGTGTAAAATCTACTGTGAAACTGTGGAAACTGTTATAGTGAAATGAACTATTCATTTCTCTTACAGATCTGTGGCATAATTTGCTTGCTTCAGCACAGAGAGCATCACTGTGAGAAGATGCTGTGCCTTCTGATCGCTAGCAACTAAACTTCATACTGAACTTCCTCGCTTTTCTTCAAATGTTCAAGATTCCCTTCTTAACTCCTCATTTAATTTCAAAATTTCTTCTTTATTTCATCCATATTCTTTGTACATACTTCTGTGAGAAAAATTGTGGAAATAATGCTAATGAAAATGTAAATAAAACATTTAATTTGTTCACTGGTGTTTTCTTATTTAATAAAAACAGGGGGCTTGATGTTTCTGTATCAGATTCTGCTGTTTAGTGTTGATTTTAAACTGTGCTTATCCCCCTGAAACACAGTTGCTGTTATTAAAGTTTGTTACAATTATTTCATAGGAAATGCATCTTTATGCATCATTAACAAGCATTCTCACAGGAGTGATTGATCTATTTTACGTAATTTTTGAAAGATGGTGGACTTAATGAACTTTTCATGACTGTCATTGAAGCTACAAGGAGACAATACATGAAACAGAATAGCTTTAATAGCAATAAAATATATAGCTAATGTCACCTTGCTAAAGTTTTGCATGCATAGTGATGTATTGGATATTTTCTTTGTTAAGTCTCTTGATCCCATAAAACATTCAGGAATGTTCTTGTCTATGAAACACTTAGAGTTTTGAGTGATATTTTTCAATCAATGCCCATTTTGCAGGTAAGGAAGATGGAAAATTCTGTAAAAAGGTGACTGTCAGGATGACTATCCGCAAGAATGACTGCAGGAGTAACACACCAGTAAGTAAATAGCTATTACAATTTGTTTTAGTAGAAGGGAAACAATATGAGAAACAAAAAGGAAACACGAATTCCACAGGTGTGTCTCTCGGGGACAGAGGTTTCAGTATTTCATGGAGCTGCTTTAATGTTTCTCTACATTCTCAGTAGGAAAAAGGGACATGGGGACCTTCTGCTTTTGTATGCATTTAGGTGCATGTTGATTTAGTGTAAATCCAAGGTCTTATTTCACCCTATAATCCAATTATGATATGCAAATTAAGTTTGATATCACTGAATCTTAACAGTTAAAATGGCTGTAGGTGTGTTTGATTTTCCATCTCTCTAGGGAAATTTTAAATGCCAACTTCATGAAGAAAGGAATTTTGGGTCCTGAAGTTTTTTTTAGACAGCAGCATGAATATACTGTGAAATGTGTGGGAAGAATGAGGCACTATCTGTGTGTCTACCAAAGGATTTTCTGTAGGAGGACACCAACAGTGTCCTGCTGGGCTGGAAGGCAGTATGAGAGGCAGCAAGGGCGCAGACAGGCATCTCATGTGAGATGTGTAAGGGTGTATCTGCAAAATCCATAATAAAAGCGTGTAGGGAAACAGCTGTAACCTCTAAAATGACTCTGAGAGTATGTTTTGTAGAATAAACTGTGCAACAGCCAGGAAATTTAGTCTCGGTGTCTCATTGAACAGAAACACAAATCCTGACTATTAAACCTGACAAATGTATCAGTTTATATGACTGTTTCTGTTACAGTCTGTATTACAGTTCTGGTGTAATTAGTAATAATTCCCCTTGGCTTTCCAACAGATTGATTTAATTTTTTTTTTTAATTCCTCCTTATCAATACAGCAACACTGCATCAGTATATCACTGAAATCAATACTGTAAGGAGCTGTGAATAGAACATTTGGTGCTATGTTTAGGCCAAGGCTGTTACTTTAGAACTTAATTTTTTTTCTTTGTGCCTGTTAATGGCCAAAATCTGCTATTACTGAAATTGTCAGGAAAGTCATCATTAGTCTCAGAGAGATTAAAATTTGGGATGCGTCTGGGAAATGCACTTCAGAGTTTACTATTTGGAAATAGTGAGATTTCCTAAGGGGCTGGAGAAAATACCTCCAGATTTTTCATAGCTTTGCCATTTGGTTTGAATGTCTAATGTCACTGGACTTCCTTGAGAACTCCTGGCTTTATTTCCTGGTTGCTTCAATTTGCGAATGGTTCTTCATGTTTGTTACCAGGTGAACATTGTTTCATGTGATGGAAAATGTCCTTCAGCAAGCATTTACAACTACAACATCAACACGTACGCGAGATTCTGCAAATGCTGCAGGGAGCTCGGGCTACAGAAACGAACAGTGCCATTGTATTGCACCAGTAATTCAACCTGGGTCAGCTACTCAGTTCAAGAGCCCACAGATTGTTCTTGCCAGTGGTCTTAGGGAAAAGAAAAGAAAGGAAACAAACCAGCAAGGCCAGCTGTTTATAGCATATGATAAACTATTGAAATTACCTATTAAAACTACAATACCCAATCCACTGAATTTTACCAGTTTAATGCAAAATGATAAGACAGTAAAAATGTCTTTGGACTCTTCTAAATTTCTGAAGAATGGCTTTGCTTTGTTTGTGTTGTGATTTGTCTTCACATTCATTCACAGGGATTGTTTAAAGATTTCTTGTGATATGTGCCAACTTCAGGTGATTTACATCACAGACTCCTCAAGAGAAGGAATACCACCTCTTTTGTTCTGGAAGGCTGACCCACTCTTTGTCAGACACCCATTCCCTTTTAAAATCATTGACCAGCTTGCATAGCTGCAGCTCCTTGTTTTAAATGCATTGCAATTGCACAAATACATTCTGTGTCTATTAAGAAAAATGGTTCAGATAACATGAGAATTTTCAGTTTAAAGAATCATGTTGGAAAGTAGAGCATGTATAAGAAATTTAGCTAAAGACATTTTTTTTTCTCTTTCTTTTTTTTAAACCAGGGAACCTGTCAATACTGATAATGCATGTAACAGTTCCTGGTATTTTCAGTTTTTCTAGTGCATTTTGTAATGTAGTGAACAGCATTATGGCAAACATAATGTATGGAAGAAAATTACTATTTTTAGGCTATCTAGATTAGTCACTAGTGGCTACTTTATCTTGCTGCTAAACAATATGACATAAACTGAAAATACACAGATTTAACAAATGAAAACCATTTTATATTCCTTATATAGATACATCGTAAATTAAAACATTCATCTTGAATTGTACCACAATTAAGCTATTGCTTTTAGGAGAAGGAACTTTGTTTAACACTAATTTTAAAGATGTGAAAATTCATTAGGAAAAATAAAACCAGGATTATATACCTGTCTAAAAGAAAAACAAAGCTGAAAATTTTTTGTCACCAGTATAGTAGAACGCAACTTCTTATGGCAAGTGTTTGATACTGAAAATATACATTTGTAAGGTTTGAAATTCCTAAAGCCTTTTTGCTTATGAACTTGAACAATTAGCATTTTGTTATAATGAAGTAATATTTTTCTCCTCTAAGCTAATGTTGCTGTTCTGTATTTTTTTCAGCAAATGCTATCAAAGCAAAGATCAAGTAGCTTTTATTATGTAGATTAAAACTGTAGATAGAACACAGTGATACACTTGAGATCCTATAATAGAAAATTAATCTCTGCATAACTTCTTAAAGCTGGTTTTCTGCAGTTAATCCAAAGAAAAAATGTCATTAAAATCAATCACAAACATTTTTAATACTAATTTTGTACACTGTACATTTCATTCTTACAATATCTAATAAACAACAGAAAGTCTTATTTTGTTACATTTAATTTTGCTGTCATTGTTAAATCAGCTTACTGTCATGCGATTCAACCCAATGTTTACTAATTTCTTTTTTTTCAGCAGTGCATGTGTTTCATTTCGGGGATTGTTTTTATCACTAGTGCTAATGAGCTAATACTACATTATTGAAGACATGCATATAGATTTTTGAAAATCCACATATTTTTCTGATTCCATCACAGTTATTTTTTATCCACAGAAATGCAAAATTCAACTCTCATTTAATTCAAAAGAAAAATTGGTAAACCATTGCTCATTGAAGTATAATAACACATTTCTGATTCTTAAGTGTCAGAAAAAATGGGGGGGAAGAAAGGGTAAGTGTCCACCGCCCATTTTCTTTCCACAGATTTTTCCTTAACTGTCTTCCAGGACTGATTTGCAATTAGTACACTGGTTTGAGTAAGTATTATGTTATAATACAAGTATTATGTTACAATACAGTTGTTTTGTAGTGATGATTACCATTCAGCACTTGGGGCCAGGTAAGTAGTTAAGGTCTAGCTGTAATGTGCTGTCTCTACCCATTTAGCAAGACGTGCTCCTTTTTCAAAGACATCTAAACAGTGGGGAAAGAACGGAGTTTAGGAGGAGTGCATCCTTTGGAAAACTATGGATTAAAGCAGAGGAAAAAAAGTGCTCTTTAAGGACTCAACTCTGCTCAATGTCTTGTAAACTCAAGTGCCTGAAATGGAATCTTTGGCATTTGCAAAAGTGAAGTTCAGCTTCCCTCAGTACCAGATAGCAGATACCATCCTAGACAGTTAATAAGAAGATATATTTCTTTTGCTTTCAAGCCAGGTGGTATTTGCTGTGAAGTGCCAACCACCAACATGAGGGGCAGAATTTGAGCTGGAATTTAGCCAGCTGCCATGCTGCCCTTGGCTATGGCATGATCCCTCCTCTTTGACACTCAAGCTAATGGCAAAGCACTCATTGCTTCCAGCAAATTAAGGCTGGTTACTCAGAAAGAAAAACATTTGAGAGACAATCTTTGAACTCTTGGTTGAAAAGAAATACTAGAAGTGATAGTAGAAAGCGAACTCCAGTGTGACTGTAGTGTACCCATTAACTGTAATGAATGATTGCTGCTGCTTCTACTTAAAATAAACATTGTACTAAGTCCTTGTGATTTTGTAAATGTTAGACTAATTCTGAGAGAAACAAGGGAAAGATCCAAACTGCCTGTGGTTGGACAGGGGGAAGATACTTCTTGCCTCTGTCTTAAATTCCTTCACAGATGCTTAGCCTGCCTGTCTGTGGTTAGTTCAAAGCAACCCAGGCCCTTGCCATGTGTTTACCTTATGCTATGTTCACACAAAGCAGCTCAGCTGGAAAAGGATTTTGCCTTATTTGTATTTCCTTGTCTTTGGAAACCAAAGGGACCTCAGTGAGCTGTGGATTTCATCTAGCCCTCCCATGCAGGAGGTACTTAGATTATGACAGTATCTGAGTTCTGAAATAACTTTCTTTTTACTAAGACCTTGCCTTTTGCTTGATTATGTAGGTGTAATATGAAGAGTCTACATCATTGAAGCTATACTCTTTAGAATACATGTATTTTACTAGTACAATCCTATTATGGGAGCCTTTGTGTAAGTTCTTAAGTCCTGTTTTCAACACATAAAACTTGCTTTCTAAAAGCCTTGCCGCTACAAGGTGCTCCAAGGTTATGGTTGTCCCTGCTACAGCAGCAGCACACTGAACATGATTCACAAAATTGAGACTGGATCCTTCACTGAGTTCATCTAAAATTTGCAATCTAAAAGAAAAAGCAAACAAACAAGCACCACCCCACCACCCCCACCCACACACTGACTTTGGAAGTCAAAGAAAAACAACAAAGCTGTGCATCCAGCAGATATTAGGTAGTCTTTGTAGAGCCATCTCAGCCAGGTGAGTGCTGGGGCAGCTGTAGGGTGGTGGCCTGGACCTCACAGGCACGGGACAGGAAGCACCTGTGCTGTGCCCTGTGCTTGCGGCCTCAGCGAAGGGGCTGAGGAAAGGCCCCCTCCTCCAGTTTGCACCACATGAAGTGTGTTTCTGTTGGGCAATGAAGGTGGAGATGGTGCCTGAGGGATAAAAGCAGTATGTGAAAGGTAGAGTGACTGGTGAGTGCTCTATTACAGAACTGGCCACTTGTTTTAGGAGAGGGGCCTGGCCGGTTGGTAGATGGTCTGTGGGCTGTAAAATGGGGGACAGAAGGTGTGTGGCCTTAGAGGCCTTTCCCTTGCGCCTCTCTGCGGCTGTGATTAAAATTTGAAAAGGTAATAGTTTATTTTGTGAAAGCTGACTTCTTGGTGGTGAAAGCAGCAAAGAAATAAAAATGCTGGAAACCTTTGTGCTTGTACAGCCATATTAAATTAGCCCTTCAGGCTCTGCTGGGAGAATCAGCTCTCAGATGGGGAGCACCTGCCTCACTGCTGTGGGTGAAACTGGTTAAGTGCTAGAGGAAAACACAGCTGCTAACATCCTCCAGTGCTGTTGTCAGGTGCAAGGCTAAATAATTTAGATCAAACTCTAAAATAGAGCTCAGGTGATTCCAAGTGAATGCTAATGAGCGCTTCTCTGGCAGACCTCTTATGATTCCTGCTCTGCAGGGTTGAGTGCATTGTAAAGTTGCTTATCTGGAATAAAAGAAGCCAAATATGAAAAGTTCTCTTTGAAAGGTAGGTGAGAGACTGAGTAATTGGTTGGGATAATTATTTTTGTTTAATGTGAGTGAAAAGGCTGTGGGTGTGAAACCTGACCTTCCTGAAACTGTTTCTTTACTAGTCTCAAAACTTAAGTCCACCCCTGAGGGCCATGTTTACTTTGCATGTGCTTGCATATGTGTTGTTTCTCCACCAAAGTGATTCCTAGTGTAGATATATCATAAATGTAACAGATATAATACCGATACAAGCTTAGAATGTTTCTATGTTATATGTATTATATGTTGTTAAGACTAGGATTTAAAAATCTTTCCAAGGCTGAATTGATTTCTGTCTTTGAATAAAATATTTAGTGATTTGAGTGTGGAAACACCGCTTGTTTGTTATGGTGCTGGTTGCTCATTGTCACCTCCTTTAAGGAATACTTTATTTACATTATCTCGAACAAGTTTACCCAGCCAAGATTCAGAGGAAAATATATTTAGCAGCTGGAGCTTTAAGTATGATGGATATTGGCTGTTAAGAAAGGCCTTAAAAAAAATTATAATAATTGTGCTATCTAAACTCCCACTGTTGGGGTTATTAGTACATGATCTGGTCTCAGGATAACAGCCTCTTGAGTAATGCTTCCTTTAATTAGAGGTAAATTAATCTGAAATATTTGCATCTGTTGTTCTGTAGTTTAATGTGACCTGTTAGTCACAAGTTAATCCGCATTTCCTCAGATGGCCTCTCAAGTATGCAGTCCATGAAGTCAGACCAAAATCATCCAAAAAAATTTCATCCTCCCTGTTGTCTCTGCCCCCACCATCATTTCTCTCTCCAGTGCAAGTGGCTAGGTATGAATTATTAAAATGAAGTAACAGCTGCTCTGCAGACAGTGACTTTTTTTGATAAATGCCCTCTCAGTGTGATGAAGATGTCTAACCCCTCTAGAAATAGTACCTGACAGACTGCCATCTCCTCAGGTCTGCTTTCTGTAAGGACTTTTGACCAAGGCTTTGAGCTTGTCAGCTCACTGTGTTAAAACATAGATATCTGAATTAACTCAGGTGTTCAGGCTCTATCCATCACCAAAAAAAAGAGAAGTGCATCCAGAAAGTGACTCATCCCATCCTGGAACAAATATCTAAGATTGATGTGATAAATCATTTTCCAGAGGTATCATCTTTCCTTATTACTGTGGAGAGAACCTGAATGGTAAAGATGTGGTTAGGCACCTTGGTTTTATGTTGTTAAAATTAATTGGAATAGAATTCAGCCTCAATGGTTAAAGAGACCTCAACCGGCTCCAAAGTCAGCTCCTCTGATGGTGTAATGGTAATATTTAAATGGTAATGTCTTGTACTGTTTTTCATGTATGTCTTGAAGTATACTCATTTCATACGACAGCTGTATTTGAACTATCCATGGCCCTCATCCCTTTCTCTTCTCCTCTGCAGGACTGAGAAAAAGGAGATGAGAGGTGAGATTTTGACAGAAAATGTTTAGAAGTTTATGCCCTCAAACTGGAGTGGCAAGCCCAACTCTCATGAAGTTGTCATGCAGAGGAGAGTAGAAATCAGTACCTAAGGAGTGAGTTTGGACATTAGAGAGAGAGGGGGAAAAAACCTTTCCTTGATGCATTCTGTGTTTATGCTGACAGAGATGAGCTTGCGTGCAGACCTGGGTGCAGTATTAATATAGTTTTACTGTGTGTATCTGTTCCCCATTGCCCATGTGTTTTGCTGGTGGTGCCAGAGTTAGAGCAAGCTAAACAGGCAGAGTCTGAAGACTGCTGCTGTTTTCCCTAACAAATACCTGTGGGATTTTTATTGAAAAGTTTTGGCTCTTTGCATTATTTCATATCTGGATGTGTCCATGCTTTCTCAGGGCTGCGTTTTGGGACTTGTCTGGAGAAAATGATGGAGACACAGTGGCTTGCACAGGGCCACTAAGTTAATTATGTGTTTTGGTGGGCAGCCCAAAACTTCACAGCTAAGCTATGAGAGAATTAACTTTGTGGTCCCATGCAAGCCATGGCATCTCCATCACAACAGAGTTGTAGATCTCCGTGCAAGGATGCACAAGGATGTTGTTTCTATGATGTTACATATTAGAAACTGGTACTTAATTACCAGAGCTTTCCTCCTCAGCTTTTTTCAAACAAGAAAAATATTCTGCAAATCTGTACCTAATGGAAAATGTTGCAAATATTGCTCTTAAATATAGATTTAGCATTTTACTGTATATTTTTAGTAGCATTTACTCTTCTGTCTTATCCATGTGTCCTGGGGAGGAATATGGCACCTTTAGATAGCTCTAGTGATTGGAGTCTCATGATTATCTACAATGGAAGCACATATAACCTTGTGCCCCATAAATACTGTTCTTAAGCTGATCTCTGGAATGAAATACACAGCACTATTGCACATTTGTTTCTTGGCTTCATGACCAGTGGAGAGGGGGGAAGGGAAGGTGGCATTTTTAGGCTTTAGATTTGGCCATATTGTAGCACTTTCAAATCTTCTGTCAACAGTGGCGTGACGTCGCATTCGTTAAAAATGCACGACCTTTTAAAATGTCCATCTGTTATATAAATAAAAATAATGCAGTCCTACATTTTTATGGTATGCTAATCCTGCATGGCCATGGTCTAATTATCAAATGATTTCATGCTACCCTGGTGGCAGGCAACGTCCAGACCACTGAACACTTGCTATGGATCTCTTATTAAATCCCTCTTGCACAGTTTCATTCATAAATTTACCATGCCTTTTAAAATAAAATAGTTTGATGCTTATACAGGAATATCAAGTAAGAGCAGTGTATCTCCAGAATGTAGCAAGAATTTTTCAGATGCTCCACTTCATGCATGACTGAATAATTGGTAGCAAGCTTCATTATTGCTGCCATTTACCTTGACTGGAAGCCATGCCCCTGCTTGTGCACGCTAGTTGTGCTCAACTACAAGATCTGAGCGTAATCTCTCTATACCTTTGTGGGGCTTGAATGTCCTACTCTCTATGCCAAGCTTCATTTTGACAAGGTGTCCTTAGTTGGGTATCAACACTCCTGATCCATACAGATTTCTGTGTTATGTTCATGTTGGCACAGAGGTGCTGGGGTGCTCATGACTCTTGCCTCCTCTGATGTTCTTCCAGCACTACCCTGTGTCAGTTCACAAGAAAGGACATGGTATCTTAAGGCTTTGTAAAAATGTCACGTTAAACATGGAATGCCAAAATCCAAAGAAAATTGTGGGTTTGTTGTTGATTTATGAAAGTTGCTTGGTGTGAGTGGCTAGTAGAAGTGCTTGTTTATTTCTATAAGGCATTTTTTTATCATTCAATTCAGTGCAAAGGGCTTATTCCCAAGTGACCATGCAATTAACTCTATAAACAATGGAATAATTAAAACCAGAAGTGAGATATTTGTCCAGATTTAGACTGCAGTTTACCCTAAACAACTTCATACGACCTGTGCCAACTTAGTGCCATCTGGTCTTTTATGAGATAAGATTTACAGCTTAGCAAGAATTCTTCCTGTTGTCTTGTGACTTGGAGTGCTCTGGTAATATCATCTTCTCTGGGCTTGCACCATCCCCCAGCATGTATTCCACAGATCTATTTCTTTTGACCTGTAGCTTCAGTGAAGTATTGCTGGAGTGGAATTAAATAGCAATTTTTCTACCCTGTTGTGCAGCCTTTGAGAGCCCATTAGCTGGACACATGTTGTGGTGGTGACAAAGAGCCTGTGACACATTGATCAAAGCACTGATGGTAGCAATTGTCACCAGTGTGCAGGTAGCTGGGGGCTACTGGGGAAATGAGAGAGGGTGGAGAGAGACATGACTTGTGATTGTGAGTTTGGATTAATTTCCCATCCTTGCTGCATCTTTTTCTTTTGCTTGATGAAAGTTTTGTCAGTTCCAGTACTTCTGTATTCTAGTTCAAGCCACCTTGCATAGCCTAAATTATTTTTATCACCCTTTTGTTTGCTTCAAATGAAAATGAGATGGCACCTCAGAAATTATATACATCCACACATTACCAGCAACCCCAGCCTCCTGCTGAACTTCAATAAATTAATTTCCCTCTTTTCTGACACAGCTAATTTCAATTTAAGTATTTGTAATATGTTGGAAATCACAATGAGTTGTGTGCTTACTCACACAACTGATGTGACTTGTTTGGTGCTTACAGAGTCTGGTTTTGTTACCAGGTCATTTGAAGTTCAATGTGGTTGAAAATGTTTTCAGCATACCCTTTAAAATAAGTCACTGCTGTTCTCTGTGTAAGACTCCTTGTTCAGAGAATTTTAAGAAGTATTTGTTGGATATGGAATATGGGTAGATTTTCTTCTAAATGAACGAAAAGTGCCTGAGAACTCCCAGGGAAATGATGCCAGCCTTTTCCCAGTTCTCTTGCTGCAAGCAGTGGCTCTGCTTAAGCCATGTGCATTGTCTCTAGGTGGCTGGACTGCCACTGTCAGCAGAGGTTAGGAAAGCCCAGACAAGGCAGTGTGGCATGTTAGGGCATCACATACACATATATTTTCTATTTTAATTCTTTATTCCATCTCCTTTGTTGGTTGTCTGAAAGCTGTGGCAATACAGATGGTAATGAAAAAAGCCCCAAATCATCAAAGCAACCTGCCTCGTCACCACTGGCTTTCTCTGCTTCTGCCTGCCCCAAACTTGCCCTCTTCATACAATCGTAGAATCATAGAATCAACCAGGTTGGAAGAGACCTCCAAGGTCATCCAGTCCAACCGATCACCCAGCCCTAAGCAATCAACTAGACCATGGCACTAAGTGCCTTATCCAGTCTTCTCTTGAACGTCGACTCCATCTTCCCTCTTCTTCCTCTCAGGTTTCTGCAGATCCAGCTGGTATTAATGAGATACAAGATGGCAGAGTGGGGCTGAGCTGGCTTGTGGGGAAACAACTATGTCTGGGCAAACTAGGTGAATTATTACAGGCTAAAGTGACCACCTTTGTGCTCAGGCTGGTCCTTGCTGTGTTTCTGTTTCACAGTCTGTAAGTACCAGAAACTCTCAGGCAAATGACTCCCCAGACATACCTCTGTGTGTGTGTGTGTATATGTATATCTTCTAATTATACAGGCAAGCAAATAACTTTCAGCTGAGATCTTCAATAGCATCCATAGCAATCTTAAAGAGGAATATGCCCATTACAGTAAACTTCTGTCCATATTATTTGTTTGTTAAACTAAACTTCCAAAATTAAGACTCGTACAAGGGAGAGTTCCGGGTAAATTATTTGGGGTTTGCTGACACCTGCTCTAGCAAACAATAATAATGCATGGGGGGATTAAGGGCTGTGCAGCTGAAATATGTTACTTTCTAGGAAGTTCAGCCCTTGTGGGAGTGACGAGCAAGGGGCAGCACCTGGATCTCAGTGAGCAGGTAACTGGAAGGAGTTTCACTTATTTGATGTTCTACTTCTACTTGAGGTGTAAATACATTGTGTGTGTGTATTATATAGAGGTGCAATGGAAATGAGGTAATGTGGTACTTGTGGCCAGCAAACAGCACACAGTGGTCACAGATGTTTTCTCTTTAAACTTGTTGAATATTCCATTAAAACACTTTTCATTTTGTATGTGCCTCTCTGTGCCAGTAGGTAAAATCAGGTATTACTGTATAATATATGGTGGGTTCTGGTTTTGGTTTTGCTTTTTTTTGGGGGGGGGCGGGGGGAGGTGTTGGTTTGTTGGGTTTTGGGGTTTTTTTGTTTTATTCAAAGCACTGGCTACTAATCAGATTTTCAGTTCACTGACCTTGTCACATCTCTGCCAAGTTTTAAGATGTTAAGAATATTTTCCAAATAACAAAACCTCATATTTAAAATTCTAATGTATTTTACATAACATAAGAAGGTTTTAGTACCAGAAAAATTCCATTTTCCTCAGTCCAGTTTCAGGTTCCTAACCTGATTTTCTGGGCTTAATCCTCTTCCTGTTGAAATCAATAAGTACATTGTAATATAATGATTCACGTTCAAGGTTCAACCATAGAAAATTAAGGCTACATGCTGATTTTACTGCCATTGTTGAAAGATGATCTCTTAAAATGTGTAAAAGCACAATAAACTCTTTAACTCTTTCAGACCTATTCTTTTTTTCCTTTTTTTTTTCTTCTTCAGAGTCTAAACATTTCAAAATGAGACTCTTTTTTTTTTTTTTTAAGACATAACAATCACAAGACTTATAAGCTGAGAGATGCTCTTTAGATAGGAATATCTTTCTGTCTTTCTGGTTTCAAATGCTTTGTAGTGGGTCAGTCATCGGTCATTGAGGGGCTTGACACAAGATGCCAGGAAAACCATAGTCTACTCTTGTGTGCCTTTCCTGTTGATTTACTATCATTTTGTATTTGCCACATGATAAAAGTTTTCTAAAGAAACTCTAGCATTTTGATATCTGTAGGTGAAAAGATGTACAAGTTGGGATAGTTTAATTCCATGTTTGTGTAAGAACAGTAATGCCCTCTTCTGTCCTTAACTAATTCATGTTAAGACTGAAAGGATATTAAAGCAAGTGGGATGTATTTCCTCGTTTTAATGTAAGACAATGTGACAATATGGAAGTGTGGGATCTAATTTAATCTAACTCTTTCAGAGCAGCGGAAAAGCCCCAGTTGATCTGTCTTGTCAAAATGTAGTGGATGTGCTGTGAAAGTCTGGGATGCCTGATTATCATTTAACTGCCTGGCAAGATCTCCTGTGCTCCACAAAGGCATCCTAGTTAAGAGGGTCCTGACTGATGCTCTAGCACTTCAGTGACTGCATCTCTCAAAAGGTGAATGTTTACAAAATGGGCTTTAGGATATGCCTCAGGCTGTCTTCACATGGCTCTTCTGTAAGTGATAAGTGCCACATTTTCTGCTTGCTGCCTCATGCAGATCCTATAATCATGGGTAAATGCTAAGGGTGAGTTCTGCCCTTGGCTGCCCTGGATTGATGGTGGGGATAACTGGGGGGCACTGGTCCCTGTGGGAGCACATGTGAAGAGTCTCTACCACTGCTCTTCACCACAACCGAATGTACAGGTCATAAACATCCTTACATTGCTTGTCTCCTTTCTGGTAATAAAAGTCAATGTGCATTCTATAGGCAGCTCCATATTTTGGGAGCAGAAGCTATTAATAAAATACATGCAGCTGAAGTGTTACCTTTAGGTTCTTTGACATCCCAGTTGAACTAATCTTGAAGAAATTCTTACCTCCAACGCCTCTAGGAAAGAAAACATACAAACAAAAATAATCTCTTCCTCACCCCACAAGACTTCCTGAGGAAGCCAAACCCTTCCCATTAAGTTTCCAGTCTCATTCAGGTACAGTGATTTCCCCACAACTCTCATCCCTGATCCCTCGTCATTCCCTGAACTCTCATCTCCTTTTCTGGCTCTGGTGAAGGAAGTGCTGTGTTCCCTGCTGAGATACAGTCTTTTCCCATCCTCCAGAAGCAGGAGGGCATTGTGTCCCTTTCCCTGCTTTTGGGACCCCATAAGAAAGCAGATACCTGGAAAGGACTATTTCTGCCAGCTGTTCCTTTTCCAGTCCAGAAGAACAGGGAAAACTGAGTTTGCTTTCACGTATTCCAGCTGACAGAATTACTAGCCCTCATTTCCTGAGATGTGTGTTTTTTTCCAGCACCCAGGCTTGTAGAAAACTGTGGACTGATCAGTGAATATTTCAAGAACTAATGGAACTATGTCTTTTGTAAGCGTAGCATTCAGAAAAAGTCTGAAAATGTGGAGTTGCCATCCCTGGAGGTGTTCAGAAAGAAGATTGGAAGTGGCACTTGGAGCCATGGTTTAGTTGTCAGGAGGTGTTAGGTACTAGGTAATAGGTAGGACTTGGTGATCTCTGAGGTCTTTTTCAACCTGGTTGATTCTGTGATTCTGTATGGTACAAAGTACACCTTTTCTTGAGTATTCTTGTTGATTGCAGTTCAAATGTATCCATCATAGTATAAGCTACTATTATTTTTTTCTAATCATCTGACTGACCAGGAAAGGATTGTCAGATTTCAGATAGTCTCCTCCCCATCCCCAGATGCTGGTTTGTATTACGTCAGTAAGGATTAGACTTTTTTGTGGACAAACAATGGTTGATCCATGTTAGACCAAAGATAGCTCACTAAGGAGAAAAAGGCCTAAAATAGTAAAAGCCAGAACAGGATTCAGCTTGATCTCTATGGAGACGTGATCTCCTCTGCCGGTAGAAGAAAAAGGTTGGCAGTTATTGCAAAAGTGGTGGATATATGTGCATCAGGTCAACAAATACCAGTGCTTCACACTTTCCAGTAATGGGAAAAGTTAGAGAATTTTCTGTACCACATAAGAATATATCTGTGTTCGTTTCTTGGTCTCTGGGGGGAAAAAATAGTGTATTTTCTCTTTGGTTGCATTTGGATTGCATTAGTTTTTGGTAATCTCTTAAGACTGAGATTTATATGTAGACACTACAGACAGTCTCAGATGCTATGAGGGAGGATGGTGATAAAATGAAAACTGAGAATCTCAGAGGCACCTTTGCCATTTTATTTTCAAATATGCCTTGAAGCTCATTACATACTACTGCAACAAAGAGCAGTGGTTTGTGCTTCTTTCCAGGAATTCTTTCCTTGACAATGATTCTGGCTTGTTTGGTAACAGTGCAAGGAAGATTATTTCACAAGGAGTTGGTGTTGGTACTTTGCTTTCTGGACCAGAGCAAATTGACTTATTTTCAGACTGGTCTTGATGTGGCTGTGGGCTGCCAGTACAGTTCAGGAATTCATTTTGCATAGTTTTCCCAGCAGTATCTAACCCCTGACTTTTAGAAGTGTGATACAATACACATCCTAGATAAAAGCATCATAGTGGTAATGTTGCTTAGAACTGGAGTGAAAGTTTTGGAACAAATGGAAACACTTCTTAGATGGTGTAGCTTGTACTTGCAAAAGCCTTGATGAATTAATAGGTAGTGATATCCTTGCTTTTATTAGATAAGATCTTTAACCTTTAAAATTAGATGTATGTAAATATCTCAGAGTTGTTGTTACCAAGTGATGTGAACAGAAGGGTTGCCTAAAAATTAAACACAGGATTATCTTGATCTAGGAAGTGTTTGGCTATAGGCATTACCAAAGTATTGCCAAATAACATCATGCCACTGAATGTGGAGGGTCAGAGTGCTTTTACCAGTGAAGCAGAATGTTGAAAACCACTTTAAAGGGCTTTTTCTACTGGTAAGAAGCTGAGTAATTAAAAAAAAAATTAAAAGCTATTAATATTTGCCTTGACCACTGGTATCTAATTTCTGAATTTGCTGAGAATATTGCGGGTGAGTTTTCTGCATGTAAAAAATGTCTCCCTAAATATATCCTGTATTTGGCTCTCTTTTGGGTCTACACATGAGATCCTAGATGTCTTGAAACAAAAATCTGACTTATTAAAATGTGCAGTAAGAGGGATACCTCTAGTATAAACTGGTATTCAATTTTACACCTTATAGAAATACTTGATGACTCAGGGAAAACCTCTAAAATATCTTGAGAATTGCCATCAAGCCAGTGCTGCCACATGGGCTCAGGGTCTGTGGGTTCCTGGTGCCTTCTGCTATTTTGGCAGGTCATTGGCCTGGTGCACATTGATTTAGTACCTGGAAACTGCAGTGGAAGGAAACGCTGCTCCTTGTCTAGTCCTAAGCTGTGTGCTGAAGCCACAGGGTAGCCCATTAACTGGTAGTGACTCAGTATGACTGACTATACTGCCTCAGGCCTGTTAGGCATGCTGGATGGCATATCAACTGGAATGCTGTGGCAGCTGGGCACCTGTTCTTAAAGCAGCAATTCTTCAGAATTATTTTTAAGAAACAGTTATTGGTCATAGTGTTTTTTAGTACTTTTTTATTTGTTCATTATCTCTTTATGGTCTGGCTTTTTGATTGACGTGTGTTTACAGATCTCTTAACTGGCATCCAGTTACAAATGAAGAGTTGGAGAATGCATGAAATTTCCACTTGAGTCCTATCTGAAGCTAGAATGAAGACACGTTTTTATTCAGCCTGATTGATTTTGTAAGATAGAGCTCTCTGAGGAGACCATTAAACTCCCTTTCTACTTTTTCTTTCTAGTTTAGCTTCAGATAGATGTTTCATAGAACAAATGTATTTGTCTGTGATAAATACATAAACTTCTTGTCTACTGTGATGATTTAAGTAGAGAAGCAAGACCTCTCCTGCTGGAAACAGATAGGGCTATTATTTGTAGTAGCAGAGAATTTTCTGTAGTGTCAAATGCAGGTATTGGCTTAGCCAAGGGGAGGTACACTGATCTCAGCCAGAGGGAGATGGAATGTTTTTGTGTGAAGCACACGTGGAAAGCCTCTTTATTGAAAATGTTTGCACTAATGGAAAACAGAAAAGGAGAAGAATAAAAGACAAAAAAAACCAAATTGAGGCCAGGATGCTGTTATGTCTTAAAGGTCCATTTAGTTATGTCTTCATTATTGCTTAGATTTGTGAAAAGTTGGTAGTCTCATGGGACCTGTGTCAGTGGCTTTGTCTTTGCCTGTTCTTTGACTAATTCTTCCCCTGATGCTGAACAGCAGTCAGTTGATGACAGTGCTTGTTGTCTGCATTTAGATATATTTCTATAGTTGTGCTGTTGAAGTGATGTGCTTATAAATTTACTCTTAGAAGTGTTTCTTTGGATTATTTTTGGCTTTAATGATGCTCCTTCTGCTCCTGTCATTCCTCTTGTAAATACCAAAATTAAGTATGCTGAGAGCTAAGACTGATGCTTAGCATAATCACTATAGAGGTTGCTCAATATAAGGGTACTGGAAGACCACTGAGACGTTACTGTAGCAGGATCAAAAAATGAAGATGTGGCAGAGGGGAGCTAGGGACCAGCCGGCAAATGTAGACTGAGAGACTAACAAAACAAAAAAACCAAAACCAAACCAAACCAAAACAAAAAGTTACCAGAAAGAAGTTACTAGTGAAGTAAACTGTCTGAGTTTATAAACACCTCTAGTAAATAAGAGGTTAATAACTCTGTTTATAGTAAGAAAAGACCACTGCCCTAGGATACACACACTTCACTGTACCCAGATAATCCCTGGAGCAAGGAGGTTTAAGGTAATTTGTGGTGCAGCTGTCCTTTTCTGGAATATGAGCAAATTCTCCTGCACATGGTCAGCTGCAAGAACAAATGTCTATAGCAAATGAAAAAACAAGATGTTCAACCGCAGCCTTCTGCACTTGGAAGAGAGGCACGTGAGCTGGGCTGTTCCTCCTGCCTGAACCAAATTCTACAGCACGAAAGGGTTTAGTGTGCGGCTTATGGCCAAGTGGAAGCAACGTGTCAGTGGTGAGGGAGGAATGCTGGTGATAGAAACCCAACTGATTGACATACAGTGGCTATAAAATCATAGTAAATCTATTGTTTCACCAGAAGGAAGCAGGATTAGAAAATGTATAATCATTACAACTCTGTGCTATATGGCATCAAGTGACGGTCCCTCTCTCATTGCTGGTGTGGCTCATACTTGGATTAATCTCACCAAAGCCTGTACTTGGGCAAAGTCATCATATGGTCTGTGTGGTTCAAGCCATAGTCATTGGGGTGTTTTACTAAAGAAATACATTTGTGGCACTGCAGAGTTTAGCTCAGTAGTTTTAAGAAGATATTTTTTCTGTTGTGATGCTGCAGGGACCCACCACAATGCCGGTGGCAAGCTTAAAAATTTTAAAATTACTATCTGGGAACTGATTCTCAACAAAGTTATCAAATCTAACTAAACCATAAGAGAAAAACCCAATTCTCTGATACAGATATCTTTTATCCACAAAGAAGCAAAAATGAAAGTGGAAAAGAATGTCATTAATACTCTGGTTAGAGGCCAAGCTCCTGGTCTAAGCTGAAGGAAAAAGCTGCATTTTACAGAAGTCTGAGTAGCCTGAAGAGGCTTGAGGGGCAAATAGTATATGCAGCCACACCTTCAGTGTCTTGCTAACTGACAAAATAATTGAGTTACCTAAGTAGGCTGGATTTTCTGAACAGCTCTTAGTTGATGCAAATCTGCTTCAGTATTTGTATTACCTGTTGCCCTTAATGTCTTAAATTTCTGCAGTCCCACTTGTCTTGCAGGATGGGCATTGAGTCTGTGTGACTCTGGGCACAGGATATCCAAATGTCATACAAAGATCTGCATAACCAAAAAGCATGTTTCTGCCTCCAGAGCAGAAACAAGGAAGAGAAACCCCAATGAATTTCTTATTAAGAGAAACCCCAATTAATTTCTTATTAAGCAGGAGACACTGAAGTCTCTAAAATAGTTTCAAAACTTTTTCCGTGAGGTTAATGGCCTCAAGTTGTTCCAGGGATGGTTCAGGTTGAATATTAGGAAATATTTCTTTACTGAAAAGGTGGTCAGGCATTGGAACAGGCTGCCCAGGAAGGTGGTGGAGTCACCATCCCTAGAGATGTCCAAAGAATATGTAGACATGGCACTTTGGGGCATGATTTAATGACCATGGTGGTGTTAGTTTGATGGTTGGACTCAATGATCTTAGAGGTCTTTTCCAACCAAAACAGTTCTGTGAAAGTGCATAGTGTAGTATTACAGTAGTTACATATACAACATTGTAGTTGATGTATTTATGGTAGTGTGTGCTCTCCACGTTGTCCTTCTGCATTTGACCCATGCAGCCTGATCCCACTGCGAGTTCTTGCTGCTGAATCTGCTGAAGCTGTCTTGTTGATGGGTTTATACTGTAACACAATATCTTTTGTGGTTCGGCTGCAGCGTGGTTTTTTGTGGGTTTTTTTTTTTTTGTTTGTTTGTTTGTTTTGTTGAATGCTGATGATATTAGTAAGAGAATAGGCTATGCCTCTGCATGCCCTGCTGCTAAGATGGCAGAGTGTATCTGCCTTATTCATGCCATAGAACAGCAAATGGAAAAGAAATGGGAAGCCCATAGGGGACAGTGTTTAGTTTTTACTTACATCGATGCCAAAGAACAGCAAGTGCTCTTTGTTTGTGGGGAGATACAAATTATATAAGAGGATATGAAGGGACTCATCTGTTAGTGTTTATAGCAGAGAGGAAGTACACATTCTGATTCCTTTCTGTTCTAAAGTATATTCCGAGCAAAGTGTGCAAATGGCATTGGCTACCTACGGGGTGCAACTGCCCCACTGTACTAACTGGGGTGAGACAGGGAAAGTGCTGCTGGAGTACAGCCTGCAAGTGCTCAGGGATGAACTACAAGATTGGCAGTGATGATGCAATCTCATTTGCTAAAACAAGGTAGAGAAGTTTGGTAAACCTCTGGCTTTAGACTAAAACAGTGACGTATCATGTCATAGAGTGAAATAACTTTTTTTAGAGAAAAAAACAGCAACAAGAATATGTTAAAATAGAATACTAAATCCATGGGCCTCTGGACTGTTTATGGTTACCCTGAACTGTACATAGGATTCAGAGCTTGAAAGAAGGAATTTCTGTTTTTATTTACTTAGATGACGGAATATGATTGAAACACAGAGCAACTCCTTTGTTTAAACTGGGTTATGCTGAGTGTATACTAGCATAAATCTGGTGCTGAGCTTTTAGAGAAATCGCTTAGCTTCTCTCCTCCTTTTTGATCCCTGTTTAAAATGGAGCAAGGATTACCTGCTCCATTAAGAAATTCAGTAACAGAAGGCTTGAAGGTGGAAGGGAAGAATCAAATTTTAAACTCATTATCCTAATAGGCACAAAAGCCCTGAAGTGAACAAAATGGCAAAAAGCAGAGATGGGGAACTAGAAATAACCATAATTCATCTCTGGGACTTTGCAGGCGTCTGAGCCCTGCTGAGGTGATGCTGGGAAGGGTTAACTCAGCAGCAGCTGGCCACCAGCGCTTGGTCCTTATCTCAGTCTTATCCTCTGCTATTAACTGGCCACAATTACGGACCGTATCGGTTACTGCCATCTGTTTTTTCATGAGGCGCTGGTCGGATTGTGGCCAGCAAAGGGGATTAGGGGGAGAAAGGCAGAAATGACAAAGCGCTTCTGGGGCGCTGCAGTGGGGTCCCGCGAGCAGCCAGTGCTGCCACCATCCCCGACAGCTGCAGGGAATTAAGCGTAAAGATAAACTGTGAAGGCTCTGTCAAAGCTGCTGTGAAGGAAATGCATTTCTGCCTGCAGTTGTAATGCAGGGGTTGTGCAGAGAGAATGAAAGTGCAAAGCGAAGGTGGTTGGTGGCCAGGTGTGTTCTGGGTGATTTTTAGTTTCCAATGTGGACCGTTACAGGTGGGGCCAAACTTCATCCACCATAAGCAAACAGCAACAAAGAGAGGATATTGGGTGTGTTGAAGAGCAGGAAAAACCAACCTCAAGCTGTTGACTGAAATGCCCCTTCATTGCTTATTTTTGCAGTAGTGATTGCCATTTGGGCTCTTGCTAAAATAAACTGTGTGCAAATTTTGGGACTGCTTCACAATTACCAAAGGGTGTGATCAGGGAAGGCAATATATTTCAGACCTGATTATCAATACTTTGGAAAGCAATGAGGCTTTTGACAAATATTAATTTACTGCACTGCTATTTTTCTAAACTTTCCAAAATATCAGCCCATCTTGCAGTAATGTGAGAAAGGAGAAGTTTTCAGCATGATACCAGGGATTCAAGAATCATTACAGCTCAACAGCTGTACTTTGATTCCAAGTTTTACTAAGACCAGATTAATTAAATTATTCCAAAGTATGATATACTGCCAAAATAAGACTCTCAGGATTTTATTACTTTAGGTAAATTAAATTAAGGATAATACAGATTTTAATGTTAGAAAATTAATACTTAAAATAAAGTTTAATATCCTTTCTTAATTTTGAGTTAATATATGACAGTCAATATTCTAAGGATTAACATTAACAGAAGAACAAAACTAATTCTTTGTAACACACAAGGTAGAGGATAACTAGAGGTGCACTGTACTTGGTAAAGCTACTGATAATCCTCTCTGTTCCTGACTGACTTGAGCAATAAATCAGGAGAAAAAACACCATGTGGCAATGCTTTTTCATTATTTCAGGTCACTTGATGTTTTGGATGAGGCAATGCTGTTCTAATGTTCTTCACTTGATCTTTGCTCTAGATTTAGGGTATGGGGTTTAAGATTTTTGGGTTAATTTCCTTTGCATAGGTCTAGCTTTACTTACTGTGAATAAGACGCATGTGAATGAGAACTAAAATTAAGCTGATGTTGCAAGTGAGTCAGGTTAATTTGAGATGTAACTAGCTGCTTATTCTTCATTTAAACTGGACTTGAGCCTGACAGCAGGACCACAGAAGTTCTGTGGCAGCTCTTCGGTCATAGATTGAAATCGGGCAACATCTAATAATGCTTTTTGCAAATACAGTGACCACTGGTCCTTCTGGATACTCCTAAAACTTCTCACATGTGTCATGGTACTTTTCCTGAGTAGTGGTGCTTAAAAAGTCCTCTCTTACTTCAGCCACCAGAGGAGATCTCAGGAGCTCAGATCTTCTTACCTGCTGTGGTGCCTGCAGAGTCCTGATGCTTTTCTGCCCTACAAATGCCAGTTTAAACTCAGTGGCAGATGATGATTGTCCAAGTTATGTGGTTGCCTGAAGGGCAGCTGGGGGTGGTCTCTGGACAAGAAAACTTTTTGTCAGAATCCTGGCAGCTTGTGCCAGGACCTAGTGTGAGACCTCTTTGACGTCTCACCCATGCCATGCAGTGGTGGCTTGAGATTGGTGCTGGACTTGCCTGCCTGCAATGTTTTTAACCAGTGTAGTAATCTACTAGGCCTTCACATCAGCTCCTTTACTGCAGGAATAGTTGGGTTTAAGTTATTGCTATTCCTATGCCCAAAGGGGATGTAAAGTTGCTCAGCATCCATTTAGAAGGGTTCAAATATGTTGAGAGTAGCATTTGATACCTTCATGTATAAGTGGAAGCCTATTTTGATAGCCAACTCAGACCCAAGAGTACCTACCCTTATATATGTCACCTAACATGTAGTCTCCAGGGCTGTGTTATAAACTTTGTGTCAAGCAAAATTTTTCAGAAATTTAGGGGCAAAAAAAATCAGTCTGTGTTTTGGGAAGATGTTTGCCTCTGGAAGGAGTTGGTTGCATTTGTCATGTATTCCCAGGGGGCAACGTGGCTGCCTCAGCTGTGGCATGACCACCTTCACAGGGCACAGGAAGACTACTGCCTTCCTCAGCGGACAGTGGCCTGTCTTTGGGGAGTACCTGCAGAAGCCACCTGCATAGTGAGATATTGGAGGTCAGGTCATGGCAGAGCTGTTTTGGATGTTAAGGCAGTGTGCTGAGCCCACCTCTGGAGGGCAGGATGGATATGAAGATACAGCGTACCCTGGCAGACCTCTGATGAGCATCAAGTATGAAGCAGCTGGTGGTCCCAGTCACAAGAGCCAGGCTGTGCTGTTGGTGCTCACTGGTCATGGGGCAGAACTAATGAATGCCCATGCTGTTTTGTGGGTGGCAGTGCCTTGCAGCCAGGGGCTCAGAGGTAGCACAGCAGGGTGGAAATGATTTGTGAGTGACCAGAGAGTTCATGGCTATCACTGGTTTCCCTAACGAGACGTCTTGTAACTTTGTGATGTTGTAAATGGGGCTGTTAGTGCCCAGAGTGTGCGATGGCAACATGTGGAGGAAATTGGTAATGGGGAATGTGTCATGTGGTGTCATTCATGATGATTTATTTGTGCTGTTACATCCCCCTGGTCCTGTAGCAACAGAGAAGAGTAGATTTTCTTGCAGTGACATCAAATCACGGCAGGTGCTATGGACCTGACTGCAGTCTTAACTGCCATAGATCATGCAGGTGCTGGGGGGAGGTATAGTGAGGGTGAAAAAAGGGGAGCTGAAATAATGTTATTGGGTTGCTTTTCTTGGGAAGGTCCCATAGGGCAGAACCAGCCACGGGGAAAACCTTTTCTTTAGCCCTTCTCAGCGTGAGCCTTGCAAGGGACCTGCAGCCTTAGAGCAGACATAGAGCTGGGTGACTGCTGTGGGTCCATGTGGGGCAGGGAGGAAACATCCGTGTTTAACAAGGCATTCAGTGCTAGCCAGCCTCCTTCAGCTGTAAGGAAAGATCAGTACTTTCACAAGTCATAGACCATGAAATGTGATCTCTCATTGCCCTAGCAAAGATATCTGGTTACTTTTCCAGAAGATGACATGGACTGGTGTTGCACTAGATAGATGGGGCTGAGGCTGACTGGGTTTTGTATGTTTTTTTTTCCCCTCTCCTTTCATTCTCCACAAAATTGTTTAATGCTTTTTGACTAGGGGGAATCACTTCTGAAATGCAGGAGATGTACGGTTGCACACTGAAACCAATGGATTTATTTTCAATTTCTCCTCCAGCCATGGGGCACTTCAGACTATCATGTTATCCAGTAGTAGGCAAAAGGAGCCTAATTTATTTTCTTATCCTGTTTTTCAAAATATTTTTTCATGATCCTTTAAATATTTCAAGCAATCTCTGATTAAAAAATCCATTAGAGCTGTTTTTAAATATTCATACACTAAGGAAATCAGATGGCAACATACCAAAAATAGTTTTGGTAGTAGAAAAATGAATGTACACTTGTGAAACTTACTGGGCATCTGGTGATACCTGGTAACTTCACATTAAGTCTGTCTGTCTTTGAAAGGACTTCTAAAGTGTTCATAAATGATGCTTAATAAACAAAAGCAGCAGTCTGAGTTCAGTATGAGAATGGAAAGTGGGCAGTCGCACTCAGATCACTTTTTAATCTGCTTCCATAATTTGCCTTCTTCAACTCGAGAAAGTTAATGTCTCTTTCTCTCCTTTTTTTTTTTTTTAATGAAAGACTAATGTGCTTCTCCCCAACAGAGGGACATGCATACATTAGATCAGTCAAATCTAGCATCTCTTGTTTTGTGTGAAAATTAGCAAATTTTAATCCAACGTGGTTTAGGTAAATCAAAACTTGACTCAAAAATAATATTACTTAAAATTTTAAAAGTAGTGCTAGAAACATTGCCTTTCAATATGACAAAGGGCTTCATTTGGATTTATCATACTAATTACAACACAAAATATCTATAGATCCCTACTAAATATTGCTAATTAAATACAAGTAGCCTGTGGTTCTGTTCTGCTAGCACAGCCTTGTGTTATTTCCTGTGGTAAGACTATCTAATATTTAGTGACCTTCCCCCATTTCCTCATCCTGATTTTTCTGCCTAGCATTCTATTGCAAAGCACAGGAGAACAGGAAACCTATACATTTCTAGAACAGATCCTAGTTTACAGGCTGCTTCTAAGACTACCTGCCCCTAGTAACACAGCATCTGGTATTTCTGTGTGTAATGGTTTAGCGCAAGGGCTAACCTACCTGCTCCCCCAGCACGAAAGTGAGGGGAAGAGTAACACACACAACTCAGGGCTCAGATAAAGAGATAAGAGTTTAATATAACATGAGATATCATAATCACAATGCATAATTACCTTAGCTAATAATTTCATTGATCTAACAATACAAAGTATGATTACCTTATCTTAGCCTATTTGCAGAAGCAGAGTGAAACACAGGGGAAAAAAACTCAAACCAAACACCCAGCATAAAACAGAAAGCCAAACCCAGCAGCTACCTGACTCCCACATGCCATCCCTGTGGAAAAGAGCCAACCCCCAAGAACCCAGAAGCAGCAACTGGAACAGGAAGCCTCCCATGTTGCAATCTGAACTTCGAGCTCCATAATGCTTTGCTCCAGTTAGCACTTTCATTTTTGAAGCTGGCATAACTGCAGCATGGTATGAATAACTGTAGCAGGTTCAACTCAATCCGTGACACTGTGCTGTATGGGAAATAATATTTGTTGCTGTTTGTGGTGCTGTTCGCACAAAATTGCACTTGAAGTAACGCATCCTGCACCCCTGCTTTGATCCAGAAAACAGCCCAGGGATACAAACCCAGAAACAGTTCATAGTAAATGCCTTCTATTGTTAGGTCCTTAAATCCCCTCTATGCTCCCTGAAGTGCTGCTTCCAGCCAGTGGTACAGACCAAAGCATATCTGGAGAAGAGGAAAGAGGCAGTGGTGCAGCAGGAGGAGCTGTTTGTGCGATGGTCAAGTCTTTGACATGGAGTTAAGACTTTACACTGAAATCTGATATACAAGGATGGGGCTGAAAACACTTCATGGCAACTTTTGCTCTTGAAGGAAAAATATGAAACAAAGTAACTTTTTGACAGCTGGGACAGCAGAGAATTACTTAAAACTTCAGGTGGAGAAACATTTATTACATGTATTAGCCTTTCTAAAGAGATCTCAATGAAAGGCTATTGTGCCAGATTTAGCACCTTGAGGAGCAGTTAACATACAATAAGATGAAAACGTTTGTGAGGTTCAAGGTTTTTTCTTCTGAAATATGGCAATGTTTGCAATCAGAATTAGGGGAAGATGAGCAGCCCCAGGCCGGAGGTGTACAACAACTTTTAAACTGGCAAATCCCTGTTAGAACTGGCAAATCATTCCTATTATAAAAGTCTGTTTTGTGAAGGCTGCAGGGAAATCTGGTGCTGAGTTACCTCTCCCCAGGAGAGGCAAGTGAAGTTAACAACAGATATAAGCCTTAACTGAAGCATTGGCTCTTTGTAGGTTATCTTATACAGCTGCATGGTGTGGAAACAGGTAAAGCACAATATAGACTCAAAAAGCAGCAAAGATCCTGGGTTTATGGGGCTAGCACTACATGCTTGGTTAGAAAAACAGACAGGACCAGAGGAGAAACTTCATTAAATGTATTTGGCTGCAGAATGTTCTTCTGGATCAGCTTTACACAAGGGTTGCTGTAGGGTGCATAAAATGGGTTGCATATAAGTACATGTGCTATTATTTCTAGATGTCTTATGTACTTCAGAGCAGTGGTACAGTGATGTCCTAAGGGTTCTGAAAACCCTCACCGAACAGATCTTCCCAGGTTGAAAGAAGGATTGTATTGCAGCTCTTGGCAAAAACACTAGCAAGTTAACTTGTCAGAGTGAAATGTTTACTCACTTTAGTACAGGTAATTTCTTAGTTGAATATGCAGCCAAGCTGATCACAAACAAATAAAAGCCAAAACCAAACATAACTGGTGAGGAGTTGCTTGTGTGGAGTTGAAGCATTTGCTTGCCCAGACAAGTAAAGTGCTGGGTATCTGCTAGGGTTTGGGGAATTGAGTCCCTGCCATTATTTATAGTGTAGCACAGGCAAAGTGACTTACTCTAACGGACACCAAATAGGTGGGTAATATTTTTACACTCTGATGTTTCAGTGGAAAGTAACCAAAGAGGACTCACATTAGTCATGGCATAAGCAGTTTAAAAAAGTAATCCTTCAACTCTTTTCTCTATTTCATCACTTATATAAGCAACACATTTGTGTGGATAGAGTCATAGATTTTTCCTTCTGAAGATGTCACATAACTTTCAAAGACCTCAGTGTTCAACTTAACAGCTGCTCTTGCTTTTTTTAAACAGGGCTTCTTCATTCATAAGAAATGTAAGGAAAGTGTGTCTGTATAATGTCTGGCAAAGCAGTCCCCTGATTTCTTGCTGGATAGGTAGGAGCCACCATTATTTAGGTATACTTTTATATTTTGATGAAGGGCTTTTTTCTCTGTGCTCTTTTGAAGCGCACTTATTTGTTGTCCCTCCATTAAATACGGAAGTTTTTTAAGTCCCAAAGTATTATGAGCAGTGAGAGAAAGAGAGAGCAGCACATGAGAAACAAAATGACCATTTACTGTTGTAATGAACGCTTGCCTTTGGAGTTGTGCACTCAGCTTTTCTTCTGGCAGCATTTTTGCATTTGCCTTTGCCACCTGAACGTGATGGAGAAGGTAAATGCTGGGCATTAGAGGTGTGTTCTACTGATTGATAACTCAAGCTGTAAGTGGGAGTAAAAGTCTACTTCATACTGATAGATGGGGCTAGCTTTCTCTCCTGTTCTGAACTGTACTTTTAACATGCTGGCTAAATATCTGTTGAGTCATGGCAATATCACTGCTTCCCCATCACGTGCCAAAATTTGCCTGGTCCATTTCTTTTCAAATAGTATTCTTACTATTTTTAAGACTGAGAATGGTGTCACGCAGACACAATTTGGTGAAATGATTTCTGCATCTTGTGCCTAGGGCTATGTTTAAGGACAAATGCTCAGCTGGTGTTTTGCTATGGCTCTGTGTTTTTCAGTGGATTTCTGACAACTTACCCTGGCAAAGGGCCTGCCCTTTCCTCCGCAACTATCAAATTACATTGACCAAGCATTCTGCTTGCAACAGGAAGGTGCAGCAAATTATGATTAGCAACATCAGCTGAATACCAGCTCTGGAAAAAAAGCTTCAGTTGTATTTTTACATGACTTATTAACAATGAATAAGAAATGCAGTTAATCTGATATTTGGTATATCTGTTAAGAGCATTAGTAGACAGGGACAGAATCTAAAGTTTACTTACACTATTCAGCAAGTGCTGAGTGTACAAATAACCCATGACACAGGGAGCTTAAAATGTGTATGAAATCAGGAAGAATGATGTTGGAGAAAAAGCTGGAGTAAAGGACCAGGTGTTTAAAAAAAAAAAAAAAAATCAAGAAATTCCAACCTGGTTCTGTGCCTGCCTTTGGCATGAGGTTGCCTATTCCTAAAGCTCATAGCCCAGCACTTGTGATGGAGGCAAAGCATGAAGGAGCTTAGGGCATAGGAGCTGGGAGGGAATAGAGGGGCTGCCCCTCTGACTGCACACCAAGGAGAAGAGGTCCTTCAGGGTGCTGGGGCCCTGGTGACCTCGGTTTTGGCTGTCTCTGTCTTTAGGCAGATAGGAAACAACCCACTTTCCTGCCTCTTTGGAAACACTATTGAGGAAGGGATTAAAAGACTGTTGTTTTGGGACACTTAGTTGCTGGATTTGCCATGATTAAGTAAATAACTCTTTTGCTCTTGGTTGCCTTTTCAACTGACTTTTTAGTTTGTTTTTTGTTTCTGCGATGGTTAATAAAAATAAACAAGAGTAATATATCGAAGTGTGGCTTACATGGACCACCCATGATTGCACTGTCTGTGGCTTCCTTGGGAGAAGAAAATTATTAGGGCAAACTCAGCAGATACCAGCTTTAAGCATTTCTTAAGAGAGGCTTTTTCACTGCTTACATGGGATGACGAAAATAATTATGTATCTTATTCTTCCTTTCTCTGTAGTTTTAGTTGAGTTGAATTTCTCTAAACAGAATCCTGTATGTTTTAGGGTTTGACACAGCTGCTGCTGTGGATAGATGTATTTTGGTGGTTTGGTGGTTTGTTTTTTTAATAGCAAGTTTTAAGACACAGATCTTAATTTCTACTGGCTTACAACTTAAGAGCCAATTCCAGAGTTCTGTTTTTTAAGCCTGTGGGAGGATTTTTTCAATACCTTTTTTTTTTTTTGGGGTGGGGGGGTGGGGGGGAGGAGGGTAGGTATTTCAGCTATGACAGGACTGAATTTCATGCTCCTCTAGTATCAGAAACTATTACTTAAAATAGTTCTACCCTGCTGTGGGCTGAGCTGGTTTGCTTTATGCTGCAGCAGGCTGCTGGTTACTGCGAGAAGGGCAGTGCAGGGGCATGCTTGAGCTCCTTGGGGAAAAATCCACTCAAATAGCCATCTGCAGATTAAAGTTAAAGATTACTCTTCAGTTGTTTAACCTTTAATAGCACCTCTGGTAGTGTCTTTGTCAGAGTCAGCCCAATTTTTTCCACTAACCTTTCCTGGCTACATATCTCTAGCTAAAGCAGCCCCTGATAAGCATTTAAGTTGTTCCTTTTACCTTTTTGCTTAAATAGCCCACAGTGGTTCAATATATGTGCTGATGTAACTTGGTACAGCAGGGTGTCCTCTGGAGCCAGATTGTCAGGTGAATTGTCACCAGTTCATGCACCTGAGCAGAACTCAAGTGATTTCTGTAGTCAGAGCCTCTGCTTTAGTCTGCTGGATGTTGTTTTAGGAAAGTACACTGTACTAGTGTGCAGGGCTGTGCCTGCTGTTCTTCCAAGCAAGACTTATTCCTTTTTCCTTAGAAAGGTTGTCCTCTAACAAGCATGCTGGAAAGGCTGAGTTAAATGAGATATGAATGTGGGCACAACCTGTCAATTATATTGACTTTGGAGACAAGACTCTGGCAAGAGAATGCTGCTCTGGCTTTCAATGCATCTTAAAATTTTGCTGGTATTATTTCCCTACAAAAATATTCTGTGTATTGTCAGACAGATGTGAGAAACCAGGAGGCAGATCATGGGGAAGAGGAAGGTGAGGAGTAGAAGAGAGAAAGTGAAAGAGAATTTGGAGATGTTCAGACCTGAGCGATACCCACAATACTGTATTTAAAGCCTGTGCATGTTAACTGATGAGGAAAAAGGGTGATGGCTTTATCCAACTTAAAGAGGACTAAACTTCTTATGCAGATTTTGTTAGAAAGTATGTACTCATACTATGGAACTGCCACAAAATGAATTGATAACAGTAAAGCCTTTCCACTATGTAAATGACTACCCACACACCAAAAGAACAGCAACAAAGCTTTTAAGAGCTTTTTACATGTAAAGAAGCAGTTACTATTGTCTGTGGTATTGACACTATTTTGTTTGAGCCTAAGTATGTTTAGGAAGTTGAGCAGTGATAAAGACAGCTTGTAAGAGTGCCAGGAAGCTATAGAAGAGCAGCAACATGATTCATACATAACATCATGGCATTGGCAACCTTCAGAATTTAGTCATTTTAATTATCAGAAGTGTTCTGTGAGCTAGAGATTGTACAGGAGAGTAAACTTAGGGGAAAAGTTGCAATAAACTGCAGTCTCTTGTAGGAATGACAAGTAGTTGCTTGGTTGAGCTAGAGTCCAGAAGGTGAAAACATTCGATGCGACACCATGATGCTTGCAGAACAGAAACTGTTACAATCCAGTAGCTTTTTCCTTATTGGAATTACTTAGAAATGCTTTACAGACAGATAGAAAACCTGCTCTCTCCTTATATCTAGAATTATCAGTCAGGGAAGGCTTAAGGAGCCTGTCTGTTTATAAACTGAGGAATACTCTCACTCTGCCTCTTGCAATAAACACTGCTACAGGCACGTGTTAAATGTCCACAAGGTGGTCATGTATTGTGAAAGAAGATAAGCAGTTTGCTATGGAAAAGATAATAGAGTCCCAGTACAAGATCACACTTGGCCATGGGAAATGGGTGGGTTTACTGTGTAGTATCAGACATTTCAATATCACATTTTGTATATTGTGCTTTCCTATTTTTGTTAAATGAGTTTGCCTCTTGTCACTGAGAGTCTTGCATAAATTTTTAGTTTGGTACAAGGGCTGTGAGTACTGGGGTAATGGGTGTTAAAGAAATTTAAACAGCCTTCTAGTGAGAGAGTTGGACTCATAAGCACAGCATGCCCTGTAATTCTGCACAGAGTCTTTCTGACTTACAACTTTTTCTGTGTTGAACTTTGTCTGAGGATGGAAAAACAAAGCTTTGTTGTGAAGGTGACTGCACAACCACACAGAGCAGTGGTTTTGGCATGCTGCTGGCTGGCTGAACGAAGAAAGAAAATCTTCAAGTAATGTTTGCTGCTGTGGTTGGTGACATTATCAAATTTCCCAGTTCAAATACCTTTGAGAGGAGCAAGCCTTCAGTTTTTCTTTTTAAGATCATTTAATGAGTCATTATTTACTTTTGTCACATAGCAATATGGGACTTGATTTCTGGGAAAAAAAAGTTTAACTTTGCCAAGGCTCTCACTGAGCAGAAGCAGCATATTTCCCATAACAAAGTTTCATGTGGAGTTTCCACGTATAACTTTTGTCATAATTTTACATTTTCCACTACTTTCCTGAGGGACAACAGCTCATTTCAGATAAAACCTGCTCATTAATGAGCTTGAACGTTGTTTCTGCCTGGAAAAGGGAAATCAACAACACAGGAGAAGTACCATTTAAAAAGTTAGGAAGTAAAGCTGGGAACAATTCAGTTTGGGTTATGTCAGCAGGAATTTTAGGATGGTTGGATGTATTGTCTGTGGGGAGCCTGTGTGTTGCTGCCCTCCTGCTTGCAAAGTGAGACAGGGTTTCCTCCGAGACCACTATCTTGGGGTTTAGCTGTACCTAAGCCAAGTCCCACTCTTTAAGTCAAATAGTTTCAAGGATCTGAGTTTGCTGTCCTTCTGATGGGGTTTGGAAGGAAAGAAATTTGCTTTTGTTTGCTTTAATCTTCACTGGTCCCTTGTTCCCTTATAAGGTGGATTTTATTTTGGGTGTCTGGGGGGTTTATTTTCTTTAAGTTCAATAACAAAGCAAACAACCTAAGCAAGTTTATTGGGTGCTTTCCAGCTTAATAAAAATGGGGCAGATCATATTGTGTCCTGTTACATGAGTGATGGGAGACAAATGTTCCTGTTGCCTTAGTCATACCATGCATCAGACCAAAATGAGACCCATCTATCTTCCTGGGTAAGAGTAATTTCTAACCCTCACTGTTTAGAAGGTGCTCTTGCAAGCCTGCAATGCCAGGGTTGTAGGAGAAATATGCAAAGGAAGAAGTGAGAAGTTTTCTCCAGACCAGCACAGTTTACTACAGTGGCTTAGGAACAAGTAGGTAGACTTTTGACACCATGATGGTATGTGAGGTTTGCCTCTGTACCCTTCTCAGATGTGAACTTGGTAGGAACTGCACATGTACAAACTAGCTCTTTATTTCTGCACAACTGCAGTGCCAGGTCCTCATCTGCTATAAATAGAGGCAACTTCTGCAAAGCTGCTGTGATTTATGCCAGTGAGGGGCTTGGCCAAGGTGTCAGGCTAAAATGTTGGTAGGAGAAAGTCTCTCTGACTTTTATTTTCAAAGACACTGAAGTTCTGTAGCTCTGTATGCATGTTGGGACTGACTGATTCTTTTTCTTTTGCTCCTCTCTCCTGTCCTGGTGCTCTTGTACATTTTTCTTGTCTTTTGCAACTGCATCAAATGAAATAAAAGCAGAGGTACTGGAGTGTTTGTGTTGGTTTTGTTTGTTTGTTTTTGTTTGTCTTGAATGTCAACTCCAGTGGGAATACAAGAAGTTCTGGCTCATCTCCCAAGGTGTGAACTGACAGGAGCCTGTTCATAGGCATAGGTCTTTCTCTTAACCAAAATACGTGATTGATACCTTGCAGTGCAAGACTACAAGAAACTTACAGCAGCTTTCTTTAAAATAGACCCAGACAAGCAGTCAGAAATCTTTAATGTGAGACTCCTTGTTCTTAGACTGCTTGGTTGCAAGCTGTGAGTCACCTGTTGACATCAGCTCTGTTGTTAGCAGTTACCACTGGTGCTGTACGAAGCCTCACATAAAAATATGGAATAAGAATCACTTTTCACCAAATGAGGCTGATAAAATTTGCAAACAGTTGCAAACAGAAAAGAGAAGAAGGAACTTCAATTCTTGGTATGCTTAAAAGGATGCCTCTCAACCAAAACCTACCGTTCACAAGTGTCACCAAGAAATCTTGACTGTTTGCCCAAATCCCATTATCATTCAGGAAGTTTGTGATGAGTAGATTTAAGCTCTAATTATGCAAAGCATAGGAAAGTATGTGAGAATACCCACCTTTTATGGCATGGCATTTGCTGGCAGTATTGACCTGGTCGTAACAGACAAGATTAAAGGATTAGGAAGTAAGCCAGATGCCAAACTGCTGCTGCTAAAGTTGTAATTTGCTACTATATTGATTACACTGGATTTTTTTTTTAAGCCTCCAGAAAAACCTTGTGTATCCTTATTTCTATATTAGCTTGTAGCTGTATATCTGTATAGAAATGGAGACCTTGTTTAATAAGAAATGTGAAGTCTCTTTTTCCTGAGATTCAGTGTTTGCTCCATTTCTGTGGCTATCTATATCCATTTGGTTCTTTTTCTTCTTTCCTATAAAGTTTGCTTTATAGAGAGAGATCCACATTTTGGACAGTGTTAAGCCAAGTAAGGAAACCCATGCTGAAGTCTGTTCTTATACTGGTGCAAGAGAAAACTTCATAGAATTATATCATGGAATGATTTGGGTTGGAAGGGACCTTATAGATCATCTAGTTCCAAACCCCTGCCATGGGCAGGGACATCTACCACTAGACCAGGATGCTCAAAGCCCTGGCCTTGAACACCTTCAGAGAAGGGGAATCCACAACCTCCCTAGGCAACCTGTTCCAGTGTCTCATCCCCCTCACTGTGAAGATTTTTTTCCTAATATCCAGCCTACCTTTTTCCAGCTTAAATCCATTCCCTCTCATACTATTACTACAAACCCTTGTAAAAAGTCCCTCCCCAGCCTTCTTGTAGGCCTCCTTCAGTCTCCTTTGGAGGATACTGGCCATACCTGGAACAACAATGTGCTCTTGTGGCCAAGAGATCCAATGGGATCCTGGGATATATCAAGAAAGGTGTCTCCAGCAGGTCTAGAGAAGTTCTTCTACCTCTTTACTCTGCCCTGCTGAGACCACACCTGGAATACTGTGTCCAGTTTTGGGCTCCCCAGTTCAAGAGAGACAGAGACCTGCTGGAGAGAATCCAACAGAGAGCCACAAGGATGATCAGGGGACTTGAGCATCTCCCCTATGAAGAGAGACTGAGAGCCCTGGGGCTGTTTAGTCTTGAGAAGAGAAGACTGAGAGGGGATCTGATCAATGTCTATAAATATCTGAGGGGTGGGTGTCAAGTGGAGGGGGCCAGGCTGTTTATGGAGGTTCACAGTGATAAGACAAGGAACAATGGGTTCAAACTAGAACATAGAAGATTTCAGCTCAACATGAGGAGAAACTTCTTTACAGTGAGGGTGACAGAGCACTGGAACAGGCTCCCCAGGGGGGTTGTGGACGCTACTTCTCTGGAGACTTTCAAAACCCACCTGGCTGCATTCCCGTGCAGACTATCCTAAGTGATCCTGCTCTGGCAGGGGGATTGGACCTGATGATCTCTTGAGGGCCCTTCCAACTTCTGATATACTGAACAGAGCCCTAAGGCTTATTCTTCACATCCCCTGCCCCAGGTCAGAATCTATTTTAATACTTCTATTTAAACAACAGAAGAATTCAGCAGTTTTAAAAATTATCAAGGAATGGAAAACTAAGCTCCTGAGTTTCCTTTTACTCAGGTCATGCTCAGTAGCATGCTTTTCTGCCAGGTTCTCAATCTGGGCTTGTTTCATTAGTAGTACCAAGGGAGTAAACTGGTAGGAAACACTCCTAAGGAATTGAGGTAGCATGAAGGTAGACTGGAGTGGGACCCAGGCAGAGCATAAATCCAGGGAAACTGCTCCATCAAGTGTTGAAAGGTAAAACTGGCACTGCAGCATGCTAAAAGGGACCTGCGGCTAGAAGCAAGGTGCTCTTAATGTCTGGTTTCCAAGCGTTACTGAAAGAATTTGTGGTCTTGGATATGGCAAGCTTTCTTGCTTTTGCCATGGAAACTGGAACCCTCATAACCTGAATCTGTATTTTACTCGTTTAATATATCTGGGTTGCTTACTGCTTGGTTAGTAATTTTTCTCCCCCAAATGAGCCCATAGCTCCATGAATCAAATTAAACAGATTTTTTCCTTAAGATCTTTGACTCAGGGCTTTCTGCTGAATAACTATGTTGAAAAGTTTCAGAATACTCTTAAGAGAATGAAAAAGATATAAAAGTCTTGGTTGGAAAAGTCAGGTAGGAAATGCACAGGAATAACTTAATATGAGCTGATTTTCATGCAAAGGCAGTGCTATGAACGGTTACATTTTTGAAAAAGAAATGAAAAGGCCTTAAATATCAGGTCTACTAAACGTCATAGAAGTTCAGAGGTAAAAGCCATTGCTGACAGCAATCAGCTGTTAGCTGGATGGCAGACAATATGTAAAGAGTTTCTTTTATTATTTTTATTTAAAGCCACTGAGCTTTTGCCTGCTTCTACCCCCTCCCACCCCCTTCCCAGGAGTTGCCCCAGGATTCATTTTATCATGTCCTAACTGGTAACTTCAGAAACCCCACAACTCTGAAGAATCTTAGAATCATTTAAGTTGGAAAAGCCCATTAAGATCATCAAGTTCAACCATACCACCTCCATCCTTGTATGCTGAATGAGATTGGGGGAATGTATGAAAGATGCAGATTTTCTTGTAAGCCTCAGAAACAGATGCCTAATGTTCATGTTGCTGATTTGCCAGGCAGAGGCTGGAGCTGAGCAGCCCTGTGGCTGTATTCAATAGTTGCTCCTTGTCATTGGTTTATCTCATGGAACAGTCACAGAGCTCGGGGAATCGTGCAGCTGGGGAAAAATAAGTCTTTAATTCTGAACTTATTTAATTTTAAAATTGTGAGTTCTTGAGCTTTTAAATTGACTTAGAGGATATAGCATTGCATTCATCTTGCCTATTGCTAGATACCTAAAAACTGTATCTATACTACCTTGTAGTCAGTGGAGAGAAAAATGCACTTTTGGGGCGAAACTCAGATGGCATATATTAGTCACTTACCTTAGATATTGCCGAGGGTCTGATCTGTGCTGAATAAAAAGCATGGTGCAGATGTGCCCCTCAGGTGCCAGTGTTTATAATGGAAAGGTGCACACCCATTCAAGGCACTAAGGGAAGAAGGTACAGCTCAGCGTGTACTTCCCTTCTCACTCCACCGCCCTGTTGGTAAATAATTACCAAAAAAGATATTTTTAAATAATAGAACTTTCATGCAAATATTTCCAAATCTCACCTTTTTCATAAACTTCAGTACAAGAGCACTTGTACAAGAGCAGCCCTGTCTCAGCAGTGCTGTGTGTTTCTGTCCATTCTCACCAGGACTTCAAATCTTCCCTGAATTTTGAGTTGGTGAGAGGATGGTTAGTATATAGAGGAATAAATAACAACAAGCCCTACCCCATTTCACAAACAGGTGTGGAGGGTGAGTGACCAGCTTAAAATATGTCATCTTCATCAGGGTGCAAAAATTGAATATTAAATTACTTCAGGTGCCTCCCCAGATTGCAGGGGGAATGTGGGGTTTATTTGGTTTTGTAGTGGGGTGTTTCAGTGACTTTGTCAGCATGGCTGAACATTGGCCTGAAAGGGAGAGCAGTAATTACTGGGGGACCTGTCAGAGGACAGTAAAGAAAGGAGGGTGAGCCAGTGCAGAGTGATGCTAGTTTTGGTCTAAAATCTTGAAAAACCCCTCCACTACTGTGTGGAGCAACAGGTGTAACCACAGGCTTTCCCTTCTCCCTCCCCCAGCCCCAGCTAATTTAGGCTTCTAAGCCTATGGAATGAGTACAACATGGTGGAGCCAAAATCGAGGAAAATATATCCATGCTAATACAGGCTGTAAAATAAATGCAAACGAAAGCTAAAGTAAAACAGCTTTTATTCACATGAAAAAATAAACCTGTTAGCTCTGATAATCAATTAAAATATTATGGAATCAAGCTATCACAGATGTAGAAGCTTATCCTCCTTAAAGTCATTATAAATCACATCCTTTCCTAAATCTCTCTGTTCCCTCTTATTGCTTACATTATAATCCCTGCTCGGGTATCATTTTCATTGCTAAACACACTGTTTGCCAGTCAGTTTATTAAGGTTTGTCTTGATAGTGCCAAAACAAATGCTCTTTTACAAAGATAAAAGGAAGGCTAATATTAAAATAATAATTTCACCTCTTTTCTAGCAGAGCCCAATTATTGAAGAAATTGGCACATGAACTCTCTGAGGTGATAGGGAATTAGTATGTCAACAGGAGCCTGCTTTGAAGTTGACCCACACTGTTCCTGGTGGTGTTGGACATACCCAGTCTCTTGCAGTGTTAAATGGGGAAAGAGAACTTTTTGGGGTGTGGAAACAGCTAACGATAAAACTGTTCTTCTTTAGTGTTTTTAATTAATGAAAAGCTTTCATAAAAATAGATTGGACACATAGGAGACACAAAAAGTAGAAGCAGAGAGAAGAATTGTAGGCTTAAGTCTGATAAGAATAGTAAAGAGATTTCAAAGGGCCTGGAACAATTAAAGAGAATGTGTAGCTATTAATTTTGTATGGGAGTAATTGCTTGGTGACAGGCTTACAGCAACGCTTCATAAAACACTCCCAAGTACCGAGAGTGCATTTGAGTTGAAGGTGGACACTGAACATAGTGAGGAGTGCTGCAGGTTACTGCTACAAGAGCAGACACTTGTAGTAAGCCCAGAACAGTTATGAGCCAACCCATAGCCTGTGGGGAAGGATGAACTGAACAGCTTAACAACCCTATGGATTTGTACAGAAAAGCTACTATGAACAAGCAGCAGAGCTACTAAAATATGACCTCTCCACACTGTAACAGACCTTAAAGACAAACCTGAGAACAGATGGAATGTAAACGGAATATGTTTCTTCTCGTGGTTTAGTTGGTGTCAGGCAAAGACAGGTAATACACATATACAAAAATCTTACTGCAACAGGGGCAAGCCAAGCAACATTCTTTTTTTGTATGGGTAAGACTATTTAAAATAAGACATAGACATGGCTCCAGTTCATGGCAAACAACTAATGGATCAGTATGGCTGGACATGGAAGGATATTAAGAAAAATGGCAGTCTAGTCTCTAGCAGACCATAAGAACTTAAGATAAATAAATAGGTCAAGATGTGGTAGCATGGGTGAAATGTATAAAAGAAAAAAAATCTATTCATTAAGAGCAGTCAGGTGCCTTCCTATGGAATTACATTTCACTTTGCCTTAAATGTGAAACTAGGTGTTGCTTGATGTTCACAAACTCCTTTACCAACAAACCCAGCAAGAAACAATTGATGGTTCCTGGGTTTGGTGCTGGAATTTTAAAGGTAGCTTTAGTAGTCATGTCAATTGATACCAACTGGCAGTTTGAACATGGAGATATGGGTGTTCATATCTCCATAAATATATACAGTAGCTCAGAGAAAGACAAAAGCTAAAGAGTGAAGAGTTCATTATGGTTGAGCTTAGTGTTTGTGTTAATGTAACTGTACTAATTTTGGTGTTATTCTTTAATTTCTGTCTCTTAAGAATAGACTGACTGTTGAGGGTTATCAGTGGAAAACTACTGTGTAGCTGAGAGGAGAAAGTCTTTAATTTAGAAATACTTTTTTCCCCTCTCTCTCTCTCTTTTTGTTTCCCTTTTCCCTGTGACTGAAAATAACATGTGAGAGTTATCATTAGATATGGACACTTGCATTATGGAATTTGAAGAAGAGTGTATGATCCTAGAGATGCTCATCCCAGTGTCCCAAGGCTTTCTTCTGCTTTGGCAATGTTACTCAGAAGATGCTCTGGAAACTCAGTGGCTAGGGTTGAAGTTCATTGTCTTTTTGAGCACAAGGCACATTAGTTTCATTAGAATCTAATTTTTAAAGAATTGTGGCTAGAAGCAGGATTTGTTTTGTTTTCTGATTAATCTTTAGACAATTGGTGCAGAGTTATGTTTTTCTGAGTGCTGCTGTGTTAAGTCTGGACCAGTGTTCCCCTGAGATATGGGTTGGTTGTTTCTGGCAGTCTTTTCAATAACCCCCCAGTTTTATTGCATTCCTGGGTCTCTGAATGTAGTAAATTCCAATGTCAAAGTTATTGGGATTCCAAACTTTCCTCACTACAGCCCTGCCTCGAGGCATTAAGTGATCTGTAAACGTTCAGCTACTTCAGGACTATGATGATTCAGCTGAAAAGTTTTATACAAAAAGACATCTTAATTTAGTCCACTTTAGTCACAATTCTTCCTGCCCATGTGAAAGCCTGAGAATCTTGGTGTCCCATTCATGGAGCCAGTGGACATTCAGTCATATCAAAAGCTGTTTCCAAGCTACTTCAGTGTGAGTAACCCACAATGAAATAAATATTGCTTGAATGTATGCAGACCACTATAAAGAGGTAAGTCAGGTAACAGTTCTTTTCTTGTACATATGAATGGTGTACTTGCTTAGCTGAATTTCTAGAGCAATTAGATATTCGATTTTTAACATTTTCTTGACCAGAGAAGGTGATATGCACTATAGATTGATCTAAAGTTTGGGTTAGTTTTAAAATGAATTTTGATTCACATTAAGTATTTCTTTCATATGTGTGTGTGTGTGTGTGTGTGTGTATGTATATACACACACACATACGCTATGTAAAGCTTCCTGCTTTTAAATTCAGTGATTTTCTGTAAAGGGAAGGATATCCAAGTTGATAATTCAGTTTGAGGTGCTCATGGAAAAAATGAGTTGGCCTGCTGATGGGCACCACATGCTCAGCATTGAAACTGCCACACTGACCCTTTCGTGGCAGGCACGCTCCAGACAGAAGGATATTTTGACATTTTTAATGTGATATGAAAGCACATGGATATCCTCTTGTGAAATACAGCCAACTTACGTGTCTTATGTCACTCTGTTTTGAGACAGCTGGGGCTCAAGACAGCCTGTAACTATAAACACCATTAGTCCTTTGTTTTTTTGGTCTGTGTGGCCCTCCCCCTGTGCTTTTAGATATGTAAGGATGGTAACCTACTTGCCTGACCTGCACACCATAGGGACATTGAAAGGTACCAGGTAAACTGAGACACTGGCAGATAGACTGTTGTGTGTATGAGGTTGTGTTAATTTGTTGGCTGTGTAGCTATTAACTAAAAATGAATGTTAATTACTGCTTATTAGCTGTTATTGAAAAGATCATAAGAGATCCTTCAGGTTACTATTTTTTTAAAAGGCAAGAAAAAAGGTAAGACTTAGTTGTTGTCTGTAAAGTGTTGCTTCATGAAGTAGTTTCATGAAGCTCTGAGAAAAGTCTGTGGACTTCACTAGGCAGGTGGTCAGGTTGGTGCTATCTGGTCCTAACTGGAATTTAACATCTAGTAATTGATATGTGTTGACTGAAGATGAATTTCAGTCTCTAGTGAGAGTGTTGCAGTGGGGATTTTTCACATTTTAAAACATGGTGTGACATGAGCTGACATGTAATGGTGACAGGAGCACCTCCAGGGCAGTAAGGAGGAGGCATGCCTTCAAGAGCCTGCTTGCAGAGTCTGGGATGTCCCAGAGTATCAGAGGACAGCCAGGGATATGGGGACTATGTCATGGGCAGCGCCATGGGAAGGGGGATGACCAGTGGGATAGGGGGTCCAAAGTGGACACGTGCAGGGTTGTGCAGCAGTTTCTTGGGCTTTCATCATGTTAGCAGTGAAAACTGTTGCCTTACTTTGCCCACTGTCTTCAATGCCAGCATTGGAGACCATGTGCACCAACATAGCTGGTGACAGTGGGAGGATGCTGCAACTTTCCCAGATGGTTTTTGAGAGTCATTCACAGAACCAATGGCTGGAGAAAGGTGTTCAGCAGGCATGCACTGTGTCCAGATGAGCCTCCCAACACGACAGCTACTTAGAGCACTCCCTAAACTACCCCAAAAGAAGGGGAGTGTGCTCCCCCAAGGGGCAGCATCTAAAAGCCTTTTGCAGTCATTAGTGGTGTCCTCTGTGCTGCAAGCTGCCTGCAATGAGCATGTCCACATCTCTCTGACATGCTCAGATTTCAAAGGCCCTCCTCCCAACCAGCTGCATCTGAAGAAATTGAGCAATTTTAATTTTTTTTTCCTTGAAGATATCATGCCAAGTCTTTTGAAATGAAAGCTGGGGCAGGCCTAACAGAGATTAATACAGGAAAAATGCTGCTGGCTTGATAAGCCACAGATGTCCGTGAGATTTGCTGGGGCTGTCGACAGCTCGTGATGGTTTGCAGCCTGTGAGGTCCCCCTGCCCCAGGACCAATGAGCTGGATGTGTGGCTGGGGTAGGGTTTGGCCCAGTGTGGTTGTTGGTGAAGGGTTTGAGGAGCCTTGGAAATAAAACTGAGTGCCTTAGACCCAGGCTGGACCCAGGCTGTCTTTGCAATGTTTTCTTATGTGCTGCACCCATTGATGCAAAAGGAGTGGAATTTTGTTTAAAATAATGTCATTTATTTAAATAATGTTACTACTGGCAAGTGTTTTTTTTTTTAACACTGTAATGGGAAGACATAAGCTGGTGAAAATAAGATGGTGATGGAAACTCAGCTTATTGCACTGATCTTGGGGGACTGAAAAGGTGACTTGTGTTGGTGGAATCATTCCTACAGGAAAATAGGAGCTGTACTTCTGTTAACTCTACACACATAATTAAATCTGTGCAACTTCTTTTAGTGAAGGCCTTCAGTATGTCCTGTCAGGGAGGACCAGCCACACTAACAGATACCACTTTGTCTGTTCTTTTTATGAGCATCTTCTCATCACTGTGAGAGGAGCTGTGCACATTCTGACAGCAGGTATCCCACAGCCTGTGAGGAGATAGGGTGGTCTGGCTGCCTTGTTTGTAGAAACTTACAGATGATTTATCATCTAAAAATATGATCAAATTCATAATTTCTTGACATTGCCCACACAAAAGGCTATGGTGTTTGTGAGCTGTTGTCCACTGGACTACCAAGGCCAAGCACTTCACTAGCTCGTGGAGGTAGTATACATATGAAGTGACCTTATGCACGTTATCTGTGTCTTTTCACAAAGAAAACCTCTGGGAGACTTAGCTTCTGCTTGGATTAAGGTTCTTCTCAAGCTGCATTCTTGTATGCCCTGGTATTTTATATTCATATTTATTTTAAACAGAAAAATAATTTAATTGAATTTGCTTTTGGTTTTAAATTTTTTCATGACCTTAAGATACCTTTGCACACACTGGTGTTTATATGTAACTTCTTGGTACCAATGCTTTCCAGATCTGGATAACAGATTGAGATTGGTAATGACCCCAATGCTCAGCAAGTCTCAGGCAAATACAGCAAATTGCTTTGTCAAGAGGAATAAATGACTGCAGATTGGTGCGTGCCTCTGTGGAGAAATCCAACACTGTGATGTAAACTCAACACTAGAAGTTTCCTGGAGGGCATGGGGGTAAAATGCACCCTCATTTGGGATGGGAATATGCCTCCCTATCTCCACACAAGGCTTCTTTTAGGTAGCTCATCTGTTGTGCCAAGCCAGCCTGCAATGGCTACGATTTCAGCACTGTTTATAGCTCTATTGTGCAAGTCTGTCAGGTAAGACACGAGCATAGTTTATAATGAGGCTCTAAAAAAAAAAGGGGGGTGGGGGGTGGGTGTTGAGTAACTTCTGCATTCACCAAATGTCAGAAATGGCAGTGCTACATAAAATCCTGCAGGACTGTTCGCTTTAAACAAAGAGAAAAGTGTAATTTATGCCTAGATAATTAGTGGTGTTTTACCACTGAAATGTACACCACTTGCAGAATGGTCAGCGGAGCCTTTCACACCTGCACAGGGTATGAAATTCCAAACAATTCAAACAATATTTCCCCCTGAAGCATATTGTGCCTTAGTAAAAAGCATATTGCAGGACTGGAAACAAACGTGGTAAAGCAGAATGTGTGATGAATGGAAAATGTACTGCCAAAGGCTTCCTGACACATCCTTTCATTCCCAAAGTTAAATATGGAAGAACTTTGTGAGCAAGTGTCACTTGCAAAGCTGAATTTGTTATAGTATTCCTTGTGAAAGGCTTTTGCTTTTCAAGAGTGGTAACAGGGAATTGTGTGGTTTCCCTTGTTTTTTAGAAACAACCCAAATGTACAGTGCCCTTTAGTCTTTTCGTTGGAAACAAGTAGTGTGGGGCTAAAAGTAATCTTAAAAAATTAACAGCTTTTCTGTATTCATAGATATCTTCTGTAGAAGAGAAGGATACTATGCAAGTTTTTATATTAAATATTAGGTCGTTCTGTCCTGTCCTTGCTGTCTGGGTGTTCATTCTCTTTCTTCAAGGTGTGGGGAAAATGTCTGCAGTGTACCAGTCACTTCATTTTAACACTTGCATAGTCCATAAATGCAGTTAATTTTATTTCATACACACACACATATATATATATATAAAAATGTGTGTACCTTGAGAAAGTGAACACTTAAAAAGAAGGATCTTTTAGATGACAGCTCCCAATTTCATTCCTGAGTGTTTGTGGAAGCATATGAAAATTATTTCTTTACAAGAGAAAAGGAGATGATTTTTTTGACAGAAACAGGAAAAAAACCCCAAACTTCACTTTCATTAGTTTGTATTTTCAGTGCCATTTTTTAAGAGAAAGGGTGAGAAAGCATTTCAAACAAAACTTGAAATCCTTTGCACCCTTGGAGCAAAGCAGGAAGAGCTGTTTGTGCTCCGTGGGTGCTTGGTGCCATCCCCCTCCTGGTCCCCTATTTTTGGAAGCTGCTGTAGAAGGTCAGTTGGAAACATAACCCTGGCTCCTAAGGCAAAGGCAGCCTGGATTATCATTCATGTGAAACTGAAGACGGAGTGCTAGTAGGGAGCAAATAGTTACTCCTGTTAGTATTTCCTAGATGATAGCAAGCAGCTTAAATTTCAGTTGTTCCAAATTACTTGCTGAATAAAAAACATGTCTAGCTTTATTTTTTTTTCCTTTTTTTTTTTTCCTCTTGGTCAATCATTCCTTATTTTGATCTAATGTTTGAAATCTAATCACTGCTGCAGAGAAACTATTTCAGAAAACAGCCCAGATAAAGCCTTTCAATATAAATATTCAATTTGATAATAGATCATGTATCATACATTCATAATCATATACTTTGTTTAGTTTAATATTCAATTGCTGCATTTATATTAGGAAGCAATAAATACCTCCACTGAGAAACAGCAATTGAAAGAAAACCATGAAAACTGGGTTTGGAAGTTCCTTGCTTTCCTGATGGTTGTCTTGTAGTGAAGCTTCTTGGCCCTAGCCTCCAGTGGGAGACAGGGATGCACTGGACATAGACAGGTTGCTCCCCATACCCATGAGCTGTGCTGGCTTTTGTATCTTAAACAAAAACCCGAGGGAGCGTCAGGGTGAGATACATGGAGGATTTGGTCCCTGTATGCCTGTGCCCATCCTACTCTTCAGTTCCAGCTCCCCAACAAGTGCGTCTTCAAGAGTGCAGCAGCACCAGGGGTTTGCCTATTGTGGGCAGGGCTGTGGTCCTCAATGCATCCCAGATCAGGATCTGTGGCTTTGTCCCTCTCATGTTGACTGGTGGTTGTGACTCTCTTGAGGAAATCACAGTAGCTGCCTTCTCCAAGGAAAGCTGGATCTCTGTTGTCTCTTAAAAATTTTGTTAATATTAACAAAAATAATCAAACCTTGAATGTTTAGAGGCTTGCATGTAAAATTCTAGTCATTCAAGAACAGAAGAAAGCACCACTCAGTGAATTCCACAGGCTGAGTTCTGGGTTCTTTTGACACTTGGTGGTAAGGCAAAGGAGCAACTGGTAATGCAGGTTAACTGGAGCAGCTAGTTAGAGTTAAAATGAAGAGGTGGAAATGCTGTTTAACAGAAGCAGAGGGACATCATTAGCTCATGTATTCTGCTAGAGAAGGTCCATGGCATGAGATATGAGGCTAGGGATATTTCCCCAAGGCTCCCATACCCATTTGCCACACACCAGCTTTCAGGACTGGTGTTTCCCAGTGGGAGCTGCTCTGGACAAGGCTGTACTGACAGAGATGAAGAGTGGTAGGTGCTGGGCACAGCAGAGTCCTGCAATTGCAGTGAGTTTCTGCTAAAAGGGATTTCTTCAGTGCAATTAAGTGTGCTCAATAAGAGATAGAAATGTGAGTTGAGGCAGCTTAGGGAATTTTTCTGAGCCTTTTTCTGTTGCATTATCAAACTGGGCAGGACCAAGGTGACCCTTCATTTGAAGGCAAGTGACAAAATACAGTTTAGAGAGTTCCTTGCATATATAGCAGCCCCCAAACTCCTTTCTGCTGGCAATGCTTTTCATCTCAATTCATTGAAAGGTTTTGTATTTTTGTCTCAATATGGTGAATGAAAATAAAGATCCACCCCAGAGCTTCTCTTGACAGTTTCTGCTAGTATTTTCCCCAACCTCTGATACTTTACTTCTCAAACCCACTCATTTCCATTTTGTCTTGGCTCAACTTCTCATGCAATTTATAGTTGCTCTGCTGATCTTTAATCTTCTTCTAAGTATTTTCTCCTGTGTCACCATGTCAAATGATTTATTAATGTCCAAACATGAAAGATTGTCTTTCTCTGAATGAAAGTTAATAAAAAGTCTTTTAACCAGGTAAGCACAATACTTTGTAAGGAGTCTGTGTTAAATGTGCTCACTTTCTCCTTTGTCTTCTCAAGGTTCTTTCTCCTTTCCTTCAAGATTTCTTCAAAAGCATTAAATGCTTAAATTTGATTCTGTGGGGTAATTCTCTGAGCTCTACTTTTAAATTTCAGCACTCTATGCTTTTTGATTAACTGAAAGCATCTCTGACCTGGAAAACCTACCATTAATACCATGTAGCTTTCTCTGCCTTTCTTGCACTTCTTTGACAACCAGCCTGGATATATTGATTTTTTTTTTTTAATTAATTTTTTTTTTGAGCTTTGCTTCCGTCTTAGTTGCAATCATCTCACATCCTCATTGCTATTAATTATATTGCCCTCGAGGTCAAATTCTATTTTGAAACTCTACCTAGATCATCATCAATCTATGTCATAATCTGTATTTTGTAACAACCCTTTTTTTTTGGTGTGCCCTTGCTGTTCTCCTCTTATTTCTGCACACATTGCTGTTTGCTCTGAAATACAAATCTTCAAATGTGCACAATGGCATTTGTTCAAATGATATTAAAAAACAGAACAATCTTTTTTTATAGGCAGTGTTATATTTTTCCTAGACTGCAAACTTTTCCTAAATTTGTTTTGCACTTTAAAAAAAAAATGTGTATTTGTGTCATTGTAGAAAGCAAGGTGTGTTTTATTTATTATATATATTTAGACTAGAGCTAAAAAGAATAAACAACAGCTCTCAAACTGTAGATTGAAAATTAGTTTGTCCCTAGCAAGTGAGATGGTTTTGGCAGCAATCACACTAAACAGGGATTTTCCAATCTTGGCTGCTAACATGAGATTCCTTGTTTAGGATTACATTGCTTGTAGATTACAGAATGGGCCACAGAATAGACACACTGCTCAAATGACAGATTTGTCCAACCTGTGCTGTGTTACAGGAAACGGGACCATGTTTTGTAAACCAGAGCTAATATTTTCCATCTGTAGCAAAGTACAAGACTGATGAAGGACATAAAGAATATTTTTCAATGGAGAATGACTGGAAAAAGAAATTTCTAGTCTTAAAAAAAAGTTTAAAAATTGCATTTAATTTTTGTTTCTTCCAGTGAATGTTGTTCTTCATGTTTCCACCTTAATTTCTATCTGCCCAGACTAGCACATAGCTAATCTAGGACACTGGTGGAGGAGTATAAATAATTTAAAGTGCTCCTAGAAAGCAGTGCTTATGTATAAAGATTAGCCAGTCACTGGTGGGAAGCACATCTCTGTTAGGTGTTTCAAAAGAAATAAAGTAGCAGAGGTGACTCTTTTACCAGAAAATGGAGCTGGCTGTAAAATTTCAGCTATCTGTAATATATTTCTGATATACAAAGAGACAACTTAACTTCTCAGTACTTGTAAAACACTAAGATACTTTCAAATACAGTATCTAACAAAATGGTTTTCTCATGCTGAGTAACAAATTTTCCAGGAGGAATGAGCCTGTAGGGATGTTGCAGCCCTAGCCTTCTGTAGGCTATACATGGGAAAAATTGGTACCCTCTAAAGCGGCAACAGTATTAGGGATTATTAATTCAAGAAGTTGTCATCCTCTACAATTGGCTCTCTCTGTTCACTGCGTCAGTCAGGGCTCAGGGTAGTGTTCAAATGGAAGATGGTCATAACTCTGCTGCCTTAGGGCAGTGTTGGCCAGGCACTTTAGGGGCAGACATTACCTGTCCTACAGGTTGCTCCTCTTGTCTGGTTGGTTGAGGCTACAAGATAAAGGCCAGATTTAGCAGCAGGTGTTTCTGTTTTGTGTTTGCCAGAAATGCCATGGTGACTGCAACTGAGTCTGCTGACTGGGGCTTTGTTCATGAGAACTGGAGCTGTCTTCATGGCTGTTAGACACACACTTACTGTGGAAACATAGTCCTGCATAGATATGATGAGAGCTACCATTGACAGAAACCTCCTTCTCTTTGGAGCAGGGTTAAGGGTTAGATTTACTAAACAGAACTAACCACTCATTTAGTCTTATGGTAGTGGTTAGTGCCAAGATGGATACTTGTAGTTTAGTCAAAGTTGGGAAAGGAGAATGCTGTATCATGTCTAGTGTTAGTCAGGGATGTGTCATCTGGCTGAACAAAGACAGCCTTGCCACTCCCACGACCCCAGGTGGTTCTGTAACTGGTTTGCTAGTCTTGACTCAAGAACAAGTTACCAAAGGGTAGATCTAGTGACAGCTATGGATAGAGGTTAGCAGTGGGATCCCAGACTTGCTTCTGTTCTTTGCCCTGCCTCTCAGGTTTAGTCTGGAGGCTGGGTCTGGGTGTGTGGTTGTCTGGTGACTCATCCCATGGAAGTGCTTGCAGGTGGGATTAATAGCAGATTAAGTAAAGAGATGGCACCAGAAGGGATTAAACACCCTATTTGTTCCATTCTTCCCACTGTTTCCTATTTTGGGAAATTTAGTTTTCAGCCTCTGCCCAACTCACTTGGAAGCTCCTTTCGTGGGTGATACATGAATCTCTCACAGCACAGGTCTGACTCCATACATTTATTTTCCATGGTAATTTTTATTTATAGCAAGGAGTTTGAAAGAGGCTCTGGAATTATTTGCTGTATATTTTATAAAGTTAGCCAAAGGAGGAACAAAAATAATTTGGATTCAAATTCCTCTAGAATAGAATCATAGAATCTGTCAGGGTTGGAAAGGACCACAAGGATCAGCCAGTTCCAACCCCCCTGCCATGAGCAGGGACACCTCACACTAGATCAGGCTGGCTAGAGCCCCATCCAGCCTGGCCTTAAACACCTCCAGGGATGGGACCTCAACCACCTCCCTGGACAATCCATTCCAGGCTCTCACCACTCTCATGGGGAAGAACTTCTTCCTCACATCCAGCCTGAATCTCCCCACTTCCAGCTTTGTTCCATTGCCCCCAGTCCTATCACTACCTGATAGCCTAAAAAGTCCTTCCCCAGCTTTCCTGTAGGCCCCCTTCAGATACTGGAAGGCCACAGTAAGGTCACCTCAGAGCCTTCTCTTCTCCAGACTGAACAGTCCCAACTCTTTCAGTCTGTCTTCATAGCAGAGGTGCTCCAGCCCTCTGATCATCCTGGTGGCCCTTTCCTGGACACCTCCCAGCATGTCCATATCCCTCTTGTAATAGGGGCACTCTAAACCCAAGCTCAGATTAGCTCTGATGGTATTCATGGCATCCATAAAAATCTGCAGGGATCCTTTCAGATTTTTCCAGTTCTTCTGTTATCTTGCAGAATTTGGACCTTTAGCCTAATTAAACCCTGGAAAAATAAAAATACAGTGCAGCTGAAAATTTAGTAGCAGATACGGAAAAGGTGGTGCATAAAGGTGGTTAAATCATTGCCACATGGACAGGAAGACTATATGGAGTGAAGGGGGACTGTGGTGTTACCATTTGGGAAAAGCTGTGTTTTGCCAGAGCACTTCTCTGGGATGGGGAATGACCTGGGATGCCCTGGAGACATACCTGGGCACCAAGTCAGAGTCATGTGCAAACGCGTGGCAAAGGACTGACTTGCATTTGGCTCTGTTATTTTCACAGCAAGTAGGTTGGTCACTAGACAGGGAAATGAAGAGGTTGCCATCTTCTCATGGCACAAGATCAAGCTCCTGGGGCTAGGAAAGTCATTGAGAGGGCAGTAAGAAAAGCTGTAGCCAGGGATGTTTGTAAGATGCTGGGGAAACACTAGGGAAGAATGGGGAGAACTGAAACCGTATGTATCTTAGGGCTATGGAAAGCTTTGCAGTGCTTTGCGAAGAACTAGGTCTGGAAGGAAATGGGATCAGAGGGAAAACTGGAAGCAATGGTGCTAAACACTTGTGAGATTTTACCCTTTCAAATATTTGTAGGGCAGCTTGTGTGGTCCCTGTGTTAATCACTGTTTGCTGCTGTTTTCCCTCTTGAACTTCAATAGAGCAGCAGTCCAACAAAGGACAGGATTTCCTTTCCTCCCCTGTTCTGCTAATACCCTGTTAGGAAGATGAGTGATATGGCCTGGCAAGCAGATTTAAAGTATGTCCCTGAGATGTAAGAGGCCTAGTGAAGGGTCCCTGTGGTGTATGTCCAGCACTCCCAGGGGTCCTCTCAGACTAGGCATGGGAGTTTTGGTGGTGGTGAGGAAAAAGTCAGTATTCAGTTAATTTGCTCATAAAACACCAAACCTGATCAGCTCTCCATGTTACAGAGGACTAATGCTTGGGTCCTTGGTGGGCCTGGGCTTTCCTTGTCCATTTCCTGGCCTCCAACCTAGTTGCTGTGCAGTTGGACAGCTCAGGGCTGCATGTATTGAAGCAGAAGATCCTGGGGGCCATTCTCCAGAGTCTCCCAGCAGTGTGTGCTGTCCATACTTCGCTCACCACAAGGGACACTCCTGGAGGCTGATACTTCACGTTGCCACAACCCTCCATGACGAGGAGAAAATGTCAGATGCTCGTCTCGCTGGACTGCAAACTTTCATGACCACCGCAACTAATAGCCTGGGTAAGTGGAAGATTAATTTCTGTTCCACCTGGCGGCAAGCTGTGGATTAGGCTGCTGTTCCTCCCGGGGGTTCATGTTGGAGGAACGAGGCACTCGCGTACCCAAACAATCAGCCTCTTGTTTAAACAATGAGCTTCTCGGTCTTGTTAGCCAGCTCTCCTAAATTCTTGTTTTATTCTGGTATGCAGCCTTGTGTGATGTGGAGAATTGCTTCATTGCAGAAAGACTGCAAACCTGTTCAATTAAAGGAAGTGCTCAGATCCAGCTGTTGGGGTCTCATGAATGCCAGTGCTCCTTGCTAAGTAAATAAGGCTGACACACTCTGCCCTTGGAACAGATATGACGATTTGTGCCTTAATTCTCCTGAAAAAAAGGGTCTTTGTTGGGGAAGGATGGTTGGGGAGAAGGGGAGGAATGTAAAGCTGGTGCAGAAAATGCCCAGAGAGACAAAGTCTTCTGCAGACAAGTGAGGGCTCTATAGCGCGAGCCTAGCAACAAAGCACCACAAGAGGCACATACAGTACCAGCTCCTGTTACAGCCAGAGAATTGTCCTGTAAATCCAGGATGCTTTCCTGTCAGGAACAAGCCCATTTTGCAGATGAACTGACCCCTGTGCTGGCCCTGCCAAGAGCCAGGTTTACAAGCACATCTGTGGTACAGGGCCATGCTCCACTCCCTCTGCCTCTGGTTTTCCAATGCCTTACTCAGGGGGCATGTTTTGGTGCTCCCTGTGGGTGACAGGGTTGTTCAGACAGTCTGGGGTAGGCACTTGGTTATGCAGGGGTCTTTGTACAGGCTAAGAAAAAAAAAATGCATGTATATAAAAGTCTTGCTTATCTTTTATTTACTTTTGGTATAACTGCACCTACCAATAGACATCATTATTTCTCTATGAAATGTCATCTATATGTGTATTTGAAAATGGCTCTGGCAGTTTCAGTAGGTGCTGAATGCACTTCAACTATGCATGCACAGAAGCTGACCTAATGCTTGCCTCAAGCAGGAGCAGAGTACCTGAGATAATGGTCAGGGGAGGGAAGAAGTCAGGATGTGACGAACCACAGGAAGAAATTATGAGCCATTGACCCAGGCTTCTGCTGGGTGGTACAAGCCAGCTTTTGTGTCCTCAGAGGTCTTGGAGCCTGGCACCCAGAATCCTTGCCCCAGAACAGGATCTGGAAACCTGCTGTCTGTCTCTGGGAGCCATCATGTCTCTGGAAATGCAGTTTTCCCTACTACTGCTCTTGTCCCTCAGTTTTTTGTTCATTAAACATTGTGACATGGGGCTCTGAAATGTCACTGGGCAGAGCTGCAACTGCTGAGATGGAAACAACTCTCGGGATGGCAGGTTACCTGCTGCTGGCCCTCAGCATGAACACTCATGTCATTTGTCACACAGGCTGAAAAAGCTGTATTTTAACTTGCCGGCAGGACTGCAAGGTGCATGGGACTGCAGCCCACTGCTGAACTGGGCCATGAAGTGCTCAGATGTTAATTGTCTATTCCAGGAGTCTTTTCCAGTCAAGCACACATCCATCTGCATTGGCCTGCCCATAAATGGATATACAGGTAAATATGTACCTGCTTGTGTGGCTGTGTATGCAGATAGAGAGCGTTTCTGTACATGCATTTATTAAAAAGCCTAACAAGCCAATGCCAGGCTGAGAAGAAAGGGCTGCATGCAGGAGATGCAGCAGCTGTTGGGTCAGAGCTTTGCAGCTTTTCTAATGGGTGGCACTCGTTTCAGGCAGCAGCTGAGCAACAGCCCCTGTGCAAGGAGCCTGGCTGAGGAAATCCCCCTGCGCGTGCCCAGCTGCCCACATCAGCCTTCTCTGGTGGAAGGTGATACGCTAGAAGACCTTTGAAGGAAAAGCATCACTGGGTGGTTTGTCTCGCTGTCTGAGTGAGGTATGAAGAGCACTCCTTGCCCCTTCTTCCTTTGTTAATTGCCATTGTGTATATTCATTGATTGTGTAAGTAGACGTTACTAGTAACAAACTGAAAGGGCACCTTGGTAAATAAACCCCAAATACTTGTAATGCTCAGCACAGTGTAATGGAGAGGGCGTTTGCTCTCAGCTGCACTGAAACAGCAAAACCAGAGAAGAGTTGTGCTCCAGTTACTGTGGTAGTAAAATCAGACATGAGACACCGAAGCAAAGGGGCTGAAAACAAGCACTTAAGTGTCTCCTGGTGCTGCAGTCAAAAGCATCGAGGCAACTTTACAGTTAAAGGCCCCTTTCAGTTTTTGGTTCCTGACCCATACAGATGCTTTCAAGACTCCTCCAGTGGGTGAGCAGCCAACCACTGCCCTTAAACTACTAGTTCCAGCCAGACCTATGCAGGGAGGAGCCTCTCTAACCCTTAACTTCACTTGGGATTTAGGGTCTTGCAGATGGCCTGCCATGAGGACAAAAACCCAGCAGCTGTGGCCCAAGGAGCTGCAGCTCTGTTCCAGCACACTTGGACATATTCCTGCACCCTCAGCATGTGTCCTGCTTTGATGGAGATGCTGCATGGAACCATTCTGCATTGCTGCACCTTTACTTTGAGACTGTGGCTGATTGGGTGAGGGCTGCTGTAGCAGAAAGCTGCTGGTGTGTTACTCCACCAGGGCTTCGTCTGGGTGGTGAGGGGGAGTGGGACACACAAAACCCTTCTAGCCTTGAAAAAGACCCGTGGGGCAGCAAGCAGGCTCCTGTTGCACAGCAGCCAGACTGGCTGGCACCCCAACAGCAAGCTCCAACCCCAGACAGCTGCAGCCAGCCCTGACAGCGGCTGTGCTGGGCAGGAGGGAGGGGGAGACGAGTGGTCAGAGTAGGCAGCTGGGGGGAAATTGCAGGGGCACCCAGGGGCAAGTGTGGACTCTGACCACTCCTGCACACCACACTTGAGACCAAAGCACGTCCTGCACACGTGTAAAACACACAGCACCCCCTGCACACCAACCCACCACACAGAGCACTGACCTGCTGCACACACTAAAACCAGCGTGGGGCTCTATACGCACCACACTTGGGACACAAACCAGGGCAGTGACACACAGTGCAGCCAGGACCTGTGTGCTACTTGCACAAGGCCAGGTGAGTCACACAACGGGGTAGGGCACCCTATGTGCTCCACAGCAACTCCACTGCACACCTGTGTGCTGCACAGCACTCACACCTGCACCACAACCCATTTGAGAGTACATGACCCAGAACACTTGTGCACTGTGCACACTTGCACCACAAGACACTCGGGCACTGCACACTTATGCACCACAACATTTGCTGCCCACACAAACACCATGGGTGTGCTGCACAGCACCCATGATGCCACATGTGTGACACACCATGAAGGGCTGCACATCAGGACACACCACGCTTCTGTTGCACATATGCCACACATCTCTGCCATACCACTTGTGACACCACATGACACTATGCAGATTACAACGCACATGTACGATGCTGCATGTCAGACTCAACATGCATGACCCCGTGTCCACACCCATGAAACACCTCACCTGTTGGGCCATGCATGATGTACCTACATCACTATGTGCTGCATGTGCCTCACACCCTACATGCACCACATACCAGACATGCTTGCAGACATGACACACCACAAATCACATGTGATACTGCACATGCGTGATGCACCACACATGGCACTCCACATCTGTGTGCCAACACACAGGGTACTCATGACACAGACCACAGGACCAGTCCCCTGAATACATGCTGCATGGCCATATATGACACAACACATGCCTACTGCACCCTCACCTTGCACACCCACACACAGTTCTTGTGTGACCCACGTGCACCATACACTCACATGCAACTTCTATCAATCACACGTGTTCTATGGGTACTTACTGTGCAAGGAAGCTGCTGTTCCATAACTTGAGCTCAATAAAGACTTGCAAGGTAACCACAGCAGAGGTTTTAAGACGTTTATTATGATATTATTAGCCCCTTTACTCATATCAGATACTTCACTTTACCACTGCAGCTCTACAGATACTCCCTGTCAGGACCCCAACAGTGGTTAATTTCAATAACTATGAAGCACCTGCTTTGCATCACCTGTTTGAAGAGAAAAAACAAACCCAGCAAACCCCACAAGCTTTGCTACCTTGGCTTTTGGTATCACTCCTCTGCAGTCTGGGTTTCAGCCTGGCTGCCTTAAGTCCCAACTCTCCAGTGAAAGATTAATTTTACTATTTTATTTGCCAATTGGAAGCACTCTCCCCCAGTAAAGCACTTCACCAAAACAGGCTGCTTACCAACACCACCCCTTCCCCTCTCATGAGAACCAGACACATGCTCCAGCCATCCCCCTCAGCTGACATCACCTTCATAGAAGCAAGTCAGAGGCAGCCCCCAGGCAACTTGGTCTGCACTGCGGCCCAGCTGTGCAGAGCCATGAATGCCAGCTTGCTGCTGTGTGTAACCCAGCTCTCCAGCGCCAGCAGGAGCGGTTCAGCTCAGAGCGTGCCACAGCAGGAAGGCTGCAGGACAGTGCCGGCTGTTAAGCACAGCTGGCATTCAGGCTGGTCATGTATCTGCCTACTCCTCATAGGCACAGGGCTGCACCACAGGCAGGGGCTCTGCAGGGCCAGCTCTCTCACACTTTACCACTCCTGGCCCTGTTATAACAAACCAAGCTTGCAGCAAGTGCCATGCTTTCTGTTGGGCTTGGGTATAAGCACCAAGCTTACTTTGGTGGAAGCCAGCACTTCAAAGAGCTGCTGCATGTTCTGTGCTAGGGTGCAGGCCTGAGCACGGCCATGCTGTGGCACAGGAGAACAGGACCTATGTTGCCTTTGCAGCCAAGCAGTATACATGGCCAGGCACCCCATGAATTGCCTCCCAGTCAGGGCTGCATGACTCCACCCCTGGAGCCCTCCAAACTCAAGATCAGTAAATCTGGATGCTTACCTCTCTGCACTCAGCCACTTGCTAACTCCACTCCCCCCCCGTCTGAGACCCACATTATAAAAAAGTGATGAAACCATTATATTGTGCTTACCCAGAGTGGAGTTCAAGAACCGTAGCACCTGACAGCGATTGCTTTTGTGCTACTATAAGATTGCAGTTAAGTCTATACACCCATTCTAGTCCCTAAAGTTTATGCTAAGACAAGCAGTTTCCAAGTGAGCTACCACAGTAGTTGCTAGGACTGCTCATCAGGTTACTCACTCTTTGTAAGGGATGAAGGGCCCCTCGGTTTGACGATATTTAAAATGTTTTATCTGTTGAGTCAAGGGCAGGTGAATACATTCTTCTGGAGGCCTTCAGCATCTAAAAGCTGCTCTGGTCACCAACAGCCACCCACTTTCTTCCATGTTGAGGCCACCAGCAGCACACATCCATGAGAGCCCAGGCTGGGGAAGAGAACAACTTCACCTGTGGAGTTTATGAAACCACTGAACCATTAGACACTGAACAACTCAGACTGACTACATAAGGAGTACAGATCTTCAGAGTACAAGACTGCCTCAACTGTACCCCTCTGAGGCATGGTTACCAAGCTAACAAGTACCAGCTGTAGAGTGGTACAAAGTAGTTTCTCCCAGGCCATGTTGAAGGGAAGAAGACATCTTGGATCCTCTGTTATACCTGAAAAGAAGGCTTTAAATTACAAATCCAACTCCTGTTTCAGAAGGGATTTTGATACCCAAGAGAAAGAATGCTAGTGCTGGTAGGAGTGAAGGGAACCTGCACACCTTGCTGGTGAAGAGTAGCAATGTGACAGGTAACACAATATGCACTGGTGACTTTTCCCATCCGAAGACTTAGGCAAACCTGCTGTGACCTGCTGGCTGTGGCAGGAAGCCTCACAGGTGTGTCCAAGGACACTCATCAAGCAGCCAGAGAAACCTAAACCAGTTTCAAATCACATCATAGGGTATGTTCTTACATAAAGATGTACAGGTAAAGCATTAGAACAACCACGCCAACTGTCAAAGCCATGAGCTCTTTGTGCCCTTATTTCAGCATCTTTTCTTCCCCAGCTGAAGCATGGACAGATTACATAGACACTGATAAAGAATGCTTCTTCCATGCACATGATGTGCCTCTGCTGCACTGAGCTTGTGCAAGTTGACTCTCACTCAGACGTTCACTGTACTCAAAATAACTGAATTCAGTTTGGGTTTTTTTGAAGCGTTTGCAAATCCAGTGTTTTCTTACAGTTCTCACCAGTATTTCAATTGTGGTCAGACTCTGCATGCCAGCACAAGCTAGGCACTGTTACCATTACCATCTAGCACAGCACATTACAAAAGAATGCCACATTGTGTGGTGCTACCAAGCCAAAACATCTGCTGAGCTGCCACCACTGTAACCTGATTTTCTACAAAGCACAAAACTTTCTTGCCTCTAACCTTGACTTTAAGGCATCTTAAAAGCAAGCTTCTACATTTTACGTTCTGATGAGTATATGCCAAGGTGTGCAACACTTCACATTTACACACTTACGTACAAGACCAAATTTGCAGAGACTGAAACTAAGCATCTTGAGAGGTCATCTAGCTCTTCCCACCATTATTTTGTAGTGCAGATACAACTACAACAGGCCCCACAGCATTATGTCCATCTACACCTGACCTGCGCTTACCAGCTCTCCACTGCACTGTATAAAGCCTCTTGCAAAGTCTGTAGATAAATTGCTGCTGAGCAAGCTTACTTCTACAGAGAGGTTTGTATTGTCTGCGCCTTCTCCCTTTCTTTGGCAGCTCTAGGTCTTCTTTCCCTCTCCTCTGATTGAGGGCAAACAGAAAATTTCCTTTGTTGCACCTCCCCCTCCTTGGGTGTCATGTTTTCTAGACCCAGTTGTGGATTAAATTCCAGTGATCCAGAGGAAGGAGCAGCCTCCTCCATGTTAGCTTAACAGCCAGAAGAGTCAAGCAGCAAATCCCCCTGGAGTCAGTAATTTATATCCCGTGACCTGGGAGACATTATTACTGTTGGAACTTGGATGATATTTCTGGAGTGAGATGTGAAACAGGAATTACTGGAGGCTGGGCCCATGGAAGGCATTCCTGTTTAGCACCCACACCACCAAGGGCTTTACACAAATGTCTTGGACACACCCACGTCAGGCTGAACAAACCCTAGATAACAATTGTCTAGAGCATTACTACCAGCATCCTTCAGGAGAAGGATGGGCATCATCTAATGGAGCACAAAGTGCAAAGCCAGGTATGCTTTTGGGTACTCAACAGGTTAATATGCAGTTGTGTCTTCTGTGGAAACAAGGTTTTCCTGCTGCTTAACACATTTCTGTGCTATTTGAATCAACTGCTTACATGTCACAGCACAGTCTGGCTGTATTGCTCTAATCATCCAGATCAGTACAGGTTTATTTTCATTTTTATCTGCCACACAAACCCTTTGCCCCCAACCTCAAAAATGGGGGGGCCGAAAAGGAAGTGACCCATGGGCTCCATTACCATATCTGTCAACCTCAAATGACGAGGCTTGAATGCCAGTTAACAGCACACACACAGCCTGCCCTTGGACTTTAACACACACCTTCACCTTCTGATAGTTTACACAAGTTGTGCCAGTCACCTTACAAAAGTATGGTTTCCTTGGGCCTACTGTCCAGCACACCACCTGTAGTCCAGCATTCTGCACAGGATGGTTACAGCTACTAAAGGTACTTTTTCTAACCCAGGAATAGCTTTGGACCAGCTGCCTTCACTAACAGAGAGGCCAGAAAGCCTTTTCTTGCCCTCTTCCTCCCTAGCATGTAGATGTGTAATATATTCTGGAGACTCTGAATATCTGAAACAAGAGACAGTCATTTGTCTTTATGGGCTGCATCAAATGGTGGATTTAAAACAGTTGGAACTATACAGAGCAAGGGCAGGAATGAGGAAACTTGGTTTGCTTCCTTGGTAACAAAATCTACAGCGCAGCAGGAGAACAGAGCATGGTAATTAGGGAATTACAGCTGTTAGTCACAGAAAATATGCTGCAGTTGCAGGTCAGGGACCTGAGGTTGTGGTACAGGAAGGAAAACTGTAATTTAGTCTGTGAGGAACTCACCGCATGCATGAGACTTCTCACTGCTTATAGCATCTCTCCACCTGTTTTCCAGGGCGGAAATCAAACAGACAAGACCATAGATCAACAAAAAGCACCAAGGAAATGCAGTTTCTCTACAAGAGTCTGGACAAGAACTACTTTCATAAGAACTACTTTTAATAAGCAGAAATGGATATTCCATCACCTTTTGTTCACTACTCCTCTTTTCTCTTGGCAAGCCTCCTTCAAGCAGGACAACCAGAAGTATGAACTTTAAGATGAGGGAGATGCCAAAACTTGATCCACAGAGATATTCTGGGAGATAGCTCCCTTAAGAATCACCAGTTGCTACAATAGATGTATTATGCGAGTCCCTGGAACAGAGCTTGGATTGGAGACCTCTGTGTATTAAAGCACAGCCTTGTGTTAGATTCCTGCAAGTGGTAGATGTTCCTGAAGGGGACTGAAGGATACAAAGGAAAATACAAGCCCCAGACTGAAGACAATGTCACTTTATTTTCCTAGCCTTCACCTTACAAAAAAAAAAAAACCAAAAAAAAAAAAAACACCAAACCAACAAACAAAAAAACCCACCAAAAAAGTCAAACCCCAATCAAAGGCACCAGAACAAAGCCAACAGACCCTGAAGTAACATCATTAAAGCAACTCTGATGATAGTTTGTCCAAAAGCCATTTCAAGCAGAGGACTTGTTGGTATAGTTTCTGACCAAGTCACTCCCGCAAGTACCTCCTGTGAAATGCTGTGCCACCTGGTCATGTCATCAGGAGCTAGTCCCACTCTTGAGGGCCAGAGTGTGCTATAGCTACTGCACTCCAGAAACATTCACCTGACTTCAGCTGGCCCCAAATCCAGACAAGAGGCTGACACAACTGCACAATTCCAGAGATGGATGTTGAACTGGACAGCAAGCTTATGGCATTTTCCTCATTATACACCAAGTGAAGTTGCAAACAAACCATGTCCAAAGCAACTTGTAAACTGGACTCTCATTTCAGCTGAGTAAGAAGTGGCTTTTCCAGACCTTGAAGGCTGTTAAGCTTTCATATTCTTTTGGTGCATTAAGCAAACTGACAGCAGATGAGCACAGTCACTGCACTGACAGCCCTGACTCCAGAGGAGTGAGCCTCTTAAACTTGTGTGCTTTACTGCAACCTTCGATCCACCCACATCCTCCCTAAAGAGCTCCTCATCACCATGTCACTCAAGAAATTCTGCTTCGTTTACTTCTCCAAACCTCTTCCACCATTTGCTCCACACTGGTCACTGTTGAAGTTTGTTTTTTTCAGATAATCTTCCCTTACTAAAATTTTAGTATCTTTCTTACTTTGTGCTTAAATCAAATTGTTTCAGAGACAGAGAGCTGACTCTTACAAGTGAGAACTGGGGCATAAGGAACCCTGAGGGAACCTAAACTTGTTGAGGAAAAGAGGAAAGACTCACCACACCCTGAAGCTGACCAAGAGCTGCCAAACTCTTCTTTTCAGCCCTGCATCTGCACAGCCTGACCACACAGCTCGGTTTCAAAGGTCAATCCAGAAGACCTCAGGCCACAAGCTCAAAGCTGTCCACAGGGCACAACTTGCTCCCTCAAGTGTTAATAAAAAACACTTCCAGCATTTGCTGTGGTACCAGCTAGCAGCTTTGCAGCACATCTAAGCCAAACTCATTCTTTCCATGGTAAAGCAGCTATTAATAACTTCCTATTGCCAGCCCAGCCTTCTGACCAGTAGCCAGGCCACCCCAGTTCTCCTTGAAGGTTGGCAGCATGCCATGCAGATCAACTAATTTAAACTATTTTGGGCAGGAAGGTATTTCAGTGTCCTAGACCCTGAGAGTGCCCTAAGCCAGCCTCTGTTTCAAGATGGTATCACACAAGTGAACTCACTGCTCACAGTTGTGCAAGATGTCACAGTTTAGAAGTGATCAAACCCCGCTGGGCTCAGGGGTAAACCCCATCCCTTCCCCTCTATACTCTGGCAGCTGTCTGGATGTCATGTTTTCCAGACTCTGAGCTCTAGGGACAAGTGGTGAGTGCTTACCCTCAACCAAAGGGGTAAGATACTTCTATTCTCCTTCGGGAGTTGCCCACCCTAGGACCTGTGCCTCACTTAGCTGTCAGCCAGAGGGTTTGCTCACTTGAGGGCTGTGGATGTCATGCTGTATGTTTGATGGAGACCTCCTTCCTGCCCTGCTTCTGTTATTAGCAAACTGTCAAAGGCAAGATGGCTCCCAATCTCTACTCAGAAGATGATCTGTACTGAGATACAACACTTCCAAGAAGAGGCATTGCTGCCATTTGGGACAGAATTTCTTTACATAAAGAACAGGCAGTAGCTGGTATGAACATCAGTCTTTTCACCAGAGCCACTTAACCCTAATAATGTGACCCTTGCTTTTAAAGCCTTCCAGAGGAAGATCATAATTTGCATTCTAGAGCCTCATGCAGTGACTTGCCTAAGATGTACCTACACCCAAGAGCTGTCTTGCTGGTATGTGTGCAGTCATTTCTCTGGGGGAGACAAGGATTCACCAGACATTGGTGCAATGCAGCCAATACATCTCAGTAAAGTTCTAAGGCCATCCTGATAGTGCTGAGTGCTGGATGCCATTTTTTAGCATCAGAGTAACCAAGTGTTTAAGGACAGATCCTTCCTCAAATAGGCAAGAGGAGCAAATCAGCAACTGTTTCTCTGGAAAGATTTCGCCAGTACTACAAGTCCTTCACAAGGAAGAAGAAAGATGCAGTTCTGAGGAATAAATGCACATCAGATGACACTGCCACTAAATACACCTGGTGACTGTAAGCACAATCGTTTTGCTTCCCATCTGGTTTCCCTCTTCAGTGTGAGCAGCAGGGGCATCTTAAATGAAACAGCCTCAAGATGAATTCAGTTTAATCACTGAGTGTGAAGGAGGGGGTGGAGAAGAATGAAGGAGAAGCAGTATTAAGTGTGGAAACTAATAAAAAAAGCTGCTGGGATATTAATAGTGTGCTGAACTAATAAGATGCAGCCAAAGCTATGGAGTTTCTGTAACACCACAGCAGCTGCTACTGTGAAGTAAGAGACTAGAGGGGATCTGTGTATTTACAGCAGTTATCTGAAAGCCTGAGCATGTAATTCCACTCAGAATCCCCACCAACACAAATACATTAAAAGCAGACTCAAAAAGCTTCTGTAAACCCACTGAGCATAGTAGCTGAACTTTCCCCACAGAATAATTCATGGCATTGCAGCTATTCTCACAGGGATGGGCTAAGAGCCTTGCTGGACCCAGGATGGGGCAGAAGCAGCTCTTACTGAGAGAAGGCTATGTTGTAGCAGTCCAAAAGAAGTTCTACTAGACAGTGTTAATGAGAGAGACCTTTGAGCCACACTGGCTTATTTTTTTTATGGCACCTACAGGCAAAGTTGGTTTGTCAAAGAAGAGATGAGATGAGTTTCTTTCAAGAGTTTGATTCTGGAGGCAAAAAGCCCCTTTGGACAAGCTCTCAGCCCTGCTTCCATCTGCCTCAAGAAGGAGGAGGCCAGCAGTGCCTGCACCATTCAAGGCTGCATCAGCCACACAGACAAGGCACATCAAGGCCCAACTTCACACCTTTGAAGGGAGAGATCTCTTTTTTTCTTTGGAAGCACACTCTCCACACCGTTTCTGGCAGAGAGAGGACAGCCATAGGAAGTAGACCCTGCACAGACTGCTGAGCTAACAACAAGCTGTAAGCAAACCTTCAGTGAACCCTATGGGAGAGGAGGAAAAAAATAATACACCACACATGTGGCCCCTGCTGTTCCAGGGGCACGCTAGGAAGAGCTGCAACCAAAGCAGCAGAGTTATGTACAGCTATTGGCCCGAAATGCTAAAGTTCTGGGTATGGACCAGGATCCCATCATGGAATTAACAGAGAAGCACATAATATGAACAGATTATATATTTGAGAATAGGTGAACATGGTCTCTGTTCAAGAAGACTGCAGTCAAACAGGATGACCATGATCCTCTTGGAGTCCTCACAATGAGCAGTGGCCCTAAAGTGCCTGAAGTCCTTGCCATGGTTACCTATCCCAGTGAGAACTCTCTGAAGGCTAAGCAGCATCTGATTATTAGAAAGCAAGACATTAAGAGAGTAATAAATGCCATTTTGCAAAGGAAGCTTTAGAGAGGAGTTACAGTTTTTAAGACATTTTAAGCCTTTGTCACTGGCAGGGAAGGGAAGAAGTCAGGTTACTTAACTGCTGTTATGACAGTTATCAAGTGGAAGAGAACATTGCAGTTCATAGCAAAGTTCCACTATGCTTTTCATTAGGTGTGTCAAATTAGTTCCAATATAAACTAACCAGACAGTTGAAAGCAGGCTTGCATAAAATGAGTTTAACACTATTATCAAATGGAACAAAAGAAACAGGAAGATTAATTTCCCATGAAACAGTCACAAAAGCCTAAAGCTATTTTGGAGATCACTAAGACCCTGAAAGATTTTCAGGCTTCTCATGTGCTTCATTGCCTGCTTACCCCAGCCTTTCTGTCTCTATCAACCCTGAGTCAGCTCTTAGGAGAGCTTAACAGGATTACAAATATGAGAGTCCAAAGCACATCTATGTCCAGTTTCTGTTGCCTGCAACTTCCTCTTACTGAGGAGCACTGTGTCTGTAAAAAGCTTGGTTCTCTGAACAGGGCTGTGACCCTGCACTTTGCCTTTTCACAGCTGGATGGAACCAGAATAAGTGCACAGCAGCACAGGTTGAGCTATGCACACATGACTGAGATAGGAAGAGACACTAATAAAACCTCCAGGGCTTTCTCAGACCATCCTGTCATTCAGTGTAAGACTCACAGAGGAAACAACTCCACCTTACCTGAGCTGGCCATTGAAACTAGTCAAGCCCCAATATTAAATGAGCAAACACTCGCTCAAGCACAAGTTAGTAGTGGAGAAATAGCCTAGGTGGTTTTTGAATTAGAAAAACACACTTTCAACCAGAAAACATTAGAAAGGTCAAGAAGAGACAACCATGTTTTACAGAGACCAAGACAGAGTTTAAGGAGAATTTCACTATGGTACTCCCTTTGTTCAAGATAAAGTTTCAACCAAGGGGCACCAAAGAGGTTTTTCACGGCAGAAAGCTTATTCTTCAAAGCAACATCTGATGCTGGTTACAACAGCCATATGAATACTCTTAAACCAATACTACAACATACTCAAAAGTCGTCATAGCTAGAGAATTGGATGTGGTAGTCCATGATATTGTCAGCAACATGAGTGAACAGGATGCCTGAATTTCGTGCAAAACCCTTTTCAGTGATACTACCATGACTGTGGAGGAGCCAGGAGAGAACATTAAGATTTCCCAGACTTTTAAAAATAGTACTTTTCACACACCCACACGTGTTCAAGGAAAAACTCACCCCTGCACACACTGCCAGAAATGAGGTGCTGCTGCAGCAGACCAAGGGTGGCTCAGCCATTCCAAGGAAGGACATTTCTATTGCTGCTCTTCCAACTGCCACAGCAGCCTGCTCACACCCACTCACACCTACACCCTGGTGTCTTAGCTTGGCTGGGACAGAATGCTAGATCAGCCACAGTCTGCAGACTGTTAGCAGTCCGCAATCAGCCACGGCAGCTGCCTTGAGCTGGCTCACAGGTATATCCCATACCATGAACATCACACTCAACAGACAGGAGGAGGTTTGCTGAGGATGAAGGGCCTCCTGCCTGAGCTCCTCACCTCCCAGCTCCTGAGAGCTGCTTTCCTGTTTATTGTGAACACCATATATATTTGCTGGGCTAAGTATAACTTTGTATACTTTCTATTGGTATTAATTTGGCTATTTCATTAAATCCATTTTTGTTCCAACCTGTGAGTCTCCTCTCCCTTTTCTTATTCCCTTTCTCTGCTGCAGAAGGGACATTAGGTGGCAAAATAACCACTGTAGTTTAACCCCTGATGCAGGCTAAAGGGAGACATCCCTAAATGGCCAGGGCTTCTGTGAATGACTTTATATTTCTCTAATTTTGGAAGTCTCTTCTGGACCTCCTTTTTGTACTTATCTTTTGATTCTTGTAGCACCTTTTACTCAATAGTATAAAGATGAGCCAGAGAAAACAATGAACTGCAACAAAGTTGAGCATAGAAGGTCTCAAACTTTCACTGTGCAAGTGGACACAGTCAGGTGCTGCATACAGGTCTTTCCATGTTGCTAGAAGATGATGGCCAAGAGGCACAGTTGCAAGGCAGATGTGATGAGCTCAAAAGCTTCATTCCCCTGTCCTGTGTACCAGCTGGCTGCAGGCCTGGGCATCCTACTTGGACTGTTGGGGGTTACCTTCAAGTCTCACTCACAGCCTTTTACTGCCCTTAACACTTTGCCCAAAATACTTTATTTTCACTGATTTTTGGATGTTTACTGTGACTAGCTATCCACTGTAGAGCCTCAAGCCTGCAATGGATGGAGGCAGGTTGGGGGAAGATGGTTTGCACACAAGCTCAGCACCTCGGTTTCTGAGCAAGCCCACAGAATTGGGTAATGGGCTACTGGCAGCAGTGGCAGCAAACATGCTTGTTGCACAAATGGGTGACCACAGAGTGATCATCTGCCCCTTTCCTCCCAGCTACACAGGGCTCATCCATCAAGAATTTACCACTCGCTTGCTCTTCACATTTTTGCCAGTGAAGCAGAAGCAAGGAGGCCAAGGAGCTGCTCATTTGGTATTTTTGCTCAGTGCTTCCATGGTGCAGATATCCCAAACAATACCAACCAAACTCAACCAGATTTTTGGAAGTCCTAACTCAAGAGACCTCACAACACCCCTGTGCAGTCAAGAAAAGGATATTGGCTCATGCCACCCACCACTGAAACGGACACCCTGAGGCTGGAACGAAGCAGCTGTATGACACCATGCAGCAACACTTCACAGCATTTTAGGGTAAAAAGCAATTAACCTTTGGCTGAATCCCCTTAGCTCCAAGCTACAAGAAGAGTGTTTGTTCTGTTTTCTTCTCTACCCCCCACCTCCCCCAAGTCTGCACAGCTCTGGTGTTCTCATTATCTCACTGCCTGGGCTGCTTTCTGGACCCTGAAATGGAGAACAGTTGTCATCAAATTAATTGGCTGTTTATTCAGATATTGATTTTGGTTCTCTTTGCTTCTGCTCCAAAATAGTGCTGGCTGACTGAGATAAAATTAGGCTCACTCCAGTCAACTTGAATGTCACACCAGTGTGGCCACCTTAGTGTGCTCAGCACAGCTCTCTGCTTCTGTGGAGACAAAAACTGATTTTTCTGGTGTCCTAAAGCATGCATCAAACTCTCCACAGTTGCATGCAAGCCCTGAATTTAAGTCAAACTAGCTCCCAGTCACCATTAAGGAGACGCATTAAATGACCTTAGGAGTTACATTACATAAAGAAAACCAGTCCTTTGGCACCTTTATCTTTCTAGGTGCTGCTTATCAGCTTCATCCTATGAAGTCTTCCACTCTTCCATAAAGTGTTTTCATAAACAGACATGGTTTGGAACTGCATCACTAAAGAAACCACTCTGACATCTTCATTTTGGTGCACTCTTCTAACACCAAGCTTTCCCAGAGCATGCCCTTCTGAGCTATCAGAAATAAGAAGCTGTGACTGAGGCTGTGGTCACCTGCAGGAGCACCGGGCAAACAGAGCCAGACCAACAACAGTTTGTGAACTGCAGGGTGCAAAGGCAATCTGACACAGAAGCCAACACATTTGGTGCTTTGCAAAGTCCCCTCAAGAGTGGTTCTTCCAGTAACCTTTACCCACAACTAAGACCTGCCAGGTTAAAACACCAGCAAGTGTACACCCTCTTTGAGTTGGCGAGAAGAGCAAGCCTGCTGCAGATCCTCAGGCACAGCCCAAAACCTTTTTTGCTAGCTTTTGCTTCCGTCACCTGAATGACATGAGGACTTTCATCAGCCCTTCCCAAATTAGGGTTCTCAGTTAAGGACTGAGCCAGATCAGAGACATAAAGCTACCTGTGTTTAATTCTGCCTCTTAGCTTCGCTTCAGGTGAGCCTCTCAGGCCCAGAATCTGGCCACAGGCAGCAAGAATCCCTGGGCCATGCTGTGTCTGGCCACTGCACGTCCCCTTGGTCTGTACCTGCACAACAGCAAGTGAGATACCCAGAGCCAGGTCAGCAGCAGGAGTGCTGCTGAACTGCTGGTGGCAGACAGCACCTTTGCTGCATGCTATGAGAGTAGGTTTGAGTGCCACCTGACACCTCCCAACTCCTATTGTGGTCCTGGTGCCATATTCAAATGTGAGAGTTGCATTCAGCTTTTCTAATACCTGAAGTCCCTTTGCTGTAGTTATCTACAGAAAAGTCTGCTCTAAGTGCTCCTTCTGGAGGCAAACAAGAAGTCAGAAAACAAAACTGAGTCAAAACAAAGCAGTGCCTCACTAGAGTGAAGCAGGCAGGGAAAGAGCCTGCGTTGGCAGATACCATACTAGTGAATTTAACAGAGAAGGAATCCATAAAACCTCGAGGCATTCCAGCAGGCTGGGTATTGAGGATCACTTTCATAGTTTAGGAAACAGCTTCACCTTGACTCCCACAAATTGACCTTGGCAAAACACAGAAAGTTTGAACATAGCAGCCATGTTTGTGCTATGAGTAATCCAGTACTCTAAGCTAATGCCCCATTTTGTTGGTGGAACAAAACTCCATGTTATCACATGAGCAAGTCATTAGAGGGAGGAAAAAAAACACTAAACCACACTAAAATGATAATGCTGAGAATTTCTGAAGTCCATTTAACAAGATACTTTTATCCACAACATTTTCAATGTATTATACATCTTTCATGTCTTTCCCACACAGTTTTCAGTTTTATACACTCTTCCTGTAGGTTAAAAGACTAGAGTACTGCACTCAAGGGGTTGTAGCTAAGCTGCATTTCTGGCTTTTATTCATTTCCTCTTTCAACTTAATTAGTTACACCAACTCTCCAAAAGAAAAGACTCTAAGCAAACAGACTTAAGCATCTGAGAAGATAAAACTCATGAGTCTCGTCTGTGTCATATAAATACTCCAAGCCTGCACATCAATACTGTGCAAGGCTTGCTTTCATTTCCTAGAAAAGAAAGCTACTGCAGCAAGTAATTTGTGCCAATTACATGAAAATTCAGTCAGGTACCCTATATATATGTATATTACGGTCACCCTTGTGATCAGTTCAGAAGCCCACTGAGATACAGCAGTTTCTAGAAATAAGAGTTACTGAATTTGGCCAAGTAAGCTGTGACTTGGTGGGCGGGAGCAGTGAGAAATATTTTATGGCTGACGAGTTTGAGTTCAGTGAAAGACTGCCTCTCTAGTAAGATAAGGTGCCTATTTCTGGGCCAGGTAATAAGCTGCTATAATTATTTTTTATTTAAAGCATGGATGCAGAGTCAGTGACAAGCTGACTTGGCCACAGAACAATGCTGAAGGAAGTGAAAGCGTGAAGGACAGATTTAAGTTGTGGCAGGTCTTTGAAGCTCTTGGCCCACTTGGTGTTAGAAGGATCTACAGACAAAAGTAGAAATAGTATGTTAAGAAGTATGTGGCATCCAAGTTCATATTGCTTATGGCTTTGCAAGTCCTCACAGAATTAGCACATTCACATGCATTAAAGGGTGAGTTTATAAATAGACCATACTGTGCTTATTAGTGCTGATACTATTCATGGCCAACCCTCTCCTGTCTTTTCCCCACACACACTGTAATATGCTGAACTACATAAAGTAGTTCATGGGTAGATGCTTCCAACAGTAGTTGAAGCTTTGTCTTTCAAAACCTCATGCACTATGCCTTGAGATCAGAAGTGAAGAGATACCTTGCAAAGGATGAGTGCTCAGCCTTCCAAGGAATTTGAGAGCAAAGACAGAAGCCAATGTAGAGATGAGGAAGTTAAAGGCAACTGATGTTTTCATAACATCTGAAACATACTAGGTGAGGATAAGGTCACTGGTCCTTAGGCAGTGGACACAGTATAAAACTCCAGCACAGTTTATGCCTGACAGATGAATGTAGATGGGCAGGCTGTGCTCAGAGGGGTGAGCTGTTGCATACTCCACCCCTACCACTTTCATAGGTCCTGCAGCTTTTAGGCTGACATCACACAACTGCAGCTTTTCAGTATGGAAACAGGATGATTCCCTATGATCACTCAAACTGCCATGGTCAAAGTTGAGACAAGGAAAAGAAAAAACATCTTCTCTCCTAGCTGGTCCTGTCCAAAAGGTGACCTTAGGCATGGATTCATTGCTGAAAACCAGGAGCTGAAGAGCTCCATCCGAACTCCTGTACACCAACCAGAATAACTTAGCACAGAGTGAAGATGAGCCAGCCTGCAATTAACTCCTCTGAAGCAGAAAGAAAAGTCACAGCTGAGAGGTGTCTGCATACAGGTTCTCCGGACTGATCCCAAAACACTACCCACATACAGAGGAGCTTTGAAGCAGCATTCCTCAAGATGAGGATGAAAGGGTTATTCCCAGCTCCCACACTTAATGCTCACCACAGCTCCTATTAGGCTCTGCTGTGTCAGTCACACATGCAACATACAGTCTTCCTCAGCTCTCTTCATGCATGCATATACAGGCGTTTTGCTGTTGCAAAAAGGAAGGGAGAAGCAAACCAAGGAGAAATGCATTCAGCCCAGTGTTATTTGGCAATGCTGAAACTAACAGAACAAGTATTAGGCAGCTAGTGCAAACCTACTATGCAATAACTAACTTACAAGCTCCTGGAAGACCTGTAAAGTTGTCCTCATTCTTGCTTGCCCTCAGATGGGCAGGTGCAGGCAGTAAGGCAGGAGTGTAGAAAGAAACTCTTAGCACTCCAGACAGAACAGTCTCCAAAGCTGGTATTATGGTCAAATAGCACAACCCACAGGACAGCCCTTTTCTGTCTGTCATCATTCTTGCCTTATTGTCCTGGGTTTTGCTTTGTTCACAGTGAGTGGGCATGCTCCAGTTCTCAGCCACATGGCAGCAAACATGCTGGCATGCTGCCCACCCTAAGTACCACGCAGGCAGGATGGCGCCTCCAATACTTAAAACAATATTTAATGTTTTACATCATTACATTACTATAGTGGGCCTGTAGACTGTTTTCTAAATCCATGAAGCAACAGTGGATCAGCGTGCGGTTTGCTAATGCTGCACAAGGAAATAATACACGAGAGGAAGAGATTAGTGTGGAGCACTTGAAATTACAGTTGGCATTAGCTACAGAATAACATGTAGCATGTGATGACCTACTTGTCCCAGGCTCCACCGTGGATCTAACAGTGGACTCTAAGAAAGGCACATATAGAAGGAAGACAGCACAAGAGCAGACAATCTCACTATTCTATAGTTCTACCTTCCCAAATACATGAAGAAATGTTTCTTTAGAAACTGTTTAGATGAACAGAATTACTAAATACTAGTATGGATACTGTTTTCAGAAGAGAAGACACAGGTATAAGATAAAAACCTCAAATACAAGCCCACTTCTCATACACAAGGGAAAAATTTCTTGCCTGTCCAGCCACAAAACTAAAAAAAACAAACCAAAAACAACCAAACTCAAACCCCAATTATTCACGCCTCTGGTTTTCAGCAGAAGCGTGTTCAAAGGAAGTTTGGAACGCTAGCCTTCAGTACTAACATTTTCTCAGGACTACCAGAGCATCCTCACACACGCAACAATTTTCCTCTTCAAAGAGGACTGACTACTGAAGCCACCTGGCAGTGCCTTCTCTGCTTATTTACAGTACTGCAGCAAAATGCATTTTTGAAGTTACCCCTGTCCTTGTATCCTCACACATCAGGTACCTGTTACTCTTTTTACACTGAACTGTTCTATTTTACCTAATGCCATTTTTCTACGTAGAGGCTTCCAGCTGCTGCAGCATACAAAAATGCATCTAAACCAGTTGTGCACAGATACATACACGCTTACCCTATGACTCCAAGATTGTTCCCTCTGAATTTTGATAGGGAGATGTGTACTACTTTGTAGTATGCTCTGTTTCAGCCACATTCCAGCAAGGTAGGTAATCCTACGCTGTCTCAGTTTTGCAAGGATCCAGGCAATTTGAATTAATAGCATAAAAGTACAGCACTTGCCATAAACATGGAACAGTTGCTTTATTGCGCTTGTCAAATGCATTCCTCTCTTTGGTCACAGTTATGGTCAAAGAATTTAACAAAAAATTAACAAGCAATTCACAATAAGAAGAACTCAAAAAAAGTCAAAGCTGGAGAACGCATCACATACCCTACATGTTTTAATTCTTATGCTTTTTCAGCCTGGTTCCCACTTTTGGTTCAGCAAGTTCCTTAAAAGCCCCATCCCTTGTTCAGTACAACCACAGCAGAGGAAAGGACACTAGAGAGGCTTGTCCTTCAGCCTCCCAATAGATACAGAGTGACTAAAAAAGTAGTTCCAGAGGCATTCACCAAACTGTTTCAAACTGTTCTTCTGGCTGTATTTACACTGCCCCAAAGACAAGCCAGGATCTACTGAAGCATGCTCATGACCAGCTTTATGGTAGGCACGACTGCCTGGGGGAAGACTCAGTGCTCCCAGAGCTTAAAAGCACCCCTGGGTGCTTTGTACAACCTCCAGCTAGTCACTTCTGTCCTATGGTGATGGAGGATGATGGCTTGAGAAATATCACCCCCCTCACTCCTCAGGGCTAAGTGGGATCTGCAGACAGTCTGAGCTCATACTGAGTGCTGGGTTCTTAAATGAGTAACACCACAGGATCCAGGCACCAACTTGGCAGAGGCATGTCACAGAATTCACATGCTTCAACAGATCCACCTTGGACAAACCCTTATGATCAAGATGTTCAGAAGTATTCTGAGCCCTGACACAGAGCACCACCTCAAATCACCAAGGAGCACTGCCTAATTTCTTTCGGACCATGCACTCTGGAGAAAAGCATCTGAAATACGCAGTCCACAATTTGAAAGACAGGACAGCAACATTTACACAGTTCCTTTGAAAAATATTGCTGATTGCAAAAGATTAACATGAGGTGTGACTGGAAATAAAAAATGTTCAATTCTGAGAAAAGTGAAGGGACGCTGCACACAGGATAAAGATCTGCCCTGTTTGCTAAATAGAAACAGAAGCAGTAGCTGTGCACAGGAAGTCTGACAACATCACTGCCCAGGTTATTAACCTAGATGGCTCCTCATGTGTATAACCATCTGCCTGCAGCTTAGCTCTGAATTCCAGGTATCTGAAAGGAGAAGCCAGGGGCTATCATGCCCACACGGAGCATAGCTGGAACAGACAAATCCTGCAGCACTGCTGGCCCCACACCCTCAACCTGCTGCCAAAGCCTTAAAGCTTAGTTACCGAGCAAACATGTCACAAAGTTCTACTTTCTAGCAGCAGTCAAAGAACAACAACGGATAGAAAGAAATCTCTAACATGGCATGTGGTAAACAACCCCCTTTATTTTTAAAGCACTACAACTGATCTGAAAAATTCATGTGCTTGCTATACTCAGGGCAAATAGCTCGACAGACCCACTAAAGAACAATCAATTTACTATTTTGATGTGGCATGGTAGTGGTAGAAAGCATAATTTTATCTGCTTTTACTGCACTGACCTCTGAACCTCTGTATTATAATTTGAGAAGCAGCTGTGTATTTAGACTCACAACACCCTGCTACGTTCTCCAGTCTGCTGGGCATGTTGAGTATCACTCTTGGTGATTAGCAGAGCCACCACAAAGGCTGCCCTAGAGGAAGACCTAGTGCTCCCTACCTGGGACAGGTGCATACCACTGTTACACCCCACACATGTCCTTTGGGCCCATTACCAGTGTTGTCATCAAAGCAGACTATTATCACTAAGTGCAATATCACACAAGAGACTCCCAGTAGTTTGAATTAACATTTAAGTGGCACCTGTTAAAAGATTATTCCCTTCCAGAAGTGCAGCAGGAATTGTTTAAAGGTAAGCAGTGGGGTCAGAGTAGAAGATGCTACAGCAAACACTTTGTTCTCAAACAGAAATATAAAATATCCTATTAAATACATCTAATTCAAAGTCAGCAAACAAGCTTTTCTTCAGGTCTGCCACAAGCCTAGCCAAGAGCTGTCTTGTATGAAAGTCATAATATAGCAAAAACTCATTAAGTTTTTACTGAAAAGGTTTAAAAACGTAAGTCTCTAATACTTGTCAGTCATGGGTGTATTTGAGTAATCCTGCAGGTCTCCAAAGGTCCACATGAAGGTCCTGAACACTGCCTGTTACTTGAGGAAGAAAGAGAACCTTCAGCATATTACCATTTTGGCCCTGATCCAAAAAAGCACTTAAGCACGTGCTTAACTTTAAGCACATGAGTGCACCCACCCACATAAAAGGACCACTTATTCACTGAAAATTAAGCATCTGCAGAAATACTTTACTGTATCAGCTTCTTTGCTGAGCATCTTACAGGATTATACCCTATCAAGTGACTCTGGAAAAAAAAAAAAAAACAAACCAAACCCCAAAAAAACTAAAATCCACCTAAACAGAAGTTGACTTCAGGCAGGATTGCTGACTGCCAGGAGCTGCCTAAGCACATGTGGTGCTCCCCTATGGAGGCCCATGTCCTCCTCAGCTCTCACAACAGCTGCACAGCACTGAGGAGCCTCTCCTGAGGGCAGTGCATGTTTAGAGTTGCAGTTCAGGCTTTGCCTTGTGCTTCTTAAAGTTATGCAGAAGCTATTCCCTCTGACAAAAGCCTGCCTGCTTCACTGAAGCCTGGGATGTGAAAGCACAGACCTGCCACAAGGTTATCAAAGACTGAAACAGGCTGCCCAGGAAGTGGTTGAATCCCCACCCCTGGATTATTTACAAACCATCTAGATACAGTGCTCAAGGATATGGTGTAGTAGCAGCCCTGGCTGAGTTAGATAATAATGGTTGGATTCGATGATCTTGAATGTCTTTTCCAACCATAGTGATTCTGTGATTTTGTGAAGGCACTACACTGCCTACCTGAGGTGAGAGTTGCTTCCAGCTAATGTGAACAAGGTATTATGATTTTAAAAAATATGCAGCTACTCCAGGTTGGTTGCTTTGCATCAGGCCCTGGAGGCCTTAAGTTATATACAGAAAGAGGCGGTGAGGGGATAAGAGCAGCACTGAAATTGACGTACACAGGCAGAAGGTAAGACATTGAAAAACAATTCTAAGCAGGCAGTGAAAAGATTGTGTCATGTTTTCCATGTATCAGGTCATCACAATAACAAGGTCAGTCTCCCACAGCTCCTCATCAATTCCTCCAGCTACATCCAGAAAAAAAGACATTACTCCCAGTGATAAGTTAGATATCCCTGACAAGTCCATGTCCAAACACCTTGAATCCCTTCCAGGATGAAGCATATTTATGCCTTCCTCTGGCATGCTGGATCTGTCTCCTTCAGAAAGAAACCTGTGTGCTGAAGAGAGGATTCCAGTAAGAGCAATTGGAGAACTGCAGGCTCAGTCTTCTGTTCCACAAAATGCACTTGCCTTAACACAAGTTAACCGTAAGGTTATCACAACTGTTAAGAATATAGAATTATTTTTAAAGTCACTAACTCCAAGTGACTCATGTCAGCTTGTTAGTGGCTGAATTTTAAAGGCACATTTGAGGGAAGTGCTGAGGGAACCTGTAAGATAGCAATTTATGGTCTACACAGAAATACTGGTCTGATCAAGGCTGCTGGACCTATCTGAGCAGCTTTGCTTTGAGATGCAGAAAAAACCCTTCCTTTGTAGTGCAGCTATGTGTACTGCCAACACACTCTAAGTCAGAGCACATGCAGCAGTCAGCCCACTTTAAGGAAAAGCAAATATTTCTATTTGTGCACCAAGCTGTGCAACAGGCTTCTGCTAAGCAGAGAATCTGAGTGACTGAAGTCACAAGCTGGCCACCCACCACGCAGGTTTCCTACCTGCTGCTCCACACCAAGGCACACCCTGTATGCAGGACACCAGCACAGGCACCTGTCAGCCCCTGTGATTTGTGACCCATCTGACAACGATGGCTGGAGCCACTGTTTACAGCCTGGTGTCACTTTTGGCTGTGTGTGTTCCAGCTGCTGTTGTTGGGAGCACTTGCCTTACCGATTCAGATCAAAGGCTGCACCAACACAAACAGGAGTTTTACAAGCCAGTCAGCTGTGCATTGTGATGAAGGTAAGCCTGAGATGCTCCTCAGTATTTCTCTCACTGTGCCTAAAAGTGGCATCACCTTGTGCAAGAACTAAGATCAGCTTTCTATAGAAGATCAAATGCAAAACAGCTTTTTTTACTATCTAATCAAGCACAAGGACTACTTCAAGACCTACACAGGGGTGCTGTAAAGAAACAGAATCATAGAACCACTGGAACATTTTGGTTGGAAGAGACCTTTAAGATCATAGAGTCCAACCACTAATCCAGCACTGCCAGGACACCACTAAACCATGTCCCTAGCCACCACATCTACCAACCTTCATGCTTCTTAACTACACCACTTTAAGACTAAAGAACAACTAATCTTCCACAAAGGTCTTCTTAAGCAAGAAACAGTGATGCATGAGGCATCCGAGTCTCCAACCAGGCTAAAGTGAACACAACAGAACTCAGTGTTCCTTGTACTGTTATTTTGCTAGTGACTCCTAAATCCCAAGTTTCACAAGGAAAGAGGCAACAGGTCTATATTTGACTATTTCACTTTGAAGGGCATGTAACCTAGACTGCTATTTTCTTTCGACATATATCTGGTAGATATATTTATCATCAAGAGAGTTTTCTCCTCCTCTTCCCACCACTTAACAGCTCTTGACTTTGTGTGGCCCCTCTATGGCAGTATATTGTTTGTGCTTTTGTAAGACCTTACTTTAAAGTATGACATGTTTATATAAGAGGCATTGATGGCTAACACAGGCTTCAGCTCAGTAGGGCATTTGGGATGGTGTCACAGAAGAATGCTCTCCCCTGATTTATGAGCATGTTATAGTTATTCAGGTGGAGTGGCCAGACCTGGCAGTAAGGACCATCATACAGATCAAATGTGTTTTAAGTTCATAGATCAGGCTGAAGCACTGCCAATCACCACGGGGTTGTGGTAGTGGAAACTAAGGCGTCTATTTTTAAAAATAAAGCAGTCTCTGAACACAAGGAGCCACCCTTCTCCTGAAGTTTTACTAACCATATTCTTGCACTGTTCTTCTGAGCCCTATTCTGCAATTTGATGATGGCTTATGTACAGATTCAGAGACAGATGCTTATGCTAGCCTGCAAGGTTGACATATTACTCCATTCTTTTCCTAAGAAAAGCCTGATTCACTTCACTGTTTCCAGATACTTCTTCAACTACTTGGTAACACTCATCTTCCCTTTTAGAAAGCATTCCTAAGTAGATATACTTTTTTCCTTAGCATGGAAGAGAATACAACAGTCTGTGTGGCATATCAGACAGCAGTTACCATTGAAATGTCCTTGGGCCATCAGACATTTCTTTGCTGACCAATCTCAGTGTGTTACTCGCATTACATTACACCAGATTTAAAGAGATCTAGAAGTTGAACAATTTGGAGAGGTCTGGTGAGCCGCTTCCTCCTGCAGGACTCTCAGCTGATCTCTGCATGTTCTACTCAAATGCACCAAAGGGTGCCTGTGTAGTACAAAGGCCAGGCTGTGCAAACCTGGCTGCCAATCTCATTTTGGGTCCAAGCTATGGGAAAGGAAATACTTCCTTTTTTTTTTTCATCTGCTGAAATGCTTTTAGCTCCTTTCAGATTTGTCATAACAACAATACACTTAAAGAATAATCTAATGCTGGTTTAAATCTCTATTCAATACAGACTGCTAAAAATGCCTTTCCCAATTTGATATGCTACACTGACATATTGCACCTTTCTGTATCTTTTTCATTCCCTTATGGTGGATGAAATTCAAAGGTATTAAGCAAAGTAATAAGCTGGCCCCATGTGAGGCAGCTAAACCTACAAATCAGGATGTACAATGAGTATGACTTAGTCAAAGCTAATTAATTGCTCTATATCCATCATCATTCTGCCATTACAAAGCTCCTTGCTCTTCCTCTCAAGGGCTTTTTTCCTCCATTCTATACAACTTCTGAGCTCTAAGGCTCTCTAACGTGAACCTAGGCTTCTTCCCCAAGCCTTCTAGCATCATTTCCATATATGTTTATCTAAACTTCTCGCTGTTTTCTTCCAAAGAATGTGTATCTTCAGCTCAGACCTGAAGATATGAATTGAACACATCTTCAGTGCATTCTAGACATGGCTCTGTAGATGTTTGCTGCTCCTGCTCCACTCTCTCGTGATGTCAGTAGATGCCAGAGCAAGGCACTGCATCCACCTTCTCTCAGTATCTCCTCTCCTCCTGTTTCAGTCCAGAGATGACCAGACAGGGAGCAGATCTGAACCTCACTCATGCCCCTCTCTGTTCCAAGCAGAGGCCTAAGCACACTTGCAGGGAGAGACCACACTAACTGGCAGCTGGCACTGTCAGTCTCCTAGCAGCAGGGCATTAATAACCATTAACAAAATGCTATACAGTTCCAACATGATGTCAGCGGTATTAACCTCTGTCATTCCTGTATCAGCACTGGTGAATGACTGGTTTTCAGTTTTTTCTTTAAAACTTACCTTTGAAATAGTCCATGGTGTTAAAGACAACAGTGGCTACTTAGAACAGCACTTGTTTTCCAGTATTGAAAAGAAATTACCAGTAGACAGTAGTGACAGTGTAGAGAAAGAGATGAGTTTATCTCATTTGTACTCTTTTACCAACCTTAAAAAAAAAAAAAAGAACCAAAGCAAAGCCTTTATACACTACAGATTTGTGAGCAGCTTTTGGGAGGCAATAAGGATTTGCTACCTCTTAGAGAAAGTGGGCACAAGAGATTCGGGAGTTTTCTGGAACTGATACTGCTACTTTCAGGAGTATGAAATATAAGTATCTTTTCTCACTCAAACCAGAGCACAAGCAACTCTTTTTAAATGGTATACTCCAAGTCTCTTACAGTCTTACAGTATCTAGGTATGCATTGCATCCCAGCTCAAAACAAAAGAAATGCCAACACAGCAAATAGGATCAGGTCCATCAGGAGCGTTAGCATCATTTATAACAGCAATAGAGGTAACTGTAACAAGATAGTTTCCCATGTATACAACCACATCTATATTCATTGGTCACCAACAGGAATACCCCTAGTGAGTTTCACTGTCATGACTAAGAGTCAATATGCCTTAAGATCATCTGAAAGATTGATAGATTTCAGGACTGTGCTTTTCATTTTTGTAGTAACAGATCAACAAGGTCCTATTTACACCGACCACATACTTTGCTATTTACTGGCAAACTCCAGGATATAAGGCATGTCTAATCCAAACTTAGGTTAAGTGCAGTTACACCCCCCTGCCCCCTACAACGCTTTAAGATGTTCACTTTATTACAGAAAATCTTGGTTCTTCAAAATCGGATAGAGCCATGACATAGATGTTTGCATGGCAAACGAGTTCTGCCCATCTCTGAGTTTACACTCATGCCTAACAGTTACCACAGGGAGAGGATGTGCAAGACCAGATGGAATGGGAGTGCTTTGTTCTCCCATGCACTGTATCAGCCACACAATGCTGTTGTCCAGTTCTGGGCCCCTCAGTTTAGGAAAGATGTTGAATTGCTGGAGCATGTCCAGAGAAGGGCAACGAGGCTGGGGAGAGGCCTTGAGCACAAGCCCTATGAGGAGAGGCTGAGGGAGCTGGGACTGTTTAGCCTGGAGAAGAGATGGCTCAGGGGAGACCTCATTGCTGTCTACAACTACCTGAAGGGAGGTTGTAGCCAGGAGGGGGTTGGTCTCTTCTCCCAGGCAACCAGCACCAGAACAAGAGGACACAGTCTCAAGCTGCGCCAGGGGAGGTTTAGGCTGGAGGTGAGGAGAAAGTTCTTCACAGAGAGAGTGGTTGGCCATTGGAATGGGCTGCCCAGGGAGGTGGTGGAGTCACCATCCCTGGAGGTGTTCAAGAGGGGATTGGACATGGCACTCAGAGCCATGGTTTAGTCATGAGGTTTAGGGTGACAGGTTGGACTCGATGATCTTTGAGGTCTCTTCCAGCCTTCTTGATTCTATGATTCTATGATTCTCCAGCTTGGGTTCAAAGTGCCTGTTCTTTTTACTAAAGCTTCACCTCTCAAAAAAACCCAAGAAGTTCACATGATGTAGACCTTCACTGAAAACTAAAGAAGATATAGAAAATTGACCAGTTTTGGTTCCTTTGTGTGGAGCTGCTGGTCCCCATGGAATAAAGGCAGGAATGAACTCCTCTGCAGATGACATGACAACAAGGGATACTGCCACCAGAAGCAAAGTCTGCTCTGTACCAGCTCAGTACAAAGCTCCATCATGAGGAGCGTTTCAGGGTGGAAGCAGATGACAAGAGGGAAAGAATGGAACATTTGCAATTCTCAAGGCTTGTTGCAGACCTTCTGAGAAAGTGTACACTTTGGGGTAGATCAGGTCTTAGACACCCTCTGCAAGGCCGTGACCCAGCCAGCAGCACCTCAGTGAGAGGCAAACCCACACTCCTGTGGAAACGGCGGAAGACCAATTAATTTAGTCTTATGCCCTTTCTAAGATAGTGAGAGATAGGGGAGCAACATTTGAGCAACATTTGCACTAGTGTATTCTTCCTTCTTGGCAGAGATAAGGAAGAGTGAATTCCACATGCCTCCCCTCCCCTGATCACAGCAGTCCATAGAAGTAGGAGAAGGGATTTTCTGCAAAGCCTGCACCTTTGACGGAGCAGAAGGGCAAGAGCTCAGTTTTATGACTCTTGGCCCCAACACAATTTACCATTTACAAATTAATCCTTCTCTGTTCAAGAGCACAAGGCCTGCTAAAGCTCTCATGTCCACTTCTCTGATTCTTCATTGTCCACACTGACAGGGAGAAGCCGAAGACCTAATCGGTGTGTAATTCAATCGCTGTCCAGGCCGTGCCACAGCACAATGCTCCACTTGTAGTGCCACGGGTTAAGGCAGCCAGCTACTGTTATGCAGCACAGCAGGTGTGAAGAATGTCGCTTGGTCTGACTGTATGTTACCACTCTGTCAAGGTCCCTTTCTGACGCTACTTTCACTCACCACTTAATGATTGTTTCTCCTACTGGCAGCAAGCTAATCGTCGGCTGTACTTTCAGTATTTTTGACCCTGAATGGGGAAATTTCTGCACATGGCCTCATACAAAGTAAAAACCCCTATTCTCCAGATCTCCAAGACATGGAGGCCTGTTAAAAAGCTATTTCCTTAATCTTAATCCAGCAGTTAGTGAGTTATGACTTACTACAGCCAAAGTGCTTCACTCTGCTGTTCCTCACCAGACAGGACATGGGACATTGCCACACACCTTTTGGGAATAGCTGAAATCCAAAAAGCAACTTGGTACGCAAGTACGTTTAAACTACTGAGAAACAGGTGCTTCAAAAAAATGTTATCAATGTCAGTAGTTAAAAATCTCCGGAAAACAAAATGAAATGTGCTGCCACACTTATATACAGACCCTGGGCCTCTCTGAGAGTGCTTCGTGTTTTAGGAAGTACAGTACAGAAAGTTGTACTTCCATTTTTCATAAGGAAAACAGTGAAGGAAGCTGAGGAAGAGAGGTACAGAGGAAGAAGGCAAGGTACCACCTGCCTCTCCACTGCCAATGAAGCAGCAATGTGTGCTACCAGGCAGATGAGGAGACAGGTGGCATCTATTGGTGATAAACCCAGAGCAGCACAAGTGTAGTGTTAACTTACTGACAGTGGCAAAGACATAGGACCAGAAACCAGGAGCACATAAGATGACACCTCCTCTAGCACAGATGTACATCATACACTTCCAATAGTCTTATGCTGTGTGACATGGCCAAGGGATGTGAGCACAGAACCTGCCTAATTCTAATGCATGTATTTCCTTAACAGCTGTAAGGACTGAATTCCTACAAGGTTTCTGGTGCTATTTTCCTAATTCCTTGATTTTCGTGTAGAAGCAATACAAATAGGATGAGCACCTGACAGAAGAGCTGCAGTGGGACAGGAATTTTTCAGGCCTGTACTCTGAGTAGTTTTTCTTCTGGAAGAACAAACATCTCAAGTCAGCTGGACAACCTGACCAGTCCAAAATGAAAATCATTTCTCTGTCACTACACTGCTCATCTTAAATCAATGTATTTGGCTCTCTAGAGTATTTCTGTGTAATTCTATACAATAATTTTGGTCACAAGTTTTACTTAATCCTGTAAAGGGACAAAATACTTTGTCACATTTTCAATGCTGGGAAGGCAGTGAGGACATGAAGAAAGATGATTCAACTTCTTGCTACAGAAAAGGTCCTAATTTTCATTGTTCCAAATATGAACTGGCATCTGTATTTATGATGTTTAACATCTTGCTTAGTGCTGAAGCCAAGCTGCTCATTTTACCCATACTCATCTACTGTCATCATTGACTGCTGATGTCCAAACATGGCAAGACACCAGTTTACATGGCAGGGGCCATGAGACATTCCTGCATCCTGAATCAGGATTTAGCAATGCCACATCCCAAGCCTTAGAAGCATGCAGAGCATTTGCAACTGAGCACCTGCGGAAATCCCATTTCCTGACAAAGAGAGACCTCCAATATTCCTGTTTTCCCCCTGCTCTTGGGCCATGCTGTAATAAGACATGCCCTGTATAATCCTTTTATAGCTACACAGAGAAAGCGCCCCTGCTTAGCATTTACCCCTCTTTGTGGAGGTTCAGTGGCAACTTGGTTGAGCAATCAGCATACATACACAGAATGAAAAGCCTGGCTGAAGAGATAGGACAGAGTAGGGATACAAAGGGGACCAACAGGTTGTTGGAGAAACTGGACGGACTCTGGTAACTTTAGTGAAAAAGAGGACAGAACCCTAAAGAGTGAAATGAAATTTGGTGTTAATGTTGACAGTGACTTATGTGGGCACATGCTTTTGGAAAGGAAGATGAGGATAGCTGTCGTTGGCAGCATGCGAGTAGTCAGAGAGTGCAGGACTAGACAAAGACCTCTCCTGGGTCAGTGGAAACAGACCAAGGTGCATAAGTTGAAAACAAGCTAAAATGGACTTGGAAGGGCTGGTTGCGAGGCCAGCAATGGAAATGACTTTGTACCTCTCAAAGACTCTCATGAGACTCCTTGCTTTGCAAGACACTCCTTCAATACTTCCTCATGCAGATCTAGGTTGCCCTTACTCTAAGCTGCTTTATTCCCTTTGAAGGCTGTGATTCCCTTACTCCAAGAAACATGCATCCTTGTCTTGTCCCCTTCATTCTAACACTGGACTGCTGCTGCTGTACCTCTGACATAGGCTATCTGTGCTGCCTCTTCAAACTCCTGCTGAAGGTTGCTACCTCCTAACCATCCATATCCACATCTTGCTTCTTCATCCTCCGTTTTCCCAACACTGTCCCCTATGATTGCCTCATAATCCCAGGTTATCTCCACCGTTGTTTTCTTCCCTTGCTGCTGGCTTTGGCAGTGTGAGTGTGGGCCCCAAGCTGTCACATGCAGCAGTAAACTGCTCCATGCCTGATCTCACTCTTGCCAGGCTGCTCACTGGAGCTTTCAAACAACTCCAAACTCTGAACTATGAAACACTACCAGCCCCCAGAATTTCTTACACACCATCAGGTACCTGCATCCTATCTTCAGCTGATATTACAGACTTGGCAGTTTTGAGATCAATCATTTGTCATGGTCCTGTTAGTCTTTAATGGTCCCTGAGCCTCATTTTGCGAACCATCACCCATCACCCATAATGGTGTGCAGGCTCAGCACTCACAGAGTGGCAGCCACTATTTTCTATTTCCACAAGGAAATGCTACAGCAACTTTTGTCTGGTAAATGCTGGGGATAAAAATCAGGTTTCTGTAATACACTCCCATTTCTTTCTTTCCTGCTGATCATCCCTTCCTCTGGGTACTTCAGGAGATCTACTCCCTCCTCTTAGCCATGACAGTGTACATTCAAGCAGCTGCTAGGGCTGAAGCACCTGCTCTGGGTAACAGCAGCTGGAGTTCATTTTGGGTCCAAAGGGCCGAAGCCAAGAAGGCTGACCGCATGTGCACTAATCCAGCATCATCACCAACTCCACCAACAACAGGTGCCTCTTTGAAGAGAGAGGGAGAAACTATTTGGGGAGGAATCAGAGCTTTATAAAGGACATTGTGGGCCAAGTCCTCAGCTGGTACATGCTCAGTTAAAGCATGTACTATCTTGAAGTTATATGAGCAATGCTTATAAACACCAGTAAAAGACCTGGACCATGCTCTGTGCTGCTCCTAGTCTCTTTTTTGTTTTCCTAACGATTTTTTCACCTCCTCTCTGCTCTGCACTTATCTTCCCTTAAAATGGAAAAGAAACCTTCCTGTCCCTTGGTTCCGATCAAACAGCTGAGTCACAAACCAGAATTCAACATCCTCCTCTACACAGGTAACAATCTTACCGTTGCCTGACAAGATGTGTCCCTCAGTCCTGCTTGAGTCCTGCAGTCCAGATTATGAGCATGCATCAACAGGAACAGAGGCGATCCCACTCTGAAACAAATCAGACAAAACCCTTTAATGGTCCTTTAACAGAAGTCTTTCAGCAAAGGCATTGTAAAAATTGCCACACACTTGCTCAGCCCAGTGGTCCACATAGCCTGGTGCATGATTTCAGCGTATGGCCACTAGAAAGTGATACAAGAAGAGTACCAAATAATCCTTGCCAGAAACCATTACTGGCCAAATTGGCTCCAAGGAACGTTTTCTTCTTACTTCATTTTGCTAGAAGGTGGATATGACCTAACACATACAAATCCATTTTTTAAGTCCCTCTTAAGAGTATTACTGATAAATGCTTGTATTCACAAAAACTTCCGTACTTTTTCTTTTCCGAGTCCTTCACTCTGAACAATAAATGTCAGCTCTGCAGATCCTTGCAGTTACTCTTCTGTCTGTTTCTAGAGAACCTGGAAGTTCTCTGGAGCCTGAGAATGGAGCTGGATCCACAGAGGTGGCATGGCTGAGCACTGCCAAGGGCACTCCGCTCACAAAGCATGAGTAAAAACAGACTTTACAAATTCCTGTCCATTGTCAATATACTATTAGAGGAAAACACAACCTTGCTCCATGCAGCTCACATGAACCAGTCACAGCCTTCATAACATCATATTCCAAAACTTATTTTTCTGAACTTTAATTCATGACTTTCTGAGACTTAGATTTGTTTAAGTCACCTTGGGACCATGTCTCAGGCGGGTTACATTACAAAAAGAAGCAAAGCAGAGACAGTTAAAGGAACAGAGCTGCTGGTGAGAATAGCAGAGACAGAAGAAATAGTCTTCAGTCCCTAACAGTTGCTGGCGTCTCATCTGTAAGTACACACCAGCGTAAATTGTACTGTGTTGGCTTGCCCATTTAGGTAAGTCTCTGAGAATTTTCCTTGACAAACAGTGCAGCACAGGCTAGACAGCACCCTTTCCTCGCCAACAACGAGACATTCACAGAACCACACAGCAAAGTTCAGTGCTAGAAACATATTCTCAGCTGCTGCACACTCACTGATTCCCTTGAGGCTTTAACCACAGTTCCAAAATTGTAAAACATCAAAGCATGTATAAACATACAAAGAAGGCAATATTGCACACTTATGCATCAGGTTTGTCCACATATTTGCCTGAGGGAGCCACGTGGCAATCACCACTTTGCACACTTAACACTGAGTGTTATGGATGCATACATGTTACTGCCCTTCACAGCAAAAGCCATAAAACACCCCTAGCATCTGACAGCCACAGAGCTCTTCCTAACCCTCTGAATCCTCTGTGGCTTGCTGTCACTGGGCACATTTCATGCAAGCCAGCTGCATGGGATTTATTCAACCAGTTTTGGAGTATCAAAGCTAACTTTTTTTTTGTCTTTGCCCCAGGCAGGCGCTTGGTATGCAGGATTTAAACCAGAGAACAAAATGTTCTGTGAAATTTGTAAATAGTCAGCACAGCAATTTCTAAATTCTAAAAAAGATAGCAACTGGAGCTAGTGGGTTTAAAAATGAACAAGTAAAGCGCTTTACTGCATCACTGTCAGTAATACTGCTGTGCCCTAAAGACCAGAATAACTAACTTCCCCAAGATCATCAACTAATGGTTCTGACTGCCTGAACCGATAGGAGTCAAACACACTCCAAGTTACACCTCATAATCCCAATGAAATCAGGAGAATGCCCAATTCAACAAGTGTTCTGCATTAAAGATGCTGAAATCAAAAATAATTTGTTTAATCCCTGCAAATCGGCACAAAAGACTTTTGTCTGGGACATACTGCCACATATTACAATCTAACACCCACCATTATAAGAATTTTATAATATATTTAAAGCCATTAAAATGGAATTAGGCAGAATATCATATGCAATCACAACACTTAACACTGTGAAGGATGGCATATAGGTGGCTGAAAAGCCATGTTTTGAGCAGAAAGCATCACAAAAGGGTCATTTGTGACTAGCACTAGAAGAGGAATTACTTCATTTCAATTTAGCATAGCTTTTAAGGTCTATGATGTTTGAGTGAAATTATCCACTTCTGTTTTGTCTGATTCGCCAACGCTGAATCCATATTAATGCAGTTTTAAGCAAACACTTAGCTGATGAACGTTCACATTAAAGTTTCAGATAAACAATCTTTTCTTTCTTTTATTTTTCTCAAGTAGTTTAATTTAAAAATTGAAAGGATTATTTTTTAAACAAAAACTGTGAAAAGAGTGCTTTCAGTGTTTTTTGGTGACTACGAAAGCGAAAACATTTAGAATCATTTCCTCTTCACCTGCAAACATTTTGCACACATCTTACCATATCTGTGGCTTTAATTTCTTCTCTCTCAAGCTAAGTAGCACATTTAACTCCCAGGAGTACCTGTACTTCAGAAATAAGTGCTCTTAGTACTAGCAGGGACTGATTATCAGTAGCATACAGCAGCAAGATAGTGAATGGTTTCTGGATCTTTACCCCTTGCCTGTGTTTTACTTGCTCAAGTATTACAGAATCACAGAAAACATCCAGTTGGAAGAGACTTCAAAGATCATCCAGTCCAACCCTCAACCCAGCACTGAAGGGTCAATACTAAACCATGTCCCTAACCACCAAGTTCACACACTGCTTATACACCTCCAGGGATGGTGACTCCACCACTGCCCTGGGCAGACCATTCCCATGTTTGATAACCCTCTCTCTGAAGAAGTATTTCCTAGCATCCACCCTGAACCTCCCCTGGCACAGCTTTTACTATTTCCACTAGTCCTGTCATTTTCCATCAAGGAGAAGAGGCAGACTGCATCTGCTCATGGTCACCTCAAAGAGGTAGGTCTGATGGGCACCTACTAAAGTCCTGGAAGGCATTACATTACCTGCAGTCACTGATTTCAGATGGCACAGGCTGTACAAAAGAAAAAAGTACTGCCTTTTTCAACATGTCAAGTCTTATTTTCTTATTCGTCCAAAACTAAGTACAGATTCTTACCCCCAGCTGTGAAAAGGAAGGTAGAACAGAAAGGCAAGGTATACACATGGACAGACTTTAGGCAGTTTGGGATTGCATAACCCCCTTATGCAACTTGTTGCCTGGGGTGCGCCACATGTTTTCAGAAATTCCACAGAACCTCCTTGAATTTGCTCCAGTGCTGAGACCCAGTGCTGAGACCTGCAATAAGTGACTGGATTTAGGATATGCCATGGACAGATTGCAAGGATGAGCTGTAAGATTGCTGGCCTATGTTTTTATTAATGTGGTTTGAAATAACAGGCTGGTGAACACCCTGACAATTATCTAACTTACTCCTAAGCAAAGCCTCTTAAAAAAAAATCAAACAGGTAGGAGCAGCCAATGCCAGTTGAAACTAGAAGTCCATTTACAGTTTAAGTACATTAATAAGAGAAGAAATAAATACTGCTGACCAGCCTGCAGCTTGCTCAGCCTGGCTGCCAACCCTCTGCAGCCACCAGCCAGAGGCTGCCGCACAGGGCAGCTCTTGTTGCTGCCTATGGCCAAGCCAAGCCACAGCCTCCTGTACACTGGCAGAGATCTGGCTCTTAAAGACACACATGAGCTGCAAAGCCTAATCAGCACACCCAATAATTTTGTAAATACCAGGGGAAAAGACTAGGAGAGAACAGCTCAGTGCAGGTAAATTTTCAACATTTGATACTGCATTGGAAATAGTGATACATGTTTCAGAGAAGCTCCTTAAGGAAGAACTTCACTGTAAAAGAAGAAAGACAAGTCAGACAAGTTCTGAGTATCTGTACTGTGCAGACTCATGTCAAGGAAGCCTATGGAACTTCATGAACTGCTCCAGACAGAAGTTACATCAGAGGCACAAAGTTTTGCAACTTTATCAGGGTACCGATGCAAACAAAGCAGGAAAGCTGATGAAGGCAAAAAAGACATGGCTGTTTCCAGCAAAACTGAAAAACATCCTCAAATACCTCAACTGTCTTTAAATGCTACAGAGATGCATCTTTTGCAAATATGAAATATCAACAAGAGGAAGAGAGTCTTTGACTCTCTAGAAAATGAAAGCAATGGAAAGCTAAGCTAAGCTTTGAGGTGAGTGTGAAAACAGGCACTTCTAACATTACTTCCAAAATAAAATTAACCCAAGTATTTTACAAACAGCATTTCACTGTGCTACCTCATTATAGCAAGAGGAATATAGATGAAATACGTAGATATGGCACTGTGTAGGAATTTTCAGAACTTCTAAGTCCCATATGCCTGTTCTGTTTGATACCAACAAGATCAAAACTCTGCCTTCAAAGAAACTAGGTTTTAACTTTTGCTTTTGGGAAATCCTTATCCTGTATTGCTACAACATGCTGATATCACACCACTACAACAAACTGGACCTTTCCACTTGCTCAGTGACATACAGACAACAAGCATTTTCCAGAATGTTCAGCTCACATCCTGGTCACAGTACTATTGCCACCCCAGGACCATCTGATGACTACTTTTACTGTGAGACAGTTTAAAAAGTTATTTTTCTATCATTACTTAAGTAGTAACCTTCCAAATTTCAAGCTGCCTTTTTAACTTTGAGTCATACAGTGCAAAAAGGCAACAAAACAACCTCCCTCAGTCCAAATACAACCAGCAAGTGACACCACCTCTTCCTATGTAGTAAGAATCCCCACATTACTCTGTAATAATGGGACTTTCTCCACAATACATTTGATTACAGTACAAATGATATGTATTTTCTTTAGATCTGTGAAGCATAAAAGCAAAATAAATTGAGCAGTGTTCTTTTTTTACGAGAACATTCACAATGGAATATTCATAAAGAAACATATGGAGATTAAGGACATTTAGAGTCAGTTTTCAGATCAGCTCCCATACATCATAGGTGACCTTAAGAAATGTCTTTATGTCTTAGTTCTCTCTTGCTGAAATGGGTAACATAATATTGGCTTCCAAGGGAGGAGGTGTCCATGGATCCAGATACAAGCTTCTATGAGCTGATATGTGCAGAATCATTGTCATGAATGTCCGCCTAACTAAATAGAACTATAAACCTTTCCACAGAGGCACTAGCTAACAATGAGAACTTCAGAAAATATTATTTAACTGTCTAATCAGTGAATATACTGTATTTTTAAAATTTAGGTACTTACTTTAACTGTGCAAACACCACAGGTATACTTTACTCACATGCATTTTTACTCAAATACTTAAAATAAGCATATGCTTAAATGTGGTGGGTTTTTTCAATGAAACTTCTAATTTAACTACAGCATGAAGAATAATCATGAGAAAAATGACAGTTACAGTAAACAAAGAGGGTTGAACAGCATATGAGATGGAGGCACTGAACGAGAAGTACCAAAGTTTCTCATGAGCAATTTTCTCAGATCTTTAGGTGACTACTCTCAGATGATTTGTGCTCTGCTCTAGGTAGTCAGATCCAATAACAATTAAAACATGCAATAGAATAATGATCCTGCAGGGTTTGTCAGGGAGGGGGGTCATCTGCTAGAAATACATTCCACAGAACATTAAGCTTAACAAACAGGAAGCAAATGAACAGAAAATTATCAAATTTGAAGAATGTTGAGATTACTCATCTTCCCACTCCAGTGGCTTGACTATATTAAAGGCAAATACATACTCAAGCAGTAACATGCAGAGCTCCATCCAAATGGTAAAGAAACTGAAAAAGCCAGAAACCTCTATTTTTGAAGTTACTGAGCAAGCCAAGGATTATTAGTTACTAAAACATGGTTTCACCTGCCTAGATAGGACCAGCTTGCCATAAACATTTTTATTGCTGAATCAAAAAAGATAAAAAGCCTGTAGCAAAGACACATACAGACACACTGTTGAATTCCCAGGATATTTTGACAGGTCGCTCCCTCCCCAACAGTCTCTGTCTACAAGCTACCATCAGCTGCTCTGGTCTCGACTCCTCCACGCTGCGCTTTCGCACGTCGCTCGCTACTAAAAGAGGGTATTTAAGAGTGGGCGTCCCTGGCGACCGTCCCTCACATAAGCTGTACAAACACCGAGTTACCGGGCGGCCCTTCCTGCCCTGGCAACCGACGGCGGGCCAAGGGGAGAGGGGACGTGCGCCGGGGCCAATGTGCCGTGCCGTACCGCTCCTTGGGCTACCTCGGCCCGCTCGGCACTTGCCAACCCGCGCAGCGCCGGCTACTCGCGACGCAGGCCGGGCTGCGGCTGAGATGACCGAGCGGCACAAGACTCAAGCCTCGCCGCGCCTGCCCACAGGCACACAGGAAATGGCGGCGCTCGCCCAGCCGCCGCGTCCCCCCCGTCCTACGGCGAGGGCGGGCGGCCACAAGCAGCTCCCGCCGTGGCAAGCCGGGAGGGAGGCGGGGCGGGCAACACGGCAAGGTGTGTCCCAGGTGCCCGGCCTATATCAGGCGGCGCGGTGGGATGCCGGCCCGGCCCAATGGCGGCGCCCGCCATGGCCGAGCCGCGCTCCAAGAGGCCACGCGTGACGCTGCCTGGCTGCCCGGCGCACCGCCCGCTGCCCGGCAGTCGGGTGCGGCAGAACTTCCCGCCCGCCGTGGAGGAAGGCCTCTGCGCCGTCACCGGCGCCCTGCTGGAGCTCGCCTATTGCCTGCAGGCGCTGGTAAGGCGGCGGGTCGGGAGCGGGTACTGGGGAGGACGGAGAAGCGCTCGAGGGAGCGGCGTGGGTCCCTACTCGCTCTGGCTGCGCACGGGGAAAAAGAGAGGCTGGGACAGGTCCAGCCGCGCTTGGTGGTTGAGGAGGGTTCTAGAGGTAGGCAGACGTGAAGAGCAGTGCCCGTCCCGTTACCTGCCCCGGTGGGATTTGCGGGCTCGCTTTGCACCCAGACCCCGCAGCACAGCAGCAGCCTGTCACAGCCGCCTGTCAGCTCCGGCACCGCGCTGCTCCCTTTGCATTTATCCCTGGCTGGCCGAGATATAGCTAAAAAACATCGAGGAAGGTCTGGAACAGGCAAATGATTAATCAGGCACTTGAGTATGTCAGGTAGTTCACACAGACCTATGCCTGCAGAAGGAGGGTCAGGAACAGGGAATGCTAACAGCTTTGGAGTGCAACTCTTGTGTGCTTTTTTTTCCCCCTTAAACTCTGCACCTGAAATAATTATGTGTGGTTAACTGGTGAAATAGCTGTTTGTGAACATTGCTGTTGGCTTATGTTTTTTTGCTCAACAGGGAGGAAATGTGGACATGGATTACAAAAGTTATCTCTGCTACCATGTAACGTGCCAAAATTGCCTCTGGTTACATAGTTTTAAGGCAACATAAATTTTAACAGAGCCATTAACATAAAAACCCCAAATGATCAATGCCATCCATCCCTTCTGATGTCAGGTATCCACTGAGAAGCAACACCAGCTATATTCACTATATCCTTTGATCTAGCTTGGTGTCAGGTCCACTAAAAATTTAAGTATGCTGTAAAACTTCTACTTTTTAAAGCATGTGGATTAAGATCACCCTAGTGATTGGCAGTTGGGCAGGATGGAGAAAGCTCAGTTAGAAATTGACTGTGGATAATCAAATCTAGAAATGTGAGTATCTTGAATAGTTGATGACTGACATAAAAGATTTACCTTCAGAGTTAAGCAGGTGTGGTATCTTGTGCTCTGTTTCAAGCCATGCAGCACACTTGTACCAAGGAGCTGGTTATAGAACACTGAATCTTGACTCTTCTGTCAACAGAAACATGAATGAATTACTTCAAGAAAAGGATTATGCAAATACTGCAACGAATGTTCTTAATAAAACATTTCAGCACGTACTTCCTCTTGAATGGTTTATGGTCACACATGTGCTACAGATTTTGGGTATCCCAAGATGGCCATAAAAATACAAGAGCAAAACAAAATTGTAGTGTGTGCAACTTTTCTGCATTTTTCCTAAGCAAACATCATAGATGAAACAAGTATTTCAAGTTCAAGCAAGGTAATAGATGAAAGTGGGTCTTTACCCCTCCTAGGCAGGCTACAGGCCAACAGCTTGATATGCCTACTCCAGTCCAGAGTACACCCAGGGGGCAAAGCTTTGCGGCATTCCATATGGGAATCAGCAGCAAGATGCTGTAGCTCCCTCAGTTTGATTTTTGGCATATTCCCAACTGCTGTCTCATCTTCCCCAACACTGGAGCCATGTAGAGCCAATGCTGAAAGCAGTATCACCTTGTGGCTCGCCTTCACTACCTGTCTCAATACATTCTCCTTGTGGGACAGCAATACCATTGATAAAACCCTCCTAATGAAGGAGCTGACAGATCTCTTCTATTAACATAATTAAATGGTGCAGTGGTTGAAGTCACTTTCCCATACAGAACAAAACAAGGCCTGCAGTGGGTTTAGGCATGTAATACTTCTGAAGTATTCCCAGGCATGAGCTATGTACAATATAAAAGGTGTAGACAGTATCCTTATTTTGAAGTAATTTTATCTGTAATGAAGTTGCTAAATAGATGCTAAGTTGTGCTTGTTCTCTTTTTGGCATTTGCCTCATTTTTCTCATGTCTTTGAAAGCTAACTTTTGCTGGAATGCTGACCTGAAGGGATGAATCTTACATTTCCTGTGCTGTGACTGTGTTTAAAAACAAAACACAATATCCCAAAGCAAGCACACACACATTAATACAAGATTCTGAGTATCTCTGACTGCTACTAAGAGAGAGAGCATCAATACTACAGTTAACCTGTCCAATACTAAAGGACAAAAGGAGATCTAGTACAAGTAGATTTTTCCTTTAAGACTGTAGCTACTTCATTTATTGCAGAAATTTGGATTAAGGTCTTCAAAGTGATTTTGCTAGTAGAACACCTTCTCTTGGAAGGGTCTCCCAAGTTCTGTTAAAGCCAGGCTCTGCTGCGAGTGAGTCTCATCTCCAGCAAATCTTAACACTCATCTTTCTGTGTGCTTAGGGTGAATATTTTGATCAGTCACATGTGGCTCTACCAAATGTTTCAAAGTTCTTCTTACATCAAGCTCTGGAAGAGAGGAAAGCTGCAGAGGCTTTGATGAAATATCAGCAAGAAAGAGGTGGCCATTACTGCTCTAAAACCATCCAGGTGGGTAGTAGACAGCAAGCTTTCAAGCAGCTTGAAGACTGCAGTGATCACTAACTTCTTGCAATAGTGTTGGTACTTCAGATTTCTGCATTCATCCCCTACTAGACATCCAGATATAGTTTCCCTGTCATATTAGTGTACATGGTTTTGTTCTTGATTGTAATGCCTAGAAACTGTCAGGCTTATGGCCCTAACTCTAGGGGGTTGCTTTCTAGCCCAAATGAGTGTGAACAATAGTCTCCTTTTTTCTTTCACTCAGCTAGACATTGCTGTTTCCAGTTGTGCTGTAATAGATAATGAGATTCCTTACATTGTGTTGAAACGGTCTACTTGTCTCCTTCACACTGAAATTAAATAGAAGCCTAGAAGCCATTAGCACCTAAGAAAGGTGGTAAGGAAGGAGGCAGGAGAAACATCCAACTTGGGGCAGTAGATATGTGGGAGCACAGCTCAAAATGGAAACTAAACTAGAGATCACACTTAGGCTTACACAGGTACAAAAGTGTAACTCACTCCACCTCATTTGTTTAAGACCAAGGGGCTGATTCTCCTCTACCAAATCAGTATGCTGTAAATACCTTATACAGAATGATCTTCTTTGGCTTATGATGGCAGTTGTTAAGCTCTGTGGTAAAAAATATAGGCCATAATTGAAAACTTTCTGAATTCTCTGACTCAGAGAAGACCTTACAAGCAGCCTTCCGGTACTTAAACGGGACCTATAGGAAAGGTGATGGGGAGGGACTCTATCAGGGAGCATAGTAACAGGATAAATCACAGAATGCCAGGTTGGAAGGGACCCCAAGGATCATCTGTTTCAACCTTGATAGGTGATAGTGTAGTTGAAATGAGATAGCCCAGCACCCTATCACCTGAAAGAGGGTAGATTTAGATTAGCTATTAGGAAGAAAGTCTTTACAGTGAGAGTGGTGGGACACTGGAATGGGTTGCCCAGATAAGTTGTGGATATGGTGTCCCTGAAAGTGTTCAAGGCCAGGCTGGATGGGGCCTTGAGCAACCTGGTTTAGTGGCAGGTATCCCTGCCCATGGCAGGGTGTGTGGAACCAGATGATCTAAGGTCCCTTGCAACCAAAAACGTTCTATGATAGAGCTTCCTGGTGTAAAAACACTCCTCAGGCAGAGCCGCTGCTATCAATTTCTGTTCCTTGATGAAGTGCTTGGGTTCTGCTACTTCTGTATGTTTACAGCCCATCCACCTCTGTAAAAAACAGGTGCTACAAACTAGGAGTTGAAAATCCTAGCTCATCTCATTTAGAGCACAAGGTTAAGTTGCAGGAAGCCATCAATGAATACAGTAAAACGAGCTGCTGTTCTGAATAACTGCTATTTTGTCTTTGCTTTTAGAAACCAAACTGTGAGTATGCAGTTGGTCTGATGAAAGCTCTGGAATTAGCAATGGTGCAGTGGAAAACAATGGTACGGTATTTTGAAGAGCTTTACGCCCTGAGTATTGAAAATGCAGACCCTCACAGTGCAAGCACTATCAAGAAACAGTTTATTGAGCCCAAAATCCGGAAGATCAAGCTGATGGGAGATCTACTGACCACTGCTCGCAGGCTTGACTGCTCCCAGGATGGCAGAAACAGCCTTGGGGATTACTTTATGGATCGGTTGCAGAAAGAGTTCAGAAGAGGCATAGAACCAGAGTCGAGTCAGCACTGCAGCCCCTGCCAGCCTCTCCAGCAGTGTACAGGAGGTGCAGAGGGTCTGAAGCGACCCCAGAGAGAATCTTGCCAGCACAGGAATGGCATAGGACCAATATACGCAACCATACACTGCACTACCGCACTACCACACTGCCACAATGCAATGACGGGACAGGAGCAAAAGTGAAGCAGGGCAGGGAGGGCTTTTAATGCTGTGGCTGTTGCAGCTATGGGGCAGCACCTAAGGCAGACCTGTATGGAGTGGGGACATGAGACAAGAGCTCAGGAAACACGGTGCTGTATCGCTCCTGCTTTATACCCTGTCCCCTCATCCTCCAAGTCATTCCTACTCAGAATCTAGCCCATACCATTATTTTAAAAATTAGCAACCTTGCTATCAATCTAGATTGTCAGCATTGGTCGCACCTGTATCTATGCAATTCTTCTGAGAAGCTAAAAATTAAGACTCTCCTCTGTCTTAATGATTAACAGAATTAGTGCAAATTATTTTTAACGGTATACCTAAAGTTTAAAAAAAAAACAACATAATTTTAGTACAAGGAAACTTCTATGTGACAGAATATCTAAAGCTTTAGTTTTATATTATTAAATATTTTATATTACTAAGATTTTTACATTATTAACAAGTATACTAATATAATGAACTTTTAAAAAGTACTTAAAAGTTTTTTTTTGGTCTTATTTCTATCATAGTAGCAATTTAAGTAATCTAATTACTCATCACCCAGCTAATGCTTGTGGTACACTTCTCCAAGATGAAGGCTGCAAACATTATTCAACAATGGGAATAAGACATTGTGGTGTTTTGGTTTTTTTTCCCCTTCAGTTCTTTGCCTAGTTGGCTTTTCTCATCTTCAGAAAGCAGACAAGAGATAAATTGGAGGCTCTTATTGGATATGATCCTCACAGGTTCTAGTGTGTATTTTGTAAGTGTCACTGAAGACACTAGCTTGAGAGCTCTGTTCAGATTTAACCTAGGATGGCTGCTTTAATTACCTTACAGAGCTCTAAATTACAGTATCACTCTATACTAGTGCTATTTCTTGTATACCCTGTCCTGGTCCTCAGTAGAGAAGTAAGACCCTAGGGAAAAATCATAGAACTGTTTTGGTTGGAAAGGACTTCTAAGATCAAGTCCAACTGTCAAAAATGCAGCACTTAACTAGAATTGCATCATAGACAGTGGCCATGCATTAATTTTACATTTTAATTAGAGCCATTAGGGGGGCTGTTAGCACTGCCACACCTACAGCCTTTAGCCAGCTTGGTTACAGTTCAGAGGTGTCCAATTCCTTCCATTCATCTCCTCTTTTTCCTGTATGCTGCATACCAAGGTCTACCAAGGGTACTTGAGAAGAGCAACTGGCTAGATCAGCTACCTGCATGCATCTAAGGGGGTTGTCATGTATGTTATCATTTATGCAATTAGGGTTTGCTTCATTGAAAGATCCTCACACTTATGTAATACAGTAAGCAATATTCCTATTGTGCCTGAAAATAAATTCTTTTCAATGTTAAAACTGGCGTTTTGCATTCATGTTGTATTCATAAATTTGCGACACAGGCCTGCTAGTATTTTTCTCAGAGATATTTTGCACATATATACAAAACTGCACCAATATTTTTCTACTACTAAGAAAGTTGTACAAAATGGAAGAGTAGAATACCGAATGAAAACAAACATCAGAAAACTGCATTAAGGTAAAAACACTTCACAATAAATCATTTTCAGTAAACTGACTTAGGCACAGCTGTGGTCAAGTAGCCATTTCTACGGTGCTGCCTGAGCCCACCTACTTTTTGTTGAGGTTAACACAGGACAATTACAATTCAGGTGCTTTCCCAATCTTTCTGTTAATAGGATTCAAACTTGGGGGGAGGGGAATCACTTTAAAACAACCCCTGTATTCATCTGTAAAAACACAATTGCATACTAGAAGAATGGCTTGAAGCTCTTGTAGAAGTGTGCCGTATTTGCCTATGCTGAGATGGCTGCTCACTAATACAGCTGTAGTTTAAAAGATATTTCCATCTGGGCTAGATTCCATCACCCATCCCCATGCTGAGCATACCTTATTCAACAATTAGTTCCACTGACTGCAGCTCAACATGAATAAGAACAAAGGAATCCATTCCTCTCAGTACTAAAATACAGCTCACCAAGTATGGGCAGAGCAAAGCCACTAACTCAATTCTAAACTAATGCCGTATAAAACCACTCCAAATGCTACCGGTAATGTTTGACTTCCTTCCACAAGTCTTTTCCTTTAAGAGTTGGTGACCCTCTGAAATATAGGTACAGCCTCCTCCAGAGATTCCAGAAATTAAACTCTTTTACCTTAAATGAATTCCAACATAACAATCCCAACATTTAAATTTTTCAAAGTGAGACTTAACCTTTTCCCTGAAACGCTGCCATGTTTGTTTCTCAGAGGCCAAATGTGTCTACACAATCTCAGATTTTAGGTCTTTCACTCACTTTTACAAATTACTTTCTATGACCTTTGCCTGAAGGGACAACCCTGCTAATTCTAGATAAACTCACAAGCAGCTATTTTCCCTGTCTCTATCCTCTGAAAAAAGGAGAAATCAATTGGTTACCATGCAGATCAAGCTGCTCTCATCCACGTGCTGTTTCTGCTGAGAGGGCACACATGGCTTCTAAGTGCAGGAAGCACAGTCTGTCTCTGCCCTTCCAGCTTCCTTTTCAACCACACCCTGGGAAAAAAAAAAAAAGAGAGAGATGAAGGATGAATGTAGAATAGGTGTAAGGGCAGCAACACTTCAAGAAACTTTACAAATTCTCTTTCTCTTCTGAATCCTTGTTTGTACACATACACTCTAGCTGTACTTCCAAAAAAGTGTCCAAACCTCGAGTCTGGGGCAGCTCAGAATAGCTAGTAGCAGCACCAGTATACCTTAAATACAGCATCCAAACTGGAAGCTCCGGAGAGACACAATTAGGAGTTACAGCCACAGAGGCTTCCAAACAGGTGTTAACAATAGTGTCCTGCTAAATGCTTACCATAAGCACCACCTGCAGTTGGAGGGAAAGAGCCCTTGCTGCTGCTTACTCTCAGAGTGAGGCATTCACATGAAGCCTCCAGGCGGAGATCCTCTGCCCTCCTTCATCCTTTCCACTACTCCCACACAAAACTGAGAACTGCACCTTAGGATGCGTTGCTTGCAAGCACTTATTTTCAGGGCTTGACTGTACAAGGCAACACCCTTCTGGACAAACCCATCCTTGGGAATAATCCTGGAAAAAGAATGTTAGCAGCAGCAGGGAAGGAGTCTTCAAGGGCACCTTCACCAGAAGATCACTCTGAGCAGAATTCATCACCTGGTCAGGGCCTTCTCCTGACTTTTTCTCTTAAGTGCATTCATGGGCAATTACTAACAACCTCCTTGTATTGCTTGTCCAAGTCCCATCATTTGCTACCACTGTGCCCAAGGTAACCACTACATGTGCAAGTCAAACTGCCCTTTCCTGGGGTTACATATAAGCTCAATACACACAGTGGCAGAATACACTACAACACTGGCTCAGTATGAGGTAAAATTACCTTTTCTACAAATTGATGATCTGGAGAGAGAGTGTCTTAAGTGGGCCACACAGCCAGAACCAAGCCTTGATAACCCAATTTACATGTTCAATAATTACACACAACTACTTCTCATACTTATTGTTACCGTATGTCTAGCACTACTTTGAATATAAACTATTTTTACTCAACTGTTCCGAAAGATATAAAAAAAAAATAAATCTGTTCACTCCTGGATCAAAGAGCCTCTGTAATAATAGTGAAGTGTTTCTACAAGTTTGCTACCCTGCCTTTCAGAAACAGCTGGGAGATACACTTCTAAATGTGTAAGGGTGGTCAGTAGCTGATCTCCTTGGGGCATATCGCTTTTCAGCGTTGTATACAATGAAAGAAAGAACTTGTTCAGAGTCCAAAACATACAGGTTTTTCTTTAAATTAAAAATTTCATATTTGGGGGGATAATGAGAGATTGTGATTAACAGTCCTTTGTACTTGAAGACAAGTAAGTAGAAAATGGGGACTGCACATTAGGCATTTTTGCAAAAACTAGATCATATAACAAAAGAAGCTACCATCACCGTAGCCCCTCTCAGCTACAGGCAGGCCCAGAGGCACAGGGATTGGACACTAGATCATTGATGGATGTTTTTTACCTTTTCAGATTCTCTGTGTCAGCCCTTTGCCCTACTGAAGACAGAGGTTTGAGAGCTTTGCTTTACCCATTTTAGTTCATGGTACATTAAAAATACCCATAACTATTTTAATCATTAAGTCAAAGAAATCACAGTCGAATTGCTGGAGTGCTTCTGTATCACATAAAGAGCTTTCTCATCTCAAATAATATTCCACAGCAGAGTAAAAATTTGTGAGCCCTTGAGAGAAGCTACCAAAACACATCCCATTTCTCCAAGTCCAAACTGCCACTGCTAGATATCTGAAATAGCAAGTTCTTGTTGCACAAGCAATCCAGCTGCAGTGCAATTACATGTGCAGCAACATTACTTCACCACGTGAAGTTAATCTCTTCAAAGATTTCAGAATAAAGGCAAAGAGGGTTGAGTTGGTAGAGCAACCTGAAATGCAAATTTACACATCGTGCCTCACACGAAGAGCAACTTGCTGAAGTGATAGCTGACCATAACTCAGGCTTCAACTCTCCAGTACATCATTACTAAACCATTATTAAACTGTTGCTTTACTGGAGAAACCAAGTATTTCTCTGATAAACCTGGCTGCAACTTGCTAAGGCACTGGTTGGGTGTCTTGGCCATTCCAGACCTTGCCCTCTCGCACAACTTTGCTCTGAGTCAAAACAAGTTTCAATAACTGCTCTTGAGTCTTGAGCTGGACATTTTCCATTTTCGGTATGTATCTCTGACATGTACCTGGGTCCGCCGTGGGCTGAGACACCCCGATTCCTGAGAAAAGGGCTAACGCACTCCAACGTGGCCCAGACATTTTTTCGCTGGGAAATTTCTTCCCCAGGTGAGAGCAAATAGCGATGGCTCCAGAGCACCGGCTCTCCTGAACGGACCTGCTCCCTCCCCTCACTATCCCGGAGACCTCGTAGAAGTCACATCCCCGATACCCGCCCAGCCCGCAGCCGCCGGTCTCGGCGCAAAAGTGACTGAAGGAACCAGCGGCCCAGGCGGCGGATCTTGGCGGCCCGCGGCCCCCCTCTAGAGGCCGCCATGTCACGACACTACCCGCGCCGAGCGCAGCGCCACCAGGCGTCCGCGCTCAGCATGGCGGCCGCCCCGCCGGCTCCCTCGGCCACGACCTCTCCGTCCGGTCTGTCCCCTCGCACCCGCTGCCCCTGAGGTACGGGCATGGTCCCGGCTCTCCACAGTGTCCCCGGGCCCCACGCGCCCGGGCCCCGGCCACAGTGCGGAGGTGCCGCCCGCACGGTCCGCCCTCACGAACACCCCCGGAGTAGTTACCCTGTGGCCACAGACCGCACAGCAGCGGCCGGCGCGGAGAAACCCGTCCCGAGGCTGGGGTTTCTTCCCTGGAGGATGCAGCGGAGCCCCAGCCCCACCGGCCACCGGCGGAACGTGCAGAAAAATGCGCTGCTGCGGACGAGAGCGCGGAGCACCGCTGTCCCCTCTGGGCATGCGGCCGGCGCCGGCCAGCACCTCCGGGCATCGGGGAGCCTCGCTGTTCCTGACGGGCTAGGCAGGGAGCGCTGCGCAAGGCGAAAAAAAAGGGAAAAAAATAAAAAAGACACCGTACAGCGAGCGCCAACAGCGGCTGCCGTTAGCGCTGCACCCGCACGAGCCCCCGAAACACCGCCCCGACGGCTCCCGCGGGACACCGCGCCCCGCCGACCCCCCCGGGGGCTCCGGCGGCCGTGGCCCCCTCCCCGCCCTGCGCGCCCCGCCCCGTCCCGACCCGACCCGCCGTGGGGGCTCCGGCATAAATACAGCCCCGAGTGGCGCTCTCGGACCGGCGCGGCTTGGGAGGGGGTCGGCGGCTGCTAGTGCTGGTGGCCTCGCCTAGGAGAGAGTGTGAGGCCTCTGCTCCGTACACCCGCCTCGCCACAAGCAGCCGCTGAACATCCCGATCGAAGCCCCCTCTCCTCTGAACCTCTCGCTCTTCCCCTCTGGCCCAGCCACTGTCTCCTCCACCGCCCCCATGGACTTACTGAGCCCCATGGAGATGACGGAGGGCTCCCTCTGCTCCTTCACAGCTGCTGATGACTTTTACGATGACCCATGCTTCAACACGTCAGACATGCACTTCTTCGAGGACCTGGACCCCCGGTTGGTGCACGTGGGGGGACTGCTGAAGCCCGAGGAGCACTCGCACCACCACGGGCACCACCATGGGCACCCGCACGAGGAAGAGCACGTCCGAGCTCCCAGTGGGCACCACCAGGCCGGCCGCTGCCTGCTGTGGGCCTGCAAGGCTTGCAAGAGGAAGACCACCAATGCCGACCGCCGCAAGGCTGCTACCATGAGGGAGCGGCGGCGGCTCAGTAAGGTCAACGAAGCCTTTGAGACCCTCAAGCGCTGCACCTCCACTAACCCCAACCAGCGCCTGCCCAAGGTGGAGATCCTGCGCAACGCCATTCGCTACATCGAGAGCTTGCAGGCACTGCTGCGGGAGCAGGAGGACGCTTACTACCCAGTGCTGGAGCACTACAGTGGGGAATCGGATGCCTCCAGCCCTCGTTCCAACTGCTCTGATGGCATGGTGAGTGCCCCAGGGAGGACACCCTGCCACTGAGGCGCCCCAGACACTGTCACTCTCCTCCTGCTTTATCTATAGCAACTGCTTTCCATAACCCCCCAGGCAGAAGACAAAGTTCTCTCTTGTGTCTTGAGCTCCAGCAGTAAAGGGAGGTGGGGTCCCCACGTGCCAGGATCTCTGTGAAAAAAAAAAAAAAATCTCTACGAGATTTTTTTTTTTTCCCTAGGACGGGAAGTTAGGCAGGTCTCTCTGTGCCCTTGCAGAGCCAGGGGAGTTGTGGGAGCACTTTGGGAAGCTGCCTGGGATGGGTACCTGGGGACGCGGTGAGATCTGAGCCATACTTGTGCTGCCATAGCTCCTGGGGCATCTCTTGTTTCCATCTTCTTTAGCATCATTACCTTTGAATCCTCTAAGGACAGCAGACAGGAAAGTCTTCCTTGGTCATGGTAATTACAAGGGAGCTGATAAGAAAAGGGTTTTGGTTTTTTTGCTATTCATTATGATAACAGGAGGAAGTTCTAACAGGAGTAGTTTTCCTTCACCCTTAAGAAAATGTTTCTCCTTTTTTCCTCGCACTTAATCCCCTCTGTAGACATTTACCAGCAATAGGAAAGAAACCCCAAGGCTTTGTGTCCTGTTTGTTATGGGGAGGGGAGAAGAAGGTTGGGTGCTAGAGAGGGTGTCATCACCATATCTTTTCACATGGACTATAGGCTCAGACTCTGGTCTGAATGCCAAAATTCAGTTCACCACTCTGGGGTGGTCCTGCCAAGAGTAGTGAGTTGAATATCTGCGATTATGAGATAGCTGGCAGATTGGAGAGAAGATTTCCACGAATGACCCCTCCTCAAAGTACAGCCCTTTTCGTTTGTCAGAAAGAGTCATTTCGTTGTGGATAAAGTGTTGGAAACAAATATATTGGTCAGTGTGTGTTCTGACTTTTCTGTACAAAATGGAAATGGGAAGAGAAACTAAAGGAAGTAGCAAGGGGCAAAGGTAGGCTAGAAGCTTTTAAAGAGAAATTCATGTTTGGAAAAAACTTCAAAAATTAAACCAAAAAAAGGCCTGTTACTATCTTGATCTCCTTGCTGCAAGCTGAAGATAGTAGGTCAGTATTTGATCAGAATGCTGGAACCCTCATCATTCGATACAACAACAATGGTAATTTTCCTTTGGAACAGCTGTGCCACAGAAAATATTCGGGGGTGAGTCCCATTCTAGCCAAGTTAAGTTCTGCCTTATTCAGAGAATTAAAACTCAATGACACTTCAGCCATGGAATGATGGCACAGACAGAAATATGAAATTGGATGGTTCCTGGGATTTCAGTAACTGCTGTTCCCAGCCAGTGACTTCACTTAGATTGCTTTCCTTTCCAGATGGAGTACAGCAGGCCGCCTTGCAGCTCTCGCAGAAGAAACAGCTACGACAGCAGCTACTACACAGAATCACCAAATGGTGAGTATGTGCTGTACCAGCTGTATGAAACCTGGAGATGGAGGCTGTTATTAAGCTGGCCCCCACTGGGCTGGAAGAGGAACCTGCCTTTTCAGCCAGTGAGCTGTGGATGCTAGTAGAAGCACTGGATTTCCTCTAGATGTACTTGCAAATTCAGGCACATGCTACAGCTGCAGTTCCTATTTTGCAAACATAACATCTGGATAAAAATATATTCCTCTCTTTAACTAATTTCCAGTGTTTTGCATGAAGACTCTTCTAACTCTGTCCAAACTGGAGAAATTGTTGACTGTTTTCAAATCTTCCCTTCCTTTTCTATGGACTGAAGTGAAGGCCTGGATCTACCCAGCCCCGAAGTAACGTAGTTTGGTTTCATCTGTCTGTGTTTTCTGATAACTGGTGTCCTTAACCACTTCTCATTTCCTCTGAATCTACTCCCAGCAGATGCATGCTGGCAGGCACTCACTGGGGTTTTATGCACAAACTTGCATTAGGTACCCACTGGATAAGCTGAGCACCTTCTTGTCTGTTTTTTAGATCCAAAGCATGGGAAGAGTTCCGTTGTTTCCAGCCTTGATTGTCTCTCAAGCATTGTAGAAAGGATTTCCACAGACAACTCCACATGCCCTATACTGCCTCCAGTGGAAACTGTTGCTGAAGGGAGTCCCTGTTCCCCTCAAGAAGGAGTGAGTCTGAATGATGGAGGAGCCCAAATTCCTTCTCCCAACTGCACTCCCCTTCCCCAGGACAATAGCAGCAGCAACCCTATTTACCAAGTGCTATAAAGGCAGGTCCGGCTGGACTGCACTGAAAACAAATGGCTCTTTTCAGCCATGCTACAAAGCCTGCCTTCTAAGACTGAAAAGACTTCTCAAGACTTGTTCCAGCTTTAAAATATCACTTAAAATTCCTTCAAATGTGTAACTTTTTGAACATATATATTACTTCAAAATACACCTAGTTATTTATTGGTTGTTAAACTAAAGTTATTTAATGTGTCTAGAGATAAAATTGTGTACCATGAAATGGCCAATATTTAATCTGGACTTTGGGGAATAGGAACCTGGCTCTTGAATGCAGAGGAGAATAGAAATCTACAACAGTAGTGGCACAACTGATCCTTCTTATTACTCCTATTCTGGCCAAAATAAGGTTGTGGACCATTTTTTATAGAACTTTTTGTATAATTCTAAATGAGATCTGCTTTGCAAAAAAAAGAAAAAGGGAAAAAAAAAAGAAGGGGAAAAGAAAGAAAAAAAAACAGAAAAGGAGAAAATTAAAAGGGAAAAAAACTAAAAATATTTAATATTGCTTGGTTTGTTGTGTCAAACTTTAACTTTATATATTTATATGATGTGGTTGCCAAGAATGTTTTCAACAGTATTCTAAATAAAGACCCTTATTTATAAAATCTGTGGCGTTATCTTGACTTTCATTAGAGCTTCTAGAATTACTCTTACATTTAGGAGTGGTATTAAGATCACTGCCTTGGCATGAAGAAGATACAGGCTCTGATTCAGCAAGACCATGAAAGAAATCAAGACCATGTTTCAGTTGTGCTGCTTTTGACTACTTTGCATAAATATATCGCTGAAAAGGAGTCTGCTTTCTTCATATTGTATCCTGAGGATTTCTAAACCACATCCTGCACATCAGAGGCCATTATTAGAGATCTGTAGGTAAATAAGCGTTCTCTTTCTCCCTGCAAACTTAAGGTCATGCAATAGTGTCTCATAAAACCAGGTACTACATTCTTGGACAAATGTTCAGATTTTTCATGCAAGTTTTAGTTCAAGTGTTTGTACCACATTTGTATTTTCTCAGCTGTTAGAAAACAATTGTGAAGGATTTTTTATTGTAGAGTTCAAGATACAGATCACAGTTTTTCCTCAAGTTCAGATTGGAATTTAGGCCAAAGATAAGCAGTTTTAATTTGGATTTGAACTTTACACATCACTGGCAGCATTACTCCAGGGATTTACTTCTTGTTTAGAGTCTCTCTAAAAATAACCAGTAGGCTATGTTTCATTCAGTATATATGTGTAACCTTGCAAGCTTGCCAATGAAACTGAAAAATGTTAAGCCTTGAGCAGGTTGTCATTGGTAAGTGACCATCAGGGCATTTATCTACATTCAGACAAGAATAAAGGGCAGCTGTAGCAAACATGTAATAACCCATTTCTTGTCATATCCTTGTGATTTAGGGACTTTGTTTAAACATCACAGTAAAAAAAAACCAATAACCCCATCCTCCCTCCCCCCAAACAAACCAACCCAGGTATCGTCATCAGCTCTAAATACTTCAGTGACAGATCAGTTGTCATATTCTCTCTTAGGTGAGAGAATTTGTGCTGCTCTTACCTCTCAAGCAGGAAAATCAGGGAACAGCTAATTCCAGGGAAATGTTTCACACTCCTTTAGTCATGGGGGTCTTGAAGATCAGTGTTCCATGGAGAGAAGAGCAAACAGCCTGATGGCCAGCAGAACAAAGTGCTTGCTTCTCCTTCATTCTGGGGCAGAGGTGTGCTCCGAGCTTACGGGAAGCCAGAGGGGCAGGGAAAGTAGCAGCCACAGGGATTCCTTTCTCATCCGAGCACTCGTGCCCATGGTGGATGATAAACTGGCATCAAGGCACAGGACCAGTCTGTCGAGCAGGCCAGAGGCGAGTCTGAGGCAGAACTGTCCTCTCAATACCTTCATCAGTTCCTGACTTGGTAAAGGTCTCCCACTGATTTCACTGTGGGCAGAAAACAGTCCAGCCCATAAAGGTTACACTTACTCCTTTCATTTTTTCCATTAAAAATATAAATCAAATGAACTCAAGAATGTGCTCATTCATGTTAACATGAAGCAGGAGGTCAGAAAAAAAGCCCCAGGTTAATCTGAAGCCATTATTGCTAATGTAAAACACTAAAGAGCAACAGCCAGAGCCTCACAAGTCAGTGTCTCACACACCAACAATAAAATGTCCATTGCCTGCAGCAATGGCCCACAGTGCAAGTGATGCTTTTGTAAAACACTGCAGGCCTTGCCATCCCCATACTCTGAGGCTGGTAAAAGAACCAGTTTTACTGTCGTGTAAATGGCAACTAAGAAGCATTCTGCCAGCTCAGGAACTAGAGAGACTACGGATACTGGTAGCACAGAGATCATGCCTGCCTCTCCACAGCACCCCACTTCTGCAGGACATAATGAGGTGTACCTGGTAGTAAAGCTGGCACAGCAGAGTGGCCATGAGGCACTTGTGCTCGACAATGTACATGTAGTTCCATGTGAAGTCATGTATATTGCATTTCACTGATTTATTTTAGCAACCCAAGTTTCCACATACTGATATTAATGTTACAACAGAGAACAAGCATTTAGCACATCCCAAAATAGATGGATGGATGAAGAAGAAAAAAATATTCACAGATTTCCTATACAGAGCTCATCCTTTTCCCATTGATGTCAGTGAGAAAAGTCCACTGGAGCAAGGCCAAAGGGTGTCCACGCTGATAAATGCACGTTTAGGTTACAGCTATATTTATTTTTGAACTTAAATAAGGAAAATGTGTTCCCTGTGCAATTTCTCCCTGTCTATTTCTAAGGTAATATGTTTAAAACAAATGCCCGGTTACTCTACTCCCCTGTGCAGCAAGAGGACACCACATTACTGACAGAAGTATATCCCAGCCTATGTGCAAACATTTCAAAGCTGGAAATACTTGGATTCAGAGCTTTAGTTCCAGCTGGGAACATGAGAAAAGTGAGGAACAGACACAGGACTGATCCAGCATTTACAAACTGCTTTTCTTAAATTTGGCTCCTAAAGGTGTATTTAGGCATTGAGGGCTGGTCCTACAAGACAAACTGCAGTCTAGCTTGGCCTGTAGAAACACTCCATCATGGGCTACAAATACCCATGACATGCAGAGCCTGGGAGAAATGGGGGTGACTGCAGGCAAAGTGCTCCTTTCCCTGAGCTGCCTTGACAGAACAGTGCAGAGCCTGAACAGGGGTTTGGAGCTTTTCACTAAAGATACTTGAACAGTTGGTGTTTCCTATGAAACCCTGCCTCCAAAGGAAAAGTCATACAGCTATACAAAGGGAAGTGGCTGCCTTTGAACATAGAGGTAAGTGTGTACCTTAGAAATATTTGATTTGATATCTTAAGAAAGTCCCACTGGAGCTGCATGACAAAACCAGTGTTATCAGCTCATCTTATTCTAACTATTGCTAGGGAAAAAGTGAAGAGGAATTAATTTATACCTCCCTTATAAGTGCTTTGATTTGAAATTTCATCAGGTCATTTGCAAATAGGAGAATGAAGAAGTTCCTTGTTCTACTTTCACTTTTTTACAATAAAAGAAGTGTGATCAAGCTGCTGGGCTTTAAAAGTATCAATGTTACACACTATTTCCCATGTTGTCATTAAAGCTGCTACAGAAATTTTTCACATACTGGAAATTCAGTTTTAGGTAAAAGAAATGTATAAACTATTTCTGGAATATTTTTTCAGAAGAACTACCTCTAAAAGTGAACCGACAAGCAAACATTTGTACCTCATACCATCCAAATGTTAATGAGAAGAAATTAGCATTTCACTTTTGTTTAAAAAATGCCAATTTGTTCCTTGAAATCAGTGACAAAACTTCCAACTTCAGTGGCAATAGCTTCAAGTTACTGCACACAAATCTGTCTGGGATACTGCTCAGGTAGTGGTGCAAAGCCATGACAAACTCCATGCTGTGCCCTTGGATTGTGCACTGCTCGCTGACCCATTTCTATCCCAATGCCTTCAGATATGCCAATCCCTGAGCACAATCACACTGAGCAAGCTGGCAGGCTTCCCTGCTCACCTGATCTTGAAAACAAAACCCAGAAACTATCCCCATAATGACACCGAAAGTCTACAACGTTTCCATAACATGTGGCTGACAAGAGTCTGTGGGAGCAGGAGGTGGTATGAAGGTCATTATGCATAACATGCACACAGCAATCTTGGCTTCACCAGCAGCAGGTTAAACAGTAACTCGGTACAGTCAGAGTGCAAATCTTTGACAACATGATCTGCATGCAGGGTGTGTGAGTGTGGGATGGAGATAATAGGCCCACATGTCAAATGTCCCAGAGAGCATCTACTGCAGCATACCCAAATATCTCATTAAGCACTACTTACTAATGCTTCTTAGCCTGCTCTCCCTCAGCCTTTCACATCTCTTGTTTTCCAGTAAAACTGTTGAACAGTCATGACTTTCTCTCCTTGATCTATGCAGCACAATTCCTTCTCAAAAGACTTGCTGCACAACTGGGAATGTCATTAAGTGGGGACCAAAGACTGTCCTGTCAATGTCTGAGATTTCAGGGCTAATGAGGGAGGGAATGGTCCCTAGCATAACACAGAAGAGCCTCCAGGTAGTCCTTTCATACCCATACCCCAGCAGGAAATTGGAACATGTCTGGCATGAAGCCACCTGGACCAGTGGAAGAAACCCAGAAATTTCCCAGTGGAGTCAGAAATCTGCCTTTTGCCCAGAGCCACTTCTGAATAAAGTCCTTAACATTGTAAGTTTAATAGTGAAAAGTGACCTGTCCTGTAACCACAGGGTGATAGAAAATCTCAGGGTTTTCCCAGTGATACAACCAGCATGGCACTAAACTCACATTTTCTTTCTAAAACATTAATTACTTTTATCTTCTACAAGCATCTTAGCAACATCAGGTGTGCTGTTTCATGTAAGACTCAAGGAATAACCTCACATTTATCAATAGGGAGGCAAATCCTGTATATGAAGTGAAACTTTCCACTATTCATATAAAGATGTATTAAAAACTGACAGACAGTAACCCACTTGATCAGAAGATTGGATGAGGTTGTGATTGTGGTTAGGCTATTGCTGTTTCTTTGCTTGCAGCTAGATTCACTCAGAGGTCTGTGTCTCAGCATAGTCACCTAATGTGGCATGTGACTGTCAAAAGGAGTCTCCCAGTCTCAAGGGACCAGATCTGGAGATGCTGGATAAAACCTTGGGACTGTTGAAACCCTCTGAAAGTCTCCCCTAATCCACCTCAACTGGCTTTGAGCACATTTTTGGTCCAACAGCCACATCTGCTGGATAAAACACAAATTGCTTTCTGAAAGTGGCTCAGGGAATTCAGTGTTCCCTCATCTAACAGAAAAGTTTTTGGTAGAGAAATAGCAAGAATATTCATGGTCTTCAGTCAGCACCTGGAGCCCCAAAACACTAGGAACAACAGGAAAAATACGTTGGAAACCCCAAGTTTTCCCTACCAAAAGCCTCCTATAGAAAGAGAAAAAAAAAGTAGGAATAATATGGGGTTTTCTTATTGCTACACAAATTTTGGAGTACCATTCTATTTCTCTTTGGTTTAAGTGTAAAAGAAAGACAAAAGGAGAGAGAAATGGAAGGTGTTTGAAAGCACTGTATCACCTGTGATGCTAGTAATGGGCCTGGAAGAGATAGGTTGCTTACCAGAAGGCAGGTGAGGCAGATGCACAGGAACAGGAGATGACATCAAGACCATGATGTGATCTTCTACTGGCCAAATCCCTCAGTAGGATACAATACATCTCAGCATGCATGGTAACCTCCACCTTACATGCAGATGTACAACAGGACAAGTTGAGAAACAGATGCACGTTTGGAAAGACCATTTGAAGCCACTCAAGGAAAAGGTAAGCAAGCATAGAAGTGACAAACCTAAAGATCATCTCCCTTATGGTTTGGCCATACAACAGTCATTTCTTTCACATTGATGCTTTACTTCTGAATCCTACCCAAAATGCACTTGGCTGCTGTGACTGAAAGACAGAACCCAGAAAACTTGTATGTTATCTGTGTCTTGGGACTGGGATTTGAGCTCCGTGAGGACAGAAGGATCCTCATGGTTCTCTGACAACTGCATCTGCAGAGCTCTGTGTCTGACTGACTGTTGAGCCAGGATGAGTTTTGTCAGTGACAAAACATTGCATTTGGAAACAAATGTCCTGTGAAACCAGTTTGCCCCATTCATGACCATTTTCTTACATGTGGTTCTGTGTGGTCAGGTTGTTTGACTGTCCCTGAGGGGGAGACTTTATGACCATGCCATTTGTGAGAAAGAGTTTTTGAGTTGCTTTTTTCCAGAAGAGTCAGTGGGCCTGGCCTGGTAAAGCAATACATTTTTGCTAGGAATGTCTCTACTTGGTCTTATTCCACCTGTGGGCTTCCTGAGGCTGTGCCTGTGACACGAAGGATTGCATCTGACTGCTGCAGGTGGAAACCACACTACTGCAATCCGTGAGCCCTAGGAATGGGGATTTTCAGACCACTGGAGGGCAGCATTTCTATGGAAAAGAGGCCGGGACACGAACTCTTTTAGCGCATACTTCCCACCCCCCCAAACTTTTATATCTAACTCTTCCTCGGTTCAGGTACAGAGTACCATTTCACCAAGACAATTCAAATTAATAAGCTGAATTCCTACCTAGTGTGCATTCATCAATCTTATTGGCAGCTGACACAGTACTGGCACCCTAATCTGTTGGAATTATTTCAGCAAGTCCAAGTTCATGGCTTGCAAAGATGCACTTCTACGTGAAAACCCACAGGCTTCTGTGCCTGTATGGCCAGGTGTCCCGGCGAGTTGTCTAAAGCTAGTTAGGAAAACAACTACCTTGAACCAAAGCATCTATACAACAGCTTGTAGAGAGTCCTGTCCTTCAAACTGGGCACAGAATGCTCCCATTACATACATACCACCATAGAATTACAGCTGTATGCTGGGAGGAACACATGTCACACTGGTCACTTCATTCCTCGTGGAAAGGAAGCAGCACGGAATGTGCTGGGCACACATGTGCTACACTTCCGATGGCTGTCCTCTGCAGAACTAGGCATTTAAAGCAGCTTGCAGTTTAAAGCCAGCAGTACATAATCTAGTCCCCAACATGCCTTTCAAAAGCTTCACAAATGCCAATTACATTAAATGATATGAAAAAAAGGCAACAACGTAATGTGCCTAATTAACAAAGATAGAGATGGAGCCAGCCATTTGTTTTGAAGTACTTCCAAAAGAGATGTTAAATGCAATGGCCAGGGCAACTCTGGAAGAAATAAATTAACATGCTGGGTTAATATTTCAAGTTCTGTGGGAGTAAACAGTGTGTGTGTGGTGAGGGAAAGCAAAGGTAAAAATATCACGGGGTGCTATTTTGTTTGTTTGTTTGCCAAGGACATTTTAACTTTTACTAGAAAAGCTGCAAGACGACATTAAAATGTCAGCATCGTGCCACTGAATTTCCCAAAATTCTCTCTTCCCCACCTGTTGATTCTTAGCTCAAAGTAAACCACCATTTTGAGTGAATAAATTACAGAATAGACACATTCACAAAAAATACATTAGCAGTGTTCTTTTATCTTTACTACCACAGGCAGCATAAAATTCCTCTCACCACAGGACTTCTCAGAGATAGATTTTCTGTTCAGAAAATGTCTTGTACATGTCTTTTATTCCTCATAGGTATGAAATTATGGATCACTGTTCTAAATTTTAGATACCTGTCAATGGGTAAGCTCAGGCCATCACAAACTTCCAGCAAGTACCGTGGCTTGAATCCTTTCCAATATTCATCTGTTGGCAGCTGTTTCCATCTGCTCCTTCTTGAACAGCTCTGCTTGGTCCCTAGGGAAGAGCAGGAAGATTGCCATTCCCTGAACTTGCTTGTTGTGAGCTGCCTGCTCATGTTTTACCTGAATCCGTCATTTCACCCTGTCTGCTCTCTGGCCTTTTTGCACTAAAAATTATGAGATCTGCTGTGCATCAAAGGCAAGGAAAAACATTATTCCTCAGATGTGGATGACCAAATGTTATTCCATCTTTTAAGCATGAATAATTATTATTAAAAAAGGACACAGAAAAGACTGATCAGATCACTCAATCCTCACAGCTGCTTGGTATATAGTGATTCCTGCACTTATGTTTTGTAGCTGAAGCAACATACCTTTGACATGCCTTTGCTTTGTGGTGAGTGAAGGCATGTGCCCTTCAAGCACTGCATGACCACTACCAATACCTGTGGCCTTTTGTTTGGTTGGTTTTGTGGTAAACACCACAATGTAGAAAGATAAAACAAACAAAACCAACCCAAATAATCTATTTCCATGTCCCCTATTTTAGACACCAGTGGTCATGTTTCCAGACTTGCAGCTGAACCTTTAGGAACTTTGGTTGGTTGAGTAAATCTACTCCATAAAGTAGTAAATCTGGTACTAGTACTAGTAAATCTACTCCATAATCTAGTACTAGTACTAATTTTAGTACTAAATCTAGTACTAGTAAATCTACTCCATAAAGCTCCTCTATTAATTTGTCCCATGGCTATTTATTTGCTTGTTAACATGCTATCTAAAGACTATCATTGACTGGCCAGAATTAATTAAAAGGTTGTATTTTTTTCTTAACCAAGGTAATTAGTTTTATATCTTCAGATATGAAAGTTTTAATTCATATTTTGATATATCATCTCTGGCCTGATTTCCAGCTGGACCAAATCCTCTTCAATTCTCTTGGGCTTTCAAACAGGTATGGCTGAAAATGCAAACCTTTCTGCATAAAGATCTTTTTTCCAAAGTACCTCAAAGAACATCCCTAAATGTAAGTGTCATTCTGCAGATCCTACTTAGCCTGGGAGAAACAGCCAGTAAGACAAGAAATGTAACACAATGTGGAAACAGAACTGAAAAAGAATCCATCAGAAACCTAAACAAACTCTGGAATTTTCCTAACCAGAATTACCTAGATTTGTAGATTTATAGGCAAAAACACTTCCTATAGGCTGTATAAGCACAGAGTCAGGAAAACTTACAGTAAATTCATTTGACTTCCCACATCACCTTTTCTGTGGAGCACTGTCCCCTCATGCATACATCTCTCTGCTTGAATTGTGCAGTGGTAATGGGCTACAGAAGTACAACACACTGTGGTACTTCTGCATGAAGACCTTTTCATATACTGAAGAGTTCTTAAGGGCAAATAAGCAAATAAGAAGGTAAAATACTTGTAAATAATTAACACAGAATAAATTTTTTTTCTCCACTCTTTACTAGGCAGGATGCCTATAAGCTAGAGAAAAATTTTAAGAGAACTTGCACAAACATATTTTATTTTTTATTACAACCTGAAAAAATCCATAGAAATAAAGCCTTTATTACAGATGTGAGAACTGGATACTCCTTCTCTCTCATCCCTTCATATGAAAGCCAATAAATATGCCATTGTAGGCTCTCTTATATGATAGGAATCTATCCCTGAAGCACGGAAAGGTCAAATTATGCATGAGAATGGAACATATCTGAAGGAAGATCCACTTCTGACTTCATGTTGGCCAGCTCTGAATATCTTGTGCCACCATGATCTTTTGCTGCTTCCTTATTATTCCCCAATCTCTTCTACTTCTGGAATACCTAGAGGCAAGCAGTACAACTGCAAAACCTGGCAGAACCCACAGATGAATCAGACTGAATCAGTAAACAGCCGGTGCTGTGTCTTAGGACCAAACATGTCACCGTGCTTCTTAAGCTAAACCACATAAATGCAAACCTACTGCAAATCTTGCATGCTAGCAGGAATCCCAGCCCCAGTCTGGAGGGCTGGTACCACCATCTTGCATTGAGATTCCTACAGAAAGCTTTGCAAGGTCCTGGAAACCTTGTGTAGAGCATCTTCCTGCTCCTAGAGTGCACAGAGCATTCATGGTAGTATGTCCCAGAAACTGAAGGCTGAGAACAAGCTAAGAGAAGTGGCATCCTTCTGCTGTTTGCCTTGCTCTAGCTCTCAACACCTCATTTAAGTGGAACAAAAGGCTGCTGTTGATGCTGAGCCACAGGCCCAGACACAAGCCAGGATCAGAAAATCTGCATCCCCAGCAGCTGGCCCAGGATTTGGGACAGAAGGTGGATTTTGTTTTCCATTCACTCACACTTACATTGTATAAATCCTGGCTGTTGACAAAAGAAATGCAGCAGATTTCATCCTTAGTGCTAATTATTTAACTAGCGTCATGGGAACTATTATACTTTGTGTCTCTTCGTATTCAGCATACAAAGAATTACTTCAACAGGATTAAATATCATATTTGATGGGACTGGATGCGTAAATATTTACAAAGCCAGAGAACAGCAAAGACATCTCAGAGTTATTGATTCATGTCAAATATTGAGAAGCTGGGTTAATCAAGGGATTTAAGCAATGCTTTAAACCTTTGAGTCAGCATTGTTGAGATTTATTTGAACTACTCTTACTTTCAGCATCCCAAGTTTTACAAATCATCTATAACAATAAAGATTTACAGGCCATTTTCCCATCTGCTTGTCTGAGAACATTTCAGTCACTATTGCAAACTCAGAGTAGGCTGGAGAAGTAATAACAGTTGTGGAAAGTGAATCATTCAACAAAAACAAAGTTCTGATTTCAATCTGAAGAGAAAAAAAAGAGAAGAAAGAAATGTTCTAATTATTTTGATGTATTAGAGAAATAGCCAACTGACAGGCAAGCATATATAGTATAAAATAGAATGGGTCCTACATTCCTCAGTCAGCCATCTGATGGGTTTTTTTGTGGTTAAATGAAGACGATATACTTGAGGCACTGAGAACTGCATGTCTTGTTCAAGAAAAGACTAGCACCTCCTGTTCTGTATTCTGTATACAGTATATGTGAAATACATATGTCTGTATCTGTGTTTGTGTCTGTTGCTATGTTCATGCACCTGCAAATCAGCTGAGACTTAACAAAGGTAGTGGCAGCATTAGTGGAGTGTTGCTTTCAGAAAAAGCTGGCCAGGTCAGTCTCAGAAAGTCAAGGAACTTTTAAGACTCCCCAGAACAACTCATCAAATAAAATAAATGCAAATCACTAACTGTTTCTGAAACTCTAGTATAGTACATGGTAATAACACAATTGTTTGGCTCTGTGTATGCTCATTTACTCTTTTAGAAAGGTAGATTTAGAGCCTTCAAGATAACTGCACTCAGCTCAGAGTAACACATTTTTAGCAGCTCCGGTAAGCATGTTTTTGTTATGTATTGACATGAATCTTCCAATTGTAGAAGCTGATTTTTTCTTGTCACCAGCTGCTTGTTTTGATAGATTACACCAGTACAAAGAAGATAAGAGACAAGCCCATACCTTGCCTGTAACCACACATGGTAGCAAATGCAGTGTACCCAAAGCAGACCTTACTGTGATTTAGCCCCATGACTTCTTGAGGACCCTAAGATGAGTTGTTCTGGGGAGTCTTAAAAGTTCCTTGACTTTCTGAGACTTATCTGGCCAGATTTTTCTGAAAGCAACACTCCACTAATGCTGCCACTACATTTGTTAAGTCTCAGCTGATTTGCAGGTGCATCACCTTTGTTGCCCTATGCTTCAGCATCTCCAGGGTAATAATAGACTATAAAAGGTAGAGGGGAAAGCCTCATCAAAGACAAATCCTGACAATTCTACTACAGCCTTGACTAAAGTATGTCTAGAAATTCACACTGTTTCAGGCCAATGTATGTGCTCCAAGAGAAGCACAGTGCCTGACCAGTTCAGCCACATGCTGGGTTCAGGCAGGTGCTGGGTGTAGGACAGACAACTCAAAATTTGTTTGCAGTGCTTGCTGTTCTTCTTGCCAGGAAGGAGCAATCTTCTCTTTCCCTAGAGGAAAGTGAGTTTGGAAACCGCCCTAGTCTTTTAGCAAGCAGCAGAACACTCCTTCCACCATCTCGTCTTGATCGTGTGCACCATCCCGGAAATCTTATTTACTTAGTTCCATCTCCCATAATTTTTCAACAAAATCAAATGGATACTGGTGGGAGTTTCTCTTAGTTAATGGAGCGAGTAAAGAACATATCTAACATATCACAGTATTACTTCCATTTTTTTCACTCACAATTAAATGTTAGCCCACTACAAATGGCTGAAGAACAAAATGCAACCTGGCAGGCAGAGCAAAGCATTTCTCAGCTTACAGCAAAACCATGCACCAGTTAAAGAACGTGCATGAAAATGGACTACATATTCAAACCAAACTTAGGTAATTAAGAAAAAAAAAATCTAACCTGATAGAAGTATAGGAACTAGCATTCAGTTATAACTCCTGTACTCTGGCTAATTGTTAAAAGCACCATGACTTCTTTGAATCAGACTTCGGGCTATACAGCTCTTCAGACGTGCAGCACCTCTGTGACTCTCTCAGTCAACATCAGGTACCAATAATTTTTATCTCTGTTCTCATTCTTTCCATGGAAGGCTTTGTCCAACTATTGACAGTTCAAAGGGGTAAATCTAATCTTTCAGGAAAATAATATCATCCATGCAGCTGCAGCTTGCTTTGTTTTTAAATTATTTTCAAGGACAAAGTGAGTATGCATGCTGAAGTGCATCACATCTTTCAATTTGAAGTCCTCAAACCAAGTGATTTATAAAGATCAATGTTAACAGATAGAGCAATTCACAGCATGATGTAATCTAAAACTGATATAGAACTGCATCGAAATACTGTTGAGTTGTCATGAATTTAATACAAGAGAGCACAATCTGAATCATAGCATTCAAGCCCTGAGTGCCTTTTGGTTTGAGAATATAACTTTTAGAAGCACATCTCCCTCTCAACTTCCTCTAGCTTTAAAAGATGCTGAATGTGCTCTCCAGTTGTATTCATAACTGCACACAAAGTCACAGGTTCTATGAACATCTCTTTTCCCTTTTTATATGGCTGCATTTTATAGAATTGGTCAACAAGTTTTTCAGAATAGCCCTTTTCTTTTAATACAAACAGGCCAATGAACTCAGATGTAAACTTAAATTTCATGAGTGAGAGCTTTGTTGGTTGTTGCCATTGCTGGTATCCTCACCAGAAACCTCAGTGAATGAAAAGGCTGAAGAGAGATTCTTCATTCTTGCAGAATGAGATGTTATACCAGTAAAGAGCCAAAACATAGAGCAAAGCTTCCCTATGTGCTTTCTGTGCCTATACAACACAGTGATTTTGATCTGTCAATCTGGCATCTTCCCTAAGTGGTATAAGACTTCATAAAAAAAAAAAAAATAGAAAATCCAATTTCACTCCAAAGTTATGAGTGACCAAGTTCAGGAATATTAGGGAAAATATGCTCAGTCATCTCCCACATTGAAAAGAAAGCTCCGTTGGAATTAGATTAGAAATCACTGGAGTTCTCAGCTAAGGCAGTAAGTGGAGAGCAGGAGGATTAACTAGCGAATAGCACATGAACCCACAAGATGGTTGGTTTTTTGGGGTTTTTTTTTGGTTTATTTTTTATTTAGTTGGTTGTTTGTTTGGTTGGTTCTTTGTTTTTTTGTAGATAGAATTTAGAATTCTGTCTGAAAGACAACCTACCTTTTATAGTCTATTATTACCCTGGAGATGCTGAAGCATAGGGCAACAAAGGAGATGCCAGGACACCAGATACGGAGGTGAAAGAAGGACTGACTTTGCTTGTGTCATCAGAACAGAGGAGACAGTGGGGCGACGTAACACAAGTGATAAACTTAGTAAGAGGACTCACTCTCTTTTGCTGCCACACAGCAGATCTATGTGTCTAAAGTCATTCTTCCACTGTCACCATTAAAAATGCTGATTAAGAAGAGAAGACCTAATGACTTTAACAGGACTGCTCAAAGCACATATATATACTCCTGAGTATCAGTTGAGCAACTCTGGCCTCTCAGAAGACTCCCACTAGGGAGGCCTTCAGAAGGATCTTTCTAAACTCTACAGCTTATTTTCCCCACTTGTGCCCAGCTTGGTCAGTCCCAGCTCAAGGCAGATGATCGTCAACATCTCCCATCAACTGTGAGAATCAGCTCAGGAAACAAAACACAATTCTGAAGTTAATGTTTTTAAATGCATTTTAAGAGCTTCAGAAAGCATTGTGTCCTGCTGCTGCTTTTTGAAACAGACTGTGAACTCTCTGAACAATCTACAAACTCCATTCCCTCTACAGAAGTCTCCCCACAGTATTAAATTTGGTTTAGTTCTAGATAATTCCTGGACTTAAACATCTGCTTTCACATTAAGTCTTCCCCATCTAACTTTTCTTTCCAGTGCAGAGAAGACACCCATCTAGGAAGTTCAGAGAGAACCGATCTCAGTTTGTTGACAAGGGACCTCAATTTCCACTCATTCATTCAATTCATTCATTCATTTCTTCATTCCATTCATTCATAACTCCTCTGAACCCTTTGGCATTATATGAGTGACCAAATGCATGATCCTGCTTCTGCAAAAGACTCTGTTGTCTCCAGGGCTAGTCTCAAGGCACAGAGGAAACATACAATGATTCTGACATCAAAAAGACTCAATCTGGGTATGTCTGGCTGTGGCAAATTCATTCATACGTTTATCACGTGCACACAGGGATTACAGAATCTCTTATAGCCTGGGCATTCTTTGCAGAGTGAGGGGGAGATCCTTCAGCATCCCAGCACCTGATGATGGAGGCTTCTGGTCTGAGATACCAAGTCTGTGCAAGCAATTGTTCTGCAGCCAGAAAGAATCTTTAAACATGTCAAATATAAACCAGAATAAAAATTCATCGTAATATTGTTATTTTTCAGTGGGACTAGAGGAGGTAGAAGTGTCACAATACAGTTTGGGGTTAACCAAACTTCCATGGAAATTTTTTGCTCACAGATAAGATGTTTAGAAATTTTTTGGTTTGGTTTGTCTATCATATTCCCAACCTTTCCAATGATGGGAAATTATTTTTTAGAATTAAGCTAGAGTTTTATATCACTATATGGCAGGCTTAAAGTAAAGCTTTAAAATAAACAGCACCAGCTGAACTGACCTCAAACATTCATTTTGTGAAAATCAGCCACTACCTATCTGCGGGTATCAACCACCACTAATTAAACAAATGCAAATCATGCCATAACTGATAGTGCAAGCCACAGACTGTGTCTCAATATGGAGTTATTTTGTGCCACAATCCTTGTTTAATAAATATTATTTTCTAATACTTTCCCTCTCAAACTTGAATTGAATCTTCAAACATGGTTATCTTTCATTTTTCACACAAAATAATGTATAAGCTTCATGTTCCAACTCAGATTTCTAAGAGAGCTTCCCATTTGAGTAGCTATCTTGCTCCAGATCTCACAGCTTCTGCCTGCCCATCAATCTCTGATTTGGGGCACTTTCATGTCTTTTGAAATATCCAGCCCTTCCATGTCTACCAAGGCTCCTTTATCAGTTACGGTCTTAGTATCTTCAAAGAAACCTCACAGGTCGCTTAAGCATGGCCTTTCCACCTGAGTCCATGAAAAATATCTTTAAACAAGCTTTCTGGTTTTCAGCGTGTACTCTCAGATGACTTTAAGGTCCTGCACCACCTTCCTGCAGATGACCAGATAAGGGAAACTGAAGAAACAGAAGCTCCAAGATTTCCCTTTCATCCCTGCCTTAGATCTCAGCATTGAAACTCCTGAAGAGGAATCACTGATGTGGGTGAGGTAACATCGAAGGTAGGAGCTAACAACCTGGGAAAGAGCCTCTACAGCTGTGGATGTGACCAGAAGGACCAGTGGCCTAGGGTTCACAAATTCTTAAATGTCTATCCTGGGTCACATGCCTTCCTCTCAGAACCCACCCTATGGTATATTCCCATTGATCCCCAGATTGATTATTATTGAAAGTACTGAGTTACTATGATGACAAAATAATTGGCACTTGTATTATTTCTGTCACTGAGTCATCATCCTCTTTTCCTTTCTTAATGCCAGGCCTGAGCTCACAGACTTGCCTTCTTCTGCCTTGTGCCCTCTGTCTGGCAGTTCTCAAGGATTTCAGACAGCATTTCTGCAGTTGTGGTTCTCTCTGTCATCATCCTTTCCACCTCATTCAGTCACAGTGCTCCAGTGGCTGCCTGGCACCTCTTGCTGCTGATGGTCTTGTGAGTTTATGCTGGCTGAGGTGCAGGTTACCTTGGTTTAGCCTCACTTTCCTTTTAATTTTTCATTGCTGACAGCAGTAACACACTCCCCATTTCCACTGTCTGCCCTCCCTTTCCCCATGAGTCACACACAAACAGTACCCAGTTTCTGGGTCTTCCTTCTACCTCACCAATTTCAGGACCAATCTGTTATCTTTTTCACAGGCACATCGACTGTCCAGGCCTCTCTGGTATATCCTACCACAACTACTGCAAAGTTCCCTTCCCTGAATCCCAAACATGCAATGCTCCTTTGAGACCAAAGAAGCTGTGGATGATCAAGCATCTCTTCTCACAAACTGAACCACACCACTTGCTCCTTAGTAGTCCTCCACTTGTTTTTCACCTGCCTTTCCAGCACATCTGAAGCCCTGGCCTCCTTTAATGCTCAACTTAACTGCATTCCTCCAGTCTACTTTCTTCTGCTGAGCACCATGTTGTCTCTACCACTTCTGTCCTCCAGCAACATTCCTCAACTGTACGCTCTTCAATCCTATGTTTTTCCACCTTATTCACTCATCATGACATGACCTCTCATGATTCATCTACAAGGGCTCAGCCTTCCAGGTTCTCTTAAGTGCACTCCTGAGATGCTGGCAGCAAACAAGACAAAACACAGAAATGTCCACATACCTCTGTTACTTCCCTTCTACACAACCATCTCCCTGCTGTTCGTCACACTCCTCGTGGTGCAGGAACTGGTCTTTTTGTAGATGTAAGATCTCCCCTGAGAATTAATGACAATAGAATAAACTACAGGAACGCATATAGCAACCCTGGTGTTCAGGAAGAAAGAAGTGAACAGCAGGGAGAATATATAGCAAGATGGAGAACCAGAGCAGCTGTGTGGGCGCATATCAAGGTGTGATGTAGTAGAAGATTCAAACCCGGAGCATCACTGCTGGGAGAAATTTATGCCCGAGAAGGTCCTGACCTTTGCTTTTCAGTGAGCTCAGCCCACTAAGGACGGGAACAGCCGTGGCTAGCTTCCACAGCACCAGAGAGGGTCGCTCATAGCCTGATGCGGGGCTGCACCACAAAACCCAGCGCGTCCCGAAAGGGAACTCCAAGGCGACCGTCGCGCCACCAAAAGAAAGAAAGGCAGGTTACGCGGGAAGGGACCGAGGTCGGAGGGCGCTCCTTCTCCAGCCGGGGGCAGCGGAACAGGGAGCTCAGTCCCGCCACCGGTGAGGACGTACGCGACGTGGCGGACTGCGGGGGTCGGGGCGGCGGCGGCAGCCACGGACGGCGCCCTCGGGGCGCGCCCGGCGCTAGGACCCGGCGAGCGGCGGCAGGGCGGGGGCAGCGCGCCTGCGCGGCGCTGTCCGGCGAGCGGGCGGGCTGCACCGGGCTGCACCGAGCCGCCCGGTAGCGGCGGCGGCAGCGGGAGGAGCAGCGGTAGCGTTCGGGCCGGGCGCAGGGCGGAGGCGGCGCTCGGCGCTGTCCGTTCAGCACCTGCGGGCGCCCCCGCCCCGCTCGTCTCGCTCGGCCCCGCCCGGAGGGGCGCGGGCACAGCCCCGCCGAGCCCCGCGGGGGCTGCAGCCGCCACCGCCTGCCCGCCTCCCTGAGCCCCGCGCCCGCAGCACCTGTGGGCAGCACCGGTGCCGTGATTTTTCTCCGTTTATTTTTTTTCTCTCTCCTTTATTTTTTTCCTTTTTTTATTTTGTGCTTTTGGCCACGTCCACCCAGGGAAAGGCCCTCCCCCTCCGGCACATCCCCGCGCCCCGGCACCGCAGCGCCCGCGTTCCCGGAGCATGGCCCCCCCTGCCCCTCCGCCGCGGCTGCAGTTACCACGGCCCCCCAGTGCCTGACTTCAGACGACGGCGGTGCAGCGCCGGGAGCCAGAGGCACCGGCTTTCTCTAGGAGCGGCCCCCGAGGAGCCGAACCGGCCGGAGCCCCTTCGCCCCCCCGGGCCTGGATCGGGGCTCGGTTTAGGCACCGACTGCCGCCGAGCAGCCGTCCCCTCACGGGCTTGCCGCCTGCCGTGCTTGCTTGGATGAGTCTGCGACATGCCTAATAAGAGACGAGATGGGCCAGGGCGACGAGAGCGACCGCATTGTGATCAACGTGGGAGGGACTAGGCACCAGACTTACCGCAGCACCCTGCGCACCCTGCCCGGCACTCGGCTAGCCTGGATCGCCGAGCCCGATGCCCACAGCCACTTCGACTATGACCCCCGCACGGACGAGTTTTTCTTTGACCGGCACCCGGGCGTCTTCGCCCATATCCTGAATTACTACCGCACTGGCAAGCTGCACTGCCCCGCGGACGTGTGCGGGCCCCTGTATGAGGAGGAGCTGGCCTTCTGGGGCATCGATGAGACCGATGTGGAGCCCTGCTGTTGGATGACCTATCGGCAGCACCGTGACGCCGAAGAGGCGCTGGACAGCTTTGGTGGGGCGCCCCTGGATAGCAGTGCCGAGGACGGAGACATAGATGGCACCGGAGACTCTGGTGATGGTGAAGAGGAGCTGGAAATGACAAAACGCCTAGCACTTAGTGATTCCCCAGATGGCAGGTCTGGGGGCTTCTGGAAACGGTGGCAGCCCCGCATCTGGGCACTCTTTGAGGATCCCTACTCCTCCAGATATGCAAGGGTAAGCTATCCAACCAGCACCCTCATCAAAACACTCGAACCTCCCTTCAGTCCCACTTCCTCCCAACATCATCAGTGTTATCTCCACTGTCAGAGCAGAGCAGCCATCCATGTGTAGCTATATAAAAAATCATACACAGGTTATAGGGATGTATCACTCTCCTGCAGGCCCATGCACTGGAGCACCAGTGGACACCAAGGCACCAGCATATGTACTCATATGTGGGCTTCCCAAGACCCTTGTTTTCTAGCAGTCTCCTAAAGGAGCACAGCTTGGGGCAGAGTCCCATTCACAAGCCAGGGAGATCTTCAGGTAATGTCCCTCCAATGCATAGATTTTTTTGCAGTCAGTAATTTCTCAGTAAAGAGAGACACCTTGTCCAACCCTCTTATGAGCTAACAGCTCTCCCTTCTTTATGAGATGGAGAAAGGATCATGGGAACAAGCAGTCCCTGAGAGACCAGGGCTTCTCAGTCTGGACTGGAAAGGGAGCCTCTTGCTTTCTCTGTTCTCCTACATACCATGTTAAATATTTATGATCATGCTTCTCTGAGAATGGGTAATTCAGTTCCTCACTTACCTCTCCACTCTGTCTTTTCCCTTGTGGGAAATGCAAAATATTAATCAGAGTAGAGGGTTCATTCATGTAAGAAGGGACACTCTGTGTGACAGGTTTCTTGCCTGGCGACTGAAGGACAACTCCTCCCCTCCCAGTGCCTGCAGTTGTTTTGGAAAGGGAATGCACACTGGTGCAGTTTACAGTGTGGCTGTGGCTAAACATGGTCTTGAACTGTCACCCGACTCCTCTAAGTAGGTACCTTTCATGCTATTACATAGGAGGATAATTACATTAATTAGGGCCCGATTTTTCTCCTGAAGTCAATGTAAACATTTACTTCAGGAGCAGCATCAGGATTAACCCCCAAGATTCCCCCATACCGATAAGCAGGAAAACAGGTGGAGGATAATGCCTTCACAAAGAAACTGGTTTGGATGGGTTTTACTCCTCTCTCCAGTGTACCTTTGTTATAACATAATTGCTGCCAGCCCTCGGTAGGGATGAGTGGTGCTTTGGTGTAGGAGGATGATCAGTGTTCTTGAGAAGTGAGATCAGATCAGGGCGCAAATTGGAGGGATGGAGGAAAGAAGTGGAAATGCAAGGAGCAGGGACTGGGGAACTGGTTGTGTATGAATGGGTGGTGGAACGGCAGCTGCTGGAGACTTTCCGTCTGAGCAGAGATCCCCAGCAGGGAGCCGCCAGGTCTGCAGGCTGAATGAATGGGGAAAGCTGGAGCAGAGCCTGGAATTCTATCTTGGTGCTTTTCTAAAGATTCTTCTTTGCATACCCTTTGGAGATTTCCTCCCTGAACAAAGAAGTTAATATTTTAAATGAATTCCTTTAAACAGCATGAAGGATAAAGGAATAATAAAATATTTAGCACAAGATGAAAGCATGATGCTGTTGAACTGCAGCTTTCAAATCCCTGATTTCTGCCAAGGGAACATGGAAGCATAGAGGGAAGGCTGGATAGTATCCTTCAAAAGGCTTAGCTAGCTCCCTTTAATCAAGCCCAATGTTAGCAGGCACTGAGTGGAATAGCAGATCTTTCTGGTGCCCAAGAATCTGTTGGTAAAACACATTTTAAGTCAAAGAAGTGTGCTAGTCCAAGACTTTGTGGAATGGTCCAAAGGTCAAATGGATAATGCTGTCCTAATGAAAGGGATAAAACAGAGACTAAAACACTCTTTTGCTTGGAAGCATTATGATATTTTAGGTCAAAGGGCAAAATCTGTAAGTAATGTTAAGAGTCTTTGTGATGTACAAGCTGTAATTCTAGGAGGATATAAATTCAATTTTGTAGTTCTCTACCAGTATTTTATTTGGAAATACACATTTTACAAAATGGTTTGGGTTTGTTGGTTATTTTTATGCAGTAGCTGTTATATTATATGTGCATACCTGATAGCTCTGATTTACCTCTAACTTGTTACTCCCTTAAAGGACTGTTAGAACTAGAGAAATATGAATTCTGGGCAAAGTTGAAGTGCATGCTGAATATTTCATGAGTTAAATACAATTTTTAAACTTGCATCTATGGAGATGTAGGCCGAATGCATTAATATTTTGCATGAAGGAAGATGGCTTTCATCATCAACACATGCACATGCTGTCCATTAAGAAGACATTATAAGATACTTAACATTTTATAATAAAAGCCATATGTTGTGGTTATAGATGTAAAAAGAGATGGGAGTTTGATTTATGCTCTTGTAACCTAACACAGACATTGCAAAAAGACCTTAAATTCACAATAGCTAATTTACAGTGAAATAATGGATAGCATCATTAACAAGTGATGGTATATTAAAGCAATTGTTAGTGAAGTACAGGCAACAAATTTACTGTTACCTCACTTTCAATTGTGTACACTGATTTCAGATACCAACTGCAATTCAGTCATGCAAAAAATTAAATTCACATTGCCATTCTGTCAAAAAATACCTCACAAAAATTTGTCATCCTCATTGGATCTGAGACTTGTACCAATGGTGGTTGTTAAATACATGTCTGGTGTTTATATATGGCACCAAAATAACATCTTAATATAAGCATCATTTTACATAACCATTAGACGGGTGCACTTGGAAAAGGGAAAAGAAAACAGTATATGAATATTAAGCTTAAATGAAAGCCTGCATATGTGAATAAATCAGGATTTCTCTGGGCTCTATCTGTACACTAATTCAGTGAATGTTTATGAACTGTCTACAAAGAGCTCAGCATCTACTCAAATTTAGCCATTCCTGGAGCGTTTTGATGGACACTGGTTGCAAATACATTTGACTGTTTTGCTTCACCAGCACCTAATGCATACTAAATTACATTGGTTCTCACTGTAGATGTCTGGGGAGACTGAAAGAGAACTTGTGTATGTCAGGCAAATCAGCTAACTCTGCAAGTTTTGTCTGCTTCTAAACTTATTTTGATAAAGCATAAGCTCCCACTCACTAATTGTTTGTCTTTAGGTGCAACAGAGGCAACGTTTTTTTTGTTGAAAGAATAGTGGCTGAGTTTAATTAAATTCTAGTTTTCTAAATAGTAATCTCTTAAATAAGGTAGTTGTTTCTAAAATAATGAAATACCTTTAAAAATTTCATTGCCTTCTTGTAGTAAGAAAAGGTAGCTTGGTTCAAATAACGGATATGGGTAACAGAGGCAAAGTCTGGTACCTGGAGGTCTGAAGAGAGTAAATGATGGAGAAGGTCAGATTTGCAGAGATACTGGGTGCATATGCAGACAGACAGGCATCCCAGTGGATTTTCAAAAGCATCTGATCAGGCAGCTAAAGATCACTGCACGTCAATGGATACTGTGCACCTCAACTGGTAAAACATTTCTTTTAAGCTTATAAGAACTGTCTTTCTTGTAGGGTCAGGCAACTTTGTAAATTATTTTTCATAAGTAGAGGCAAAGGTAGAAACACATTCAAAGTCACACAGAAAACTACACAGACAGACTAAGGAAGCACATCAGAGTTCTGTTGTTATAGGTGTCCTGCCTTCTGCACTCATATTATGGGCCCCTCACTATACAAATGTCTGAAAAATATTTTATTAGCAGCCTCTCTCCTTTATATTTATGTCTGATCATGCTGTTCTTAAACTAGCAAAGCTCCCACTGACTTCCTGGGGAGTTTGGCCTGCATATATCCAAGATGTTTGCCCCTTCCTTCCCGTCCTTCCCAGCAGGATAAGGTTGTGTTTAATTCACAGCTGGTAGGTCAGTCAGTGCTTGAGAACCAGGAGCTTTCAGCTGAGATTCTGCACTAGTACTCACATTCAAATCGGACAGTTAAGATTCATTAATGAACCCTCAGGAAGGCTTTTGTAGTCCTTCCAAAAAAACAGTTTTACTGTTTTAAAATAAAAGCTGGTTGGGGTGCTATGGAAAGTCCTCAACAGCTTGACTTGCCATCCTGGCATATGCTATACAGCTCTGCTCTGGAAGAGGAAAGGCTTATGGCAGAAGTCTGACTCACCTGTCCCTCGTGTTCTACCTTCATGTCCTGCAGAAGGATCTGCTTTCCTCAGTGGGTGATTTTTGAAGGGCGAGTTTCTGACACTGAGAAGGAGATAGGAAAAAGAAGAGTGGAGATGAGGAAAAGGTATTCCCCAGGGATTTCTTCCAGCATTCTTTGGTACATTCCAGAGCATTTCAACCTTGCTGTGTTCATTTAAACTGATTCTTTTCTATATGAGCTACATTCTTATGGGATCTTAGTTCCTGAATAACCATACTGTCTTGAGGCTTAGAGACTGGGGGAATTCTGCTCATCCTTTACCCTGGCCCAGTATGGCTAAAATCAGGAATTGGGGGAAGCATCAGGGATTTGGAATAGATACTCACCCCCCTTCACAAGGGGAGCTCATTCTGCAGCCATCTGATGCAGGACACACTGGAGTGTTCCATGGTGAGTGCTGAGGGAGAGAAAGGAGGAGAGCTGCCCCACATGCTTGCCCCTAACCACCACCAACCTCTCCCCAAAGGGAGATCTCAGCAAAGGGGGCCTGATGGAGCTGCTCTCCCATCTTGGGCCTTTCTGCAAGGTCTCCCCTGCAGAGGCATAGCTAATCCTGCACTGAAGCTGGCTGCAGTAATTCTCACCACATACTTTGACAATTAACGACACAGCCTAATTTTAACTGCACGCTGCATTACAGCTCTGGAAAAATTAGAATCTTTCCACATTAAATGAAGTTTCCCCTGCACTTGTAGCATAATGGAATTACAGACAGACATGTATTAACTACCATTCTGTCATTCATTATTAATATAGTTCCTAAAATCCCATTTTATTCCTATTTTCTCTCACTGAGGCACATGCTACTGCAAATCCTTATATAACCCATTAGTAAGCATGGTGTAGTCTTCTCTGCATCCTGTCCAAAGAAGCCTTTGCAATGCCAGCTAGAAAGTGTTCATCTCTCACATCCCATCCCATGTTCAGTCCCTATTGCATTAGCCAAGGTGGGAGCAGGCACACTCAGAAATAACTCCTGGGAATTGCCCTTTGACTTCAGAAGTAATGAATTCTAAAACCACCACCAAAAAAAGAGAAAAAAGGTCATAGCAGCCATGCAGAATCATGGCATCATTGATTTAAGTTGTTCAGAAACACATAGGAAGATATGATGTCTGCTCAGAACATCTTACAATCTCTTTGAAGTCACAACCTCATGGGGAGATGACAGGGATGATTTTACCCACCTGACAAATCTCTGGCTGGCTAGTACAGACTTGGCAGTTTTAATTTAAGGAAGGTTTTTTAATCCTTTTGCCTATTTCCAATTTTATTTCTATTATTCTAAAACCTTAAAAAAGAACAGCATATGTTGCCATTTAAATTTTTGTTTTAATCTTACTTAATTTTTATGTTTCTAGGTTACAAAATTTACTTGATTTATCCAAGGCTGTGATTGTATGGATCATACCATCATATGCACACACACACACACACACACACACACACACACATATAGCTATAGCTATAGATATATGCCTTCCTATCACTGCCGCCTCCTACGATGCTGAGTGGGATTTCCATATGAGGAAGGACTTAAAAATTAAACCATCCCAAAATACTTCTGAAAATGTAACCGTGGTGTCACCAAAATTGATGTGACTTTAGTGACTGGTTTCAGTATGATCTTTAGTCCTTTCTCTCTTTAATCCATCCCTGTGTGCCTTCAGTTATTTTCTTTGCTCTTCTCCTAACATTTTCCATTTTGACTAGGAGAAAAAGGCAACAAAATACTGGTATCATCTGTTGGTATATCATGAGACAAAGGATAAAAGGATCTGTGGATCAATTATAATATTTCTATTTTAGAACTGCTCACAAAAATGTGATATATTAGACTATACCTAGGGAAACTATTTTTTCCTCATGTTTTTCCTTCTCCTGTGCAGTCTAGTGTTCTATGGTATTTATCTCTTTATTTGTAAAAATACATGACTGATCTGTGTGTGTTTCTGATAGTACTTTAGTAAAGTATATACATATTGCCTTGCTTTTAAAAGAAGGAGAGATGTGAGCATATCAGCAACAGAGGGTCCAGCCTTACTGCCATTGAAATTCAGTGTCAAAATTACCACCAACTTCAAGGATACAAATGAATTTTCCTGCAGTGTGGCTCAGGCTAACATTAATTGCAGTGTACTGCTTTTTTAAATGGATGCATTGCATATTTCCATTCCAAAGCACTGAAGTGCAATAGATCTTGGCAGTGTATTGGGAACATACATATTCAGGTATATATTTTCATAATCATTTAAAGCTATGAGCATCTTCAGCACATTGCATCAAAACATAGAGCTCTAATACTGGCAAAGCTCTTAACGATCTCACTGGCATTTTTTCTGCAATAACTATAGAATACATCCCCATCCAAAACACATGACTTCAATTAATGGTCAACCAAATCATATCCAAGCTCGGTATTTCAGAATAAAAAGGGCAAGCAAAGGTATTCAGATTGAAGAATTGAGCCTTAATTGAGAATCAAGGGTCTAATGCATTCTTATGCAAATACAGATGGCAAAACTGAGATTCCATTTTGTATACGCTTGATTTAATGACATTTCAGTGTATTCATGGGGGTAAGAACAGCCATTTTGAGATCTTTGCAATTGTATTACAATTAGCTTCTCAGTTACTATATGCTGGATTTGATCTGAGGAGAGAACAGCATTAGAAGGCTGACTTGGCTTTCTCTGCTGAGTATTGCATTACATAAATATGTGATTCACTCCAAATGGCACACAGGAGTGTTAGGATCTGATGAAACCAAAGAAATCTATGAAGAACCACCCCCTCCCCCTGGAATATAAACCAAATGCTGTCATTTCTCAAAAAAAATTTACATCTCTCTCCTGTGCTCACTAAGGACTCAGATTTTGCTGTCTTCACTCCTACTCCTGTAGTGATAGCTTACTCCAGGAATATCCCCGCATCCTTCAGGCTGAGAACAAGGTACCACCCAGCATGGGTAAAGGTGAAAGGACCAGGCCCTAATTGATTCTCATTTCTGATTTATAAGATATAGTGGGGGCTCTAATAAATCATGCTATAAAAATTATGAATAAATCTCAGTCCAAGGCTTTTTGCAGTGATTGCTTATGATGTAAGACCCTTTAATGACAGCAAGTTAAAATTGCACTGTAATGGCCCTCTGTAAATGCAATAAATCTTGGGTTTCAGTGAGTGTGGACAGGCAGCAATGTGTGTGCTGCACATGAGCTACCACCACAGGCTCACGCTGCTGGCACACACTTATGTAACTCTGTTGATCCTTCAGGAGCAGCAGTAGATCTTTGCACTGCTAGACTACTTGCAGAAAATATTTGCTCAAGACCATTGTGGTGGTGTGACTGCATGAAATGGCTTAAAATATCCTAATGACTTTTTATGTGAAAAACTGGTAAAGAATGCCCCCATTAAGAACGAATAAAATAGATTATTTGGTTTTAAATAACAAAGGCAAAACCCATTCCTGTGAGGTCACATAATTTCCCAGAGACAAATACAAGTTAAGCCAAGCATTTTAGTCTGCACCAGCAAATCAAATCCATCTTCTTTCCTGAATTTCCTGGACCATCATCTCAACATTCACAAAAAAATTTAAAAGGTGCACAGAAACACACCAACAAGATAACAGCTCTTTGTTTCAATGGCAGAAGAATCCTTGTTCTTATTCACCTTTGTTCTCAAAAAAAACCCCACATTTAAAACATTATCTGCATTTCCCTATTCAACTACAGAAAGATATGGTCGCTTCAGGTTGCTTGACATGCATCATCAATTCAGCTGCAAATTTCACATTAAAAATTCATTCCAATAACCTTTTTATATTTTTCAGTTTGGATTCTTAACAGTCATGATTACACTAGATCAATTGACAGGTATAGATGGTAGAGGCCAATTTTGTGATTTATCCAGTTATTAATGAAATGAAAACCTTTAATCAGGATTCTTCTAATTTTTTAATAGATTTCCCAAAAATGAATAGAGAGAAACTCCTAATGATGCTGAGCACCTACAACCTTCAGTGGAAAGGAGGTCATGTCTTACAGCACAAAAGAACATGGGCAAGGGCAAAAGATACCATCAGCAAAATCCTATCTCACCTTGCAGGGCCACTGTCACCACTACCACTGATTTTAGTGGAATCCAGCCAGAGACCCATGCAGACCTATTTCAGGCAAAAGTTTTCAGGGTGAGGACAAGTGTGCAATTGCCACAGCACTCAATGCCAAAGCATTTGCCTTCACAGCAGCCTCTGATCTCTACTCTAAAAACAAGACAAGATGATGTCAGCCACATTGCGCTATTCCCGTTTCTTTTTTTAGCATGGATCTCCCCATTGCTTCTAGTGTGGAGTTCTGCAAGAAATCTAGTGACAGTACATCTTAGCACTTCTTGGGAATGTGTCCCGCATAATGCAGAACTCATTTTAACTCAGGCTTTTTCAGTAAAGCACTTCTAAGGAGAAACCAAGAACTGCCTAACTGTGCTTTGATAGCTCAGTCAGTACCAGTCTGAGTCAATTGCTGGCAGGTGGCCTTTGGGTTTCTTTTTTTGGGGCTGTAGCAGATTAGCTTAGGTCTGAATTTTGCTTAAGCAATAGTGAAATTTAGTGCTCAGCTGATATGAGTTCAATGTTTATCTTACCAAGAAGTCCCAAAGGTGCTAGTGATTTTATTAAAAGACCTAATGTAAATTTCAAAACTGTATAGATTACTTGAAATGTTATTTATATCTAAGCAGCAAGAAATCAATAGTGCAAAAGTGCATCCATTGTTCTAAAGAAAACACCTTTTGGAGAACCTGCTCTGCTAAGAAAAGTTGAGTTTACCTTATAAGTGTCAGTGACTTGGGTGAAAGGCAAATGAAAAATTTGAGGTTCAATTGCAATTCTATAACATCTTCAGCTCCAAACCACAAATTTATCTTCATGTTTTTACTACCATCAGCTACAGCAATTCCTAAAATTGCACATTTACTATCCTCAAAGGATATCTTGGCTAGGACAGCAGGGCAAGCCTTTATTCTTACTAAGTGATCTTTAACATTCATTCAGAACAGTCCACACGTCCCTAGAAATATACACAGACCTACACAGTGTGAATTGACTGGAAAGCAAAAAAAAAAAAAAAAAGAGGCCAACAAAATAAAACCCACCAATCTAAACCCTCCCTCAAAGCAGAGACTTGGAGAGACTTAGACTGATGATTCCAAGCAACTGAATTGGTGTAGCTCGTCAAGTGACCATTTGTTAGCAGATCTGACTAAAGCCATTATGTGTGCATCCTGCTAACTTGCCTATGTTAACTCTGAAGAACCCTGTCAGGAATTCCAGCTACTCTCTCCAGCATGCCAGCAGGACAAAGTCAAGCCACACTGGTATAGCTCAGCAATAAAGGTTTGCAGTGGCATGAGCACACAAATATGTTATATTAGCTCTGTGAGCTGTGTCATTTGTCTGTGCTTTAGCCTTTTTAATTTTCTATGAATTTTAGTGTGTGTGGAATCATACAAGACATTTAGTCTTAGCATGTCATTCTCAAAACAGGAAAACAACTTTTCTCAGGTTTGCACTTGGTTTTCTCTCCTTTACTGCTCTATGTTTATTGCAGTAACTAGCACAACAGGGTTACAATCTGTGTTGACACCTCTAAATGCTGGGTTACCATAATGCTGGTTACCATAAACCCAGCAATATAACAGTAAGCGTCTCTGGGAGGAATTTTACACTATACTCAAACCAACCTGGACTGCAGCAGAAGATCACCCAAAGCTGTGATTCTCCAAAGGTGCAGTATGCGTGTGAGCTGTGATACCCACTGCAGACAGCAGGGCTGGGCACCCACCATCTCTCTGTCGCTCCTGCATCATGGAAATCCAGCAGTCAGTTCCTACGTCTTCACTTCTGAGGTCACACTCACAGAAGAGTGTCGTCATATGAGTTCAAACTTAGAACAAAACACTAACCTTGCAGATGTAAACGTATATTCATTTTCCCCTGTGCTTACGGTGTTGCTTCTGCCTGTGCCCACAACTGTGTTAGTATTGTTGGCAACTGCTTTATATCAAGACCTTCTTAATGCCCATAACTTTTCTTCGCTAGCAGACACAGTTCTTCAAAAGTACTTGCTGAATACACAGTCGAATAAAAACAAGAGGTATTAGTAGTGTGAAACACTTCCCTAGATGCAATAATCTAGCTGACACTGGGGTTTTTTGCTTAGAATGTGAAATTTCAGGTTTAATATCTTCCTCCAACTGTAGGATTTCAAATTTTCATCCATCTGTGCTCAAGAGACTTCCCAGCTTCAGACAGCTGCATAATCCAGGCAGTTAGTGAAGTTGATCCCATTTGCACAGCGTGACTAATTCACAAACCAATATATTGGGTATGTGGCAAAGCAGCATTTCCCAATAATGTGGAACTAAGAAGCTGTTCCTGTGTGGCAATTCCAGGCTACTGAATTCAGCAAGATTAATTGCAGGAAACAGATAGATGTAGTGAGATTGTGGAGAGAGTGTACCTACAACGTGACAACACTTGATTCTATTTCCAATCACTCAGCTCAAAGTTGGTTCCTGATAGGAAATAACCACGCTGTCGACATGCAGTTGACTCCAGAATGAGCTACATGCAATGATTTAGTGTAGCCCCTCTGGAGAAGGGACATACAAAGTGCACAAAGAAATAAGAGAGGATACAAAGAAGTAGAGGATACACAGAAGTAGTGAGAGCTTCTTTACCCCAGAGTCTGAGCAGTTCCGCCACTCTCAAAAGTGGGCTCCCAAGGCAGTGTGAGGACACATCACATAATTTGTTTTGAACAGACCTACATCTCCCAGAGCTATCAATCTGTCACCTTTCAGTCATGCCATGTAAATAGAAGCGTTCACAACATCTTTGAAGGCTGCCTTTTCATCAATACTTTAACGTAATCATTCTTTTAATTTAAATGGAAATTGATTACTTTTTATTACTTTTGAATAAAAGTGCATTATCATCATTAAAGGAAAGTGATCTGAATTAAACTCTTGCCAAGATAAATGTAACTGGGAAAAGCACCAGAACAAGCTTTTGCAAGATAAGGGTCTTTTACAGCACGTATGCTTTAGTGCTGGTATAAACAACCAACACTAAAGTGATCAGTAACATTCTAGCTATGACATTCACTGCCTTCATGATACATGTAATACTAGTTCAAAATCTTACTGGAAACTGTGAAGGGTATATTGGTAAATATCCCTCTCTGCTGTAATTTACCTAATATCGGAGTCTTGCCAGGGGCTCTAATGAAGCAGAGGCAATTTTGCAGTTTTACCATCTGTTATCAAATCTACTGCTCTAACAGAAACACAATCGTATTAGAATTTAGAAGTGACAAACATTGAAAAAAAATTTCTTTCATTGTTTAAATGGCTTTGCTGTGTGGACTAAAGGACAAAACATCTGGACAATAAATAAAATGTTAAAAAAAGAATATCTAGTTAAAAAACAAGATATAGCAGAAGAATGTCATGGTGATAGAGTTCTTCTACATAACCACAACACGACAAAGAGGTGTAAATAAGAAATCGTTACATTCCACAACCTTCAGATTTAGATTTCAATCCATGGTAATATATCCTACTTTTATATCCTGTAGGAGGAAAAGAAAAATCTGCTTTAAAATATGACTCTCATTGAAAATTTGAAAAATTCTACATCTATGCTAATATTTAGGACCCTAGGATCAAATTGTAGAGTACTTAGAAATTGAATTCTCCTGTCCCTCTATTCCATCCTAAGTAAGGACCTGTAGGGTAAAAACTCCAAGGAACAGGACAGTTTAGCTTCACTTATGTGAAGTGGACTAAAAATGAATAGTTAATATTTATATGAATCATTGTCAGTGTCAAGTAAGATGAAGCTTATAAAAATAGAAACAAATCAGGGAATGAGTTTTAAGACTCAGTGGGTAAATGCCTCTTTATGTACAGTATTATTTGTAGATATTTTTGTAATCTGTTCTGTCATCTTGTCTCTTAAATTATTAGAAAGGAAGAAAGGAGGAACTACAGCAAATGTAGAAGAAAGAGAAAACTTAACTGGAAACTGTGGCAGGAATACGAGCAAAAGCCAGGAAGTTCAGAGCTGTGTTCTGAGGCTTCTTGTTCCCTGTATGTTCCACTGCAAAACCGTTCCAGCCTCTTTCATAATTAAGCATGTAGATTTCCCTTTTGCCACAAGAGGAATGGTGTTTTCAAGATGCTGTGTTTGACATCCAAAAGGCCCATTAGTGCATCTGAAAATGTACTGAAAACAAGCTAAACACAAGCGTGTTTCAGACACTGGGCTAACTCATGTCAGTGGTCCCAGTAAGCCTCAGACATCCTGCTGTAGCAAACTATAAATGTTGATCTCACAAAGGTGGCCATAACAGGAAATTCAGAATCAGATCCTGATTTTCTAGTTCCCTTTAGTGTTGGTGACACCTGCAGATGATCTCTTTAGGTCTATCCCCAAAGGTTCTTAAGCTAGGTATTGAAAACATTTTAAAATGCCAGCTGTGATGGCTTTGTGTGTCTATTATCATCATCTGAGAAGGAGACTACCAGTACTAACATCTCCCTGCAGGATGAAGGTTCTCTTAAGTCTTCCTCATTTATGGAAATACTTTTAAAAGCTCCTATAAAAAGGAAAAGACAAAATATTATTTAGAATTTTAAAGAAGTATTCAATATTGAAGTGCAAAATACTCGCAACAGTTTGGATAAAAATCCAAAGGAAAGGGGCACATCAACAAGGCTTTTGCTGGGTTCTTGTAAACAGGAGAAGTTACCTTTCAGATGGAGGGATCTGGGGAGGTCATCTGTATTTTCATTCCACTAGAAGGTGGAGAACTCTGCTAGGAAGCAATTGAAGCCATTTGTTCCCTTACACGGAGTCTTATGTTATACAACTTCCATCAAACAGGAATTAAACTTGGGTAGAGGAGGCATCTAGTCTTTTCCCTGTATCTCTGTGGTTATGGAATACTGCGTAGTGGGACTGCATATCCATAGGCTTTTGTAGTTGCAAAACCTACAGTAGAAATCCCTTTCTGTGACATCTCTTGCTCTTCCCTTTGACAAGCAAAGGATCAAAAAAAAAAAAGACTTCTACTATGAGCTTGTCTGTGACTGTCCAGTTACAGCAGTAGTTTGGCCTGAAGATCTTCCTACAAGAGCTGCAGTGTACACAGATGGCAAAGGGCAAAGGGCTCAGAAATACATTCAGAAAAAAAGCAGCAGAAAATTTATGTATGGAATCTACATTCACAAGCCCTGCACCATATTTACTAAGAGACCATGAGCTGTATTTTGAGAGGCACATCAATAAAAATTTGGATACAAATGGAAAAAAGTATCTTCTCATTCACTACTTGCACTGCATGCAGTATGAGCTGTAATCAAGAATAATTTCAAGATGACAGGAAGCTATCAAGCTGCATAATTCCTGCTCACTGTGAGTTTTCACTGCAGTCCTGCTATTAAAATGCCCGTAGGCCACAGAGATGCTCTTAAGCCAACTTAGTAGCCCAAAGGATGAATCCTTCTAGTTAACAAAAGTCACCATGCTCTGCAGCTTGGGGTAGAATACCTTTTTTCTTAAAATACACCTGCCTTCATCATCCTGGTTCTGAATCTGCTGTGCTGAAGCACTGATTGTGTTTTTAACACTCACATGTATAAAGAGACAAACCAAAAGCAAAGTCACCAGGCATGTCACCAGCCCCTCTTCAGCATTTATTCCACAGCCTTATTTGTCTTTCAAATCCAGCTATGAGGGAGGGGAAAGGCTGATGAATTTTTCTGGGGTTGTGTTTTCAGAAACTTTGCAGATGATGTTCAGGGAGCCGTCTCACAACACACAGACTTTTTGGCTATCAGCTTTTTAAGTATCAGCAGTATTATGTGTTCTGCAGTTTCAGATCAAGCTGGTTGAATAACTGTAGATAAGTTTTCTTTGCAGCAGGACAAGACTTTTTTTCCCCTCCCATTTTTCCTCCCCTCTACAAAAGAAGGTCTGTTCAAAGTTTCTCCCTTTTCTCCATGAGAAAATTCCCAAAGTTTTTTTCCCCCAGTATTAGTTTCTTTTTCTCCCCTCACATTTACCTAAAAAAAAGAAAAGTGAAAAAGTATAATGGTAGTCAGAAATAAAGAACAAAGCAGCAAAGTTTAAAAGAGAATGGCCAAAACATAAAGAATTTTCTGCATAAAATTTTGCTGAAATCTTTGGATAAGGAGTAAATCTTGTCATCTGAAGTCTGCAGGACAAATATGACAGATTTTTTTGGAATAATTTCAAGGAGAAAGAGAATCCTTTTTTCCCAAATTGCCTTTATAATTTCTATTGAGTTGTTTACAAATATACATCTTCTGGTTGCAGTCCTTTAGGCTTTTTTTTTTTTTTTTGAGGTGGTTTTAGGTTGGTTTGTTTGTGTTTCAATTGGCTGAGAATAAAAACAGATTTCCATGTAGATCAGGAAAACACAGGCTTGTTCATGAATATTCCTTCAAATGAGTCTCAGCCTGGCTCTGTGTTTCTCTAGCCCTTTCTGGACACAAAACTACTTTCCTTTAAGAAGGACCAACACTTTCCTGTCCTTCTGATTGTTCCTTTTTCACCCAGAGGCTGCAGATGAAAGTTCTGGACTTTAACAGCATTTTAATTGTTTTGGATAACTGGTCTGCTCACAGAGCATGGGATGCTATGCAGTGGAGGAACTGCAGTTGTCATCAGACATTAGAAGGACACTCTTGAAGCGGAACTACAGAAAATAGTGCTTCCAATGTAAGCAATGAGAAGGAAAATGCCTGGAGTAGGATGAAGCAGCAGTAAATAGGAGATGGGAGGAGGTTTCAAAATTAGAAGAACAAATCACAGTGGGGAGAGGGAAGTCTCACCCTTCAATCTTCACTAGACATTGAAGAACAAATAGTGCTCAGAGCCTGGAAGGGGAATGTAGGATGACAAATCACCAGCCTACTAGCAGAGACACAAGACTGTCAAGAGCCTGAAATCTCAGACTGTGGCATCTTAACAGTAAATCCTTTTCCAGCAAGGTGAGAACAACCTAATCAGAATAATTCAAATGAGTTAGCAATATGCCAGTATTTTCTGCATGTGCCACAAGCAAGAACACAAACTCTCACAAGAGCCCAGGAAGAAGGAAATTTGCAATACTAGATTTTGTGATCAAAAGTGCATATTTTACAGTTGTGAGCTTGCCAAAGAGTAAAAAAAGGTTAGGTTCCACAGTGAAAAGTCTCATGTATTATCACTGGTGAACTTGAGGATTTTGGATGGTGCATTCTGATGCCCTTGTTTTATTCTGGAGCCTGTGAAAGTCAAAGACCTTTGATGGCAGCACAAGAGCTTGATAGGGAAGAAAAAATAAATTAAAAAAAAAAAAAAAGAGGCTAACTTCATCTTTTTAAGAGCTTTAGGACACAGACCTCAGTGTCCTGCACAAGAATTACAGCCTTCACCACACAATGACTCCTTTCAGCTGTGATCAAAGACTAAATGGGATTTCAGGAGAAAACAGCTGGCCTAATAAATATATAGGGAAAGTGAGAGGGAACCACAGGTTCTTGCCCTGTCATTCTGATAGATGCTGTGCAAGTGTCAGTGTCAGTTCCCATAGGTATTATTCTGGGGATTATGCCTTAACTCCATGGGACAGTTAGCACTCCTTTGACCTTGGTTGATCACATTAATTAAAAGAAACAAAGCAAAACAACAAAAACACCAAAGAAGTCTACTGTAAATGTGCAATCTTGAATTGATAATGAAATGAAGGCTAATGAAAAGATGTGGCTTCTTAATGTATTCTGGCCACTGAGGACTCCAGTATGAATATACGTTCAAGATTCAGTGGTGGATACGGTGATGGAGCTGAAGTATCAAGGAGAGATAAGGGAGCAGACAAGAAGTACAATCTTGTGTAAGAAGCATAGGAATGCATCAACTCTTGATGTGACTTCAGATGTGACCTCTGGCAAGTCAGAACTATTTGATAGTGATTTACGTCTAAAATCAGGATAATTATGTATCTATCTTATTTGGGTATTGTGGAGATTAATTAATATATGTACAGTAATTTGGAGATAAATTGGAGATAATGGATGAATTCCCAGTATTGTGTTTGCCCCAAGCAGGTGAAATGAGGAAATCTTTCTGACACAGAAAGAACCAAAGTTGTTCTCAAAATAAATCCGTGGGATTAGAAGGCAATTTTACCTTTGCTTCCTTCTGATTATTCAGCATTTCTCATAAGATTGACAGGAAATAAGAAAGCAAAGCTTTCACAGATCAGGGAGGTAAAATTTAGGAACATTTAACACTGTATACAAAGCCTTTCTAAATGACAGATAAAAATTCAGAAGATTCTTTCTTCTGATGATAAATTAACACAGGGCACACCCAGTAGAGTATGCCCAACAGACAGATCTGCTAGATAACTTAAAACAAAGTTTAATAAAGGAATACCTATATCCCCAAATAGGTGTTTTAAAACAGAACATGTAAAATGAAGTACTAGCAGACGTAATCATACTCTACACTTTAACTGGCTCCAGTTTGTAGCAATCTCCTAAAGCCAGAAACTAGTCTAGGTGTAATTCACCCATTGTGTCCACAATCTTAAGTATACATCAACCCTGAAGTGGAAATAGAACAAAGCCTTGGGTTTTATCTTGGCTGTTGTCAGAAACACATTTCCTTCCCAGAACAGTCAGACTAAGTATGAGCTGAGAGCTGTGTCTAGCAAAGTGGATCTCTTCAGAGACAACCAGCACCCTACAGAATTAGATGCCAGAGCAGATGCTGTGTATGCTGAAGCCTGACATATGCTGAAGCTCCCTGAGCAATCACATAAAGACACAAACCATAGAGGGAGCAGTCACCGTTTTCTCAGCTGGGTTGGCTTTATCTCCAGGATCATCTTTACATTACAAGACCTCTGACATAAAGGCATCTGACAGATATTGAAGAAAAGCTATTTGCTTCCTGAGAAAACATTCAGCCAGAAGTGGCAGAGGTACTATTACAGATCAGGATGAGAAGCAAAGTCAGGATAGACACAACAGATGACAGACCTCTTCTGTGCTTGGCAGCATGTTGGGACAGGGAGTAGTTAATTATTCTCCTGAAGACTCAAGGAGCAAGGCAGATAATACAAGAGTTGCACAACTTCTTTGTAGATACCAGTCTCTTTGAAAATCCTTTTTGACCAGGATGCAGACCAGAGTGTGTTGGAAAGATATGAACAGCGCCAGCACTTGCTAGTGCGTCTCCACTTTAACAGTCTGGTAACTTGCTATAGAAGATTAGAAGATGTCTAGGTACCTTTAAGAGACCATTAGATTCTACACCCTCCCCCCCCCCCCCCCAAAAAAAAAAAAAAAGCACTGCTTTTGAAGAAAGAATTCTAAATCATATTTACATAGTTTTGGTTGTGTATGGCATACAGGGAAGCCTGAAATTGCTTATATCCTGGTTGTCCAATTCAAGGGACAAAAAGTGTCAAATTTGACTCCCTGCTTTTTTTTTTGCTAGAGCAATTCCTGAAGGTACCATGAATTACAATTACTTCTCTTCCAAATGGAAGAACAAGGGAAGGCTGCTGAAATTTTAACAAAAAGACCCCACACCTTTCTTCCCCAGTGCGCATTGATTATAATTAATGTGAAGTTAATCAAAACTCAAAGGAAAAAAAAAAAAAGGTCAGAAAGCATTTTTAATAGAAATATGTTCCCCAGTCAATTGCTTGCTTTTCAGGCTTTAGCAGTATTGTCATTTCAATACTTATGCAACCACTTGAGAACTTTCTAGCTCTCAATTTTACTTCAAAAGCAGAAACTTCTCACCAACAAACCCCTTCAGGTCCAAGCCCAAGAACTTTTCTTTCATAAAGGAAAAGGGGAAAAAGGGAAAAAAAAAAGAAGGAATGAGCTTCCTTTTAAGTCCCCTTCACACTTTCAGCCTCCTCAGATGCCACCACTGCATCAGAGAAGAAACTATCAGGCATCTTCCTTCCTGCTTACTGCAGATCAAGTCAAGGGCACTTTGAATCATCCAGGAGACACTGCCTCATAACACACAGCCCTTGCAGAAAGAATCCTCCAGGGAAATCAGTGTATGGCAGATCTCCTATTGCACCAGGTTAACAACATATATCCCTGTCCTTTTAGCACAGCTTGGAAGAAATGGCATTTGCTTAAGCTACATAGCCAGAAAGCATGCTTTAAAAACACACCCTGTAATCAACTGTCTGTTCGTAACGTTTATGACTTGGCAGATTGACTTGCACATCAGGCACACATTTTGATGGTTAATTCTGAGCCCTAATGCAGCAGAGCAGTCTTCTATCTGGCTGGTGTCTATCCTTTTCAAAAGGCAAAGGAGTGCATAAATTATGTTTAAAAAGAGGTAGGCATTTTCTACCCACAGTGTAGAGTCACTGTAGGTGGATTATTATCCAGGAATACTGAAGAGGTAGGAAGTCTGTGATTTAACCCATTCTTTGTAGTCTCCTTGCCTGCTATTGTTTTTATTGCCTACAGCCTGAAATTATCCATATGACAGGATTTTTCAAGTAGTTCAGCAGCACAGCAACTGCATTTCAGACAGTTAGGAGGAGTTAAAACCCTAAATCAAGGATTTTATTCTGAAATAATACTAGGGAAGCCCTGCAGTAGCATTCAGTTGCCTCTGTGGATGTTGGCAACTATGAAGTTGTTTCAGTTTACTCCTTTTAATATTTCCTTTACAGACCCTGCACTACAGATGCCATATATTAACACAACAGGATGAACTCTAAACCATCCTACACATGACCAGCAGGATTTTGAAGCCTGTTTCTTCTGCAGTATCTTTACTACTGGGAAAACAGCAAGCAATAGCTTTCATACTGCAGAGACATTTGTACATTAGGATACTTTAGCTAATACAAATAGGCATAGAGATGTTCAGCTGAACAGAACCACCTGCACTTTCTCCAGTTGAGAACTTGGCCTTCTACACTGAGCTCAAAGAAAACATTCTGAATTGTGATTAAAAAAAAAAAAAATCAGCTCCAGGGCTACATTCCAGTGATTTGCCTGCAAGTAGTCAACAGCAAGCATCTTCAACAACAGGACCTATAGGAAGAGCTAAGAAAAGAAGACTTTATGAATGCTTAAGATGAGCTTTGGATTATCTTAGGTATCACTGTTCAACTTCTACATGTAGTATTTATGCAAATAGCATGTTATTTTACTAATCCATAACATCTTTTTCCAGAAATTCAAAATAATTGACAAAAAGGACTTAATCTTTTCAGTACTTGTAGTGATATGCAAGTGTTCTTCAATTTTTCTCACAAAATGTGCAAACTGAGGCAATGAAATGTCCCACTTTTTATTTCTTTTTTTCCGAGCTATTCAAAAGAAATCATTAAGAGAAGTGAGAAAGGAATCTTGTCTCCTACTACTTAAAACAAAAACAAGCCCCTAGATTTCACCAGACTCACTACTGTAAATAGGTCTAAACAGGTCAAAGCATTAATGCTAAATCCAGGAGTACCTGTGCTGTGCTTAGTTCCAATGGATGTTGCTCTAAAATCCAGCATTTTTTCCCTGACAATTGCAACAAAGGCTCTGTATTTTCCAGGCAGACTGGCATCTGTCACAACAGCTTGGGTTTTTTCCCTGAATACCAATCTTTGTTCTCTAGAAAACAAACAAATGTCTTACAAAACTCAACAAATGCCTCCAAGATGCAGGCAGGGACACAGGCTTGTTCTCATCCCTTCCTGACCACACTCAGGGGAGAAGGCCAATGAGGCCTCTGAGAGACAGGCCAGGTAAGGTGAGTGGGGGGAAATGTTGCTATTGTGACTAAAATAAAAGCTGCACCTTGTTATTCAACAGAGCTGGTCACGTTTGAGGGCAAGAATGAGAGAGGAATCCCTCATGAGGGGAGTGCACAGAAACATTTCACTCCTCTCCTTGGCAGCAGTAGAGCAGTTGCCCTTTTCACCTTCCTTCTTGCCTGCAGATGCTACCCTTAGTGACTTGGCCATAACAGCTTGCAAGGTGCTCAGTTTAGAACTGTCACCAATGAACTGAAATTCTTATTTCTACTCTGAACCTTAGGGGCACTTGGCAGAATTTCCATCATAGTCAGACATCTCCTACCCCATAACAAAGGATACTAAATAGCACAACAAATCCTTCATCTTCCTTCAACTCCCTGTTCATGGGATTGCCCAAGGGTCTCATTTTAAATTCCACTTGTATGGAATTTATCCCTTCATATTCCCATTTCTTCTTATAGCAATGCTTTAGTTAATCAATTGAGATCAGCCATCATACATGGAGCATCAAAGTTCAGACTTCTTGGTAAACAGAAGGCTGGGCAAGGACTGACTACCCTAAACTCCTGAGGAAGGTCTCTGTTAAATAAAGCACTGCTCAGCTCTTCTCCTGGACTTCTTGAGTAGTTGTTTAATAATTGACCCCTGCCACCCTGTACTAGCTGACATAGCTGAGCTGAAATTCTTATCTGTGATCTTGTCAGGGACAAAATTTTTGTTCTGCAACTTCTTCCACTTTCCACCAAAATAGAATATGAAGAAAGGAGAATTTTCTTTTCCCAGTCTTTTGTAACACAAATTACAGGGCATGACTTTAAGATAACATATGCATTAAGGGCACCATCACCATATATCTAAATTTGGTTTTGCCAAATGTTGCTGCTCAGGAATACATAGAGAGATTTAAAAAAAACCCACTTTCCTACCATGAAAAATTTACACAAGATTCCCCCCAAAAAATTAAAATCAAAATTACTTAAAAAGCTTACTTCAGCCGTTATTCCTTTATCATCCTGAATGTTTTTCAGTGCTTTCTTGGAGGAACAGTCAGAGGCCCGGCTAAAGAACAAGAACATGCTATGCCAGCTTATTAACAAGGGAGGCTAACATTGCTTTCAGTGGTAATTAACATGAGCAGAGAAGAACCTTAATTTATATAGATAAATACACCCATACATGAAAAGTTAAACTCTGAAAAACGTTTCTTTTCTAATCACGTTTCTTCTAGCTGGAGACTAGAAAAGACATCTTTCTGCAGAAAACAGAGATACTCTCCCAGCATTAACCTCTGGGCCTTAAATCATTCTATTTTTAAATTCAGGAAAGTTACTGGGATTTTTTTAGTAAGTAAGTTTCATACTTGTCTTGAACCCTGAAAAGATGAGCCAGTAACAGCCTATGTGTTTGTTTCTAAAGGTTTGACTTACAACTAATTACATAATCCCTATGCATTTGTGAATATTTCTAAAGCATTCATAAAATAGTTGTCCACTCATTCCACCACCAGCCATCTGTGGTAAAGCCTTTGGCCCCTGTGTCAGAGTCCACCAATCAGCCCAGTTTTCCCTTTGTGTGGTCCTAAGCTTGTGCCCCTCTTTAAGAAAGGGATAACACCAGTGGAAACAGGTGTTTAAATGCTATTTCTCAGTACCTGTGTCTATATTTTCTTTTATTGCCTATATACTGTACCTTTTCTTAGCAGAATGTTTTCCCCTGACAAGGTGACAGAAGCAAAGGCAGTACATCAACACCCATGTATACAATTTTAAATCCCATGCTGCTTCACTATAGGAAAATGGACTTTCCCAGGGAGAGGGATGCTTTCCCCAAAGATGGCTGTCATCTTGGGACTCCACTTCCAGATCCCTTAGCTGAGAGTTCAGTTGTTATGTTTTAAGATCACCTTTTGTCAAGGATCACCCCAAGGAAGAATTTACTGAGAAGCTAGTGGTTTAAAAGGCTGAAAATAGAAGAGGTTAACCCTTATTAAGGTATCTGATGAATTCAGGCATCCACTGTAATCTGCCACACTACATCTATAGAAGAATTAGATGCCACATTGCTTATACAGTGCACACAGCTACTGTGACTTTCTTAGGAGCCTGACTTTACCTACCCCTAGCTTGTAGCCTCTTTTAAGGGAAGAGCATGAAGCAGCACAGCTTTAGGTTTTATCTGACTGTAGCAGGGCGTATTGGCAGCTGCAATACTGGGAGCTCAGAGATCCAGTGCAGCAGCCTGGATGCTATCCATCTAATTTCAGTATCTAATCTCTCTAGACACTTATAATATGCCACTCACTGGTGTGCTCCATCTTAGCTGATAGTCAAATCATTTAATACAAGTGGGTAGCAAAGTAGGTGACAGGCTGATTGATGGCAACGTTTTCATTTAAAGCTATACAACACCACCAGACAGAGGTCTAGAGCAGTTCAGGAGCAGAGCCCTGCCTAAATTTGTGTGTATCCATGCAAGTTTATCACACCAAAGTGTGCCTTATACAATCTACTGAATCATTTTCCTAAAATGAAGTTGAGCTACCTCAAATCCATTTCTTAAAGCAAAGAGCATCAGCATATCACTGGATACTTAAGAGTGAGATGAATGACAGAGTTATCATTTCTCCCTCTTGACAATGAGATTCTGCTTTTCCACTACTTTATGGTGACCAAAAAGACTTCTTGAAGCTACCTGTATTTTAACTGTGATTTGCCTCAGTGGCAAAGCTGGTGCTGTTTGACAACAAGCACATACATGCAACAACACTGCTCATGCTTGGTATCATAGCTCTGTCCTGCATGTCATGTGAGTGGGAATCAGACAAAATCTTCGAGGCAAATTTGGAGCCCATCATTTACTACAAGTAGATGAGGGAAGCCAGCAAGCACCAAAAGCACAGATGGAAATATAGAGATGCTCCTGTAGAGAGTGGTTCCTGCATATTAATACCCGTAATTGAAGCCTGGGAAACCCCTTGCCTCTCCTGCTTGAAGATCCCAGAAGGACAGACTGGAGCCCAGAAGGAGTGCCACAAAAAGTCTATTCTTGATGAGACTCCAGTCAAAGCCCAAAAAGCAGGGCTTCATGTCAAGGAAAAGGGGGCTGTACTGAGTTCAGGGATCAGGTCTCAAGGGCCTTAGGCACCTCAGGATAACAATTCATGCCCACTTCTTCGTTCCTTAAGCCCACCCAGTTCTAGGGAAAGTGATGGCAGAAGAGCCCCTGTCCATGAGGAGACAACCAGACTATAACCTCTACATCCATGAATTCCCTCAGATCAAACGGATTTATAGTCTGTAGCCAACCTCTTGTTCTGCCTTAAGGAAAAAGATACAGGAGAATTATGTCCTTTTCACCTCCACCAGCACTCTCATGAAAACTGAGTCCAGATAGTTTCAAACTCTCTGTTCAGGAGCAACCTCCACAAGAGCTCCTGAATGCATATTTATTTAGCTTCTGTAGAAAAATCAAACCACATTCCCCTTAATTTATAAAATAATATCTGGAGGTGGTAGTTAATTATATCCCAGTTCTTCCATGCTCCATTCAAGCTCTACATTGTGTGGCTATTTCCAGTCCAACAGCAGCACAAAGAGAATCTCTCAGTGAAACCTGCATTGTCTAGGGTGTTCAAATGGACATAACTAAAAGCCTTTCTCTGCAAAAGACTGATTTTATTTGCTATGAGACTGTGACATACCAATGTTTTACGCCTTTTGAATGGCAGAGATAAGATCAAGAGACTTTTTATGTTAGTTGATTGTCTTTCTTAATGAAGGAGCTTTCGCTCTGCCAGTGCCATGTGTTGTTGCAGTTTCTGTGGTAACAACTGACTGCATAGAGAAAGAAGGCGGTGTAAATTGCTAGCATGTAAACAACGGCTACCTGGGGGCTGTCTTACATACACACTTTTTTGTCCTGGTTTATGATCAACCTCTGGAAGGTAATGGTTAATGTCTACAATATTTTGGATGCCATTGAGTAAATGTCCTGTATGATGTACTTTATATGGGGTACTTTGCCAATATGTAAATTCAACTTCTAATTCAGGATAAAAAACATTTGATATTTGTCTTGACAGTGAAAATTCAATCATTAGTCCAGCCTAAAAAAAAAAAAAATCAGATTTAAACTCTCTCAATAAAAATCACAAAATAGAAGATACAAGATTACAGAGTATAAAATAGATACACATAAATATCAGCAAAGCAAACAAATAGAAGATGACATGACATGAAAGATAAGAGGAGGTAAAGCTTTTTTCTATTCCCTTTTCTTGGAAGAAGTTGATATATGTTGATCTCAGGGAGCAAACTCAGGTCAGAACACCACAGCTGTGTAAGAACTTTAAGTGACTGAAAAGAATCGATGAAGAGCATCAGGCTTAATAGCTTTCATTTAAAAAGACACTTCGTAATCAGAGTTAAGGTTTCAGTAACCATACGTAAAACCTTTAAAATAACTCAGGAAATGCCTTCAGAAATCAAGACTGCATGGTTGGTGCCATTTCTTTCACTACCCACATCTACTCACACCCTACTTCTCTAGAAACACATTCTCAAAATGGAAGCAACTTCTCAGGCACCAAGCAGTGTTTCTGGTTTACTGAATTCCTGCAGAGTACTGAAGTTTCATTGAGTAGAAACTAAGACATCCAGACCAATTTGTTTAGTCTTGAAAATAACAGAAGAATGGAAGACAAACAAGTTGCAAGGATGGAAACTGCTGAACTAGTTTTCTACCAGCTTCTCACAATCCACATATGTTTTATGAAATGTGTTTGTGTTGGCTAGGAGACAGGACTAGCTGCTTTGCAAATGGGGCACAGGCATTCATTTCTCTCAATCCAGCTCTGAAGAGTGCTCTTAAACAGATTTCAGGCTCTTCAGTGCTCTTACTTAAATTACTTTCTTACCTGAAGAGTAAGTGATATAAAATGTCCCATAGAAATATGTTGACATATACCAACCACTTTGCAACATAAATTTTACTGTAGTCAAGAAAATATTAATGCTAGCAGAACAAGACTGAGCTATTTATGGCCATCACTTGTTGTGTTTACATAGCTGAAAACAAACAGCTCCAGAACAATAAATTGAACAGTTGTTCTGCTGTTAGGTCTGACCATGGCAAAGCTGATTTCACTTGGCTGGGGTACCCATGAACCAGGGTAATAGAGGTTTCTAGCTCATCTTGGAGCGCTCGGGCGCAGCAGTGCTACAACTTCATTTCCAGCTGGTACAGCACATTGTTTAATATTACATCAGTTTCCAAGTGGAGGTGAACCTCGAGCTGCTTTTCACAGGGGAGTCCTCCTAGGCAGTGCTGCTCTTTGGCTTTTAGCATTTCCTTTCACAACAGGCAAGAGCTATTCCCATCACCTCCTGGCTGTTTGTCATTGCTCTCCCTCATATCAGGCTGTCACCAGCAGGACCGCTACAGAGCTGCAAGCATATTGCAGTCAGTGCTGCTTTGCAGAGAGGGAGATGGCCCTAGAAAGGCAGGAGCCTCTTCTCACAGCTCCACAGCTGCTCTGCCGAGCACAGCCTCAAGTCACCCGGAGCTACTCTCTCACCAGAGGCACCAGGCTGCCTATAACTACAGGACAGGCAAGAAAGAGGGGAAAAAGCAAAGTCCCAACGGCCACACTAAAGATGTCCCCCATGGATTAGCTTTGTTTTAACCAATTAAAATTAAACATCTGCCATGTGTCAAGATAGGCTTATTTTTCTCCTTGGTGTAGCTTCTCCTTTATCTCTCAATACTATCAATTAAGCTCCTTAACCAGTTCAGAGGGACAAACCTGGGGCCAAATCCACTTTTGTTTTGGACCTGTTCCTTCTCAGGAATTTTTTGTAACCCTATGTTTGAAGGCAACTGGGATCAAATATATGTCCTTGGAAAAGGACAGTCAGCAGTTTGTCTATCCAGAGCCCCAATTTTGATTGAAGAATTCAGTGCTCAGTTCAGGCACCCATTTTCATGACACTTATTACCTGGTGGATGCTAAAAGGCAGTATCCTAAAAGGACTTGGTGCTTAAGTTTCCCACAATGAAATAATAAAGGATGATTTCAAGAGGAATTGGCACCTAAATTAAGAAATCCTATTACAGATTTGTCCTTTTGAAAAATTATCCTCTGGATAAGTATTTTAACTGCAGAACAACTTCATTAATTATTTTCTGAACAAGGGAGAGAGATAAATATCCATTCATTTATGAATTTCTGACTGATTCTACTGAAGTTAACACAACTTTTTCAAATAGAAATTAATGCAATTTGCAGGTTAAATTTGCTAATTGTCTGGCCAGCATTTCACTATATCACAAGAAACACCACTCCTTGTTTTCATCCAATTACAGAGGAACTACATCTCATTGCTTGAGTACATAAACTATCACCTATCCTTTGGTTTAGGAATAAATCTTTTTAAATTATAATTGTCTAATATTTATCCTAGAATTAGAACAGTGATATTATCTATGCCATGCCCCGGACTTAAATAATCAGAGCATCCCAATGCAAGCAGGAGGAGAAGGAAGGCATGTGCAAAACAATCAGGTATTTCAAGATACTAATTAATATTTCAAGATGCCATGGGTTTAAACATTTCCCCTGATATTAATTACATTGCCCTTGGAGATCAGCAAGCATTTCATTATTGACTGCAATGGGAACAGAATCTCACCTGTATTCTGCTCTCCGTACTTAACCAAAAAATTCATCTGGTATTGACAGATGTCTGGGACAGCAGGACTTTTATGCTGCACTGATGCTAAATACAGCTATTGGCAGCATCCTTGCTGGCCAAGTGAATTTAGGCCATCAGAGATACCATTTCTGTAACTACTCTTGACAGGAAGAATTATGTTCATTAGTATTTTGCCCAAGATTTTAAAGCCTGTATTAATAATTTGCATGCTATTAAACTGAATGATAAGTTGGTCCAATATCTTCTTATGGTCTTGTTCAGAATCCCCTACCAGTCTAACTTTTCCTTAAAATGTAGATGTTTTTCACAGTTTCCTGTGATTTAGGAAGAAGATTACATATCATCATCATAACATCCTCAAAGTCTTTCCCTGGCCTCCCTTCCTTATTATCAAGAGTGCTGTAAGGAAGAAAGATCCTCAGACCAGTGCCAACTAGAAACAGACTGCTGCCACAACTGTCATAATCTGTTTAGGTGATGGTCCATTTCTCATGTGCTCAGAAGTCATCATCAGGAAAGGAGACTGCTTCAGGCTGCTGCTGATCATACTCCATTGCAGAGCAATGCCAGGGCACACAGGGACATCCCATGCTCTTTTGGACGGGTCAGTGATAACCAAGCCTCTCAGATGCACTGAAGAAATGGAGACATGTCATCTCCCTTCTCTGCCCAGACAGACACTGGTCAGAGCACAGCCTTCTGGCAGAAGCAACTATTTTCTTCTGGGAGCAAAGATGTTCGGTAGAACAGGGTATTAATGACCAAGGTTTTGAGTTTCTGTTTAGCTGGGAGGGTTCTGGCTAGAAGCAAGCCTCGGATGCCAAGAGAGCTATATAAAGAACATAGCCTTAGTGATTAGGTCCTAGGATGCAGGATGCAAAACAAAAACAAACAAGCAAGAGCAAGAAGCAAAGATCTAGATTTATGATCCAGACCAAGGAGCCAAGAGTACTTGGGGAGATTCCCATAGATAAGGAAGAGCAATGAGTGAGAACACAAAGTACTACAAAATTGTCAGTTATTTAAGGCAGAACTGGTAAAAATGAACTGGAAAGTTTCCAAGGGATGCCTTTTTGTGCTTGATTATTTATAATGGCAACTGCTTTGTATGAACTACCTTACACAATTGTTTTTGCCTTCACCCTGATTTATCTTACTTTCCTTGACAGGTTCTGCCAGAACTGTTTAAATAATAATCTGATGTGCTACATGCAGATTTCCCTCTGTCTACCCTCCACCCTCACAAGCACACAACCCAGCAGTCTTACTGCAACAAATTGCAGAGGGATCCACCATGCAGATTCTCTACATAAAAATGCTGTTTTGCTTTCAGACAGAAGAGGTTTGACTTTCTTGATTTTTGAGGAGAAAAAGACATTACTGCTATGACACTTAAAGATAATTGTCTCCACAGGGATATCCCACACTCCCCATTCGCATTCTTTGCTTCACCCGCAAGCAGAGCTTTCAGCAACACTGCAAAAAGCCAGACAGAGAGAACTGAGAAATGCAAAAATGCTTAACAAAGTAGAGGTTTTTTTCCCTTTTGAGCAGATTGCCCAGTCAAGAAAAGAAATCAATTTATTTTGCATGGACTCACTAATTAATGTTTTCTAAAGTGTTTTGTAGTGTTTGAAAAATAATATTAAAATCCAAGGAGATTGAGGAGTACAAAGAAATGTAAATTCAACAGAAATATTATTCAGATTCAATCTGAAATTTAAAAATATCAGTTAATTACACAGAAGATACAAATGCCAGCTGCTGCAGGAGCTGATATCAATGAATGATCTGGAACAGCTGAAAGTGAAGTCCATTTTAGGACAGCCAGGACAGGCTTAGACACAGAATTTGCTGGACAGATTGGAGTAAGACAAGAGACAATTTGCAGCACTCTAAATATAAGAAAAGAGCAGTTCACAGTAACAGGGAATCAAAAGCCTGTTCTTAAGCAGGGTGGACACAGAAGATCATGTCCATATGTTAACATGCCATTTTTCAGTTATGTGTTCAAGTCACATGTGTGCTCCCCCAGTTAACTGAACAAAATTGGTTGCACAATGTTTTAATTAGCCAATAGAATCACATTTGGACTAGGCATGAGATTTTGGGTTTGTTTGTTTTGTTGTTTTTTAAAATACACATAGAATTCAGATTTTATTATAGAGCAGAAGGAACTAACACAAGCAGGACAACAATGGTGCTTTTGTATGCACAACCTGCTAGCTGAAGTCACTCACACTTACAGTTAAGAGCAGCTAGACTGCTAACTTCTATGTGGTGCTTTACAAAAGAAAGCTTTCTTCCCTGTGTCATCTCTGTGAAGCCATGTCTTGAAGACACCTGCAAGTAAAGGTCATTCAGCCAAAGGCTAAGAGCTTTAAGTATACTTGAGACTGCAGCACGCTTCAAAGGTCACTGTTTATCACCATCATCAAACAGGAAGCAATTAATTTTTAATGGAAAATCAAGTCAATATACTGAAAGCTTTTTTTGACGTGCCACAGCTTTATGAACTGCTGGGAGAAAATGAGGTAGTCTGTAGGGCAGTAGGAAATCTTTTATTTACTAGTGAGGAGAATCCTAACTGTTCTCTCTTGTGGTATGTAGGGTAAAACAGCCAGATATTACAGCAACACTCAAAAGCACATAGCTCAAATACTTCCCTCTCATGCAGCCTGCTTTCCTTCTTCCCAAATATTAGCAATGAAAGTTCATTTTTCCCTCATGCTTACCCTTTCACCAACAAAAATGATACAAGTAAAACACACTGCACACAACCAAAATGCAAAAACAGATAGAGCAAATATAATGTAGGCAGAAGAAACCAGGTTAGTTTAATCACATTCTGATTTAATGAGATTGTTTTGTTTAACAATAATTCAACTTCCTTAGCAAAAAAACCAAAATCAAAGACACAGTGCAACCAGGCTGTTTCCAAGCACCAATTCATTTACACATATCTCCTCTGAATAACATGAGAGGAATGGAAGTGTCTTGTGGTCTCACCCCTCTTAGGATATTCCTTTCTAGGCCAAGTGCTTTCAGAGGGATGCAAACCTGGAACATAGCACAAAATCCTCTTGCCTCAAGTCAGGCCTCAAAGCACTTCATGCCTCCCGAGGTTAAGCCTCCCCAGAAAGATGACATTTATATATCAGCTTCATATCAGAGAACCCCTGCAACTCAGCTTGGGGACAGATAGAGAAGAAGAGAAGGGAAAAGTCCTTTTGCACACTGGGATATCACAGCTTCTGTTGCATCAGCAGCTCAGGGCCTGCCTGATGTGGAGGTAGGCATTTAGCATCCAGCATGCACTAAACAAAGGGGACGGACAGTTAAATGCTCCCCAAATGCTGTAGCAGAGAGCTCTGGAGATACTCCAGATTTTGTTGATCCTCCCTCAAGATGCAAAACAAAACACACATTCCCACAAAACATGAATCCCATTCCTGATTCTTCCTGTCTTGAGAAGGAGGAAAACATGTCACACAAACTAAGGTAGCTGTTCCTCTCCTAAAATATCTCTATAATATCAGAAACCAAAGTAAAGTAAAAAGCCATTGAGCCTTCCATGGGGCTGTGGATCCTGGGTCTGACAGACATACAGAAGGGCAAATGAAAATAAATACAAAGGATAAATTTGGCAGACACCTGGGACCACAGGACAGAAAGGTTCAGAGGCCAGGACAACTGTATTGCTGGGATGGGATGGAAAAAAATGGTGCTACATTTCCAAGCCACAAGGATAAACACAATGGTAATCTCAGATTAATTCTCACTAGGATCACCTAAAAAAAGAACAGCAGCAACAAAACATTTCTTAGTCCTTCCCAGATCAGGGCTGTGCTACAGTTTTAATCATTCTGCCACAGAAATCATATGATTTTTTTTTCCAGCATTTGCGTTGTGAAGGGGCAAAATCCTGAAAATACAATAGTGATGATTTTTTTGACACAAATAAATTAGGAGAGAGACTTTTCTTCATTTGACTCTAACAGAAAACAGTATTTTGGGAATAAAAAATAGAAAGCCTTTCCACTGTCACCAGCATATTACCTTTATTTGATAGTCACTACTCTGTGATATTGCTATAAGTATTCAGAGGGCTCATGTGAGTGGAAAGCCAGGTAGGCAGGCAAGTATGGAGGAGTGAGGACTGAACCAGCTGGGTATGAGCTACAACTGAAAATGCAACAATGCATTTCACAGTGTTTGAGCAAACACTGCAGTCTCAGCCCTTCCAGAGTGGCTGGAATTAGGAGTTAGTTAATGGATCTGAACACATTCTCACACCACTATTACAATGGTCACTGCATTAATTCTGGGTTATTACCTTAACTGCTTTACAGGAAGTCCCAAGAGATCAAAACCAAACCACTGATCTTCCCACTCCTTCCCTTCTTCTATCTTATAGCCCTGCCATGAATCTACTAAGTTCAATCTGAAAGCTCTGCTGCACCATGAAGTTTGGCCTTGTTCACTGTACTTTAAATTCTAAAGAGATTATTGCAAGTTTAGAATAAATCACTATAGAAAAAAGTCTGCATGCAAGAGTGGGGATTTACAGGCTACTTAATGACTTAACTGTACTCTCCATTTCATTCTAATGAAATAACTGGAGCTCTCTGACCCTATGAAATGTCTTCAGTACCAAAGAATCGTTATTAAAGATATGAAACTGTGATGTACAGAAAAAACAACCAACCCTGTCCCCCTTGTCTTGTGGTCTAAAACTAACTTAAGTTCAATGTAGTCCATAAACATCAGAAAGTATTGAAAGTCTGTCAATGTCCACAGGAAGCTTAGTGCTAATTGGTAGTGATCTTTGAAAAGAAATCAGTTTGGAAATACTATAAAGGGAATATAAAGTGGCGACTTACCACTAAGGGAAATATCTTTGCTAAGCAGTCATGCTAATTAGAGAGGAAAAAAATAATAAAAATTACCCCAATCTAGCAAAGGGCTCAAATAAATTAAACCCCTATGAACTGGGCATCAAAGTTATTCACTCTTCAGAATTAAGCATGTGCTTCTTTGCTTAGCTGGACCAGGGCCTGGAAATGGGCAATATAATGCATCTCTCCCTTTAATTTTGAAAGCTGCTTTAATTATATGTTGGTGATCCAGCTATGGAATAATCCTCAGCTCTTTGGAAACAGTCTTAAAGTCCTGCAGTTCTCAGTTTGCCCAGTTTTGGACTCATAGTACAAAACATTACTGCCAGGAACTTGCCAGCACAGATGGTCCAGATGCTGCACATGGCATGGCAGTGCAGAACCTCAGCATCTGCCACCCCCCTCCCAAGAGCTGATATTGCTTCTGAAAGACGTGGCTGCTCTCCTGTTCTTCAGTTAAAGGGCAAAGGCCCAGGATGGGGCCCTTCTCCCCATTAAAAAGCCAATGATAGGCATTTAAGATGACTTTCTGATCTCAATCAGAAGGAAAGATATTCAACAGTTTTGAAAAATTGTTCGATATTTAGTCAGACACCAGCTTGCATCCCTAAGAGCACTAAAAGCCAAATTAAAGGAAACATTCCCTGAAGTGGCATTCCGTTCTGCACTCTTGATTTCAAAGGCAGGACTTCAGGATCCTATAGTTCACTGTATTCTTTAGTCATTTGGCAATTAAGAGAATTTTTCACAGTGTGTTAATTTTATCAACTATTTTTCCCCTTTCAGGAGGCCCACAGGTTTCACTGAAATGATGACAGCACTCAGTGATTTGAGGCTGGGTCAGCATTTCAATTCACCTCTTGTCTTGAGGCTAATTTCTGAACATGCATAAGGAATGCAAGACAGTGTGAAAATTCCCAGGTAGTGATGGGCCTGAAACCCTGGTTGTGCCCTGGTTGACGTTTTTCATTCAAAATGCAGGCCTCATTCTCACTTTGAGTACAGAAGCATGGCCAACATCACTTATCTGCGCAGGAATGTCAGCATTCTTGGCTGTGCTTGTGAGATGATTTCAATATAACACTGTAAAAATCACTGAAATGCAATAATATTGTTGCACATTTATTGCTTTTAACCGACTACAAAAACCTAAAATGTAAGCTTTGTTTTCCTCTATTGGTTTTGGGAGAAAGCCAACCCTCACTCCACAGAATGTTACCTGCAAGCTGCTCCTACCTTGCCAAACCATTAGATGTAAACCTTTTCAAGCAGCATACAGGCTATCACAAACCCTAGATAGGCTTTGAATGACTCTACATCTCCATTCTTTCCTTCTGGAGTCATAACAAGTGCTATTTGAACAAGTGACATATTTTAATACACTGTCATTACATCCCATCTTTAGTCAATTACTTCCCAAGCACAACCAAAATAGTCCTTCTCACTTGCCTTTAAGGACTGAGAGACAAGGTTGTTATGGAGGAATAAGATCTGCCTTAAGGATAGCTCAAGATTTTTTAGCTAACCCCAGAGGAGGGATGAGGTGGAGTGGGGTCCACCAGACAATTAAGTCACTTAAAATCCACGATGTTACATTAATTCTAATGTTATATTAGCTGCCCATTAACTGGATTTGCCCAAGCAATCATATTTTTCTTATGAGGTCCTTTTTCTATACCACTTTAAAATCAGAAAGAAAAAAAAATGAAAAAAAAAAAGAAAGAAAAAAGAAAGAAAGAAAAGGAGTAGAACCCCAAGCCAAAATCATTAATCTTTAAAGAAGTTTGACATTTATTTCCAAATTCAAATCCATAACCAATGTATTTTTGCTTCCAGGTTCCACATTTAAGGCTGTAACGAATCGAACCTACTATTGTTGAAGAATCTAAGAGACTTATGCTTATTTATACAGAGCCCTAACACACAAAACATAGCTGACATGATTTTCATTTCTGTCAAACTCAAATTCCAAAAAGTCCTTTCAGCCTGAGGTAGCAGCAGTACCAAGACCTACTTTGACCTCAGTCAGGATTCTAAAATTAACAGCAGCATCTAATAGGAAATTTGAAAACCCTGACATTCAAAAGGTAAGAAAAAAACTCCCCCAGGTCCAGTAAGATTTGAAGAAATATCCTACCCATAATATTTTCTTGGCTTTCAAAAAAAATGATCTTCCTGCTTGAAATCCACTTGCTTGGCAAAGCAGAATTGCCTAAACTCAGTTCTCTACAGCATCAACTTTACATTTTTAGTCTCTTTTAATTACTTTGATTTAGACAAAATGAAGCCACTTCCACTTAAGATCTGGCAGAATATAACCCAATTAATATTTCCCTTCTCATCAAGTCTGAAGATTAATTATGCATTCTCATAAAGGCTTAAGGACTTGTTTCTAACAGCTGCTGACCATTTTCATCTTAAACCAACAACGCCTTTAAACACATGCTTGACTTAATTGCCTAAAAAGTCCTTTCAGAGTAAATGGTTCCGTTGATAGTCATTAGAAGTACGGCAGAGGACATGACTGGAACCTGACAGCTTAGAACCTGGCAGAAAAGAACCTTTTAAAAATGAAAGGGTTCATTTTTGGTTTTGTTATTTTTAGTTTGAAAAAAATGCATAAAACAGGTAATTCCTGACACTGGCACTACTGACAATTTCAGCCCATCAAAACCCCATTGTAAAGGATGATGAATAAACGTCATCACCTTGTTCCTAACATAAAAAACTAACTGTGCAAATCTATCCATAGCCCTGAAACCAGGTTACCTAAGAACCAGATCCAATAAATAGTCTTCTCATTGAATTCCTATTTACTGTCAAAGGTGTTCTGAAGGAAGAATGAGAAAACCAGGTCCAAAGAAGATATTTCTGAGTACTTTAAAATAGAGCTAGACTTTGATTTCAGTAGAGAACACAAAACCAGTCAATTAGCATCAGCTTGTGTTGCTACTGACTGTAAAATAAGTTAGCTAGTGGATAACAACTGACCAATCAAAATCAATAAGTATATTACTAAGGACACAAGATTTGCAAAAGGCTTGGGTAAGTTAAAATGTAAAAAGTCTCAATTTATTAAATATCAATGGATCTAGACTAACACAAATTTCTGTTAATGATAGCTACTTGTCAGCCATAAGAGTATACACAGTCTTCCTTCTGATTTCAGCAGAATGAGACGACAAGCATATGATGTCCTGCACAGCCAAGAATTCAGGGACTATTCCAAGTCCAGAGATTAAGTATCCTTACATGCTTTTACAAAAGAATAACTGAGAACAGTTAAACAAAACAAAACCAACCAACCAAAAACCCACACAGAGCCCTCCACCCCCTACCCTGACTTTTGGCAAATGTGGTTTTGAGTGAGCTGTTGGTAGGTAGGTAGGTTGCAGCTGTAATCCTGACTGTTGACTCCTACAGTTCTCTTAAGCAAATCACTTTGAAGCAATCCAGTTAAGAAATACAGGACATCATTTCTGTCCTTTGATTTCTTTGCTACATAACAGGGATAAGTAACCCCTATAACTTCCTAATTTTTAGAGCAGCGAAGGCTTTTAAGCCCTTAAAATATTAGAAGTTTTCTGTGAATTTAAGAAATGGCAAGGTCCATTGAAACAGAGCTAAAACTAATCTGGACTTCAAGATTTTAGCAGTGCAGTTATGCGGCATCCACAACTGAGTGCAGGAAGGTAGCAGCTACCCAGTGCTGCAAGCAACACCACCACAGGAAAGATGTGCTCTGCAGCCCAACAGATAAAGCAGTGAAGACCCTGTGTGATTTTAAGAAAAAAAAAAAAGGAAAGCAAAATTAAGATTACTGGGTTTGGGATTTCAGATGGTTGATCTGCATTCACGAACTGATATGAAACTTGATGAACTCAAGGGCAGTCCTTAAACCAAACCTTAAGAGAGCTCTGGTGGACATGTGCAAGTGCATTAATGACAGTTATCTTCTGGAAGACCTCTGCAACTTTTTTGTTTGCTGAAATTATCAGGAAAGAATCTGCTGATGGAAAACATCACATAGTGAATGCCCAACCCCCTGAAACAAACAAAAAAACCCGAATGAAAAATCCCCAATCCTACAAAGACTCCCAAAACAAAACCAATCCCCCAGTTGCATCCTACTGCCCTACCCAACTAGAATCCTCATCTTTGATTTTTAATTTTGAAATAATTGGTTATTTGTTAGAAATTGGTTATTGGTTAGAAATACTGGGAGAAAGGTCTCAGTAGGAGCTCAGGATTATCTAATACCTGGTCCTTAAAAGCTCCAGTACAGCTAAGAGTACCTTGATAAAACCAGACAAAAGAAAGTGACTTGAAATGTGATTTCAAAACCCTGCCATTGTAACCAAACAAAACTATAATTCAAGAAATATTTCTGTTTCCTGAGCCAGTCCTATGCTTTCAGTGTTTGCAATGCATTTCTTTTTTAATTAGGAAGACAATAGCTTTCCCTCCTCACTCTCCTGCATCGCCCTGGCTCACTGAAAGTCAGCACTGTAGGAGCTAACACAAGGCTCTTAGTTTATGCCCTGGTATTTCTGTTTGGGAGGAAGCCACCACTCTCAGGTCATTACTTGGTTTTGCTCTGTTCCAAATGCTGCTCATGGGATGCAGCCTGAATTGAAAACAGCAGGAGCCAAATATATCACAGTAGCAGTTCACATCAGCATGGAGAGGGAAAATGTGTTCTGCACTGCCATTGTTAGTTTTCTTTAAGGATATAAACCTGATAGAACTGTTTTGGTTTATGCTAAATCAATATGCTGTCCACTGCTTTTAGGAATAGTTGGAGATCTCTTACACTTCTTCAGGAGGGTATTACTAGAGAAGACTTTTTGGCAGAAAGCGCCGTTCCAGTTTTGAACTCATGAAATTCAGCAGTGTTCAGATATGAAGACTTAGCTTTGGACCATATGAAAAGCAGGTGCAAGTCACAATATCACAATCTCCTTTCTTAGATATCGAAATGGAAAGAATGACAAAGCAGACTTGGTGTCTCCACACACCTCTCTAACTGGGAAAGGTTTCACATAAACAAAATCATTCTGTCACATGACTGGATGTGATTTAAACTGCATTCCTGGGTTACAGAAAATAAAATATGTGCAGGAAAGAAAAATCATCTGAATTCACTGCAGTTACTGAGTCTAGGCTGAGTTCCAGTCTCATTAAAATCAGAAACGTATCAACCAATCCAATATGTTGGCACAGACACATGAGCAATAAAGAAGTTCCTCTATGCTTTCCTCATCTTGACATTCACACATGAAGACAAGCACAAGCAGTAGCATTGTTCCACATATAAAGATAGTGAGAAGGACAGTATAAATATACTGGCATGAAGATTTGCAATTGATGGTAAAGGAAAGCATCAGGGAGCTCTTCTGCAGATACATGTAGTTAAAGGGCAGCCTTGGGTCGATAGTTTGCTATTTTGGAGATGCACTCTGCCTTATCAACCTACACAGCTTCAGCCTTCTGGAAGACTAAAAGTTTTGGGGTTGTTTGTTTTTTTCTGTTTAGACAACTATGGTAAAATGTACAGTAATAAACAAGCTTCAAATTAACATGATCAAAGATTCAATAGCTACTTTTCCTCCAAAAATACCATTGATCTTATAAGACAATTGCTACCGCAGTGCCCTTCTCTGAGGAAAGGTATCAGCATAAGGAAGTTGGGTATGTTTTGTGCTGTTAACATCATGCTCTTCTCTGAGCAGAGATCCCTGTTGAATTGGAGCTAGTAATTTTTGATAGATCAAGACTACTGTGACTAAACTGGTTGAAGCTGCTATGGAATATCATCACTTCAAAGAATCTAATACAATTACTATTGCTGTCCTAATTCACTTTCTTATGACGCAGATTTGTAATGGAGAAGAGCTTTTGATGATTGATCCTTAACTAATATGAAGAAAAAACGGGTTCGCTTTGCCCTTCAAGCAGCTCCTCCTTTCATCTAACATTCAGAGCCTTTCTCCAACTGGAAACAATTCTTTAAAAATATTTTTTTAAGATGTCAAAGACAGTTTCTGATACAAGTGAACAGATCCTTTGAAAGGCAGTTCCTACAGATGTACCCTGCACAGACCATTCGTCATTAGCAACATCATAAACTTGAAGCTGAAATTAGGAGCAATTTTAACATGCAAAAGGAATCCATAGATCAAAGGCTACAAAGGGGGAGAACATAATGTAGCTTTCAAACAGATCTAGATGGAGTTGGCAGGGGAAAGGTTAACTGAGGGAAAGAACAAACAGGGCACACAACTCTTTTTTGTTTGTTCTGGGTTTTGGTTTTGGTTTGTTTGTTTGTTTTTGTTTTAATCTGGGCATTGTTTAAATGTTCCTCTTCATTTAGATACTTTCACTGTGACTTTCCTGCCCCTTAAAAATGCTAGTGCTGTAAAAAGAAAGGGGAAAGGACACGCAGAGAGAATGTGTATTAGTTGTATGAACATGATCTTTGATAAAACTCAATTTATGTAAAATTATTCAGCTGAAATTCTTAAATTGTTTTCAAAAATTTCATTAAGTTATTAGAGCCTGTGAGACTAATTTTTAAGAGCTATTGCACCAATTTTACTAAAGGAAGTACACAAAACTGATTGAAACTTGATGGCAGAGTTGGATTAGAGAAAGAACCACTCTTTGGAACAGGTGAGCTGGTTTGTTAAAAACATTTGGCTTTAATCTTCCTTTAGGATAGCAGAAATGTCTGAGAGCTATTCTCATTATGCTCTCCAGATCAGATAATTTCTAAGTCATGCTGCAATTTTTACCTTTAAGATCTGGGGAAGAATATCTCCAATTCTCATTTTCTTCACTAATGATATATCTCCCACATGAATGACAAATCATTGGTCTAAAAGTTTTTTAAAAACCCCAACCCAACCCAAAAAATTCTTTTCATTCTGGAGTGGAACTTTTACCATATTTATAAAATCACAGACACCCCACCTCTCCCCCCCCAAACAGTCTATGTGCTGTGAAGATTTGCCTTGGATTAAAATCTTCTGGTTACATTCAAGAAGCCAGCCTGTCTTGAGCCATGTGAGTTGCAAAAGTTCACCATGTAACAAAACAGGAAAGGGGCAAAAGCATGGAGGTGCAAGACAGCACAGCAGGGTGAGAAGAGGTTATACACTTATCCAGGAGAAAGAGGCAGACATTTACAGGGGAAATAAGATACATTCACTACTCCTGTGAAATGGTTTAAGCCCAGCAACAGTTTTGCAGCTCAGCTCCTGTATTGTTAGCACCACAAGAATGCTGAAACTGATAGATTTGGGGGTGCAAAAATGGACCTCCTAACCTAATAAAATGCAGCTATTTCTTAGGACTTTAGGATGAACCCTTTACTGGGAAGCTGTGGGATATACTGCGTGCTGTTAAGTTTAACACTGAGTTTTAACTGAATTTTCTTGATTCCAGCTGAGTGGGGCAAATTCATTCTCAATGCCTTGTGCAATATGCACTTTGTGGCTCAAGCTGGGAACACAAACAGAGCCAAACACAGCAAAGAGAAAAGTGGAAAAAACAGTGGAAATAATCAATAACTGCACATTGAAATTAACATTAAACTGCTTCAGAAATAATTCTACAGATCATTTTAATAAGGCTTGCTTACCAATTACCCACTTCTCTGAAGTTTTCAATGCCAACTTTTCTTCAGAACAGCTGTGCAGGATCTCAGCCTACAACTATTTGCAGGTTGGTTCTTGGCTGTGGCATAAAGCATGACAGCAAACTCACTTGCCACATAGCAACAGCTGTAGTTTCTGTGCTGCCATGACCAGTCCATCTGCCACCACCACCCGTGCCAGTACAAAGGGCATGATTATACAGCACTGAATAAAAAGCCAGAGGAAGGAAATACCTCTGGCAGTAAAATGCTCCTGCTCTCAGTGCTCCTCTTTGCTTCTCCTTTTTTATCAGCCTTCAGGTCTCCACCTGCCCTCCAGGGGAGCTGTGGCAAACGCCAATGCAAGGCAAACCACAACCAAAAGTGCATTCTTAGGTCATTTCTACTCTTGCCCTTAAAGGAGAAAGGAATTAGATGCGTTCATTAGCCTGAAGCTTGAGGCCTAAATGAAAGTGCATATTAAGAAACGTGGGGAGGATTTGAGGCATGTTCTTCTACTCCAGAATCCAAAATTAGATTGAATTCAGAAGGGACCTGGTAAAGCTAGAACAGCAATTTTTTTCTGCCCCAAACAGAGAGCAAGTGTGCACTGCTATGGACTCATGGAACAGCTTGGTTAAAGAGGGATTGTGGTCCATCACAGGAAATGTGTCTGTAAGCTGACAGTAAAAGCAAGAGTCAAAGGAAGTACCAGTGCAATTCCCACCCAGCACTGAGCTTCTACTATTTTGGACAGACCAGAAGTGCGACACTTCAAATTCTGTTTCTCTGAGAGGAGATTAAAGTGTTTCATAGCAATTAAATTTTCTGGAGTAATACAATGAGATTTTCCAGAACATGAAAATTTAACTAACTGCAATTTATTTCAATGGAAAATTCCTAAGTGTTGCCACCTAGTCTGGGAGAACAGACACAAACCCTCCACGACTGCCACTATGGAGCTTCTGCCAGCTACACTTTGTGCACAGGGGTGGAGGAAGGATGGGTCCCTGTCGAGCTCTGCCTTCCAATTCCCCAGGCTGTCTCCAGGGCTCAGATATAGCCAGCCAAACCTTTCTTCCCCTCTCCTGTATCATGAAGCAGGGTAGGACTGTGGCACAGGAAATTAAAAGAAATAGCTAACTCTCTACCGACAGTTCTAAGCAACAGCAAATCCCTATTTCTAAGACTGCTTATCCATATCCTCCCTACCAGAAATAGTATTTTTATTCCTCCATTAGTAGGAATAGCATGAGTCAACAGACAAATGCACTCTCTTTTCAAGAAAGGCACGACATGTTGTAATTTCACCTTTATGTTGCAGATACCCCTGGTTTTGATCTAACTGAAATGATTCTTGGTTTTGATCTAACTGAAATGAAATGTCTACATTCCTCTTAGAAACCCTTGCCATTGCTGGAATGGAGCAAAGAGGGATTGAGACATAAGCTTGAACTTCACAAATCACTTCTGTACCTGACGGTTAAGAAGATATCTAGGGCTGAGGCCAATCCAGCACAGCCAGCTGAAAATTCAAAGAAAACTAGGAAGCTATGGCAATTTATAGTGATTAAGGATCTGACTCATTGATTCCAGCTCTTCTTTTCCTCTCACTAATGGGAAGCCAGAAGCTGTCTTATGAAAACAAACACCTGCAAGCATAACTGAATGGACCCCTAGTTTTTGGTAAACGCTGGTCCCCCCTTATCTGCACGAATTGGTTCAAGTACTGTTAAGATGGCAGTCAGGAAATCAGTTCTTTTGCAGTTACAGCTGGATAGATTCAACACTTGGGATAAATTGGCCTTGAGCAAATTTAGAAAAAAATAATAAATTCCTTGCTAAGTGATCCCAAGAGGCCTGTGTCTCCATAAAACAGTTAAAGGGAAGCTGCTGAGTTGAACTCAGCGGATTCAACAATTTGAAAATCATTAATTTTGTTTTAAATCTCACAGACCCACTTATGCAACAGACAGCAAGGAGGGAAATTCAATTTTTTCTTGAGACACTTCCTATTTGGAAGATTAAGAGATGGAATCACTGGTACATTACAATGAAATTTTCATGATCAGAAGTTTGGCACAGTGATAGATTCCACTGCATTGCTTTGCCAGTGCACTTGGTCTTCCAGAGGCTCAACTTCACACCCAGCCTTGAGCTTCGCTTCAGTCAGTTTGCAGCTTGCCCCTCTACAAGGTACTCTGTTTTGGAAATGCTGAGACAGAAAAGTCATTTGCCATTGTTGATTGCTGGCTGTATATCACTTCTGTAAAGCATGATAGCTTTCCCAGTGCAGCTGTGCTGGCCCTCCTGGGGTCACAGGGGAGAGGCACACGTGTGCCTCTGGTTTTGAAGGCTGATTGCACTCAGGAGAAGCTTCTGCAGCACGAAATGAGATCTACAGCACACTGTCTGTCCTTACAGGATTATCATTGCATGCATCCTCACTCTCCTCTGCACAGAGAAGCAGTGGGACAGCTAGTGCAGTAAACAGCTCCAACAGCTCTGTGCCAGCACATCACTCCTTTTTTGCCAACTGAATTCCCAGATGGCCATTAGCACCAAGCTATTTGACATGTACACTTTCAAGGGCTCAGAGCACAGTGCCTGCACTCATGCCAGATTCCTACATGGTATCTGTAACCATAACGTGCACATCAGCTTTTCCAGCAGGTTTGTTCAGATGTGGAGCATACTTAACCATTTTCACTCCCTAATGGACTAAAGTGGCTAAACATATGCCATATTCACTCCATTTGATTCCAGAGGTGAGAAAACTCACTTGTGTATGTATTTTTCATACACATGCTGTACACGGGTCTTCTATTTATCAGGATAGGGTTCTGAGCTGAGATAAAGCAGAATAAGTTTAGAGATGCTCTGATGTATGGCAAAAGAGGCTTTAGGATAAAAGGTGATACAGAAAAGACAGGCTTTCTTATTAGTCTCTGTTTTAGCTCTCCTATGTAAGAGACAATGTGATGATGTGGAAGCAGATCAGGAGAAAACACTGCTTTCATTGTAAGAGCTACAGATGAAGTCTACTGTTAACTGCATATTCTCTGCATGTTCTTTCGGAGTCTGTTGTGCTATTCACAGTCACATGGTCTATTTTAGGACAAAGCTCTTCCTGGGCACCTCACCCAAAGGTTTTTCCTGGGCATGCCACACAAGAGTAAAGAGAGTTACTTTAAGAATTAAAATAAACTGCTGGAGGTATATCACATGTTATGGAAATTGCAGTTTTCCTCTCAGGTATGAATCAGAGAGACAAAGCCAAAGGCTGCAGTAGGAGTGAGACTGGAAAAGGGTTGATAACAGAGCAGGTCAGATGCCAAAAACATTGCCTCCGGAGAAGTTTTTCACCCAGAACATCTCTGAGGTTTCTGGGCTCAGCATCAGCCCAAGTGGCTATCTTGGGATTGATCTAGGTTAGAGACAAAGCAGGAAGCTGCTTTTGGAGTGGTGGAAAAGGACTGCCAACCTTCTGTTAAACTTTGGGGTCAGTTAAGGTAACCTGAATGGAAGGGTAAGAAATACATACTCCCTCTTAGGGCATCCCAGAAAGAATAAACCCGGAGATAGGACATTGATAAGGTTTGATCTGAAGGAAGGCACAGCTTTCTGTACGTAAGCAGAGCTGAGGAAATCCAAGTTTTCTTCCCAGATTGCTGGGAGTGAAGAAAAATAGCATGTTACAATAATAAGGAAAGGCAAGTACCCAGAGGGACTTACAGAATCACACCTACTCACCTGCAAGGAATGACAATTTTATACATAAAGCAAGAACTAAATACAATTGTTGTTGCCCTCCATGAGAGCTGGAAATAGAGTAAGTGGATCTGATTGTAGCTTCACAATCTATATAAAAAGAAGCAAATTTCTTTTTGAATAACATGCTTATATTTAGGATCCTAAATCCGTATTTGGAAACCTATGGAACTGACCTCATTTTCTGGAGCGTTCAGCACCCAGTGAATGAGTGGAAAGATTTTTAAGAGGCTCCTGCAGGAACTGCTGGATTCAAGAGATTTGTTTGGGGAGAAGGAACTCAAACTTTCACTCTATTTCTTAATTTTGGGATTACAAATCTAAGAACTGCATTTTCAGAATTCACCACTCTACAGTAAATTTTGTCTGGTTTTGCTTTAAATATTGTACTGCTAGAACTACTAGGAGTATGGATTCTTTAAAAGCTTTCAGACTCTTTCCCTACCATTCAAATAATAACATGGAGCAAACACAGCCCCACTTTGGTGCCATGCTAGTTTGAAATGTGGATTAAATAATCCCTATAACAATAGGAAATCTGTATAAAAAAAGCTGTAGCAAAGCCATATGAAAGTCAGTAGTAAACTACATTTGAGAACATTAATGTTATGTAAAAGGTAAATTTCTAGTATGTCAAGATGAAAAAAGAGGAGTTCTAATAATTAAGTAAACTGTGGAAGCTTCTATGTCTCAAAAAATTGCCTTTTCTCAACGTTTTGAAGTAATTTTGTACAGTGTCTTAAAAGGGCATGGGCATCAGCCTCTCTTGTATTCAGAAACTTTCTTTTATCCTCTCAAGAGCACAAGACTGTGTAAAGCTATTTGGTAAAGAGATTGTATAAACCTATGGCCTAACCAATCCATATCAAAACACAAGGATGCCTTATGAATTACTGCTGTATCCTTTCTTCTAATGGCAAGATGACATGAAAATCCCAGAGCTCATTCTACACAATATTCACAATATAAAACACTCTTATGGACAGGGTACCGTTATCAGCAGGCATGAAGCAAAGCTCATTAAAAAAACAAAAGACAGTTGGAGCCTTACTTTTCTCAATGCACAAGTGCAACTACCCAGAACAACAAAAATGTCAAGACTTTTTTTTCCCCCCATAGAAATGTCTAAAGGCCCCAAAAGCAAGGTTGGCAACACTTTATGATAGACTCTGTGCAAATGCCAGCCAGAGGTAGTCATTACCAGCAGTCATGACATTTGTAAACTGAGAGACAAAAGACAACAAGGAGCAGAAAAGAGACAGCCCATCAGATCAGACCACTGAGAAATTAAACAAACCCCCCAAGTCACCCTTCCTGCAAGACCAGTGACTTTTGACAGGCTAGATTTACCCCCAAAAATGGGCTTGTGTCATTTCTCCAATGTCTGAAAATGCATGTGAAGTGCTTTCTAACACCAACTATAACAAAAGCAAAGAAACACAACTGCTTTTTCTGCATCAAAGCCTTTTTTTGAAGTCTTATCACCTGTTTCCAAATTCCCTATTGACTGTGGATTGTCACTATACACAGGCAAACAGTTTTCCACACTCTTCAATAATTCAGTAGCATATGGACGGTGAATTCAGGATATCTGCTGTCTGAAAGCTTCTATTCTGCACTTGGGCAGAATTTCAAGGCAAGACTTTCAAAGAGCTACAAGCAGTATGATCACCTAGTGTTATTTTCAGTGGAAAGCCTGTGAATCAAAGCCTGCAACCTCTCAAATTATTCAGGCCAGGCCTTCCTTCTGATCCCTGACCACTGCTTAATTGCACAGAGTCTTTTGAGTAAACCTGCCAAATCTGAATCTATACTAGACTTACTGTTAATAGCTGGATGACTTTAAAGAATTTTTGCTTTCTTCTGGTGCTGTTACCTAAATATATGAACATGATATCTACAGATGAGTTTATTTATAAGACCACTTGCTCAGTGACCAGGGAGAGCTAGAACAAAAACATGCATTCTAAGGCAAGTGATATACCCAAATGCATGCACTGCCTGGACAGCATAATCATCTTGCCATTGTAAAGGTGCTCAAGAGTGTGATAATCCCAGTACTATAGCTTTCAGGCAAAGTAAAGCTGTGGTTTAATAGAAAAGCTGGTTATTAACGGACTTAATAGTCTTACAATAGGCACCAACTTTCACCATTAGACAGTGAGGTCCCAGCTGGGACTGAAAATCTCTTCCCTGGGAACCATTCAGCTCTTAACTCAGCAGTGACTGCAGTTTCTGCAAGCAGGCAAGAGGTAAATATCTCCCCACTATGGCCTCCTGGCAAGGGTGTGACAGTGCATGGAGCAGAGGAGAGGGAAGATCTCCCACAGCTTCACAAATGGCTGAAGGCCTTGTGCCTCCCTAAGATGGGTGCAGAAGTGAGCACTCTTTAACAGATGACGTAGACCTTCAGGGACTGATAATCTCAAAATATCTGAGAGCACTGCAGGACAGGCTTGAAAAGGAAAAGAAGAAGAAAGCTTTAACTCCTTGACTTAAATCCATTTCCTAATGCCATCTCACTGAAGTACTGTGCAGCCCAAACCACCTCTGTCTCTAGGATTAAGAAGAGAAGAAGTGCAAAGGGGTAGTTTGCAGTAGTTAAAATAGTTCATTAAGCTATAGGATTTCTGACCAAATCCTTGAATCAAAAGCAACTTCTCTCAGGCATAACTGCTACAGGATTAGGATCTCTACCTGACTGAAGCAACAGCCTCCCTTCACTCTGTTGATGGCCCAGAATTCCTGTGTAAGGACAAGGCAACACACAGAGTGATCTCCTCCCAAAGATACTTCAGTATCATAACAGAGAAGCTGTGAAATCAGCAGCCAAATTCTGTTTTCTGATGGGGAATGTCTGCCCAGCTGGTTCTTTAGGGTACAAATATGATTGGCAAAGTCTATGAAGAATCAGCTGACAACAAGACATTAGTCAGGGGAATGCACAGATGTTCCAAACACCTACACTTCATTCCAAAATTAACTTTTCTATTAGCAAACATTTGACAGTCTCAGGTCTGCCTTAGAACAACAGTCTGCTCATGAATGCGCATCGGGAAAATGCTACCTATTAGTTCAGGTAATTTGATCTTAGAAGATACATGAATAATATTAACTTGAACCAATAGGTAGAGGAGAAAAGAAAGAGCTATTTAACCATATACTCTGCACCACTAATTACTTCTCCCTTGCCTACTACCACTGATTACAGTCATTTATTGCACATGGTCATGTGTCCTGGATGGCTCACATACATAATTATGGTGATAAAGCCATCTCTGATGAAGTTCTGAAGGCAGCTTTCCTGCCAGATTTAGTATTCACTGATGGTCCCAAGGTTTAGGCTCTCCTATACTCATCTTCTGTAGGCACTGCGCTGTGTCTTCCGGGACATGTGGTCAGACTCTCATCTGATGTAAGTGAACCTGGCAGCACTGCGGGGAAGAGAATGATTTCCTTTTCCACCAGCTGAGTGTCTGGCACATACTTTCTTCTAATTAGTATTCATCTTTAGGGCCACTGAATTTATGGGAGGGAGTTAGCTGCCCATGGAGGTCCTAATTGTTTAGAAGCTTGGATAATTTTCCTCATAGCCTGCAACCCTCACTGAGAGACCTTAATTATTAAAAAAGGAGAATATTATATCAACTGTCCTCAGTAAACTGGTACTGTGCAAACTAATACAGATCTAAAAAGGTATTTATGATGTCCCTCATGCTCTCATACAGTTTAACAGCTAAGCAAAAAATACCATAAATGAAACATTTTGACAACATCTTCAAAGGGACATATATTTAAGGTGCTCAAGTTTAAGTAGCAGAGTTGCTACACATTTTTTGCTCCTACTGATTCCAAGCAGAGTCATGGACTGTCAGCACTTCCTAACAAACATGGTTATGCAAGCAGCTCCCTAGACAGCAACAACTGGGAAACATTGTTGGTAACTATAGAACCTCCATCCCTCTGCTCATTCAGCAGCTTAAGGGAAAACTGAAACTTTTCATACACTTTGTCTTAAACAGACCTTTTTCAAAAGCACACTTTGGATGCAAAATTATTGAAAATGTATTGGCCCCTGGCCTTGAAAGTGCCATTACATGCATGAAATACATCACATAAAAAGAAAAAGTGAAACAGGAGCCTCCAAGAAAATACAGATATAGATAGTTTATGAGTTAGATAATCCACCACATGTATATGTACTAAGTTATGGCTTCATCAGGCTGGATGTACCACTTAAGAAGTAAAGCTCTATGGAAGGAGAAAGAAATTGTTAAAAGAAGCACTGAAGAACTTTTTAATTATGCTCTCACTCTCCAGAAGTCTAAATAAAGCTAATTGCCAAGGCAGTAACTGAAGGGATAAAATCCACTCAGTGCCTGTTGCCCAGGATAATTTCTGAATGAAAACCAATTCATCCAAATGAAACATAACTTCTACATAATACAGTCATTTCCAGGTCCTAGAAAACTCCAACTGTATTTGGTCAAAACCTTTATTTAATTTTCTTAAAGAAATTTGTGAGGAAACTATGGCAATTTACTAAAGAGAAAAGTAAACTCTTCTGTAAAAATGTAGAATGTTTGCTAGAAGCATTCAAATAATGGAAGAGTCAAAGCCCAGTTCTCAAGAAGTGGCTAACCTTTAATCCCACACACATTCAGAGAAACTCTTCCTGAAATTGCTCTTAAACTTCTAAGCACTTGGGCACATTTAACATTTTTAAATTGGATACACACACAAAATACTCTAGACTTTCAGAATCACAGGGGGAAACATTCATGAATAAAGAAGAATTACAGAAACACTCAGGAATTCTATCTGCTCTCTCCCACCTCCTGCCAACATAGTCATGTAGTATCTAATTTACAAAAACATTCTACATTTTCATTCTTTAGTCCATAGACCATTTATTTTCCTTCCCAAAGATATACCTGTCCCTCCCTGTCATTTTTCCTTTATGCCTCCTTTAAGACTGGAAGACTGTTCTAAGGTCTCCCCAGAGCCTACTCTTCTCCAGGCTGAATAACCCCAATGCTCTCAGCCTACCCTTATATAGGAGGTGTTCCAGTCCCCAGTCATCTTTCTGGTCCTCCTTTGGAGTCACTCAAGCAGGTCCATGACATTTTTGTGCTGAGGACTCCAAAGCTGGACGCAGCACTGCAGGTGGGGTTTCACTCAAGCCTTCTCCAGACTAAAGGGCCCCTGCTCTCTCAGCCATTCTTCATATGAGATGAGCTATTCCCTTCACTTTTCAGATGAGACATTGCACAACACAACATTTCTATTTTATTTTCTTTTTCTGGTAAAATTACTTAAAAGGCTCACCTGAACCACCTAAGCATTTAATTCAAAATGACAGCAGAATGTTTCCTCTGGAAGATATGTAGCCTACAGTACTTCAGGGATGAGCAAGGAAGCACACAAGTTTTCCAGGAAAGAGTTCCTTCAAAGCACCCCATAATATATAACAATATTATGCATCTGTTTGTTTGCCTCCCCTCCCCTTTTAAAAAAGAACTTTTAAGCAGAAGGCAATTTGTTAAATCTACATTTTGGATACTTGTAATTAGACTATGAGGATATATTTTTTCATCAGACAAAAATTATTTTAATAACCATAATCAACACAATCAAATATAATCAGTCTGTCAAGATAATCACATTTCAGATTCATTTGAAATAATTTTGTACTTTGCCAGCTCACATCTATATGAAGCTGATTACACCTGGAAAATACATGTGACTTAAAGGTTTCTACCTCTATTTCAATAATTGTGCTATGTCATGTATTCTCATTTTTGTTCTCCTGTATCCTTATCCTCCTTACTCTCACTGTTTTAACTTTCAGGGTTTAATCATGGTCTTTTCCTCCACTTTCCACATTTCCCTCTCTTTTATTGCATATTCTACACCTATTCACCCAAATCTTCCAAGAAAAGAAGCATAAGCTTCATGAAAAGTGAAGCAAACATTTTGGCTTTGCTTCATGCACCTATTATTTTGGAGTTTTCCCCAAATCTGTGCACCAGCATTCCCCATTTATTTCCAGTCATACCCAAGACACATCCTGCTGTGTTGGCCAGCTTAGTTTTCATCTTATTCCAAACATCCCTCCAGTGCTCTTACCCCAAAGCTACCACAACATGCACATCATCTACCCTTCCTCTCCTCAGTCTCTTATAGAATTCTGCTTCTCTCTTGCTGTAATTTTCATTGTACTCTTCCATTATTGATTCTTCCTTAAGAAGTCTACAGCTTCAATCTCTTATTTCTGCCCTGCACATTAAGCTGTCTTTGTTTTCCACTGCAAACCATCAATACTAAATTCAAGATTACTTTTCTTTCAAAAGTTCCTTATTTTGACCCTCTTTTCGAGCCTGTTCACACTCTGAGAGGCTTTGCTTACAGTAGCACAGACCTTCACCTGTCCTCAGTTTTTCCTAAGCTCCCCATCTTTATTCCTGACATCCCACAAGTCTTTTTTTCCTACTTCTGTCTTCCACCTCTCTTTTTTAACTAGAGCAGCTTTTATTTTCCTTCTCAATAAGTATTCTTTTTTCTTCTTCAAACCAGTTCTTCAAATTCCTCTCAGGAGCTCTTCCTTATCTTTTTGACAAAAAGCCTGTGTGCCCTGCACTTACCAATGCCACAGTCTCTTTGGAAAGAGCGAGTTTCCAATGAAATATGAGCACAGACAAGTTCAAAACATGCTTCAGACTGCAATAGGTCATCTTAACATAAGACACAAAATATACCATCATTCTTACTATAGCTGGCAATAATAATCTTACACAACTAGCTTTCATCTTCTGAGTTTTGAGTGTTCCTTAGAAGCAAAATATTCCAAGGTGGCACAATTTCTTACCATCTCCCATTCACAGGGTATTTTCTAGACTCAGATAAGTTTCCATCAACAGATGGTTTTTCTAAGCAAAACCCTTGAACTCTAAATTATAGGTTAACAGTGTGCTGGGACCACACTACATTAGGGCAGCTTCTTGGTTGCTACTATTCCAAAAAATCTATTCCTTTCATTAAGTAAACTGATAATTTATAATGATCTTGTCAACAGACTCCTACGATAGCTTGTAAAATCTTGATTTAATTAGGAGCAAATATTCTCTGTGTATGGCAATGGGTGACAAAGAAAGACCAAGACATCATGATATACATTTCTTGCTCCTTGAAACCATTAAATTTACTTCAAGAATCAAACAGAGCACGTAGTCTTAGCTTTCATGACAGAAAGTTAAGGAGAAAAAGGCACATTCTCATTTAAATTATTGTGATGGAAGAAAGTGGAACTAGATTGGATTTGCAACGTGTTGGAAGATAGTTGTCTTTATTGCAGTTTGCAGACACTTGATAAAAATGTAGCTATTTGCCTCAGCTTCTGAAGAAATCAAATCTCATATGATACAGAAACATGGTAGGGCACAGTTTCATACTGAGATCACATGCACAATAGAAGAGGCAAAGGACAGGAAAGAGGCAATGGGAACACCACAATGTTCACATGTTCATGACTCATCTGTTGGATCTGCTTCTCAGGGACATATAATTTCACACAAGTGTTACACTGATGGACAAATCATAGGTCAGTGTCAGACTCCTATTGTGCTATCCTTTCTTTTTTCTGAACACAAAACTCCTAAAAGTAGTCAAAGAAATGTGAGCAATTTTATGGTGATGTTTGTTATTGTCTGCTATAATAGCCTTCTTTCCTAGTAATTCAATATGTAAAAAACCTTAAAATGCTTGCAAACATTAACACATATTGATTAGTATTGATTCTCCCCTATGATGAGTGGGAAGAAACAATGAATATGGCAGAAACTGTCTGGATATAAGAACTGATAACAGCATGGTTGCAAGCCTTGGCTATTGTTCCTTTTTTGCTAGAAGGAGTGCTTGAGTCCTTTCTGAAATCCTGTTGCCAAGAGCAGACCTAATCTTTTCTCTTCAACTGCTTTTAATTTGCAAGAGCATCTGTTCTAAAAGCTCCAAGCATTGAAAGCTAGACAGGTATTTTTGAGGGCTGATAAGGTATTGTGAAACTAACAAAAAGCTTCAGATATGAACAACTTCTCAGTATGCGATTCATTTCCATCTACAGGCAGCAGAACCCTTCCCTAGTTCAGTTTCATGTACAGGAATGGCTGGAGAGCTTTTTAAAAAGAGCCACAAAATGGGCACCTCAAACATTTTTCAGACCAGGATGGCCTCAACACAGAAGCACAGGTTCACATTCTAGATGTGGTTGCATTTGGAAAATATCTTTGTTTCTAAAGGACACAGAAGCAGACATAAAGAAATCTCTAGTGTTCTTCAAGGAAACAAGGTCTTGTCATTAAATCACAAGGGCAAAGATCTGGGTTTACTTTCATGTAATCTTACCCTTCAGCAATTCTAAATAAACAGGCCCTATTAATTTCAGTTCATTGACTAATTGCTGTCTTTAGACTCCAATATTTAAAAATGAACTTCTGGAAACAGAAATTGCCTTGTGCTTCAATTAGTTCCTTAAGTAACCAAATAATTCATGGGAAAAAGGAGACAGGATGGATGACTTCAAGTTTGTTTCCTTGTTTAAAGAACTAATTTCCATTGTTTTAGGGAGGTTCATGATTAAGGTTATTGAAGTCATTCTGGAGACAAAACTTGGGAAAATGGCTTGACATCAATAACTTTTCAAAATACAACTCTAAGTATACTAGTAATGACATCAGTGTAGAGACTTAAAAGTATGTTCTGAACCATAAGAATTACACCTGCCAGTTAAGACGAAAGCTATCAATGCTAGCTTATTGAAGTCATTCTGGAGACAAAACAAGTAATTGAATTTGTGTCCTCATCTTGGGAAAATGGCTTGACATCAATAACTTTTCAAAATACAACTCTAAGTATACTTTTCAAAATACAACTCTAAGTAATGACATCTGTGTAGAGACTTAAAAGTATGTTCTGAACCATAAGAATTAAGTCTGCCAGTTAAGGTGAAAGCTATCAATGCTAGCTTGAATTCTTAATATTCCTGTATAATACAAGACATCATCCAAAATATGAAGGTTACATACTTTCAAATTCATTCTCTATTATCACTCAGACTGCCCAGTGTAGCACCTGGCTCCTAATTAGAGGCATTTGGATATTGCCAGCACCAGTTGTACATTGCATGCTCTGAAATGTTTAGCAGACTGTTAACTAGGTGTTGAAAGCCAGGTGAAATCACAGCACTAGTGAACCTTGTATTAAGCAGCAGGGACAGCTTTTGCTGCAGTACTCTCTCAGAGCTTGCAAAAGGCAGGAAAGTCTGACTGGCAACACTACGATTAGCAGACCCAGGAGACTGGCACAAAGACCAGAGGGAACCCATGAAAGCTAAGGAAGGGAAGAGGGTAACAAGTACAGGATAAGACGTGCTGACCACTATCTAATTCAAAAAACTTCAAATTCTAGAACAGGACATTGCAAAAATAGAAGAGCTTGACTGAGAACGAGATTTTCATCGGAAGTAAATCTTCAAAAGGCACTGAATCAGATCAACAGCCAGTATAAATCAGTTCAGTGAAGCTCCACGCACACACACACACAAACCCCCAAAACCACCAGTAGTACCCCACTCCCGGCACCCCTGCCCCCTGATTAGATTATAAACTCCTCAAATCCATTTAAAAATCTTTGCTCTCTGAGAAATTTCATTATAAAGGTACATTGATGTCACATAGAGATGCCCCATGAACTCTGTCAATGTTAAAACTGCTGTTCAAGAGGGTTAAAAAAATTAGGAAAACATAATAAAGAGAATGGCTTTGGTCAGAGAAAGAAAATCAACAAGAATAAATGCTGACTTTCCCATATTTGGGTTCATAGCAAAAGAACCTTCCTAATTTTCTATGTCAGTAACACACTTTTCACTAAAACCTTCAACATATGTTTCAATTTTTAAAAAGCTTAAGAACAACTAAGTTTTCTGAGGTTAAAAAAGATCTTTGAATTTTCAAAATTAAATATGCTTGGGGAAAAAAAATCTATTCTTGGTTTAATACTCTAGAACATATCTACATTTATTAATAGCATGGAGGTAGACACCACATCACCAGGGAGGACAGCTTCTCATTATGAACGCTGAATTTAAACATGCTCTAAAAATTAATTCTATCTAAAATGACTTGCACTTGTCTCTATTTTGCTTGCTGAAGTGAGTTCCAGTCTTTATGCCTTATTAATGGTAGAATCATTTTGGTCAAAAGCTCCAAAAGTCCTTATTCACTCTGAGTGTCCAGCATGGCAATCCAAAGCAAGGTGAACCTGAAATTTTTGGAGGTGCCATACATATTCCTTCTCTCACTTGGGCACCTCATCTCACTATCTGTAAAATCCAGTTCACAGGTCTTGGTCTTTCCTGTGTACTGCATAAATGGGTTCCTACTTCACGGTCACTTTGTTGGAAGTGGAAGGGACTGACATCTAACTTTACTGGTTAATTTTCAGTGATGCCCATATGGTTGGCAACAATGTCTTTTAGAGAGAAAAATTTAGGGTTTGGTGCTTAGCTTTAACATGTCTTTGTTATTTTAATATAGAGGACACATTTTTTTACATGTAAAAATAGTATTAGTGATTGTTTGCAAGCTGAGAATGCAAAAAGATAGCTGAACATTCAAGTCCTTGCGTTGCTGAGCAGACAACGGTTTAGGGAAAGCAACTGAACGTTCATATTCCCCTGCACGAGCTTTAGGCAACTGAATATAAAAAATCTGCTTCTAGAATGAAACAGATCTTTTAATTATGTGAAAAGAATTACTATAAATATAGGAAAGAAGAAAAGCTTAAGTCCAAAATGTGTTTAGTAGATAAGCAGTTGCGCAGTTCTTCTGCCCTCATCCATCTGAGGAAGCATTTAACGCTGAAATGGAATATCAGAGGTGGTTAGGTAGAACAGAGATAAACTTAGAGCTAATTAGAAAACATGCTTCATGTCATTCATCCACTCTCTAGTAACAGCTGTTTTGAGATATTGCTATAGGGATGATCCCACTGCAGTACTGGCTTTTGAAAGCCTTCCAAATCCTGCAAAATGTATTAATCTGTGACACTCATATGAATAGCACAGACAAATGGCAGCAATTACTTTCTCCTCTTTATTCTGATTCTTATCTTTGTTTGATGTGGATAGCTTATGCCAAATATCTATCCAAGATACTTTTGTGATTTAAGATTTATTTCTTTTAAATTATTTGGTCTGTTTCGGGGTTTCAGATAATGAAAAAATGGAGAAAACCAAACAGTCTTACTATGCAAGAAACAAGTATTACTGGCTTCCTTTAACACTCCTTCAGGAACCCCAGGTTCAGAGGTCTTTAAGACTTCTCTTCAGGAAGTGCATGGAAAAGCCTGAAAAAGGTCACCAGTCATGTTTTGAAATAATGGAAGCAAGAACCACTTCCCAATAAGCAAAAGATCTGAGACGAAAAGAGGACTGTAATAAGAAAGGACCTAGAGGGTTAGAAGGGAACGGCTCAGAGGGAGCTCCTAGAAGACTCAGAGCTCCAGGGCTCCTGGCTCTTGCTCCTTATTTTCTTCATCCTTCTACAGCAGCCACATTGGCCTGGCTAATTTGGATGCTAATTTTCTTCTCCCCCCTGCAATAAGCAATTTGTTAAGAAAAAGGAGGAAAAAGGAGAAAGGGAGAAAATGTTTTATTTAAAAGGCTTTCTGCCTGCATTCTCCTTGAGAAAGCCAGCATGCCTGAGAGATTACTGCCATCACAGCTACATGAACTAGTACTTCATAAAAACAAATAAATCAGTGACCTGAAGCCACGCCTGCTCAGCACAGAGTCCCCAGCCTTGCTGCCAGTTTTTAAAACAGAAAGATTTGATCCAAAAACCCAAATGATTTTGGATCATACCCTAAGCCTGCAGCATATCTTATGTCCCTGGCACTTAGAAATGGCATGTGAGGGGCAAGGCTTCCAACTGCCCTGAATCAAAACTCAAACAAATGGCAAAAAGGGAAGGGGTAGTCCAGGACAGGAAAATCTGACAGATGCAAGCCAGTTGGGAGTGCTCTTCTCTGTGGACACAGCCAAGGGGACAGGAAAGAAAGGGGCATGAACAGAGGGGAGAGGTGAGGCCATGTTGGCACATAAAAATATAAATAGTTTTGCCACATACTGTGTACAAGGCTTAAAGCTAAGTGTTTGCTGCTGAGAGGGGTTCTATGGAGGGGTTTTGTGTGGCCTTTTTTTTTCTAATGCATACATCACATTACCCCAAACTGACAACTCTAGTCAACCGTTATACCAGAGCGGCAACCCTGCAGATCCCCTTCTGTGCATTCTGCTTGCCTGGGCAGCCTGACACTTCCTTTGTGACAGCTCTGCAGACCTTAGGACACATTCTCCCTCTAATGCACGCACAAGCTCCTGGTAATGCTGATCATTGGCTACCCAGGCGAACTGAGCTTCCCCCACTTCTTTTGTCGCGGTCCACAGCAGGTATTCTTTCATGGCAAGTGGGAATCCCATGTCAGTAAATCACTCAGCCTTTCACTACATGCTGCAGAGGATGGCTGATGCTTCTGTCTGCTGGAGCTATTCCTGGCCTGGTTTGCTCATGGAACTCTTAGAAAATAATGTCCTAGAAGTAACTGTTCAGTCTGCCACAGAAAGCAAGTGCAGATATAGAGGAGTAAAATGCATGACTAACTTCTCAGATCAGATTCCAGTCATTATTTCAAAACACCTGAACACATCCGTTTGCATCTTTCAAAGTTCTTCAGAGTCAGGTTATGTGGGGAATCTTCAGAAATCACATGCCACATCCCATTTAGCTGGGAATAGTTTGGTGTTCCTAATCCACTTTGGTTCACTTACAAAAATCCCAGCTCCTGCAGCTAACACCCTCAAGTCTTTTATTCTGTTTCTAGGGCTGTCACTACCTGTAAATTTAGACAAAGCCAGAATTTTCTGAATGACTCATACCTAACAACTAATGGGAGCAGCAAAAACTCAACCTCCATTGCAGGAGAAAAGCTAAGAGTACCCCCTACTGTTCTGGGTGAAATATTAACATTCAGCCAGTCCGAAACCAGAGACAAGCTCACTGTAGCATATAGTCTTTAGTTGCTTGGCATACGTCATTTCCCTCTAGAAAAGGACACTTAGAAAATGGGAATTACTTCAGTTGAAAAAGACCTCTAAGATTATCAAGTCCAACCATTGACCCAACACTGCCATGGATATTAAACTATGTCCCAAAGTGCTGTGTCTACGTGTGCTTTGAATACCTCCGGAACAGTGACTCCACCACCTCCCTGGGCAGCCTGACCACCATTTCAGTAATTTTTTTTTTTTTCTAATATCCAATCTAAACTTGTTGCAGTGTGATTATCTAGAAGGGCCTCCAAACCATCATATTACTGCAGATTAGTGTCACCACATTCAAGCAGAATTATTACAACCCACCTTTAAGATTTAAATATACTCAAGTGGATTTAGAGCATGACTTCTTCTTTATATTTCCTATGGATTTAAGGGTGCTCCCAGTCACCAAGAGCTGCTCAGATGACATGCAAAACTCATTAGGGTTTTGGTAGCTTGACAGCTTTTGATGCTCTATGGATCTCCTGTGAGAGTTGTGTGTCTTAATTAACCTGTCAAGTGCTTCAGTATCTCTGGAGAGAAGGTGCAGTATAATGTAAAGAATTGTTATTTATAACTCTCCCTCCTTTCTGCACAAAAAGCCACATTACTTCAGATGAAATCTTAATGACTGCAAAGTTAAAAAAATAGTGCAACTTCTGTTAGCTGAATCCATTCCAGACATGCAGGTTTCTTGTCTTGCCAGGTCAGAAGACCAGCAGGTTCTTCCATTAACCTCCTGCTGTGTGAACACAGCACATCTTTTCCATTTTCTGGGCTTCTCTTCCAACTCTTCTCTCTAGAGATGTTCTTCCTGTCAAGGTTTGCCACAGAGTGCATTTACTAAGTATCAGTAGTAATTTTGTTAATAACAAAGGAAACTTGCTGTTGATCTTAGCAATAGTCTTAAGATAGTTAATCTTCATTGCTTTTCTGGAGTAAAAACAACTGGAGGGGAAGTTTAATTTAAATCCAGGGAGGGACATGTGGAGTGTAGCACCTGGCAGTACATATGTGGATGGTAACATGGTTGCGCAGCCTGGCCAATAGAGTACTTGCAATAGCCCATCTATCAAGACTTAAATTCTAGAAGATGATACAAATTTCATGATGAAATATGAAAGCTTAAAACACCAGCTAGTAGCAGCAGCTTGCAGTGGGGAAAAAAAAAGGGAGGGGGGGGAACCCTCATGAGAGCCTGTCACCTAAACTTCATCTTACACTGGAAAGATACCTTCCTGGAGCAAGTCAAGCACTTTAATAATGCAGTAGTGCCAGCTGAGGAAAATGGCTGGTCTGTAAAAGCAATTCCTACTGTAAGAGTGCAGGAAATGGAATCTCAACAGGTTAAGAAACACTTACAAGCTCCTGCTAAGACAACTCCTTTAGCCAGCCAGAAAATAACTTCCAAACAGGTCACAGTTTGCACTTCAGCAGCTCACTTAATATATGTTCAAAGTCTGGAGGAAGAAACACTAATTATAGAGACTGCATAACTTGTGCAGGCCAGGCCACCAAACACTGCTTTGGGGTTTTTCAGAGCTTCTTCTAGTTGTACAGAGCAGGACATTAACACAAAGTCCGAAATGGTTTTTACTGCAGACCCTGTGAGGCACACAGATTCATCACTTTCTGATTTTATTTTCTGATTGCTTACTGATTTTTGGAATGTTTTACAATTTTTGTGTGATTTTTACCTGGTCTGAAGATGTTTCACTATGATTAAGTTACCTGGTTATCTGTGCATAGCCTCTAAGTGCAGCTCTACAGTGTTAAAAACAGGAACTGAAATGAAATGCAGGGCTGTTTGAAGCCACAGAAGAATGGCTGAAGTCTCCTGGTGTTTCCCTTAAATAAAGGTTCAGCGTGGCCTCTGTTTCTTTTCCTGATCTGTTACATGAGGCAATAGGTCTTACGCAGCAAGCTCAAATTGTAAGCATTAGTTTGCCAACTATCACATTTAGGTGAGTGTTGGCATGTAAATTCGTTAGAACATAGGAAGCACTAAGATGCTGAGCAACTTCACTAATGTGATACCCTGTTGGGGAATCCTTACAATGTCTTATTGGTCTGTAAAGATGCAGAAAGGATGAAGCCTCTGTTGTTTTGGTGTGTTGTGTTTGGGTGGCAGTTTGATTGTGGGTTTTTGGGGTTCGGTTTTTGTTTTTTTTAAAAAGGGTTGCATAAGGATGGTTTTCACCTAACATGACTGGCAACAGTACTTGAAAAATAAAATCTCTACCCCTAAACATCCTCAAATAAGCGTAACTAATCACAGTGCACAAATGTTGTGCTGTGGGTGCTCCCTATCATGATCAAATACAGAAAAAGAAAGAGGAGAAGAAAATTAGTACACACACAGAATAACTCTCTCCAGAGATACCAGGTGGCAAATTTTTTACCACAGATTTCTCTAGCAAGCTGGATAATTTTTTATTACTCCACTGTTTGGTGAACTTACTTCCCATTTTAATTGGCCTGCTCAGTGCTTTAATACACGAGGAGGGATTTTTTAATTGCTAGACAGGCTTAGCAGCAGAGACCAGTTTTACAAAGCACAATGCAAGCATGCTACATGGGCTGCCAGGTGTACACACCACAGAGCTTGAACGTGTGTGTCACTGCGCAGAATTACAGAGCCCTGAGCAAAACACATCCCAGACATGGTTTGTTTTCCTGTCAGGAAGCTGAACTGAAAACAAACATGAGACTCACGTAAAAAGATAATGCAGCTTTTCTAGCTATGATAGAAACAAACAAGCAAATGGGGTATGTCCCACCACTATTTGCGCTCCAGTTCACTTGTGAATACCCACTGCTCCAGCACCTGTTCACAGAGAGTCCATTTTTCTCTGCTGCTCACCTACCACACACTGCACAGAAATCACCATTTTGATTCCATACCAAGCCACTCTAGCTCTTGGTCACTCCCACACTGAATTCTACATACCTAGGAATTCTACTGTGGCTTCAAGGAAAATTTAAGAGAGAAAATTTTTGTCAAATAGTCACACAATGATTTATCCAGTGCCTACTTTCTCACATCGTGGTGAAACATCATTTTGCTGTGACACTATCTGTAAGCATACAGGATGCTAGGAAAAGGTGAATGGTATCAGCAGTAGGCATTCAATCAGGGAATGAACTGCTATGTTGAGAGATAAAGATGAGGTCCAGGGGAGTTGAGGATTGCTGAGGGGTTACTGCTTCCATTGTCAAATACTCATTTTTGTGCACACAATTGCAGCAGTTCTGGTTCTGTTTCAATGATCCCCTCCTCCCTACACCATCATCAATTCCAATTTAACAAAGATCAACATGCTGGGAAAACACAAGACTTCTCCAGGTCACACTTAGTAGGGTGGACCTTCCTCAGACATGGAGGAAGATCAGTGCAGACTGTTCTTCTGATGCTTCATTGGTGAAACAAGATGCAAGGGTGCAGGCAGAGCTGTTAAGCTTAGATACTTCTCCTAGTTTATTGAGATGATCAGTACGCAGGCAAAGTATTAGACAAGAAGTTTCTGCCTTCTGCTACCTGCTGTCAAATGCCCTAGTTTGGCTAGTGAAAAACAAATGCCAGCTGCAACCTAATAAAGAAAAAGGCCTTGGACTTGAGATGCGTAACCAAATCCTGTGTGAGTGACACTATAAACCTGCTGTTGCAGCATTTGATCTCTCAAGGGTATAGAGCGCAACATAAAATGGAGGACAGCAGAGGAAGATACAGGTACCTTTGATGCACAGACCTGCAAAATCCAGTACTTTCAAGCTGGTATCAGCAATGCCAACCTTGTATATGAATTGTGAGGCAGGAATTGTATATGAATCTTTGCTTTAATTCTGCCTCTCTCTTCCCCTGAAAAAATCAGCAACTGCCAACTCCCCACCTCCCTCCCACCAGGAACTGGCCACTTTCCTTCATCACTGGCATTATCCAGTCCTGAGCGTGCCCAGGAATTTCACTGCCTGCCTCACTGATGGTATTTATTGGCAGTTCCTCATAAATATGGGACATCATGTTCTGCCCTCAGGTGGCCCACAGCGTGAGAGTCAGGAACCCAGTTTAAAAAGACAGGTATTCCCCTACCATGAAGAGCCAGTATTTCTGGATGGCTATATGTATTTGTGTATATATTTCCTGGCAAAATAGGGCAGAGGAGAAGGCACAAAACCACGACTTATTTGATGTTCTAGTCCTCAGGCCTGGCAAAACTGAATATTTGACAGCTGCTCTTCAGAACAGAGAGAAAGGACCAAACTGCTAGATTTGGGTAGTGGTTTAGGGTATCTCTGCAGTCTCTTGCTGTCCTTCAAAAAAGAATGACAAAGAGCATCCACTAGCTCTGTTTACATAGGATCCCAAACTTCCATTTCAACAGATAGATGTGGGATGTCCTGAGTTCCCTGCTACACTGGTAGATGCAAGAGCTTTGGCTCTGTTACAGAGCACAGGTTTATCACCAATGTGCATCCAATCCATTATACAAAGATGTCTCTCCATCTCCCCAGCAACTTGTACCTTTGCTATCACTTCAATAGCTGCTACAAAACATAGTTACTTGATTATGGGTAGAAATTATAAACTTGGCATGCATTGCAAACTCAGTGTCAAACACATGACAACAAGAAACTGAGAACGGGAAAAGCTATATAGTTTTTATGGTCAAGTTTGGATCAATACTGAAACATTCACAGCTGTTTTAGAGACAGCAAACAGCTTTGGACAACACAGAATTTGCTGTTCCATGGACACTAGAAGCTGAATTGTCTACACAGCAAACCATGCCACAAAATATCTACCAATTTCAACAGCAGCATGATTCTGGCTCCTCTGGAAGAAGGAAAACATGACAAGAATAATAATCTTGCTGCTAAAGCACTGAACTCCAAGGACTTGCATGTAGCTCCTGAGTCTACAAGAAGCTTCTTAATTTACTCAGGCAAGTTATTTCAGAGTAAAGTCACCTCCCCTGGTGTGCAATTAAAAAATTACGTATTGATAAATTGCAAAAGTAATGACATACCTGGGTTTCTTATTCTCCCACTTGAATAGGAATAAGTTGACCACAAAAGAAAGCATTCCTTAAACTGTCTTTGTGTGCTTCTAACCATGTAGTCCTGTGCAATTATCAGAGAGACTCCATAATACTTGTACTTTAGCCAGTTTAGAAGGAACAACTTTTCCCAGATTAAAAAAAAAATAAAAGAGAGAGAGGAAAAAAAGAAGCATGTAGTGTTTTATAAAAGTGTAGTGTTTTGACAAAGAAGTTTATTAGGAATAACTTGAAGCCCAAGTTAAAAGGACAGCCTGCCAAGAAAATTGTGATCATCTGGTTTGCAAAATCTGTAACTATTTCTACAAGATCTATTCTGCACACCAGCAAAACTTGAGTTTTCCCAGAATAAAGCCAGTGTGCAGAGCATGTACAGTTGTCCTTGCTCTCTCAGCCCTCTCACCATTCACTAACAGATACTTGGTAAGTGATTTTTGGTGGGGCTGAAGTACATTCACTGTTGAGATATTTCTGTTATCTCACCAACTTAATTTGGTCATCATGGTTTGGTCTGGGAGACACTGAGAAGACTACATTATTTTAAGCCCACAGTTGAGAGCTGCACCCCAAATGTGGCCTTAAACACAAGAAAGTGCTTGCCTGAAATTTCATGGATTTAGGATCATAATGAGGATAAAACCCAAAGCTATATCTTGACCAACTTCTTTAAAGAACAGTTGGCCAATGAAATTACAAGCTTACATACGAAACTGTGACACGAATTCTGTATCCGTTACCAGTCTCACCAGTTTGTTAAATCATGGATAGGGTCCATGGATAAGGTGTCCTTGTTCTAATTTAAAATCAGTATGAAATGGATTACACAACTTGGGTTTCTAAATGCCTTGAGATTCAAAACATATCTAACAGGCTGAAGCTACTAAAGACTGATGTTTGCGTTTTCTTTTACTGTCCCATTAAGCTGTACCATTGGTGTAGCAAATGAATAGAAGCATCATTAGCTGCAGTGCGCCACTATTAAGAAGTTGGCTGGCTCTTGCCCCATTTACAACTTCTATCTCAACAGGATTTCCAGAGAAACAGACTTAATGAATCATGCCTAGTCATGCCTGAATGCTCACTGACACTGCAGCTTAGAAGCAATAACTACTCTCAAGGGACATTTTTGCAGTATCTGTGTTCCACACTAAGTTCTGGGCTGTATTTATTTCCTAGAAGCAGGTACACTGCACTAGTGAACAAAACCAGTTTTCTTTCTGCAGCTTAGTCCTCCCCATACACGATGGGGAATTAATACTAGCCCTTCTCTTTTGTGCATCATTTTGGGATATGCTCATGAGAAAAGCTGTTTAACACAAAACTATTAACCTTTGCCACTGACTTTCAGGGAAGGAGCAGAATGCTGTCATCACCTTCTCTCTCTAGCTACCTGCTGTTCTCCTTAAATTAGGTCAAGTGCAAAAAGTTATTAGTTGAAACTGATAGGCTAGTTCTGCAACTTGACTCAAGACCATAGAAGTAAGTTCCACTGGACTGAGGTTTGAGAGTGAATCAGAACTAATAAGGTGTGAGACAAAGTAATAGGTCTCATTAATATAAATCAATATACACTATTATCAAACTTTCATACACAGTGTTTCCAGGTCTTCTTTTACTCAGGAATCCTGCTGACTCATTACACCTTGCTCCAGGTACAGAAACCAACAGCAAGAGCTTGATCCCCAATGACAGAAGGAAGAGGGTCCAGAAGCATCAAATCTAGTAGAGTTGCTTCTAGTGAATTTGCTGTCAGTGTGGCCTTACAGCTGATTTCTAGAGAAGACCACTTAATACCAAAACCCAACAATGGTCTAAAAAGCTTTCAGGAATGCTTTGCTTTCCTCACTAAAGCATTGTTTTCCAGCCACTAGGAGTTTTTCTTTAACTTCAGTGTAGTTTGTTTGCATTTGATGTTCTTTTCACGCAAACACAGCCCTGCCCCATAAATTTTTTTCTGTTATTGAAAGCAGCAAAGTTCATCATAGTGAATGAAAAAAAGTCACTATTTTCTGACATCTGGCAGGCAGCCTCATACATATGAGATTCTACAAATTAATATTAATATCATTAATTAATATCAAAACCTGCCAGAAGCATACTTGTGCAGTAGGTTCTTAGCATACTGAAAATTAATGTGTCACATGCAAATAGTAAAGGTGTAAACCTGACTAATCTAATTCCATGGTGCAAGGAACAACTGGAGCAGATGAGGGAGAGGTCCGTGAAGTGGCAGACAGCCACATCCTTCACTGGGGCATCACGGGGAAGATGAGATGAGAATCACCTCAGGGCATTCTAGCAAGTGATGCAGATGCCATCAGGGGCAAATTGGGCTGCAGGGAGTCTTTGCAATCATCTGTAAGTCTCAGCAGCATCTTCTAGATGATTACGTGAAACAGTGGTAAAGATAATATGCTTTTTACTTTAACAATCTTTCCAAGCATGTTATATCCAAAATAATTAAATTTAATTTCCTGTTCTCTCCCAATGCCGCAGAGCACCTGGTCATTTCTAACCCAGCCTTGCTGATTCCAAGGAGAAGGAATGTGGCAAGTTCTAAGTAAGCTGCATACAAATACAGATATGTCCAATAAGCTTTACTGGAAAAATGGAAACAAAACAAGAAAGCAAATAAGCAAAACTTTATCATACTGATGAAGTAATTTGTACCTAGACATCTCCATCATTCTGGAAAGAAACCCCACATCTGGCCACTGCCTGTGTGCAGTCCTCACTCAATGCACAAGACTTAGTATACTATTGAGCAGATACTATTTGGAAGTTACAGGTTGTCAAAGAAAACATGACAGGATAGGAAATAATCTCACTCAGCTCCTTATTTATGACTTTAAAATAAGAGTAAAGAGCAGAGGATAGATGAAATAAAAATTGTTTTAAGCCCTCACTCAGTTCAGCTACCTGTTTTTCCTTTCAGTCTGATTCCTGTTCTTCTAAATAGTATTTATTTGTTGCCAAGCAGCAGAGACCTAATTAGTCCAATATCATGTTTCCTTGTTTTCCTCACTTGCTCTTTCCCACTTACATGCACACTGCTCCTCAAGTCAGCTCTACAGGATGAAAAGCCATAATAAAGAGAAAGGGAAATTGGCTAGAAGAAACAAGTGAATTGAAAGCATAATTTTGCACTCAACCTATAGAAACACCCCCTCCCTCAAATTACTTCCTCTTATCAGTAAAAGCTGACCCTTAAGCTTTTGCCACAGAACACACATTAACATCTCCAGCCAAGCAGCCAGCAGGCTTGGGCTGTGCTGCTAACCTAACCACCAAACCAGCCAGCTGAAAGCTACAGCAGATACTCCTGCAAGACAGTCACTGCAGTACCGCTGAAGTTCCTGTTGAGGGCAGTTTAGAGAATTCAGTTGTGCTGCAGTGCACACAGGAAAAAGGGCTGTCAGCAAAACCTAACTGCTTCTCTCAATTCATTTGTTAGAATGAAAGGGACACCTGATTTTAAGTCGACTCCCCATAAACCATTTAGACACACCACCTTCTCCCCATTTTGTATTTCTTTGCTTTGTCACAATAGTAATCTTTTCAGGGGTGGACAAAGATTTTATCTTCCAAGATACAGCCTAGTTTTGCACCAGGACACATTTTTTAACCCAGCAATACATGTTTCTGTACTGTAAGAAGAATTTAGTGCCTTCTCAGAAGGCTCCAGCCTACTTCTGTATTTGAAATAGCAAAAGGACTTACAGCCAAATACTCCTCCCCTTTCATGCACATTTGCCCAGAAGAGAAAGGGATCCCAGAACACAGAAGCTGACTGCACATATAAATCAAATGAAGAGAGAGGATTTAGAGGATCAAAGTAAGGGAGCCACAGCAACACCAAGCAGAGACTGACTGCTTTGGAGACTGAGATAGTCTAGCTACAGCACATCAAAGAAGGCCATTTTCCAGTCCCCATGACCACCATTCCTCACAATTAGCCAAGAGGCTCTAGTTCTCCACGCTGTTTTCCAGCTCCAGAGCTTTTGCCAAATGCTAGAAAGTTATGATAAACTAGAAACTTTATCTGAATTTATGCTTACGAGACTGAAGCCTTAAGAGTCAACCCAACAGCCATTTGTAACTTAGAAAAGTCAGCAGTTAAGAAATTCATTGTCATAAATGAGAGCTGGGAAGAGAAACCCTCTAGTCAATGTCAGAAACATTTAATCCCAGAATGCAATACAGAAATTCAAGTTCACTTAGAAGAGCTTGGCAATGTAATAAATGCACTGCATGATGCTTCTTGTGTTCATGAGCCAACGAATCAGTCCAGATACGCCTTATGTTCAGGTAGCTCAGCTATCTTGATTCAGTTCCCTGTCTGGCAGGCAATGGGAAGGGCTGGGTAAGTGCAGCAGATCTGTCACTTGCAGCAGACCATCTCATACTTGAGCTGCTTGTTGAGTAGGTTTGAAAGGCAACAAACCAGCAGACTAATTGGATTTTTAAAAACGTGGTATTGAGAAATGAAGCCTTTCTAACATGCTATCATTATAACATTTCTCTGCAGGATACTAAATTATTCCCATCAATAACAATAACATTTAAGCTTCAACTCAAACATCAGGGAAAGGGTTAATATTCAAAATTTTTAAAATTCTGATCTAAACTGAGCTTTGAAGAGATCCCAGCATTCCCTTATTCTTTAGAAAATCATCACTAAAACCAAAAGATACCTCTGCAGGCTGGGATAAGTGGAAACAAGAACACAGACCGAACCAACTCGATATATCTACCTCTGCTAAGCAGCTGACTAAAGAGTTCAAAAAGCAGTTTGCAACAATCTGAAGAGCACTTTGACCAAGGAGAAAAAAACTGAACAAAACAAATTACCATGTACATAGGAATAATGGGGTGAAAAAACATGATAAAGATAGATAAATAAATAAATATTCCATTCTGGAATTCTCCCTTAAATGAAGTCCATCCCCTATAATCACCTGAATAGCCCTGGAAAGGCCTCCCAGTTGCAACAGGACGCACGAAATGTAACTTCTAGCATTTCTCACTTCCAAGATTTGTAAGAATGATGTCTCATCTAATATGCCCAAAACGGAGGGTTAAACCAACACCTATTAAGTGATTTGCTCATCTTTAATACTAATGGGAGTTGTATATGCATGTGATGAACTAATAAGATTTTCTGAGCAAGCAGCAAGGAGAATGACTCATACTAATGGTCATTATAGAACACCAAGGGGACTGTAACATAACCCTCGTGCAAGCATATTTTGTTCAGGCAAAATAAAGCAAGTACCTTCAAAATCCAATGGCTGTGTTAAATCCCATGACATCTGCCTAAATACCGATGGGGTTTTAAAGGCAGCTTCTTAGTTGCCAGTCTTACAGCACTGCTGACAGCACTACTTTAACAGTTCTGAGGGAACTTTCCACAATCCAGCTTTTCACTAACTCAGAATCTTATGTGGTTTCAGAATGTAAGATTTTGTGCACCTGTTGCCACAACATGGCTATAAACACAAGAAATGAATGCAGCAGACGTTTCATATTGGTGAAGAGTTAGATTTTGCTCCCCTTCCAATGATATGCCCAATGCATATCCCCAAATGAGTCATCTGTGCAGGAAAAACATCTCCAAATTAGCAGACTAGAAACTGCAGATCATATACATTTAGGCACAAAGTCATGGCTATGCTACTTCCAGATCCAAGCGTTCCATGCACATGCAGCTCTGACAACCTTGTCCCTGTACCTCCTCCTTCCACAGCCAACTAGTTCAGTCTCAGCACAATGCTCCACTTGAACAAAAAAGTGCTCTCCTACATGGATCTGCTTTTCCAGTGGGAATGTCTGCATAGCAGGGAGTGTAGATAGTGGAGAGCTGAGCAAAGGCACATAGTGCTGATGTGCCAAGCAAGCCAGCAGCACCCCCAGAGGCATGATCAGAAGCAGGTCCTGGCCTGCATTTCATAGCCATAGCAGGACACTGGTGTGTAAAGCTTTCACATAACTTACACTGAATTATGTGATCCTTAAGTGTTCGTTAACAAGCAGAGGCTACCACAAGTTATTAGTGTTTTGCTAATCAGTGGAAATCCTGAATAAATGTGACCTGTTTCAATAACAGGTAAATGATGTGTTTGGGACAAGAAGTTATGCTTATTCTCCCAGGAATAAAAGTTAGTGAGCTATAAATAGCAACAAGTCCACTACTAGTATTAGAAAAGACAAACTTAGGAATACCCTTCTTTGCATAAGTTGCACTTGATCTTATTTGGTAAGATTATAAATGTCCTAATTTGGTTTTAAAAGAAAAATCAATTGTAAATTTATTTAGAACAATTTACCTGCCTGCCTGCTGTACATCACTGGGCTTGCATTGATTGCTTGAGATGGAACTCATTCCAGATTGTATTGATTTAATTCATTAGCAAATTTTTAGCGAAATATATTTCATGGTTTCAGGGCAGAAGTACATAACGCTCCATTTAGAGGCTTCAGGACTGGAGCTGGGAGGGTACTGGGAAGGGGATAGGGTTTCTCCAATGAATAAGATTTACAACCAGCAATAATATGAATCATCTGTTTCAGATAGAAGGACCATTTCGAAAACAATAAATAAGAAAAACTAGGAGTGAAAAAGCCTAGATACGTTGATAGGGGAAAAAACTCCAGGTGGTGAAATAAGAATGGGGTGAATAATTCATGAATAGTACAGTGTATTGGTAGTTTTAACAGACACTTCTGATTTATGGAATTAAGTACCTTAAATAGCTCAAAAATTTATAAAGCATATTAAAATCAACTGATCATGAGTAGATTTCTCTGGCTTTACAGCAAGGCAGTTGAGCTGCATTTGTTACCTTGGCAACTGAAGGGACCTCAGTTACCATGGCTACAGCTCCTTTAAAATACGATTGGCAATTCCTCACTCCCCAACTTTTGTGACTATTGAAAAGGAAAAAAAAAAATTCCTAGTACTATGTCAACACTTGCACTGGGAAAAAAAGGTCTGTAAAACGTGAATTTTCTCAGCCCACAAGGCCAGGTTAAGAGTAAGCTATTTTTTTCTGCTGCAAGTCTTTACCTCACTGAGAGACTGTGTCATGAAGAGCTTGATCGTCACATATTCAGTGCAACACTTCACATCAAAAAGAAGCTCTACTGCTGACTGGAAGAAATGGTGCAGAAATGGACTCCTACCATGTTGCAGTTTCTCTCTATATCAAGGTTCTCCACAACAGAGCAGTTGCCTGGATAGATTAATGGAACACAGGGGGCAAGGGGGAAAGAGAATCAGAAATCCTGGGTTCTTGTTTCAGAGGCAAAGAAGCTAGCAACAGTGAGTGCATTTGTCTCCCCTGATTCCAGTCAGTACCAGAGACTGGGTTCCTATGATGTGCAAAAGCTTTGTGCAGGAACAATTTACCACATTTAAAAGAGTATCCTCTGAATTATCATGTTGCTGAGTTGCAAGTAATGTGTTTAGGGAAGTCGCTTGCACTTAGCACATCAAGATGAGAAAATGGCTTTCCCAGCTTTCCAAAAAAATTGTGCACCTTACCTGAAGCACAGGGCATTTGAAGAAAGTGGTCACAATGGGAAGCTGCCTCTTTCTCCCCATTGAGGTTATACTACAAGTTACATAAAACTACCTCAAGCTCTGATTGTGAAATAATTTATTTTTTAAAAAATAATTGCAGACTTTGATTTTGGCACTTTTCAAGTACCTAACTAGCTCTAAGTTTTGAAGTAATCTGTAATTTCTGATCTGGGAAGCAGCTCTTATGCTATCCTGTGACACTCACTTGTACACATGTCATGCCTTAAGCAGGCCTGTGGCAGCACAAGTTGCCACAGATCACACAAGGATTAGAAATGGCTTGAATCAACAGAACCCCTCTGAGGTGAATACTATTTTCCATCCTTGCCAGCTAACTTTGGGGAAGTGAGTGTGCATGTGTATGCACACAAGACAATAAAACCTGACAACAAATTATCTTTGTAGTTTCACATTTCCAAAATCAAAATGTCAGATATACATAATGGTCAGATTTATATAAAGACCCTCATCTGGCTGCACTTAATCCTAATCATGAGCATGTGTGTAAATGTTTTTCATTTTGGAAGGAGAAAATGAAAAATTACTTCTAAGCCATAGGAAGTCTCAGGACTAAGCTCATTTTCACAAGTCTTTGGGTTTTCCCAGTTGGATTCCACCTAGCTCCAGTCAGGAATTCCCCTTTGTCAAGGAACTGCATAAGAAATGCCTTTTCTCTTCCCACAAGGAGGGACTGGCAGCAAGTTACAGAGGAAGTGTGATTTTCTCAGGAGATAAAATAGTTTCCAGAACAAAAGTGGTGAGGTGAGATCCTGAAAATCCTAATGCATGACACTACCATCCATCATTGCTACATAACTTGCCTTTTCAATGTAGGTTACCTACTGCCTAACAGAAAAAGACTGAACAACCTAGCAGTAGCAGGCTATGAAAGTTCCCTCGTTGCCTTTGTCATGTGTTAGTTTATGTTCCTGTGCATGAGATGTTATGTGACTTTCTCCAGTTTTTCATTCTAGAGCATTTGACAGAATTGACAGCATAAAAGTGTGTGGCATCATCAGAAAATGAGATTAACAATTTTATTGAATCAATGCAGTGAGAGCATGAGCATATGAAAACAGGAGTCTAGGACTCATAAACAAGGAAAAGAAGGAAAAGATCTGCAAATTTCTAAATCCTTAGCTGTTTGTCATGGATAGGACAAAAGCAAGCAAGCTTAAAATGCAGCAAAGATGATTTACGTTAGGCATCACAAAAAAGTACAGATAAAATATGGTGAAGCACTGGGATAAACTTCCTGCTGCACTTCTACAATATTCACTATTGCAGGTCCTTAGTAACAGTCACTATAGCTACCTTTCAGAAAGGATTACACTGTGTTGGGACAGGGAAATGACATTTGGAAGTCCCTCTCAAATGCAGGTTTCTTCATCCCCTCAAAGAAACGGAAGACTTACTTTCAACACTTAGAGCTCCTTCTGCAGTGTCCCATTTACTTAGCTGCAGAAGTCTTGGGGTGCTTTTAGATCAGCAATCTATATATGTTAAGATAAGAATTTCCCATTGAGCTGTTGCTGAGCAATATGAAACATTTCTTACTCCCACCATAATGTCTCCATCTAGTTCTCACTGCCAGCCAGGCTAGGGAGCTAGCAAGGAACCTTGTAAAATAAATTCACGTCTCTTCTGTGACAATGTTCTCCTATCAAATCACAAGATTTCATCTATCCTAGGTGAAACTGGAAAACTTGCCTGTGAGCTACAAAGCCACAAAGTCAACCTTTGCCTGTGACCAGCTGGCTGGCCATGTGGTCACAGAGAAATACCACACATATCATACTTCAAGTTCTGATGCAGTTCTGCTTATCCCAGTAACTACCCTGTCAAAGCACATGGCTGTCTGCTAGGACTAACATTTGAGAGATCTGCTTCTAATTTATTTATTGCAGTATCAACACCGAATAACTTAAGCATATTTTCCACAGATGACTGCACATTTTTTTTAACACGCTGCTTCATGTCTGTGTACTACTAAGCATTCCAAGATTTTTTTGCAAGCTGTCATATGGGTTATTTTTCCATTGTGCAACCACTTCATCCATGATCTGCTGGTAGGACTTTTTATCTGACTCTAGAGCAAGCTTTGCCTATCTGCAAGCCTACTTCTTCCATTTGTCTCAGCTAAGAAACACGAATTTGAAAAATCTTGTGAGTGAGCCAGTATATTTGTTGGTGTGAGCTTCTGTGTCAATTGCCTCTTCATCTCACAGAAAAAAGTCAGACTGCCAAGATAGTCACCTCTTCCTGCACAGGGAAAAGTTTGGTGGTAACATCTGATTGTGCCCTCACACTTTCATCACACCTATAAAAGCAGAAGTGGATTTTTCCCCTTGCAATTTCAGTTTCATAATCATTACTCAAATGATCTTAAACCATCTTACATTAGGATTCTTAATGAAATATTGCAGAGGTTGCTTTTTGACAGAGTCTAGCTTTTCCTCACTTCCACAGCATTATCTGGTTGCCAGTATCATGTGCCTACATTTAGTCATCTGATCAGTCATACAGATTCAACATTTCTTTCAAAATTTCAGTAGAATTACTTGCACATTCAAAGTGAGTCATTTGTTTGAAGCAGGGTCCCTATCTCCTAGAAAGCCTGGAAAATTGGTCTTGACAGATAATGAAGTGGTTATAAAGCTAAATATTTTAAAGCAGGTTTCATTTAACCCACTCTTTGGCTGAGCTGCAGCAAAAAGATTTGCCTCTGTTGCTAAACATTTTGGTGATACATGGACTAAGTTTTAAATGAGTGGTTGAAGTATGGGTTTTCAGATTAAAATACAAACTTGGCAAAGCTTTGTTATTCAGGTCACAGGTAAATGCTGGCAGCTTCATTCAGGTGTAATAGTGTTCAGAGACAAGCCTCAAGAGGAGGAACTACTGTAAAATAAAGTTTGTTAAGAATTTGAAGAGATTGCTTGTGAATGGTGATCATGTGCAAAAAGCACAGGGTTCTGGATATATTTGAATTACTGATGCTTTGTAGAAAATCAACCCATGGTTTGCCAACACTGATCTGAAACTCTTCTGAGTCTATCTTGTTCCTGCAAGATATACAGCATTCACCAGTCATAGACTTACTGAAAAATTACTCAAGAGTTTTTTTTTTATTATTCTACCTGTTTGTTCCCCCATCCCCCCCCAAAAATCCCCACACCTCAACATATTTGCTCTCACTAGAGTCCTAATATATTTTTCTGAAAACCTCACAGCACTAATAGCTCCATTATTTCTTCTCTGGAGACAAAGATGCGTGGTGAGAGTGCTCTCATCTCCGATTTTAGTCTTGGCAAGCCCTGAGTTTGCCTGTGAGAGAAGCAGCAAGTCTCATGCTGCTCAGAAGCCCTGCTCATACAGACTAAGACAACTGTTTTGTTGGTTCCACAAAACCAGGAGGGTTATGATGTAGTGATCAAATACTTTTGCCATTCAAACTGAAATCCACCAAAACAGATCAGTAAGAGAGGGTGCCTCTCCTGTAGATTTCCTGATGCTTCAACAGCATGTAGGAAACAGATGTAGTTCAAACAAAATGGTGTCTTCCTCTGCCTTTCATCCAGAGGTTCAGGGAAGGGTAGAATTTCCTGAACTTCCTTAAAACACAAAAGGGATTAGCAGTCGCAAAGGGAGAGGTTGGCAAATCTCTGAGCATGATCTGTTTCTTTTCTCCCATCCAGCCTGAGTCAGGATTGTTAAGTGATTCTGAGCAGCATCAAAGGAGAAGAGCACAGTCTGCAGCATGCACCTTCTACTAGCTCACTCTGAACTGTGATCTGGAATGAATTATGAATGGTGTGTCATGTAGATTGCTCTTTCCTAGAAAACAAACTCTCAAGTTACTGGAACTTGACTTGCAAAGGCTGTGCTGCTTCCACTGCCATCACCCACTTTTTCTATTGTCTATGGTTCAAGAGTGGTGTATGTCTTTTCAAAGACTCAGCCAAGGTCTCCATTTCCAGGTCCCCACTACAGGCATTCAATGGGCTTGATACTAGGCAGACATAAATTGGCAGACCACAGCCCCAAAGAGTTTATCATCTCAATTTAAAAAAAGGAGACAAAAGATGGTGCAAAAGACGTAGACACACATGCTTGAAGGCTAAAAATGTCAATGGTGAAGGTTGGAAGAGAACCTCAGTCGTCTGCTTTCTGTCCGAGTGCTTTCATCACCAGCCCTCACTGCCCATCTGCTGGCAAGTCCAAGCCCTGTATCAATGAATTCTACTGGGTTACTGGGCTTATTTGTTTAAAACAAAGCATAGACAATGCTTTGTATCTCCAAGATCAGAACTATCTCAGAAATGCAACCAGTCTCTGGGATTTGGCAAGAAAGTCTGACAATGCTAAGCAGGTCTCTGCTCCTTGCAGCAGAGCCCACCTGAGACTGCCACTAGTATTTACTAGCACCTTACTGAGATCTGAAATACAACAGCTGGGAGCTGGGAGCAGCATGGAGCCACCATACCACTGACACAATACTGAGAAAAGACTCACATGACAATTGTCCCAGAAGGTATGCAGTATCTTTAAGACCAAACAGTACAAAAGACCAAGTTCAGGAAGGCAAAATTTCAATGTCCTTAACCTTAAATCCCACAGAAAGCTCTGAGATTTAAATGTTTGCTTAAATTTACATTCACACTTAAGTGACAGCTGTATAGGAACGGATGTTAGCATCCACTTCTATACTGCTCTCCCTCTAAGTCTGAATGTTAGCTATCTTTGCAGGTGAGATTTGGCATCTTAAGCTCACAGGAAGAAGGCTTGGAATTATCTCCAGTTCTAATACAGCTCTTGTCTCTCTCTGGCATTTCAGAATCAAAGCCCCTGTACTTAATCTACTGTTTAACATTTCTCTCTTTTTTTCCACAGTATGTGGCATTTGCCTCCCTATTCTTCATTCTGGTCTCTATCACCACCTTCTGCCTCGAGACCCATGAGAGATTTAACCCCATCGTGAACAAGACAGAAACTGAGTTCATCGGGAATGACACCCAGGTGCGGCACTACAGGGAAGCAGAGACTGAAGCCTTTCTCACCTACATTGAAGGTGTCTGTGTGGTCTGGTTTACATTTGAGTTCTTGATGAGAGTCACTTTCTGCCCAAACAAGGTGGAATTTATCAAAAACTCTTTGAACATCATTGACTTTGTGGCCATACTGCCTTTCTATCTAGAGGTTGGACTCAGTGGCCTGTCTTCCAAAGCTGCTAAGGATGTCCTGGGCTTCCTCCGCGTAGTCCGTTTCGTGCGAATCCTGCGAATTTTCAAGCTGACCCGCCACTTTGTGGGGCTGCGGGTCCTGGGACACACCCTCCGCGCCAGCACAAACGAATTCTTGCTGCTCATCATATTTTTGGCATTGGGCGTCTTAATCTTTGCCACGATGATCTATTATGCCGAGAGAATAGGTGCTAAACCAAATGACCCTAGTGCCAGTGAACACACACACTTTAAAAATATCCCCATCGGCTTTTGGTGGGCTGTTGTCACCATGACGACCCTGGGCTACGGAGACATGTATCCTCAGACTTGGTCAGGCATGCTGGTGGGGGCCCTCTGTGCTCTCGCTGGTGTGCTGACCATTGCCATGCCTGTCCCTGTCATTGTGAACAATTTCGGAATGTATTACTCCTTAGCTATGGCTAAGCAGAAGCTACCAAAGAAAAAAAAGAAGCATATCCCGAGGCCACCCCAGCTGGGATCCCCCAATTATTGTAAATCTGTCGTAAACTCTCCACACCACAGTACTCAGAGCGACACTTGCCCACTGGCCCAAGAAGAAATTTTAGAAATTAACAGAGCAGGTAGGAAACCTCTTAGAGGAATGTCCATCTGACCGTTAACCTCCATCCCGCGTAGTGATTTAAGATTCAGCCAGACTGCTTTCTTAGAGCAATGGGTAGCACATTTATCCATTCTAGTCCCACCATCACACAGTGAATAATATGTGTGAAGTCTAGGTTGCAGGGACAAATGGTACAGTGGAGGCTGATCAGCAAAACTAAGGATGAAAGCACGCTCCAGGAGCCCAAACTTTGGTCCTGGTTAAGGGCATACAAGTCTCAAGATATTTTGAAGAGCTGTTACATCTAGTGGAAGAATTTTGAGAGTTCTACAGCTATGTTGCTGGACTGTGTAATACATCTCAGAGGCTCCTGGGAGCTGAATGCTTCATAGAGTAGAGTAGGAGCCAAGTACTCAGCAATTACAGAGTTTTCTGACTAAACAGGGCTGGAATTTGAAACAGCCAGATGCTTTCTCATTTGTTCCCATTTGGGACCTTTCAGCTGTTTTAAATGGCAGATATTGTACATCTCATTACAGAAACTAGGTGCCTAGTAAGTTGAAGGGACAACTATATCGTCATGCATATTCATGAGACAATCACGTCTCTTTCTGATGATTAACTGCAAAATAGAACAACAGCTCAAATTCTTGACAGTAATGCAAAATGACTCACTCTGAGACATGACTAGATGTAAGGATGTTTATACCATGGCGTGCGAATCAATCTATTCCATAATATTCCACTAGAATTTAAAATTTAGAACTATCAAGAGTTTTGAACCACATTTTCTAAAATATGCTCCTTTTGCAAGTATGGGTTGGTGAGTTACAGCTCTTTCAACCTTCTAGCAGCAAAGGCCAACTGGATAAGGTCTGACTGGTCATTCATTACTGGCCAGTTTGGCCTAAACAGTGATCACCTCATAATATGGCATTCTTATTTTTAATTATACTGATTCATGTTAGCAATAGGTCAAACCAGAGCAAAATTAAATCAGACTAATTCTGCTGGGAGGGGGGAGGGAAATGGAAAAAATACTAGTCACCATGGAATATATTATAATATCCCATGGCTAGTGGTTAATTATGGGAATATCTCAGTTTTATGAGAATCCTCCTATAGCACATACATTTATGGGGCTCCAATTTGATTACTTAAACCCCATAACCTACCTCTACCCATGGAATATCACTATTTATTCTATGGAGTAATTTCAAAGTAGATAACCACGTTGAAAACAAAGCCAACTTCATTTCTGGCAGGTGTTCCAGCCAAGTTGTATAGTAGACATTCTCTAGCCTGTTCAGAATATCCCCCTGTGTTGTAAAGAGATCGCCATTCAAGTGATTTGAACTGTCATCTAGTCAAAAAGAGATGTTTTGAAAGAGCTAGCATATACCTATGATGGTCTTGTGTTATCGCTTTTTTACTTTGAAGAAAACTCTAATTTGTTGCTCATTGTGAGTGAGGTATTCTCTGGTCATCTCATAGCCATGCATGTTGATGTCATTGTGAGAGGCACAAAGAAAGTCAGACTTTCCTTTGTGTGTGATTTCACCAATGCCAATGCTAACTTTGGAGGGAAAGAGCTGGTGGGAACCTTCTCTTCTTTTCTCTCTTCTTTTCTTATTTCTTTTCCCTTTTGTGCAACTATGTAAAATCCATTCAGAAGGTAACTAGCTTTTTTTTTTCCCCTTTGGTTGAAGGCTATTCCATTGCAACAGGCCAATCCCAATTCACGTGACTGATAGACTGTCTTTTTCCTATTGTATCTTTGGCGCATAAGCGTATGGTTTTATCATCCATTCCCCTCAGGTTGCAAATGCTTATCACAACTCATGGCCAAGCAGCAAACTTCCTCATAAACAGATGTCTTTGTGGCATCACATATCAAGAGGGAAAGAGGGCACAAACAATACTGCATGTCTCCTACTGTAAGCAATATACCAACAACCCAATTGTAATGTGCAAGAGATACCAGACTCCTGAGTACTTCTGCAGTCAGCTCCAGAGTGACTTTCTTCTCAGAAATCCCTTGCTTTATAAAATTCCTTCCATTACCTACCCAGGTCCTCTCTGGGAGCTAGAGGACTAAGAACTCTACGAGTTCAGAGCAATTCCACACTGGTATCCTGAGAATACGTGTAATTTTGGTTCAATGGGGAACTGTTTTGCCGCCATCAGTGCTCTAAAATAAGCTGTTACTAGAATATCTATGAAATGTTGATAGTAACAGCAATTTATCTATTTCTGCAATAATTAAGAGAGAATATTTTTATATACATTTTCAAGTATATATATTTTAAGAAGTAACAAAGCACACTTATACATCAGCTAACAAAATGGACTCAGTAACACTGTTGCTGAAGTTCTGTTTCTGATAATTATTATGCACCACTAGCTGCAAAAAAACACTGCCTGCATCTCAGCTTCCTAGTAGAGAAAGATCTACAAAGAGTGCAAGAAAACAGTAAAAAATCATGTGATCAGAACTGAACTGTTAAAACAAGATCTGCATTGCCTTGGATGTTGAGGTTCACTTGTGTAACATGAAGCATTCATAGGCACTGACTTGTTCCTGAAGCTACAGCCTGCACATTAGAGGAAAGCAGAGACATGCAAGCAGTGAATATTTCCCATACTGTAAAGTATTTGGATGGTTGACAGCACCTAACTGTAAACAACCAGTTAACACTGTACTAGGCTCATGGACTGGGTGCCTAACGTTTCTAAAATAATGCCTGAGTTCTCCAAGATATTTCTTGTCATTTTTAATTGTAAAGCTTCAGTGTGACAGTGTCTAGGTGATGTAAGGTCATATGATGCATATCTAAATATGTTATTCCCAAAAGAGCCTGTTTAGCTGCTCAGGTGTAAAGGACATCATATGAAGTTATTAACTCCATATATTGTCTGGTAGAATGATTAAACACTTCACAAAACAATGATGAGTATGAAATAGTTCCACACAGGACTATGTCTCTCTAGCCCTCTTGTGCACCAAGTCAGCAGTTCTCAGCTGTTCCTGGTCCATACACAGGGCTGGGGGCTGTGCAGAGTCCTGCACAGCCATAGCCTGGTGCCTCTGCTCAGGATGAAGAACATTTTCCTGGCTCAGACAAGCAAACAGCAGAACTCTGCCTGCAGGCTGCACAGCTGCTGCCAATGATGCCATGGTCATTTGCAGGCAAAGCAAAGAGGGTTTGAATTTAAATTCTTGTAAGTTTGAAAATTGTCCCCAACACTCTCAGCAGCTCAGTCCCAGGCTAAACTACACCTGGCAGGAGGGTATTTTTAAATAACAGCACTTGATTTTAATTTGATATCAAGAATGTCAGAGTTTGATTCTATTGTGCCTCCACTTTCTGTAGCAACCCTTCCTGTTCTCCATTCCAAGGCAGCAGAAAGGGTGGAAAAGCACTTCAGGGCAGGGGATGGCACAACTACAGCTGCAGGTAGGCCTTTACCAGCATCACGAAGAAAGCAGAGACAAAGGCAGTTTCTCAGACCTGTAAATTCTCAAGATTCTGCTTATATGGTGCCTGGAGGAACTGGACCTGATCTCACCTGACCAGTTTGATTAAAACTCCTTGACTCGGGGATATCTCTGACCATAGAGGAGCAGGTGTCCCCTTGTTTAAAATACACATCAGGTTCTAGCATCACCGTGTCAAACTATTAACTTTGTTGTGCTGCAGTGTTGTTTACAGGCCCCATTCAAGATCAGGGTTTCATTTTGTCACTGTCATATATGTGACAACCACCGTATTCCACTCGACAGGCTAAGTAGACAGCAAAGAGAAAGTGGAATTCATCTCCAGTATTTTCATTTGACGCAGCTTAATTTAACTGAGTAAGATCACTTAAAAGGTCTGTGGCAAAGCCACTAGTTTAACATAACTAAATAAGCATCAGTCAACCATAGTTTGCTGTGCTGCAGTGCCTTTATCTAAAGGCTTCTGAGAATTCCAGACAGTCAGTATCATACCAGAAGCAAAAGGGCAAAAAAGCAAACCAGAAAAACATCATCTCAGCCACTTAAACTTAGCTAATTTCTGTCCCCAACCACACACTATCCTACAGGTATAAATAATTTATCTCAGTACATGTAGTGGAATGCATTAAGGTACAAGTTTGTGATAAAACCTCAGAACATGCAAACCGAATCTTGAAAGCTCTCAGTTTTGTTTGGGAAGTGTTACTCAGCTCTTCAGTCTTATGTCAGCTGCTTGCCTACCTGAAGGATAGGTTGACTGTGTCAATACATCTCAAAGTTGCCACAGGATGAAGTGGTGACTGTCATTTTCCAACAAGAAATTTAGAATATGAATGGAATTCCTAACTTCATTTGATGTCTACAGTACTGTCTGGTACCACAGAGGAATGCTATTAAGAATGTGTCCAGAATATATAGCCACAGGTGATGGGTTATTTTAGGTTTGTTCAGAGATCTACCCTAACCTTTTATTGGTTTTATTGTATGTATATACACAATGCCAGCACACACAGTGTTTACATAGCCAAAACAAGAATTTCTCACCTCTCTGATCCCCTCTGCATGCAGCTTCACTTCAACTATCTTCATACAAGTGAATTGTTCAGCCTTTTTCACAGTGTACTGATGGCAGAATTCACTGCTCTGCATAGCTGTAAAATACAGAAAAAATGCAACCAGGATTCAGGTGCCTAAGAGAGGAAAAATGTCTGTCATTACTAATACAGTAAGTAGCTTCAGAAAAAAAATTCTGTTTACTTACCTGCCCCAAACCGCATTTTCCATAACCTGCTCCTCAACTATCTCTATAATTAAAGCAATCCAAGTCTCACTGACCGAGAGGAACTACGTTGTTAGAGTGACTTAGTGTAACTCCATGGTCAGATGAACAGGAGCAAAGCTGTGATTTAGGAACCTATTATTTCAATGCAATTTCCTGAGAGAGAGCTGATCTCCTTTTAAAAGAATTGTGGAATTACCCATTTCAGCTTTATCACTCGTGCTTTCTGAAGGAGGTGCTCTTTTCTCAGAGCTTCATTTTTCATCCCTTCTGTCACCATAACCTAAGTAACCTGTATTCCTTGGGCAACACACTGGTCCTAATGTCAAAAGTGTGCTGAACACTCTCATTCTAGTGCCAATACTTAGTGGGAACTGGGGACTCTTGGCAGTTCTTGTCACAGGCCCATTATGCTGCATAACATTTTGCTGTACTTGAGAACTTCAGAGACTTTTATGGGTAGCAAAACGTTGTTGAAGCTATAGGTATATAGTCACTGTGGTGGTCCTTCAATCCACAGGGAAGAAAATCCTCTGATCAAATGCCTTTGAACATTGACAAAAAAAACCCTAATCTTAGTGTCATAAAACCATTGACCCTCTCTGTAAGATGAACAGTAGACAACAATGTAAGTGCAAAGAGTTTAGGCCTGTTTCAGCTCAAAAGATTTTGGAGTTTAAATATGCTGGACATCAAAAATACTAAAAGGGAAGTGGAAAAGGTAATAGGGAGGTGTTTTTTGCTCCCTATCCTTAGCTTCCCCAGCCTTTAAAAATCCAAAGGTTGTGACTTCAAAATAGTGAATGAGGTAATGATCATATCCACTGACGATGGAGTCCTCTAGATCTAATGCAGAAATTGCAACAGCTCCATATAAAAGAGTATAAAATGCTCCTTATGCTTTTCTCAACTAACCTAAGCATTTCCTGAGGTCTTGCCTTATACTGGAAGAAGAATCAGGCAGTTCTGAAAAGTATCTCACTCACTCATGATCTGAATTGCCCACTGGAGGTGGCTTTCTCCACACGTGATCTTAGCTGACGCAACTCACTTAAGATCCTCAGTTAAGTGACCTACAGTCAGGTGCAAGCAATATGGATCTATTTCTTGACCCCTGCCCAATGTGGCATTTCTGCAATTGCATAGCTGTGAATTGCACAGAGAGCAGAATTTATAACTAATATAATGTAATACTTTGTTGTACAATTATTTATCTGTTATTTCCTGTAGAGACACAACTGGTGAGTGTCACTTGTACTATGGTGCTTGTTTACTTTAGAATTTGAATAAAAATTAATATCCTCTATACCAAGTTATTTGAAAACAAAAAGCAGAAGCTACAAATTCAAGCACAGTGCTTTGGATTTCCCTGCCTTTCTCTGGCACTATGTGAGACATCGAAAAAAAACCAGAAAAACCTCCCCACACAGCTCCAGCCAGAGATGAGTGTGTGTAGGGGCAGGACTGCACTAACGTGAAAAACAATTGTAGAAATAAATAATGTATCTTAGGTCTTCTCATGCCTTAAATTAATGAGCACAAGGCACTTTTAGTGATGGGAAAACACAGATACACAGATACAACTGCTCCAGCCAAGTAAGGCCAACCTGACCCAATCCTCCAGCACAAGGCAGATGTAAATGTGGTCAATCCTCTTTCTCAAGCACGTGCCTGCCACTGCAGCACCCATGCCAATGCAGAATGCATTCCTGGGATATGAGGGAGGTAGCCTTCGCATCTGCTAGACTCAGTATGAGCAGTGTTTGCAGGACAGACACAACAAAAGGCACCTCTGTGCAAGAAGTACATCTCATACACAGAACTAAATAAACAGAATGACAGGATGACTTACCCATTACTACAAAAGGCCAGGGACAAAAGGGTCTATTGTGTGAGGTCTCAGTTTTGTGCCCAGTCCACTTGCCTATATCCCTCTTATTCTGTACTTGCTGGAAATTTTCTCCAAGCTTTTTGTCTACTGCTTGTCTGTTTATAAGCACAAAGCTGAAATAACAAGCAATCTACCATTCCTGCTGTCATTGTTCTTTGTATTCATCCATGCTCCATGCCTCAGACACCTTCCATACTGTACAGATCATCATGCTGTATTCCTCAGTTAGAGCAGTAATATAAGATTGTAGCATGGCTCACCTGACTACATCCTTTTGCAACCTCTACCTGACCTGTCAACAACCCACAGTCCTCTACAGAATATGGTGATAGCGAGAGTCTCAGAAGTCCAGGATGGGTGTAAGTGAAACTCCAGAAGTGTCAGGATAAAACTAGGAAAGCTCTTCCTGAGCTTTTTGCAACGCAGCACTTCAAGGAACAATAGTTGTCAGCACTGCATTAAGCACCTAACCAACAATACCTGTGATAGCAAGATGCACTGGATCTACTTAACTAGACCTCCTGCATTTCCTCAAGCAGTACAATAGGCAGGCAGCCAACATACAGTCACCTCACTTCAAGAAGTAATACCTCTCAAAGGTGATATTCTCTGGGAGTGATGTTACTATGTTGGCCAGTTAGTACGGGGCCAGGTGGTCCCGTCACTAGAGTGCCTTTACTGGGAGACACGGCTTCCTGGAGGGACCCAGGTCAACACGGTGGTGAGTAAATATTGAAGAGGTAGGTTGGGTTGGAAGGATTCTGCATATTCATGTAGCATACTAAATTCTGCTCTCGGGCCAGTGTAAAGTCCGTAAGTGTGATATCTACTCAGAAGAGCTTCATAATGAATTTCAAAATATGCAGTAATATAAAAATCAGAAAACTGTATAATAAAGATACCCGGCACTAAGAAATATTTTTATGTCCTTAGAATATTGGGGTAACTAAAACTGAGCTGTTATATAGGAATCTTAATTCTTTTACATGTTCTTCACATTTTCTCTCTCTTTTTCTCTTTCTCTCGCTCTGTTTGTTAACATTTACTTGTTATTACTGTACGTTGCTTGCAACTTGTGTATGTTACAGACTGTCACATTTTATTCTGTGAAGTTTTTCTCCAATTCCCATCAACCTGAGCTCCATGTTGGGCAGACGAGGAGATTACAGTACAGTTCTTTATTGCAAAAGAACAAGGAATGTCACAGACTATAGGTAACTTCACTGAGATTGTGACACAAAACCTGATGCGAGGTATTAATGCAAAGAGTAAGTACTTGGTATGACAATAGAACTACTTAGTTAAATTATCTTTTTTTTCTTTTTTTTCACATAGCCTGCATGGGAAAAATTAATTTTCATTACTCTCCAGCAGAAAGAATTCCCAAACCTACCAATTTAGGATTATTTTACTGCCATTTTGAAAACCAGTGATATCCATGCTGACACATCATCGCTCATTCTCAAAGGTTTAAATCCATATTTTCTATGCTGTTCTTCTCTATGCTATACCTCCTTCCATACTCTCTAAACTGTAATATCATTTCATCATCTTTTGTCTATGGTTTAATATATCTTCTCCACAATTATTTTTCTAATTTAATAAAAGTTATATCCCTTTCACTCTAAGGACCTGATTTAACAACAAAAATGAGCCCCTACCCATGGGATCCATGTTTCTTAATCCTGCATGAGGCTCTGGAGCCCATAAAAATTGATTTCTGTAGCTGAAGATGGTCTGGCACAGAAGGATAATTGTTATTTTGCTGAATCAGGTTCTAAGCAAACAATGTTGTTTACAGTCTCCCTCAATTACCCCCAAAGACTACTTTGAAAGAATGATAAAAAATAGCTGACATTTCAGATAATTTTCTAGAGGAATAGCATGAAATTTATTGCTACTAATCATATTCTTAATTGTCAGTATATCCTGCGTTAACTCAGAAATCACTATAGCCATGCACTAACTGCAGAGAAGCACATTTTTCTCAGTGTGCAGTTCCTTTACTCCCTGATTCACTGTTATGCTCTGGCCGTCCTTTAATCAGTGAAGAAGCACAGCAGAGTTTAGCTGGAGTCTAATATAAAAGATAAAGTGATCTATACTGATGTAGTTGCTGAGTGGGCAATGAATATTAATGAGCAGCAAACTCCAGGCAACTAAAACAAAAAAAACAACTTACAGGAGTGAAATTTGAATTAAAGAGACTCAAGAGAGTAAGGAATTGAACTGTAAATATTTCTTTCTATGCAACATTTAGGGATACAAAGACAACAGGTATTTTCAGATGCTGAGCAACTCTTAACCCTTCCACAAATCAGATGAAATGTTTCTTGTACTTGCATTCATCCTCTTAAGTTCATCATAATTACTTGCTTAGCACAAGAAGTATCTGGCAAAAGTGATGCTGGAATAATAGGATGCAAAAAAGGAATGTAAAATCTTTGCATTTTCTACAGAATAAAGACAGCTGGGAAATTCTGTCCTTCAGCAGCAACTACAGCAGTCTCACAGCTGCTACACTTCCTACTTCCAGCTAATAGGCTCTAAGAAAAGCTAAAGTACATCACCCTCTCTTTGGCCATGCCAACTGTTTTCCTGTACCATTCTGTCACCGGCCCAAGAGCCAGGGAAAACCATCATACCAAGACAGTTTCCTGTTGCCAGCATAGTATGACACAACAAATATTTGTCACATTAACATCCTTTTTCTATCACCAGAAAAGCATGAGAGGACTGAAAAGCAGAAGAGTAATTAACTCAATGTTATTATTTCTTCAGGGATCAGTTGGATTAAAGTTCTCCATTGTGAGTGACCTCATGGAGATCCTTCTTCATAAGAGATTTCAGGAAGCTCCTGTGCATGTTAGGGTTAGTGTCAGGTGTTTAAAAATGAGTAAATGAACATGATCCTCAAGCTCTGAATGAGAACGATAGGACCAATTTCAACTGGTCAGGAGCAGGACTATCCACAGACTGCAATAATGGCAATCCCAGGTTTGGGACCAGGGTTATAAGAGCACAGCTGATATCTAGACAAATTCTAAGTTCATTTTTAGATGTATATGGAGTAATGGTGTGGAATGTAACTTTAGTTGGACAAGGTCTCCTTAGAAGAAACATTTTCATCTTTCAAGCAACTTTCTTTCTCAGTTCTGGCCCTGATTTGCACTAAACTGCTCCTATCTTTTTCCTGCTTGTCAACCCCTCCCCTTATTTCACAGGCCTTGAAGTCCCTTGAACCTTTGAGCAATGGCAAATGGCTCTTCAGAGAAGTGGTAGGTGTTCAGGCTGGGTCCTTGTCTCTTTTAACCTGTAAAAAGGGGTAGCTGGAAGAAATCCAGTCTATGTTCTTCTGGAAGAGATTGCCACTGAGCTCATGTGGCCAAGTGAAACAGCACTGTATCTCTTAATTGCTGTGTTTCTGCTCCAGGGCTGAGAAGACCTGATCTTCTTTAGCATGTCAAAGAATCTGGAATGATTCATGTACCCTGATATTGACTCACGGGTAAATATGCATAGATATCATGCTGTGAGTTGTGCAGTTTCTCTCAGTCCTGTTTCAGTCAAAGTAGTTACGAGATACAGAAGTTCCTGTAAGGACTGGACAAGGCATTGGATTTCCAGTCCTGTAAGGACAGAAAATGGTCCACCCTGAGAGTGCCTTTCAGCTTATCCATTCTTTGGGGTAAGTGACCAATTCACAGCTCTGTGGACATATGGGAGACATAGGAAGAGGGGCAGCTACAACTTCAAGAGGAAGCAGTGGGAGCTGGGACCATGCCTGGCTCACACATGATTTCTGAAGATAGATTCTAAGGTACGAAGAGTAGATTAGGAACTTTCTTTCATGGCAGCTCTTGGAAGATGGCAGTGTTTACTTACAGGGAGAGGACTAGGGTGACTTTCCCAGTCTAGGAACCACTTCTCTACAAGTGCCACATTTCCAAGCACAGAGTGAAGTCAATGATATATTGTACAATCGTCTACAGATACTCTAAACATAAGATGCAGTTCAAATAGGTGGAGATTCAGAGTCAGACTCTAGACTAGCATCAAAACCAGCAGCACTGTTAAAGCCACAGTGACAGCATGCAATGACTGGCTATGACAAAAACAGCAAGCCATGCTGCAAGTAGACAGGTATCTCTGCTGTGCTTCTCCACAATAAGCAAAGTATGTAACGCAAAATCCAACATATCTTCTGAGATATTTTTTCTTAAAATCTCTCCTCCCCATTCTGAAACTCAGTGTTTGCTCAGAAATGCCTGAAGCACTTTAATAGTACTTTTCTGCAAACGAAGATAGATGAGATAAAAAAAAAAAAAAGCAGAAACCACAGAAATGAGGTAGCTGTGAAACGTACTACTCCACTGGGAGATCTGCTGAATACTTTCTTTAGCCTCTCAGCCAAATCTCTGCAGGAGAATGTTTAAAGCTGGTGCAGTTAACTAGGTATTCACAGATAGGACAATTACGTAGATCAGGTGCCAAGCTGAGAGTCAGAAGATTTTGTTGTAAATAACCCCTTACATAGCAGCAAGCAAGTCACTTCACTGCATGGTAGCTTTACCCATCTGTAAAACAGAGATGATAACGCTGACTTTTCTTAATAAAAGAGAATCTAAAGAGCAAAAAATGTCATACAAACCTAATTCAGATTCTGTTAGCAGGGATGGAAAGACTCATGTGAATTTGGTAGGCCAGAATCAAGACTTGGGAATGTTGAACACCGAGAAGTAGTCATTGGTACAACCAGACTGGTAGCCAGAAGAAAGTAATGGGTTAGGTAGTTTTGCTTTATCTGGAATCCTCTCAGACCCAAGGTCTGTCTTGGATAAAGCAAACATGCAAACTGAAACTTGAGAAATCATCTTAAAATAACATAACTTCATCCCATCTTTAGACCTCATTCCTGGAATTGTTCAGCATACAGTAGATACACTAATGAAAACAATAGGAACTTCTAACTCAGGTCTGATGACATCAGTGATGTTTTCTTTATTCCCATAATATACTAATCACATATTAAATATCATGTGATTGCCCAGTCTTATCTTCAGAGAATTAGGTGATTTGGAACACAACTACTTAATGCTTGCTTATAGACACCAGCAATAGATGCAGTTTTCTGTGCTAGTAATTTCTGTTTCCTAACTATTTAGCAAAATTGTCACTGGGCATTAGCATTGCTATCCAGAATCTGATTCCTAAAAAATGGCCCATGCATGGAATATTCAAGGGACATTATTTGGACAGACCAGAGATTTATCTGTGTCTCCAGCTACTCTGTTCTCTTCTTACTGAGTAGAAATAACAAGGTTGTGGATTTTCAGCAACAAGTATATAGAAAATTCCATCATTGCTAAGGGACTCTGAAGAGCCTGCAAGAGCATGTTCCAGTTCAAGTGGCTAGGGATGTATGATGCAATTTATGAAATTCCAAGAAAGTCAATTTCCTTGTCATTCAAGCATAACAGAGCCTGCAAGATGCTTGCAAAAGTGTTATCAGAGAGCCGCCAGACCCACAACCACTCTGCTCAGTATGTTTTGAGCTCTAGAATCAGAGCAGTGCCCTCTCCATCACTAACAGTTTAGTTTGCAGATTGAGGCTCAGATGTAGCAGTGGGAACCTCAGAAATTTCATTTCAGTATTAGAGCCATCAGCTTGTAGCAGTAGAGGCTTACAAAGAAGCCCAGTCCCCATGAGGACAGCGACTGCCCCCAAATGCAGTTAAGTGATTTTTAAATCAACAGCTCAGTACTTGCAGTATCATGGCTACTATGGCAGCTGTGCCAGGTTTTGTGCAGAGTGGCATTAAATAGCAGTGAGTGTTATGAACACAAAGGAAATATAACTCAGTGCAAACTTAAAACTTTAGAATCCTACTGAAATCAGTGTCTACAAATATTAAAATGCAACTATAGCTTCTGCTATTTAAAAAAAAAAAACGCATTGAATGACCTGATTATTTCCATTGTACAAACCAAAACATTACTATCTCTCTCTTTGGGAAAGTAATTGGCTGATTCTGCATGGAGAAGAATGGAGGCAGAGGTGAGATCTGCAGAAAAGACTGTTTATGTTGTGACAAACCAGTGCCCTCTAAATAAAAGTAAACACATAGAATTCAATTACTGGTACATGGATAAAGGCATAGTTTGTGTCGTGTACTTCTGTGTGTGTATGCGTGTGTGTATGTGCAGAGCAACAAATATAACTTCAAGCGACTTTTGCCTACAACTCATCTATGTTGTCCATCTGAAGCCAGAGGATCAGAATCCTATCTCCAAGCCCTACCTAATGTACTTTCCTTTTATCATTTGGCTTCAAAACTGCTGAAATATAAATGACAGTATGATGTAGCATTCAGAACAAGCAAGTAGGCTACTCTGGAAGAAGCACTGAAATTAAGTCTGTCTGTTGAGTTTGTCTTTCCTAAAGACTTGCAGGACCACCCATTGCCTTACAGTGTCTACATAATAAGCATTGTGCAACCGAGGTGTAGGATGCTGCCAATACCACCCAGTTAATGTATCTCAGCATTTGTGAAACTACAGAAAGCACGTTTTGACTGTTTTTCCTTCCTTTCAACCAAAATACTCACATTGAGCTGTGCCATATTTCGAGTATATTCTCAATATACCAATTTGCACTTTAAACCCCTAAAATAAATCCTACACTAAATAGCACTTTAAATTGTTTTCTAAATGTCAAACAAGTCACACAGAGAAAACTTACTATGTTCAGTCTATCCTCATGGGAATGTGTGGAGTAAAATGGGCAAATCTGACAACCTACTTTCATTATTTACAGCTGAGAGTAAATTTTACTCCATCTATTTTCCAAATTCATGGCCTGCTGTAGTGTTTTCTATCTGTAGTGTCCCGTGTTGGCATTGCAAATACTGTATGTGTTTCAGAGGAGAACATCAGAAAATGGATTGCTTTTTTTTAAAATCCACATTCTGCTGTCATACTTCCATACGCAATGTACTCTGTGTGTCTGAACTGTGTACAGCCATTCTGCATGACTGATACTGGAAATGCTATAAAACAATCTGGGTAAATCTGGGAAAGGGGAAGAGCAGGAATTTTCCCCTCAGTAATGTTGCACATAAGCATAAATCAGCACAAACAGAATATACTCAAATACTAAACCCGAACTGACAGTCCACTGCCTCTCCAAAGTGCTGAGCGACAGTAGGCTTCATGACCAACAGGTCCTTCATGCACCATCTGATGTCATGCCTAAACATACTCCAATTTCTAACCGCAGTCTTCTGCTCACAGGACTAGGAACCAAAGCTCGCCCATTTCTGAAACTGCCCCTCTGTGTGGAAGTGCAGGTGGCTGCTGTTACACCTAACGCAATTTTATGTTGTTTCTCCTCCCATTTAACAGACTTTATTTTGGTGCAGTGCACATGAATGCAGTGTCTAGTACAGATATGCTACCTTTTGTAGTGTTGCTATAGAACTCTTTAGCTGTGAACCCTTAATTTGCAGCTGGAACTCTAATAAACAGTGCATAGTGTTTCAATAGCCTTTTGCTTATATGTTTGAAGATTCGAAACTGAATGGTGAGGTGGCCAAGGCGGCGCTGGCAAACGAAGACTGTCCCCACATAGACCAGGCTATTACGCCTGATGAGGGCCTGCCCTTTACCCGCTCTGGCACTCGGGAGAGATATGGACCCTGCTTCCTCTTATCAACCGGGGAATATCCCTGCCCGCCTGATGGAGGAATAAGAAAGGGTATGTAGCTGGGGTCCTGTAACCATGTAGATAGCAACCGTTGTAAATAAATAAGAGAAAGTCAGCTGTAGCTGTAGCACGCAATAGTGCGCTTGCTGTAGATATGCACGTTTGGACTGGAAACCACCACCTGATGTCTGCATTTGGAGTTTCTAACCTATTTCTTTCAGAAAGAAAAGCCTGAGGAGCTGTAACTACCCCATGCAGCTATGCTAAGCAGTTGAGTCTTTCACCCCAGCTGGTGCACTAAGTTTTAGTGGAGGATGCTCTGCAATGTCCTTAAATTAGCCCATCCTTCAAGGAGAGGCCAATTAGCATTTCATAGCAATGAGGATTTGCCACTTGGAAAGCTCACAGACCTTACCAGACTCTGAGAAGCATAGACTTGAAAGTGGCAGACAGAAAAGATAAAACACAAAACCAAAACATCCTAAAGAGATATTAAATTCTTATTTGGCTACCTTAACAGAGCACTAAAACAAATTATTTGGCTATTCCTAGCTGTTTAGTCCAACAGAAAGAAAAACATACAAGAACATCTGTTAGCACAGGTGTCTTTACAACTGGAACATAATCCATCTAAAAACACTTTCATAAATAAACCATTACTAGTTAGTTTTTCAGAGCTCTGATGGCTAGTGATCTCTCAGAAGTAATTGTGTTTTAGGTTGCTAATGGTCAGAATAATCTATTCAGCAACAAAGGTCAAATCAAATGAAAAAACCTTCCCTTCTTAAAATAGGCTGTTTTGTTTAAATAATTTAACATGAGGAAACCATACAAACCAAAATCAGTTACGTATGTATGCACCTAAGTTGATAAGGAATGGGAAAAATGGAAATCTCTCTCTTCAGATCAGTGTTTATCACTGGTGTACTGTATATAGTATACGATATAGTCAGTATTTTAAAACCGCAAAGATTGTATGACGTAACCATACACTGAGTATGGAGTATAGAATTCCCACGTGCCATTGTATGATGGGCAATAGTTATAGTAAATGCCAGTTATAGATAGTGTATGTATTTATAAGTTTAAAGCTTATCATCAACAAAGATACAGTTGGAGCACAAGACTTTCATATGAAAGCATATCCTCTAAAATTTACCTTTGTAGCAAAGTGTTTTACTTGATTCTGTATCGGATAAGCATTGGCCGTGTTCATTCAGCCCGGGCGAGTTCGGGTGGTTCCAGTGGATCAGGGGAACACTCCAAATGGCACATCCTTTGGGATGAGGAATGTATGGTTTTCACGATGCACTGCAACCGTCTCTCGTTACTGAATGAAACAGAGGCTGGTTGGCTAAAGAGTAATATACGTCAGCATATTGTTGGCCTGTTTGAAACATGTTGAGAGCATCTTAACTGTTGTTCCAACAGAATTTCATCCATAGTTTGTGCAACTCTCTGTACACTTGCTGAGCTATTTATGTGCATGTCTGATAAAGAAAGGGGGAAGGGGGGGGGAGTGGGGAGGGAAACCAAATGCATGCATTTTCTTTTTTTCTTTCTTTCTTTCTTAATTCTGAGAACAAAAGAGTAGTATCTCTATAGCAACACAACAAATTCTATGGATTTTGCTGCCTTTTCCCTGCTCCTGTCCCTAAAGATACCAGAAACCTTAATTTTGCCTGAGGTCAAAATGCATGAAGTGGAAGGGAGAGGTATGTGTGAGTGTATAATGGACACACAGAAAATCCCTCCCACTGACTCTTTTTTTTTTTTTAGGGTACAACCATGTTGCTGCCTATAGGATCAATTACATAGCCTGACCTTGCTTGAGAAATGATTTAATATATATATATATATATACACACACACACACAATTATTTTTTTTAAAACGTGTTCTGTACTTCAATGGCCTTCCAGTCATGTTGCAAGTGATACTACTCTTGGCATGTCCATGCATGCAGATGCTATTGAACTGGCTACAATGTTGACCTCATTCTTAGTCCATTCTGTCATTGATCCAATGCTGTACTTTGCATTTTTCTTTTAAATGAAGGTTACGAAATGTCACGGAGCCTTAACAGCATAGCTGGCATAAGTGGAAAAGCGATAGGATTATCCTCAGTGTCTGCGCCCTACAGCTCTCCTAGTCCAGTGAGACGTTCTTGGTCTCCCATCCCATCTATATTGTAGCATGGATCAGTAGCAGAGAATGGTCTAAAAAGCTTTATTTTCAATTAGCCTATGCTATGTTGCATATAATCCAGGTGACTAAGTCTGAAGATGCAATGTCTCACAGTAGCACCTGCTGGGAATGGTGTTACTACTGATGCTAGGTGACAACACTCCTAAATAGCACTCAGATGACAATAGGAAGGCATTTGCATAGTACTGGTGGGCCATACATGCTGCATGGTATCAGTACATAGGATGAAGGGTAGATGCACCAGATAGTTTCCTTGCTGGTGCATCCTGCTAGTATATGCTAATTTTGGTTAATAGTGGATCTACTGGCTCTGTATGGAATGGGTTAGGCATTTAGTCAATGCTGAAACATGCCAACGATGGAAGATTTTGCTTTTCTCAGGATATTTTTGAGCCATAGGAACCCTGCAGGAGTTTGAGCAAACAAGCACAGTAGGATGAAACTTTGCATGGGCGCCTATTTAAAGCTGAAAGCAATACTCAGACACACTGTAGAGAGGTCTCGGTCTGGCTGCATGGAAAAAAAATCCTGTTGAAGAAGAATATGGCTGCCTCTGCATGTAGCTATTTCACCTTTTCCTCCTTCCTTTAAAACTAAGATGCCGAGCTTGATGTGAAAAGCGCAGGGAAGAAGCTCAAGTACTGATTGTATTCTTTACATGCAGATCTTTGCAAAGAAAGTCCAGTCATTGCTAAATATATGCCAACAGAGGCAGTCAGAGTGACCTGACAAGGCAAGATGGAGATGAACATTGATGGCTAATAAACATCTGTGTGGAACTGTGCAGGCATAGAAGACCTTCTCATTCGGACAAAGTTAACTCGCTCCATGCAGGTTTTATGGATGATTCTTCGTGGGTTTGGAGTTGTACTAGAGATGCAGGCTTTTTCTACGGCCAAAATGTAACAAAACTGTAGAAGATCCTTTTTTTTTAAATCTATTTTTTTTGTTCCATAGCATGAATTGCATGAAGAAAAAATTCTGAAAATTAAAAAAAAAAAAATCCCACAAAAACAGCAAAACCCCCAAGAAACACTGCAAATGTATGATTGAGAAAAAAAAAAAGCAAAGTTATATATTTTCTTTCAAAGCTCTTTACTTTTACATACATTGTTGTAGCTAAAATGTAAAACATTATAAAACTGTACATTTCTTTGCTATGGATTGCTTCTTTTTGTATACAAGATACAGAGTAATGGTTTTAAAAAGTGCAATCAGGCAGTCATCGGTCATATTGACCACGCCTTCACAGTTCATCACACCCACATGGAAATCCAAGAACTTTTAATCCAACTAGAAGTGTATAAAAATAAGAAAAACATTTTCCTGTCTGTTTTTGTTGGCATGCTTGTGACACATGGGACCTTTCTTCGGACCTGACAGTAACGGCTGGTCTAGATTTAATTTTCCAGCTCTGGTTATGTTGTATTTTATTGATGTATAGATCCAACATAAAGACCCTTCATAAATTGTTCATCTTAAGTAATCAGTATGAATTTTAAACAAAAGAGGTGTTATTTTAAAACTGGGACTTATAGTACAAAATCAGGAAAATACTCAAGTTATAAATGGTCTCAAAGTTTAAGAAACAAGACAACAGCATTGTATGCAATTTAGTACTGAGTAAAATGCATGCACAATGTTATGCAAAACAATTCTAGCATGAAATAAATTTTGTATCATGGTTTCAGTGCCTGCTGTATAGTGTAAAGGGGAATCCTTTTCTGAAGCGATCAGGGGTTTCCAGAGACTTGCTTCTAAAATCTTGAATAAATACAGTGTTCTCAACAGAAATGTAGGAGAAAAGCTTGGTATTGCTTTGGTTCTACAATGCTAATTTTGGTTAGTAGATAGTAAATGAAGCCTGCAAACACTTGATACAACCAATGTCTGAAGAATTAGCACCATTAGTAATTTTACGAGGGAAGATTAAAAACCCCTATCATTATCTAGATATCTTCCTTTTCCCCTCCCCAACAATAATAAAAGTTTGTCTTTTTAGCTGATTAAATGAATTCAGTTTTTCTTAATTCACTGGGGCCTGTCCTTCACTTGTTTTTCACTGAGCCACAGCATTCCACCTGATAGGAAACTGAAAGAAATCCAGGTGCCTGAGTTGCACTTTATTTTGCTACACAAAACACGCAACAATCAGAACCAAGAAACACAATGGGATTGAATTTCAGTTCAGATGCTACAAATAACTACTATGGACTATGTATCAACAGCATCTTAGTTGCTTGAACCTTTTTGTAACATACTTCTATAAGGAAGGAAACATCTTTACCCTTGTGAGAAACTTCAAAAGAGCTGGCAACCTTCTAGGCAAGCTACGGCATCTGCAACTGCTCATGACAATGGACATTTAATGGAATAGTATTCCTGTGGTCTCGAGGAAGTAGACATTAAACCCAAAAAAATAGAAGAAACACTCATGACTCTGGTAAGTGCTAAATTATAAACAAAAATCCAACTGCAACTGGACCTTGTCTTCACAAAAATCTTCCTCCAAAAGGAAAATCAGGGAAGACTGCAAGCCATGTTTTATGAGTAAAGGCTGAAAGGCTAATAATCTGATTTTGTACATAATCAGAGAACTCCTTTGTAGCCCTTCATGGAGCATTCTGTACTTGATTTCTACTTCAGCTGACTGTCCTTTCTTCCAAGAACTACTTTTTACTCACTGTTTCTATCCTGTTCTCAGCTGATAAATGAGCCATTTCTTACCTCCAGAGTTAAGATCCAGGTTAATCCAAGATCCAGAAGTTGTCTAATGAACACCTTTTCCTCTTATAATGTATTAAGAAGACAGAAACAGATTTCACTTCCCTGCTTTTTTATTTAACACTAACTCAAGGGCCCGGGACGAAGGCTGACTAAATTTTCTACTACCATAAGCACAAAAACAACTCATCCCTGTAAATCCCACATAGACCTTACCCTTCCACTGTGTTCTGCATATATGAGAGCTTTAGCTACCAAGTTGGGTACACATGTCATACAGCAACTGTCATTCTGTGCTACTTTTTACATCTACCACTCCCACTTTCACTTAGGTACTCCCTCAGTTTATTTGTGATTTGAGGTAACTGTCTTTTGCTATGAACCCTTCAGAAACAGAACAGCGCTTCCATCCATGACCCTTCAGGAGATTCTCTAAAGCTTAAGGTTCATCTGATCCCAGAGTTCTCCTTGCACAACAGCACCAGCTCTGACAACACAGGGAAAGAGAAGAGACAACTGGAAAATTTCAGGAGCTGTTGCATCAAATCCTGACACTGAATCCTCAGAGAAACTTAACACATCATCCCAGCTGCCTTATCTTTAAGGAGCTTTTGCTGAGGTATTATGATTAAAATGCGAATCCCTTCAAGCCTGAGCACTCCCAGCACATGAGGCATGTATCTTAATTAAAGCATTAAAACTACACACTTGACTAGACTATGACCTCAGGCCTGCAATAATGCCACTGACTACTTCACACCATCCCAAGTAAAAGCAGCAGCACCTTCTGTAGTTCCATTACATTTTGTTTGTTTCCTGATGGAAATGACCATCTGAGTTTCTTCCTCTGCAAAGTCAGCTTTTGGCAATGGAACCCCAAGCTCTAGTGGCTGATGCTGGTCCTTCATCTGAACCTGCTGGCCATCAGTGGTTTATCACTTGCTAACACTAAAAGCACCACACTTTCTATGCACAGAGCTTTTCCTCCAGCTGTGTGAAGGTACTCAATTTTCTGGACTGACCAGATGTGTTTCCACAACTACAACATCAGACAGCAAGGATTTGAAGTGGTATCTGTTCTCTCACTCCAACAAAAGTCTAGCTAATACTGCTATGATAACAGTCAAGTGCAGCAGTCATTAATCTGGATAAAGTGATTTTTCACATAAATTGCCTTCTCTCTCCTTAAAGTTTCTGGGCAAAAAAGGAAAATACATCACTGAAACAAATGGCCGCTAGGACAAATGAGCAGGCTGAAATACAAAAGAGAGCAAAAAGGGCTAAATACACTCAGAAAGGAACTGATCACAGAGCTCCTTACAATAAAGATGTCTTGAAAAAAAAAAACAAGTGCAGTTATTGTCCTCCCACTTTAAATATCCTTTTCATAGTTTCAAAAGAAGACAGCCTACCTTGGAACATGTTGCCCATGGAGGTGGTAGAAGCCCCATCCCTGGAGGTTTTTAAGGCCAGGCTGGATGTGGCTCTGAGCAACCTGATCTAGTGTGAGGTGTCCCTGCCCATGGCAGGGAGGTTGGAACTTGATGATCCTTGAGGTCCCTTCCAACCCTAACAATTCTATGATTCTATGATTCTCTGTGCTTTCCACATAAATAACCTGGAATTATTTTCTTCTCTGAGGTTACACAAAATAACCTCACTTCATGAAAATGTGCTTAAATTATGCAGGTTATTTTTAAGTCACTCACTTATTTTGAGTTTGGGCATAAAACATGCATCTGTTCAGAAGTCCCAAAGCCTCTGCATTCATCTAGGACCGTAGGTTCAACATTTCTTAGAGGAACACAAACAGTTATTTGCAATCAGTAACAATATTTGAATTCAAATTGAGCTTAAGTTAGAAAATGGATCCAGAACTGCAACTTTCTTGGCAAAAGTTCTGCAGTTCTAAGAGCACAGATATGACTCTAAGGTACCTGCACAGCTTATGGACCCAAAGGGTTTAGCAGGGACAACACAGCCCATACAGAGGCTGGTGATAGTGAGTCACACCAGAACAGGAGACTCATGGCTTGAGGCCAAGCAAATAAGCTCAGCAGGAGCCATGCTTTGCGTTGGTGGTGTCAGTGCAAGTGGATGACTGGGAAAGAGGCAGCAGTAGCATAAGAGGTAGGAAAAGAGAAGGAGACAGGATGGGTCTAGAAAATGGGTTATGCAAGTAAGAGAGAAGGGAGCATATGAAGAGACAGCAATCAGTGGTGAGGGGGAAAGAAGACCAAGGAAAGAGGGAAGAAGTAATAGCATTGAGGCTTAGTTAAAAAAAAAAACCAAAACAAACACCAACCAACCAAAAAACACCAATAAAACAAAAGATCAAAAACTACTAAGAAGTTAGAGCCTTGGCCTGTGACTCAGAAGGAGGAAATTTTATTCTTGGGTCTGCTGTGCTCCTACTTGGTTACCTTGGTTGGGGAACTTCAATCTTTTTGTGCCTCAGGCTACTATCCCCTTTTCAAAATGCATGGAGGTCAAAAGAAGAAAAGTGGTATTTCAGTAAAAATAGGTATTATCATCTGTCTATTCAGAATTAAGGCACCAGAGGAGAGAAACACCTTTCCATTATTTAAAAGATGCCATGCTTCCTTGTCTGCAGAAAAGCATGATGTCCTTACAGGAATCCCTTTTCTTTTGTTCTTTAAAGCAAAAGATTATTATGGAAAATGATTAAGCACCCACACAGTTAAAATAACAGATCATCTTCACTACCAATTGGCAACTCCTCTGCTGCCTTAATTTAGGTACCACATGTCTTCATGCATTCAAATCAGTTAAAACAAAACAAAAGCTAAACTCGTTTGATGTTTCAGCAGAAAGCTAAAATCATGTAAGAACATTAAAAATCTCCCCATTCTTGGCCCCACTTCTAAATACAAAAAAAGTAAAAATGCTGCATCTTACAGAAACACGTTCATGTACACTTGAGAGATGATGATCATATTGAACTGAAATTCTAGAGTTTCCACTAACAAAGTCTCAATCACAAACCCTGCAGACAGAACTACCCTCAAGATTGTATCATATCTCAACAACAAGGTGGCCCATAGGCAAAGCAAACTGGAAATCGATGAGAAAAACGAAAGCGAATCGAGAGGCTGGCAATCACAGGAATTGGACTTAGATTTGACCAACTTACAACCTGCAATGACTTGCCTGAAAATAAGTCAAAATTTGACACGCCATCCAATAAAAATGCCTGAGGAAGTTTTGCAAAATAAAAGTTCTTTCTGAAATTTCTCATCAACACAGCCAGCTTTTTTTCAGGAATAATTACTTTGCTGTTCTTGATTCTAATCAAGCTGAAAAATGCATTCTCCCAGTACTCTAAATTTATGCTTCCTCACTCTCCCACAAGGTAACACATAGTTCATCCAGGTCACAATTCATATACAGAGATCATTTTCGTTGCTGAGTATTTTCCACCATATGCTGTCTTTCCATGTTCTGCAGAGGTGCTGACAAGTAAAAGTTGCCCCTGCATTAAAAACAGGTGAATGCAGAGGCAACTGACTGATGAATCTGAATGAAATGCATGAACAGGTAAAGAATGTGCCTTACTTCAGTCCTTTCAACCTCTACAGATGTTACAAAATAATGGATTTATATATGCACTTTCTCCAAGTGAACTTTAAAGGCATGTGTGCTTAACACTTCCCTTAACAGTTATGTTTTGGGACATTAATCCAACAGAAGGCTATTTCCATATATCCAAAGCATTTTAATTCAAGGCTGTTAAATCATTCTTTCTAACACGGAGCAAAACATCCAAGACCAGCATTTATCAGGAATTAAGAACAGCACAGAAGCTGAAAGAAAAAAAACCACAAAGCATGTACTACCTCTTTTTCTGCACATAAATCAAGATACTGATATGTCAAAAGTTCAAAAATCCAATTATTTTTGTGTCAACTAGAGTTTTTAGGTAATTCAGTGTAAACTCTACTTTTCTACTGTACACATTTTCAAGTGCAAGCAAACTTACACAAGGCAATTCTCTACCACAGACTTCATCCACTCACAGCCTCTGGGAAGCAACACTTAGGGTTCTCCTTCAGTATTTTCTTCTTCCCTTTATGGAATTTTCAGCTGCCCTGAACTATAAGCTGGTAGTAAATACCACAAGTATGACCGATGAAAAAATCTGGAGTCTTTTTTTAAAGAAAATATCTAGCTGAAAAAAAAAAAGCACAAGACATGCCATATGCCCTAAAAATACCAACATTGTGAAGACAACACAAAGGACTTTTTGGTGATAGCATAACATCACAATTTCAGCAACAAAGATATATCATTGCCTTGATTTCTAATACAGGGGAAAAAGTGGAACTTCCAAAATGATGTAAGTCTTGTTTAAATCAGATCCAGAGTTCATGGAATTTGTAAGTATTTTATTAAGTGCTGGACTATGTCACAGGCCTGATCTAAACATTGCTGAGCCTGGACGATGAGCACAAATTTTGCTGTTCCAAATGAAGAGAACTAGAAATTTCAAGATGTGCTATGAACCAGAAAGGAAACCTACTGCAGGTCAATAATTCATATTATTATTCATAAACAATGGGATAGGGGGAACAATAATGTTCAAGAAATAAAATAGTTTGTTCCTCATCCCATTCCCACCATACTAGCTGGCTAGAATGCTGCTGTCACTCTGTGCTTGATCAGTTTTCAGGACCTGAAGGTTGAATCTGTCTTCCCCCTTCCCCCTCCTTTCCCCCTATGTTTCAGCTGACTAGGTCAAGGTCTCTGCTGCCATGTTTTTCCACAATCACCTTTCTCCCATACATTCAAACTGATCTCCTTCACCCATTTTCCATCTTCATCTTTAAATCTTATGACTCCAAAAATGTCATGTAACACAAAATCAAATCACATTCTTCCCATCCCTCTACATTTTTCCGTGTTCAACCAGAGCAAAACCTTGTCACTCATGCAGAAGTGACTTTTATGGCAGTAGCAGATAGCAAGAAGTAGTTAGTCTCCAACAGGGCTGACAACATGTGGGTAGGAAAGGAAAGCCGGTGTCATGTGAGAAGTGGTGACTGGGCAAAGTGGAAGAAAGGCAGAACTGGATTTTTCTTTCAAATGAACACACTTCAAATCCAAGGTCCAGCAGTTGTAGCTGAAAAGCATCAATTCACTCAGCAATGCTACACAGAGTCAAGTAATATCAGAGTGCCAAGCAGCTTAAACAAACCCTCTATGAGGCAGAAACTTCTAACATGACACACAGATCTTTCTACCAACATTCTTTAAAATGGAACACGAGAATCTTCCACCACTGCATGTGGCAGTTGCATGAGTCACAACTGCAGATCTCCTAGGGTTTTAAACAGAAATACACACAACAACTTCCTTCTCCCCCTCCACCCAGAAGCCTGAAAGCTCTCTGGACTGAAGGTCGAGAGCTCACAACTTGCTCTCCAGTAAAGCTGTAAGTTCACCTCCTACCTCTCATGAATGTCATCCCACTGGCAGGTTTACTTCTTTTCAGAAAATGGGAGGAGGGAGCAGCCACACAGACACTTGCTTACCTTGTTCCACTGGTTTGTTTTTCTTATATATGCATGCGTGTATATATATGTGTGTGTGTATGTATATATATACACACATATATATATTACCAACCTTGTCAATTTATTTACACCTGAATGTGAAGGCAGAAGGCTTATGTAAAAGGCTTTTTTTGTTTATCACTGAACACCTGAATATAGAAGCCTGTCTATGTTGCAGAAGCATTGCAATATCACACTGGCTCATCAATTTGCCTTGCAGAGACCAACCTTCTCCATCAGGACACCAATAAGCAGCAGTCACTAGCCTTTGGACATGACCCATTATAGTAGAAAGACTTAGCTGATTTTGTAGAATGTTTGATTCTGCAAACAGAGCACACTAACATACAAAACAGGGCATTCATTTCTGAATGCAAAAGCAACAACTTGGTTTTGACACTGAAGCATGTACCACCTACAATTCAGTCTTCAAACTAAGGAGGAGTCCTGACTGATAACAAATCATTCAGTATGTCAAGCTTTCAAGACAAGACATTACTTCCAAAGTTTTCTATCTATATAGGCAAGACAAAGGAGAGAAAATGCAATTCTTGTCCTGTCAAAGATGAAAACAGAGATATGAAACACAAGATCAGGCCTAGGAACAAACCAAATCTTCCTTTCTTTCCTCCTTATCACCTCAAATAATTTTTTGCATTTCCAAAAGTGTGTTCACAACATTTCAAATAAGCAAGCTTCATTCAATTCTTGTGCACTTAACCGCAGAAACAGAACACAGTCAAAATATGCTCAGTACAGTAACCCCCATGGTAGATGGCACACATACCAGCTGTAATTAATCAAGGAACAGAGTTATTTAGAGGACATGATTACTGAAACAAGATAACATGTTTATTCAGTATACACATCTTGGAGGAAACAAAGAGTAGAAGCCTCAGAGAGCAATGCAAAAAAAAAAAAAAAGCATAAGGGAAACTGTTCGGTGTATGCAGTAGAGAGGCTGTGACATTGGGAAAATGGCACAGAGTAGAGTCAAGGTCACAGCCCAGTACAGTACATTGCCATCAAGAACTACAACTAACAGATGGATTAAAACTCCCACTTTACAAATCTTAATTCTGCACTTTTTGCAGAGGAGCTACTTGATTATACTTACAGACTCTTTCAGTAATAGAATTGTTACAATGAACTTCATAATTAGTTCAAGTTTCTCATTCACTGAATAGAAAAAAAAAATGCTCTTACAAATTAGGCTATGAACTGTAATTGCTGTAAAGCCAAGTGGGAAGTGGGGCAGAAGGGAGAATCCTTACAGCCCATATTAACACCTTCATTCCTTCTCCTTCATCTGTAAGCTGACACATGATTAGAAAATCTTCCTGTTCTATTTCCTAAGTGCCTTTCTCTGAGAGTTTTCTAATTGTATAAGGTTTCTTCCCTAGCAAGCCTGTTTTAAAAATTAAACTACTGTTTAGCAACAGTAGGTCTCATTAAAAGGTGTATTTACCACACAGTAGTGTTCTCTATATTTGGAGCTTGAAATACATCAAATACCATAGCAAATGTAACTATGGTGGGTGGCAAACATCCAGTTTAACATCCACTATATTTTTGTGGAAAAGTTTTATAAATAGCTTCCAAAACTGTTTGCAAATAGCTTCCAAAACTTTGCTCAACTTGGGCAGCTAATAATAGCTGAAGATAATTTACACTACGTCATTTCCTACATTCTCTGCTAAGCATTCACCTGGAACCAGTACCATAGGCATACTTTGAATAGTAACTCAGCTGGGCTGCTGAACAGATGTGAGAACTAACCCAAACTTTTCAGGAGCATTCTGGTCTGGCTTTTAGGCTGGAGAACTTCAGTTTAGATGTTTAAGTCTTCCTATTCAAAGGCAGCTGGAAACAAAGGAGCTATGTTGGATCAAACCATCCTCAAAAGCTACAACTGTCTTATGCCCTTTGACAAGAACTTCACTGTGCTGTTTCCAAGAACTATTAGAAGTTTTTCTTCCCTAAGCAATAGCTTCAGAAACTTCAGTTTCATTTGCAAGTTAATGATAATTCATGCAGATTTTCAACTCTGTGAATCCGTAATAAACTGATGTCTGGCACGGAAGATAATTTCTCGGAAATACTGCTGCTTTCACAGTTTAATCAAGATATAGCTAGTTCAGAAGGGTCTCATTTCCCCCTTTTGCCTGCCTTCTAAATTATACCTCCTTTTTCTTTTTTAAATCCTAATCTTCTGTTTAAAATGGGCATGTGCCTCTATTTATGTTCACTGGCATTTCTCTGTGACGCAAACTGGATTTTCGGAGATGCTGGTAGCTTATAACGTTAGATGTTGGCAGGTGCAACACAGGCTCATCATGACATAAAAGTACAATAATAAAAGACCAGAAAGAGCCCTGTGTCTTCACCTTCTCACACCATCTCCTTAGTCTGAACTTATACACCAATGACAGGAAATTAAGCACTCTGTTTCTTCTTCAAAGACTTTTCAGAAGAACAAGAGAAAAAACCCAACGTTTTCTTCAATGGCATTGCATCAAGGCAAAATGTTTGCCATTTTCTCTGTGGCTAAGAAAGTCAATACCTGTGAAAAGGACTCTGGAAAACAATGTTTAAAATACTACCATTTTCCATGCATACTCAGTCCTTTTAGTCTTAGAAAAAAATTCTGTACTTTCCAAATACTATGTTAACCGCAAACAATCCTCTTGCATTTCTGGGATATGCAGTCCAAAGATATCCATCCACAGTCATGATGCTATGATTTCAGGTCTGGAGTTTGACAGAGCGCCATAGAGTGTCCTGCCCCACATCCAACTAAGTTCTGTTTTGTGTAATCAAAAGCTTTGATTGGCTTCGGGACATGAACATTCACTACTGTGCTGTCGCCACACATTCCATGTTCATTCCATCCCCAAGAGAAGCATTGACCACCTAAAAGAGAGGATAGAAAAATATAGAATAAAGACCACAGAAACACAACAGCTTTGGTTAGTTTTGGAGAGCAGATTTGTCAAATCATCTTCTAAGAAATTCTGCTAAAGTGGAAAAAAATGGTCTGGTTCTCTTTAAAATGTGAAGAAATCCAAATGAATGTTATTAAGAATATAAGAGAGACTAGTAACAAAAGACATTTGGAAATAACTTAGTAAACACGAGGTTCAATATTAATATAGAGTCCACAGAAATTTCTCTCCATTTTAAGGACCTTCCCCGAAATGATGTGGAAATGATGTGGATTCCATGTCAAATTCCCCCTAGTAAGGAAAACTATCACAAACCAAGCTTGGTGACTTTACTCATTCACAGCATGGTCTGTAGTACTGGGGAATAGAGTCTCAGAGAAGCCAAATTACATTTCATTCCTACTTTCAAGTTCACGTCTCACCTTCTTCCTTTAAACACAGGTCTCCAACAACATGCCTTCCTCTTATTCATCCTACCTCTTCTGCTTGCTTTGACATTATTTCACTGCTTTGATTATCCTTATTTTTCCTCAATATTATTTATTTTTGTAACACCTACTCTTTCATATCCCAAATCATGATCTATGCATTATTATGCCACCACGGTACTCTTTCTTGAAGCACAATATGTAAATTTTGTTCTATATATGGCTGCAATAACAAAAAAACTATCAATAAAACACTCTTACTCTGAACTACAAGAGATACTTCTTTTGAATTTCCTTTTCTTTATTTGGCTGTCACAGCCTATGCCTGTAAATTTTTGTGCTAAAAAAGAAAGCCATCCTACAGTATTTCTGATGCCATTTTTATTTCTGAAAAGCAGCAGGTATTAACAGCACAAAGTACCATTCTGAAGTCCAAATAATGAGAAGTGCCAGTATTCACAAAATCCAACCCCCACCATAATTTCAAAATAATTTTGCATTTCAAAATTCAGAAAGATTACTTCAAAGCTACCAGGACCATCCTTCTCTTCTGCAAATACAGTAACACTTGTAGCTGTCTGTTTTCTTTACATACTACTATATTCAAGTTCTCCTCTTCTGTAATTCAGTGTAAACTTTATTGAAGTCAGATAAAATTAAATCTTTAACTTTCTCAACAATCTTAAAGGCAATGTAACATAATAAAACATCACTAGAACATCACAGTAGGTTAGATACAGCTCACCTAACACAGCAGTTCCATTATTCTTATCTTAGATGGCAGATTTTCATGACTATGCATGCACAATACCAACAACCTAATCTACATACGTGTTCTGCAGAAAAATACCAAACAGTAACATCACAGTAACATCTCCCAGATAAGACAACATCTCCCTTAAAATAAGGATCATCAAGTCTTTTCCAGCCTTTACTTCTCCAAGCATGTAGAAAGGTCACCAAATAGCTCTTTCTATATGACTCCAGTGAACCCCAAAGTTGCTGAAATGGGTCAAGAGTGAAAACTGGCAAAAGAAAAATAACAGAGCAACTAGGATTTATGAATGGTCTTACAGAAAAGTGCCTTGTGCATATACGGAGAGGCAGGCAGAAATCTCAAGGGATGAAATGGCAGGTCACAGATTCGGAATGACAGGCCACAAAAAGGATTCTCATCACATCCAATCAGAAGTGAAGAAAGCTAAAGGGCAGAGAATTACTGTGGTGAAAATAAAAAGTGTACTATACCATATCTGCCTGCAGACAACTTAGAGAAAGATTCTCCCCCTCCCCTCGTTTTCTTTTTGATTGCTTCAATTCACAGTTTATTGCTGATAAAACCCTCAATACAGCCCCAGCAGCCCAACATACTTTCATGAGAAAATTCAACTTCTATGCCTGTGCCAGATCTTCCCAAGATGAAAGACCATTAGAATGATGTGTATTAATACAGCTAGAAATTGGTTCTAACTAAATTTAAAACAAGCATTGTTGCATGTTCTCAAACCAAATGATTTATAAGTGATGAGGTAAGGACAGAAAGATGCTCCATGTCACTGGTTAAACAAAACAACACAATACATCACATTCACTTTTTCCCTTCGAAAACATAAATACTCAGAAGTACAAATGAAACCACAGAATTCACACAGCAATGCAGCATAATCCCAAGTGAATGCCACTTGAGTTCACAGTCACACTAATAAAGTCTAGGGTAAGACTATGCAGATTATTTCCCCAGACATTAAATATATAAAAAAACAGGGAGGAAAAAAACCCCTTAACAAACCTGTCTGCTTTGCTCACACAAAACAAGAAGCTACTGTCCTTCTTTTATTTGCATCTAGGCTTTTTTTCAAGGTAACTGAAGTGACAACTGCAATCCACAGGTTGATTAAACTGCAGAAAAGTACTTCTAGGTAAAATAAAGCTGCAGCATATTGGAGAGAGGACAGGATTCTGAGGAAAGGAGAGGATTTAGGGTCACTCCTTATTGCTGGGTACTCTGTTCTTCAGATGAGAAGAATCAATGTTAGCAAGTAAGATGCTCTGAGTCAGACTGACTGCATGGAGCTTCAGCCAACTAAAAAATGAAGCAACTCAAATATAGATCATCATCCTCTAGTTTTCCTCCAGAACCAGTGCAGTCATCTATGTCTCTCCAATAGGCAATTCCTCTTATCCAAACACTGGTATCAAAATCAAATCTATCTCACCCTGGTGACTATAGAGGGAGACCAAGGTATTGCCTTAGCCCAGGCACAGCAGTCCTAAGCAGCTGAAGACAGGTTATGATAAATCACATCCTTAAAATTGGTCTGAGGGTAAAGCAAAGAAAATTGGAAACAGGGAAGCTACAAATATCAGCGCAGCCTAGTTTCAGGCTACAGTCTGTTTCTAAAGCTGCCTGTGTCCTAGAGGCTTATCACTGGAATCTTCAAAAGCTTGCCTCTTTTCTGCTGCTCTTCCACTCTTCCAACCATACCAACAAACAGAAGTTGGCTTTAAAGACGATCCAAGTGTCTCAAAGCCAAACTATTAATCAGACAGCTTCACATTTTAAGGATGTGTTAAAATGCTTTAGTAGAGCTCTACCGTATAGGCTCTGTGTTCTTAGCAGTACTCCAAAATACCTCAAATTATTGTTATTTTTTAATCTTAAATTAGTGCTGCTTTACAAATGGTTATAGACCAAGTTACAACAGGCAAAAAATCAGCACCAGGGTGTCAGGTAAGAAGGGAAGAAATGTCCCTCTAAAGCTTTGCATTTTTGTTAGCAGCAAGAGATCTGCAACTTTAGAATATAAGTAAAAGGGTTGACACCAACTGTTTTCTGCAGGAAAACACGGAAACAGTAACTAGAGAAGAAGTCTGTGCATTTTGAAGAATGTTATTAAAGGCAAAGTTTCGTAAGTGGACTATCAGATAACATGATCCCAAGAGTTTATACGGTACCTCCAAAACCAGAAAACAACTAAGAGATTCATATAGCGCAGTTTTATTTTGGAGTTACGTTTATACTCACATTTGCAAGGAGTAAGCTAACACAATACCCAGACAGGAAGCAACATGCATTTTTGATATTCAGGACAAAGTCAGGATGCTAAAGACATGCTGATTTCAAAGATAGCCTTCAGTCAGCAATCTGGCCTCACTTCACCTTTACATTAGTAGCTCCCCCCAGGCAGCAGACCTAGACCAGTTCAGTCCTCTCCTCAGCAGTGGTTTTACGCAAGTGAAAAAATCAGATGACTTCAGGTCATGCATGTTATACACACTGGTACCTGGAAAGAACAATTTCCAGCAGCCTCAAAGAGCTACCCATAACAAATATATGAGGCCTACACAATATATATACCAAGAAGATTAAGATGTGAGTTATATTTTTACAGCAGAAACACTGTCTTTTTAGTTGGACCTCTCTGCCATTGCATAATAGAGCAGGGCCTGCAAATTTGGTCAGGGCCTCAAGGCCAACTGTCAAAAATATCCAATTACAGTTACTCACTCCTGAAGAGAGTTGTAAAGTCAACTGGTGTATAAGAGATGCCAAATAAGGCTTAGGGAGACATGATGGCATGTGGAGTGCTGCAAAATTGAGCATAAGGCTACACATAGCCTTTGAAATTAATTTCATTTGGGAAAGTCCAATTTCTAGTTTCTCCTTCAATATCAGCATCTATCCCAAGGATGGCAAACAGAAGAGACGCACAGAGCACATCCGGTCTTTTCTATCCTCATTTCCTCAGCATAGGAAGGGGGAAAAAATGAATATGGTGTTTGGGGAGGGAGTCCAACATACAGTGATACAGAGAAGTAGAGAAAGACATAGTAAGAATGGCAGTTATCAAAAAAAGCCTCAGCAGTTTCACACAACATGCTGTGCATTTCCCCATGCACTGTTTCAAGCCTCAGGTAAATAACAGCCTGCTCACTAGAGGTAATGCTATCTTGCTAATATACAATGACAACAGAAATTCTGTTCTGTCCTCACAGGACATTTCAAAACAGGAGCTGAATGCCTCACTGCACAAATTAACATGCATCTATTTTAAAGCATCATTCCATGTTACATCAAACAAGCCATGCCTTAGGTTCAGGGTAGATTATGGCAGATTTTATTATTTTCCTTCTCAGTTACACATTGCCATTTTGAAGACAAAAGCATGGGAAGACAGTTACAAAACTATATTGTAGGATTTAAAATCCTCACTTTCTTGAGCTGCTGTACCTTTACAGTTTCTGTGGCAAAACTGAAGTCCTGTAAGACGGAAAGGTTTGCTTTGCTGTGTGTAGGTAGCAAAGAGATTTCTGTTGTAAGGATTAACTGTCACAGGGAAATGCAAATGGTAGTTATTATAACTAAAGCTTAGGGGTGTTGCACAAAGTTGTTCTTTTGATTTTACTCATATTTAGCTTAGGGGTGTTGCACAAAGTTGTTCTTTTGATTTTACTCAAACATGTCAATTCCTTCCCAACAGGAAAGCACCTCCAGCTCAACATAGAACCAAACCTGGGCTCACGGCTTTGTGCAAGACTGAACGTGTCTGGTCCACTGACAATACACGAGGATTATATCATACATGAAGCAGCTTCAGTGCAGAGAGGATTAAGCATTAAAGATGCCTTTTTTTACAGCTGTAGAAGACAAGAAAATCTTTAAATGTTGCTCTTTTAAGTACAGGACAAAAAAAAATAATCTGACAAACTAAGTAATGGAGATATTTTTCTTGAAGCTCTGAATGTGGCACTGATATCTGATCCCTCAGAATATCAGGCATGGCAGAGAGTGACATTCTTTCAGCACTTACATCTCTGCCTCTCAAAATGACAGGCACTAAATGTGTCACAGTGCTCTAACTTTGTATGACCAGAATTAGACAATCATGATCACATCACAGAGCCAGAAACTGCAGTCTCATGACCTTCTGAATGATTCGAAACAGAACATACAGAAAATACCTCATACTAAGTGCTTAGTAAGAGGTCATCCATCCAATATAAAATGGATGAAGCAGTACGTCCAAGCACGTCTAGCAGGGTATGAGTCATTCAAGTGTCCCATGGAACATATGGTGCCATGGCCATTTGCACCCATGCATGATGTGTATGAAGCATTACCACTTCAAGTTTACACACATCTGAAACTGATGTAAATGATTATACAAAGAAAAGGAGGGGAAGGCTGTGATTAATTCTGGCCTAGAACATCCGATACCTAAATCTAAAGGCCACCTTCAGCAAAGGCCTAGGAAAAGTAATAGACAATTAAAAAGTTCAGTGATGAAGGCAGAAGCAAGAATCTGACAAAACCCTCATTACAGTAGTTTTCAAAGCACTAAGCAAATCATAGAGCAGAAGGTAAAGACAGCAAGATGAGCAGCAGCATGCAGGTGAAATGATGTTTATGCCTACTTCAGCCTACTGTCTGAAGTCAGAAACAAGAGATCCCAAAAAAAGAGCAATTCAGTGGAAAATAGTATTTCAGAAGTGTTTTGGTGCTTAGCATGTTTTACAAAGCAACTCTTTGTATCATGCATTGGTCCACTCACAAGTATGTAGTTTTAAGGAGATTGTGCAGACCAGGCTATATACGGCTGTTCATTCTTGGCAGCTTGTAAAAAAGAACTTGCGATGCAACAAAATATTCAATATGATAACATCTATCTACAATTTCTTCTTATCTGACTGCAATTCTCTTCCCATGAAGGGCTGTTTGCACTGAACAGAAGTTTTCTCTCTGAAGATGTCCTTTTCTGCAGAACACAATTCTCTAACTCAGAACCAAGACATGAAATATGTAAACTTTCCATATGGACATCTTCTGTAAAATAGCTTAGTGTTTAAATGGGCTTTAGTTTGGACTACTTTTATTTTCCCTTATTAATTGCAAAGCTGCATTTTGGTCAAGTTTTAAGACACACAAAATGAATGTGCAATTACTGTTGAGTGAAGTAAAAAATCTTGTTTTTTGATATTAAACAAGTGAGGGCTTTTTTTCCCCCCATGCTTAACAAGTAGTCTGACGCAAAGTCCAGAAGTCATAAGCTAAAGTGTTAGATGCAAAGAGAAAAGTCCAAGAAGAAAGTGGTCACTGAAGTGTCTGTTTCCTTCTTACTGATTGAAATGGTAGATTTTCTTACAGCTACACAAATGCTGCCTCAGAACAAAAGTAGTTGCAAGTCAGCAGTGACGCTATTAGGATGCCTTTGCAGAGTTTCAAGTTGTAATCTTAGTGTAACACGATGACTCAGATGATGGCTCCCCTGCAAGCACCACAGTGTAGGTTTAATGGTGACAGCACTGCAATACATGTGTATCCCTGAGAGCCTTACAATACCTAACTTGAAACAAGCTATCACAGAGCTGTAGTTGGAGAGTTCAGGATAAACTAGGGCTCCTTACTGGGCAGGATTTGTGGACTACTTTTCCTCTGCGCTGCAACCATTGTACTTGAGTTAACCTACTTGTATCTGGTTCAAGTGTGCCTATACTACACTGTACTGTAGTGCAAGTGCACATCCAATAAAACTCCAGTGGGTCATGTGCCTTGTCTGTCTGCCTCATTTTTTGTGCCTATTTTCACAAGGATCATTGTAGTTGCTATCATGTTGCAGTCTGAATGGGGTAACTCAGGATCTACCCACATACAAGGATGGCTGAGAGATGTGAGCACCCTGAAAATGTGCAAAAAGCAAATTACTTGGTAACAACCCTATGTTAACTATTGCTGCCACTGAACAGCACTGTTTCCCTCTATCTTATATACATGGTCCTGTGTTGACAGTTGACAGAGCTCTAAGAAAAGATGAAAACAAGTGAGAAAAGAAAAAGAATATCAAAATCCCACAATTCCAACTTCAAACACAGACCTTGAAGAGGTTTAATTCAAGTACGTGCAAGTCACATTTGCTCAAAGGGGCAAATGAAACACAATGTTTTTACCTCATGTTGGCTTGGCTGGGTTTGTGTTAACTTTCAATTTTAAGTAAACCAGTAGGTGAATACTGAAGAAAAACACATTTAAAACAAAAAACAACAAAACAAACAACAAAACAAGCCCCACACAAACTGCAAAGTAACACCACCCTCAGTCCCATTCATAGGGCTATACATGGCTAAACTATTTCTCAGATTTCAGAGAGGATTTTTGGCATCTACTGTAAAGCTGAACCCAAGTGTTCTAGCTCTTTCCATTTCTTAATGGTTAGGAAAAGATAGAAAACTTTAGCCCTATCATCCAGTCAGGAAACTTATGCAAAGCAGTGAGCCAAATATTGTCTATGACAGGGATGACACAGATTTTCCTTTCCATGTAACCAATTGCCATTATGACAAGGACCATGGCAGTAACTCCTCAAATATTTTATCTGTACTTTTAGAGCTTTATTTTATATTTTAATAAGTCTATAAAAAAAAAAAGGGGGAGTGCTGTCAATATTGGATCTAAAACAACTAGTGGGAGAGGAGACTTTGTCAGGTATGATTAAAAAATAAGCCTCATACCATAAGAATTAAAAACAGTCAGGAAGAAAATCAGAGCAGACAGCTTCTAAACACGAAGTGCCCAGAAGGCAGGACTGGATCTGTTTCTCCAAACATCAGTTCAAAATCCTACATGACTCTTGAGTGAAGTCTGGAGGAATTGCTTGTTGGTATTAAGTGAAGGAAGAGTTCTGCTATCAGTATCTGTTAAAAGCAAAGACTAGTTTGCTTAGATAAAAACAGGTTTTGACATGATTTTCTAGTGCTGAACTTTTCAGGACAAAAAGTAAAGCAGAGTCTGCTAACTTCTGCCTTTTCACATCTGCATGGGAAAAAAAATCACTCTATTCTCCATTACCTTTATTCACTAAATGATTTAATTACAAAATCATAATTCTTGTAAAGAAATGTTGTTGAGTTTCAATACTCAACTGGCAAAACCCAAGCATTTCAAGCAACAATACAGGGCTAAAGAGACCCCAGCCCTGAAGTGGAATGCAGTACCTACAAGTGTGCAAACACTGCTTCTACAAAGGTAGGCCATTCAGTGGGGGAATAACCCTGCTGTACTGCAGCATGGCTCCTCCACATCTCCACCTTCAGTGTCTTCCATGGGTTAGACAGCCATATGGTTACTCTTCATATAAGTCCTGACTCACCTTCCTTAGAAGTGAGCAAGGCTGAGAAAAAAATGCAGGCAGAATTTGGGCTGCCAATGGGCGCAAGTGACACCATTTGAGCCATTTTGATTAGGAAAGGCAAATATAATCTCTGACACATAGGGTTTAAGGTGTATTTTGGGGACCCTCACCACTTTGTCTCCACCACTGTAAGAAGCACCTTAATTCTGAACTGAGGGCACCTCCTTATGCAAAGGGAATGCATAAAGTCAGTCCTTGGAAGAAAGCAAGAAAAGTCCTGAGATGAAAAACCTCTTGCAATTAATACTACAGAGAAGTTTTCTCAAAGTTTCTGCTCTAGTACATTTTTCTGGACCCTGGTAAATAGTCATAGTGAAAACAGCATCTGCGCATCAGGTGTGGGGATCCGAGGCTAGAAAGTAAAATCTGTCTTTGGCACAGCAGCAGGGAGAACAGCTGATGGGCAGAGGGACTAAGAGGCACCATGCCAGCTCCAGAAGGTCAGAGGACCAGAATGGACAACACAAGCTGGGTCTCTGAGATGCCACTTGGCACTTTCCCATCTGATCCTCTGCATAACCTCAGGGAGAAGAGCAAACTATCTGGAATCAAGACAGGAATAAACGACACCATTTTGGAAGGACGATATCTGCCAGAGATAAAAACCAAACAAACAAAAAAATCAACCCACCCCAACCTCCCCCAACTCTACCTATGAAAGAATATTTGACTAAATGAAGAATTCAAGAGCTTCATTCTCACTTGAGGAAGTGGAAACACTGAAGATACGGAGTCTCCTTCATGCACGGGCCTCACTATTCTTTTCTGAAGTCAAAAGAATCATTCTACCAGACTTTTACCTATCTCTTCCTCTCCACTGTCTGCAGATATCTGACTATCTCTGACAGTTTAAAGCACACAAATCTTGCAGAGCTGACCAGTCCAAGCTGCTTTACAAACTTCTTGTCAGAAGACATTGATCTTTCTGAAAAGTCAGATACTTCAAAGGCAAAATCAGAAATCCACTGAGATTTCAAGTGCCCCCAAAAATCTTTTCACAATTTTGAGAACAGAGATGTAAATTTCCAAATTGTCAAGCATACACAAGACAACTCAAAATATTGTCAAGTTAACAAAATCTTCTGTAGCATGGTGATCATCAGCACCTCATTAGGTGCCACTTCTGTACAGTTAGGTGTTACTTCTTTACAGTTTTACTGCATCTTAGGTACCCAATTGGTTGAAATATTCACCACAGGAAAGGAAGAGAAGCAAATTCTTGGTTCAGAGCCACTTGTGTGTGATTAAATTCAAAGGGACTTCATAAGTTTTTTCAGCTACCTGATGGATTAAATTTGTTCCCAGTTTCTGCATAAGAACATCTATTGCTATGGAGAAAAATACTACACTTCAGTAATTTCTTTGGGAATTATTTTTAGGTCTAAGTAGTAGCTCTTTATTGTTTAGAACTGTCTTTAAATCACTTTGTTGAAATATGCTTCCATTGATTTTAGCAGTTGTGATTTTTGACACCTTCTCTCCTTGCTGAAAGGTTGCTGATGGAACTGTTGAGTTTCTGGCATGAAAAGCTGTCTTTTTCAGAAACTTCTTTTAGGAGATCCTGCTAATTAATTAGTCTACAGTTCCCACACTGCCTTATTTCATTCTTTAATTAGGTTGTGTACGGAGAGATTGCTTGGTTGGGGTTTTTTTGTTGTTCTACAAAGCTCCCAAAGCTCTCTCAGGCAGACATATTTCTTGCTCTCTCTGCAAGAGATGCTTTTTGGATGTTTTTGCTACTTAGACTTTTTTTTGGCTCTCCAGAGGACAATTAAATAACGACAACTCCGTATTAATTCTAAAGCATAATTCTACTTTTAAAGATTTCATTTGACTAACATGACACTGACCACAACTTTTCACCCACAAGGCATTGTAAGTCAAGTTCAGCCTCACGTCAGCATGACCCCAAGCCCCAGGAGGTGCAAAAATTACTTAGCTGACAGTATGATTAGGAAACCAGTTATCCTTCAGGCTGTCTGCATGGACAGATTCAAAGCTGCTTCTCCAACTGGTAATCAGCAAACGTCTTAACAGGATTTAAGCAATGGAAGCAAGGCTTGATGGGAATAGCAAAGGGACCAATTGCTTCTTGAAATGAGAAAAGAAGCCATGAGGAAGGAAGCTTGACTGGAGTCAAGAGCAAAAACCTGAGTCATGACTAATTCCCTCATTTCCAGCTATCAGTTTCTGTTACTAACACTTTGTTCCTCTTACCCTGTGACTCTAAACCTTCTCATTATAGAGGAAGAATTATCCTGTGCAAAGCAAAAATATAATCCTCCTTCCTGAGCTCTGAAGGGATCTGCTTAGTCCTTCCTTCCTGACAAATGGCAGAAACCATCACAAGCATCAGCAGACAGAGAGGGGAAGTGAACCTCTGAGTTCTGCCTGCATTACTGACCAAAGGCTACTCACTAACCCTCCAGTTTCTACATTTTCTCACCTTGTTTTAAATATTTTAGCTATTTTGTTATCTCTTTCATTGCCTCCTCTACTACATGTTCTGACCTCACCTTCAACTCATAGATATTGTGTATTAATGAAAAATAATTAAATTAAAAAAAAAAATCAAAATGTCTCTGTATTATTTAAACCACCCATGGGATTATATTCATGTTATTCTGTAAATCTGGAACTTCAGAATAAAGTGAATCAAAACCCTACAGGGAAGTCATTATTGGGTCCTGGAAGCTTGGCTCATCTGTGTATTTAGAACATGCTTGAGAAATGAACATTCATAACATGAGATGAGAAATGAACATAAGATGAGAAATCATGCACTTACTTAACTGTCCCTTCTCACATGATGACTGTCCTAATTTATTCAGCCATAAAAAGAACTCAGTACAGAGTAGCATGTTAAAAGCCATTATTGGGTTCCTGAATGCATATGAGATCTGTTGAGACAAAAAGTTATTCCTAAGAGCAAGGGTTGATGTCAACATTTGTGCTATACAGACCCTGAGTATTAAGTTAAGCACAGAATTCCGGGGTCAGGAGATCAGCAGCATTCTGCGAGTGTGACACTTCTGTCCATATGCAGGGGTATGCCTCAGAAGGCTTTAAAAAGCAACTTAGCCTGTCTTTTCCAAGAGCTGATATTCTGTTCATTTTGGTACTTATTCCTTATCTTCCATTTTCTGCACTCAGCACCTTTCCCCCCCTCCAAAAGAGATGTCTTGCATGCCTTTTTCATGCTGTCCTCAACCATAAAGCATTTCTGCAGACTTCTGCATGAAGACAGCATTAACTGCAAGAATATTGGAGCAACCTAGAATCTGGTCTGTACCTGCACACCAGCACTGTCTCTTTCAATCTTTCTCCTCCAATAAAGGATTTTATAGAATTGCAGGTGGTTTATGTTCTGTGCAGGAGGCTAACCATGTTACATGCACCATGTAACTATAGCAACGATTACTGTGAAGGCTCCTGATTTTTATTGACATGCCTCACATAACCTCATACAAATGGAGAAACAGAAAATCAAGCATCCCAAAGGCCAAAAGAAAATACGCTGGTGATCTGAATCTCTCATTGCTTAAATATTTCCCCTGTGGTAATTTGCATCATTTACTGCATAGCATAGTTTAAACAGTAATTTAAGCGTCCACAATGCCAACCAGAAGATGTGCATGCAGTCAGCTCAGAAAACACTGTAGCACATTGCTGCACTTCACAAAGATTCATCACTGAGAAACTGAGACTACACAAATGAAGAAAAGAAATAAGGCACACACATTTTATCATAAAGAGTAATAAACATTTGCATAAGGCTATACTGAATTATTCATCTCTTACGGATGAGACAAAAGATGCAATTTTGTAAGGAGCTTTACAAGGCATTTCCTGTGCTGACAGCAGCTGAGAAATGTATGAAAATTACACTGAAATGGCTCTATCCCAATCTTTTAAATCTATGACTTGACAAGCAAGTTTGACATTCCAAATCCAGTCAAATACAAACATGGAATTGTTTGAGCTGGAAAAGACCTCTAAGATCATCGAGTTCAACCCTCAGCCCAACACCACCATGGCCACTGAACTATGTCCCAAAGTGCCAGGTCCACACTTCTTGAACACTCCAGGGACAGTGACTCTACCACCTCCTGGGCAGCCTGTTCCAATACCTGACCACCCTTTCAGGAAAGAAATTTTTCATAATATCCAATCTAAACCTCTCCTGGTACAATTTCAGGCTATTTCCTCTTGTTCTATTGCCTGATACTAGGAAGAAGAGACCAATACCCACCTCACTATGACCTCCATTCAGGGAGCTGTAGAGAGCAATGAGGTCTCCCCTCATCCTCCTTTTCTCCAGACTAAACAACCCAAATTCCCTTAGTCTCATGAGACTTCTTCTCAGACCCTTCACCAGCTTCATCGCCCTTCTCTGGACACGCTCCCACACCTCAGTGTTGTCTTGAAGTGATGGGTCCAAAACTGAAACCTAGGATTTGAGCTGTGGCCTCACCGGTGCTGAGTACATGGGCATGATCACTTCCCTACTCCTGCTGGCCACACTATTCCTGATACAGGCCAGGATGCTGTCAGCCTTCTTGGCCAGCTGAGCACAGTGCTGGCTTATGTCAACTACAGCCTTTCCTTCACCCACTGAGCAGGTCACCTTGCCATAGAAGGAAATCATGTTCATCAAACAGTACCTGCCCTTCATAAACCCATACTGAATAGTTTCAAACTTGCAGCAAAATATGAATATGCTGCAGTTTGAAATGTCCTTACGTATCCTGGAAAGCTACCAAATTGCTTACACTGAGCTTGAAAATGCCACCTTTAAACCATGATCCACAGTGCTGGAAAACTGATCCTTGCTAATGACCACCATTTATAGCCTTAACCTTTACTACATTACCTCAATTGTCTCCAAGAGCTCCAGTATGAATCAAAACCACTTCCAAAGATCTTAACAATAACAACCAGGCCAAGAACTATTCCTGCTAGAATCTTATTAACAAAATGTATTTCCATGGTCATGGGAATAGCCAGCTTCACAGTTAATGAATTGGACCACAAAGCTTCATCCCAGTTATTTCTCATTTTCAGCTCTGCTGCCGTGATTTATTTCTCTACAAAAACCACAATAATCCCAACTACTTTTTTTCATTCTAATGAGCATCTAAACAAAAAATATTTAATAGCAAGGTTTAAGGAAAACTAATGAGCTGTTAATATAGCTCTACTGAATCTAATACTCTTGCAGTACACAATGCAATCTAGGCTGCCTAGAAAGGAGGAAAATGATGTGTTGCTATGGAAACAGGATGGCACATGTTTAGGTTGCTCATCTCTGAAGAACTGCCCCACCAATACCTTTAAAGCCTAATAAAATTTTAATTAGTAATTAGAATAAAATGAATTTTACCTCCTGTTTGACACCAGAACCTTGGTTCAGACATCGTCAAGCTCTTTTAATGTTCCCTGCATCCAGCTATGCCCTGCAACATGATGAAATGAATTCACGCACAAACAAAAATTCCAGCATACACTTCACAGAATCACAGAATGGTCCAGGTTGGAAAAGACCTAAGAGATCATCAAGTCCAACCTATTACCTAATACCTCACACCTCCTGACAACTAAACCATGGCTCCAAGTGCCACTTACCTACTTCAGCTACTTAAAATGATTATTCCACCCAGCAATGGATACCAGCTTTCCAGTTTAGAATCTTGTGCACATAGGAATGAGCTTTTTAATTAATTGATGCACTGTAACTCCCCCTTTAAAAATAAACAAATAGCCAACAAGAGAAATCAACTCTTATTACCTGCTTGAGGCCAGCAACCAGAGATATGCCCATGGACAATGTGACAACTACCCCAGTACTGGAGTTATCACTCACCAACTCCCTTAAACATCTGCTGTTTCCTTAAAATGATAGTTTTTATCTTACCATGATTTACCTGCAGAGAGATCTTCCAAAACACTAGGGCTCATGAAATAAAAATGCATTTCCAGACAGCCAAACAGAAAACAGGTTGTTTGCTGGCAAAACTCCACTTATTTCACCATTGTAATAGCAGAGATTCTGGCTCCAAACATGTAGCCATTAATCACCCAAACAGTTAACTCTGTCAGTACACACTGGGAAATCAATGAACAAGACTTTGTTTAACAATATATTAACTCATTCTTTATAAATAACTAAGTCTGTTAAAGGTATCGGAGTATGCTAGTAAACAGTTAATAAACTTCATCATTTGGATCACAAATAGGAAAGTTGAAAAGATAAGAAACCCATACTGTGAACAAAAGGTGCCTAACAGATTATTTTTTTAATTCAGTCATATTTTATAAATTATTCTTTTTAGAATTTCAGTTAATTTCCACTAAGGTACACAATATTTCTCTGTTCAGCATTCCTTGCAGAAGGACTCCAGTGGTCCATTCTGATAGGAAAAAACCCACTCCCACACCTACCAACCATGAATCTTTACCACACTGATCTGGAAACAGAATATTAGACAAGCCAGGGTCAGAAAATAGGTGAGTAACAACAGGAGCAATACGCCCTTTAAAGAGGCCACACATCTGGTTTCAGCTTCATGTGCTCTCTGAGAGGACAATCTCTGCCTATGTAGTACAAGAAAAGGACTTGTGAAGTAAGAAGGTGAATGTGATAACTTTCACCATCCCATAAGCACATGGGCCTGATGAGCAGAAGCCTGAGTAGGAAGCACTGATCCTGCTAGCTGGCCTGGTTCTGTTCAATGACATCAAGTTGTAATTACTGATTTTGTGATCTTACATGGTTTATTTTTTTCTCTGCTTTCACCCTACTGATGCACATCTGCAATGTCAAATTCTCATTTACACCCATTGTCCAAATGACTCAATCTTTTTGTGACTTTCCACACAGTGCTCCCAGAATATGCCAGCACTTTGAAGAATATGGCATTTTCTCTAGCTGCTGGTACATTCGCACTTGAAGACTTCTGGAAAACCCCTGACACTAACTTCCTGTTTAACTGTACAAGAATTTTAATGTGTTTGTTGGTTTAAAATTAAACTTAAAACACAGTGATTTCCTCAAAGAGGAACAACATTCTCATTTCCTTTTCCAGGCTTTGTAATTAATATGAAGGTTTAATAATTGCAAGCACAACCTCTTAAAAAGTTTAAAAATAAAAACCCCAACCAAACAAACAGAAAAACAACTTGTTGTTTTTTTTTTTTAAAGCCTACAATATTTTCCAGTCACTTTTATTTTCAGTGCACACATTTATTCCCCTAAGGTAATCACTGTGATATTTAAAAGGACTATTTGCTTGCAGCTAGGCAGATGATATTTATTCACATTGCAAAATTCCTGTCATACAACGCCAGCACTATTTAATTACCTTTTCTAAGGAGACATACTAGGGACAGCAGGTCAGGACAGAATCACACGCTGACTGGGAAGGCTCACATGCAACACACATATATTGCTCCTTCCTTCTCCAACCATACAAAGAAACCCCTGGAAATAATCCTTATGCAGTTTTATAAACTGAATAAAACACAATTAAACCTTTCAACGTTTTGCTAACTAAGTAGGCTAATTCACCCCTTCAGTGATAAAAAACAGTCTCAGCAATACAGGTCTCAGAGGATTAACAAGACAGCATTTCATTCCTGTTAGTTGTAAGGTGTTGGCTGTTCCCTGGGCATCTGCTCAGGCTACCAAACTATTTCCAATGTCCTTCCATCCAGGCATATCTCTCCTGAGCATCAGACAAAGTTGCAACAGTGGTAGGTTTGGCTTTTAACAGAAAATTTTGGAGACAAACAGCTTAGGGAAAACAGAGAATGACAAAGGGACATTTGGGGTCCTCAGAAAGGTTTCTTTCAGACATGATACTTCAGCTAATTCAGATGGCTTTTGGTGCCTAAAAGCCAGGGTGTGGCTTCACCATTCTCCTTTTTTTTTTTTTTTTCATGACTGTATTTTAAATACCACTTTTTGTTTAGAACTTGCATGGATCCCAGACAGGAACAGCCTCAGAACATGGCTGATCCTCTGGAGATCACCTGCTCCAGCCTTTGCTTGAGTGCTTACCACTACACTATTCCTATGCCTTGAAATTACTGCACTGCTGTGATACACTTTGCATCAAGCACTGTCTGCAGACAAACTGCTGGGTGCAACTGAGTAATCTAAGGCGGCTTGAAGTTTCCTTATCTCAATCAAATTTCTCATTTTCCCAAACTCACAGGATCTTGCTTTTCCTCCACTAGCACTTTTCTGCAGACAACAATTCTCCTTCTTTGATGAAAAACTCAATGTGACTCTGCAAAAAAATCCTATGCACTATCCAGCTCCCAAAATGTATCTTTTTCAAACAGGGTTTTTAGCTTTTTCATTTATGTTCTTTTTTTAAACTTCAAATGCACTGAGGAAGCTAATTTCTGTACATGGAATAAGATACACCATGTGAACTAGGCAGACTGGCTTTCTCATTGGACACTCAAGGGCTGCTATGATTCAGAAGTTATGTTTTAATATTTAGATTTCCACAAGCTACAGATATGCTGATACTAGATCAAATGTCAGAAGGTTGATCTATTCTAAGATGTATCTCAGAATAAAGTCGACAACTCACTCTGAAATCAGGTTCTGTCTCTCTCCATTGGAATTTGACAGATTTCAATCACTTGAGTAAGAAAAGATTGTCAAAAAAGAATCTATCGTTAGGGTGTAGCTTTCAACCAATAGTGAGGAGGCACCATACTGTCATTTCCTTTGTTCTTGGTGGAAAATGCAAGAACTAGCAAATTGCTTTATGTATACACATTGGACCCCTTTGTCCTCGTTTTTTATTTTCAAAGTAAGTTTTATACCTAGATTCACATTTTGCACCACTCAACTCCACACAGGACATTTACTCTTCAGTGTAATTTTTGCCTCCTCTAAAATTTGGCAGATCTGGGAATTGACAAGGGGATCAAAACCAAGAGGCCAGTGTGTTTGGGTTTTATTTGTGGGGTGGTTATTTTTCCTTTGTCTCTTAAGGGAAGGAACCTTTACACTGCACTGGCCTTAAACACTGCATCCAGCACAGTGTGACAACTGGGGAAAACAAGATCTACATTGTCAGCCACTTACATGTGTTCTCAAGTAGTCACCATCTGTTTGGTAGTCTCAGAAGTCAGCAGCTCGTATCACAAAAAGCACTGTCACACTAAACACCCTGCTGATATGGAGACCACAGAGGGACAGAGCCCGCTAACTGCTGAGCCATCAGGTTATTGCCTCAAAATATATCAGCAAAGAACCACTACAGGATAGTCTTTCAAGGTCTTTTCCTTCTCTTCTTTTTCCCAATACAGGCTTCTCATTGATGATCAAACTGCTGCAACTCACACTGTATAAATTTGCTAACCAACTGTAATTTTACAAACTTGCAAGTCTACAAATGTCTCTTATTGCATGTGTCTGCAAGAATGAGTTTATGCTGAAAGGAAAAAAACACAGAAAAAAAGGCTTTGAGTCCCTGTCAACTTAAGCCATTTGCCCTTTATGCAGTATGACAACTGGTGATTGAATGAAATGTGACTTGGGAATGATTTCTGACTAGCCGAAAGGGTTGTCTCCTGGGTTTTCATAGAGGAACAATGTAAACCTTTGCTGTCCGGTAGGATGCAGTTTGCTTTCTCCAGCTTAACTGGCTTAGGTACATGTGTGTGGGGAAGCTCTGTCCTTCACACCCTGTCCACACCTAAAGGCTTAAACACCGCAGTGGGCCCATCATAACCATATGGTTCAAGTTTTGATCCTAAGAGAAATAAATTTCTGATGACCAACCTGCCAGCACATGATCACAACATAAGTAGTCCCAGTGAGGGACTTGGGACTTGCACTTGTGAAATTGTAAAAAAAAAAAAAAAAAAAAAAAAAAATCTGTCATCTCAAATAGGAAAAGTGACAAGCTCAAAAGTGATAACCTGCTCACTTCTCCACATATATGCACATATACAAAATATATATATATAGGTTCAAATCAAAATGTGGATTTACCAAACCATTATTCCTTGGTAGAGCATCTTATTTACCTTAAAAGAAGCTAGAAATTCTTCACATCTGCATTATTTGTGATATTTTAGGTGTGCATATATATATAATCACGTCAATTTGTTTCCAAGAACAACTGGGGCTGACAACCTCTAGCCTAACACTTGGTTTGATCTTGCCAGCAGAGATGATGATATTGTAGTATTTGCCTTCCATAACTCCTTTCAACAGATCAGCAGATTTCTGTTTTTACAGAAATACACCAATACACACACCTTTTTTCTAAAGCTAGTTCCAGAGCACTCAAATCTAATCTTAATGAGTGAAAATTTTCCTAGGAATGCAGTTTCTTCTTTAGCAATTACTGTTTGACATATGAACTGCGAAGTCTTCCTTTTCCCTTGTCCCTTTCCAGCCTTGCAAAAAGAGCCATGCAGGGGACTCTGCTCATTGGAAGCATCACTGAATGTAACTATCTCAGTAACGAGAACCTCGTTGCCCAAAAATTGTAGCCCAGCAACTTGCAGAAGTGTCGGCATGGAGACATAAGCAGAGAATCCTGGAAAAGCCTCCAAGACTGTTCTGCCAATTTTTACATTTTGATCACTGAGCTCTTGGCTCCTAAGTCAACCACGACAGCAGGCAGCTCATACAGTCCAAATTTATTCTGACCTAAAGGTCACAGCATAACGGTACTAATACTATGTCTCTTTTGGTAGCATCAAAAGGATTCTGGTGGGAATATCTGACACTGTCCTACCCTGTGTTCCCAATACCCGTCAGTAGAATGCAACCAAGTAACAATGGCAAAAGCTGATCATTAGTAATTCAGCAGCCGTTTTCATGTTAACACAGTAAGAAAGCCACTGCACACTGACACAAGGGCTGGGTTGCCAGGGAGTTCAGACCAAAAGGAGACCACAACAGGCAGTGTCATGTTTCTCCAGAGAGCTGCCCATGAAACCTTTCACTGCCTTGTGCACTAGCCTGCCCTCCAGGAACTGCTGCCATACTTTCCTTTCTATGGTAAATTTGAGCCTTTATCTTGGAACTGCTTTCAGGGCTACACAGAGAGCACAAAGAAACATAATTTGAGATGGCCAAACCCAAAGGAGATAAGACAACCCAAGGGTAGGCAGTCAAATACAGGCTCTGAAGCATTAGGGGCAGCCAGAACAGCTTCACAGTTAGGCCTCCTTGGCTGGGGACAGACATGAACAGAACTGACAATGAGCAAGCGGAAGTTTAACAATATAATATTAGCTAAGAGCAGCAGCAGGAGACAAGCAGGCTTTCTTCACACTGCAGGGGATCAGAGATAATTCAGAAAACAGAGACAGATTTAATTAATTATACTAAATTAAAGGGAAACCAAGAGAAAAAATCAGGGTCGGTCTGGCATGCATATGGCATTCTCACTGACAGTTAGGTAGACAGCAAGATTTTTACATTTTAGAGGGCTCCAGAAATGAGCAGCACCCAGAAGCTCAGCAGGACAGCCTTGAAAAAATGGCCTGTTTGGAACCCCAGTGGGAGCTAAGTCCTTTCAAAATAACTGGAAGTCTCTAGCTATCAAGCAACCACCAGCAAAAGAGGTGAATTTGCTTTCACAGCATTTCCTCTGGTTCACTCCAAGTTTTCTCTGCTCATTTGTGTATTGTCAATTATAACACCATTCTTTTCCCCTTAACTGGTCTTGCAGTTCAAAGCAGGGGAAGAAAAGAATACCAACAAAAGCACTAAGTAATTCAGTCTCAGAAATGCATCTGAACCTGCCTCTCCAGGGCTCTGACACAGCAGCACTGAAAAAGCCTGCTGCTTCCCTTGTTGCTCAAGGACAGCAAGGTATATTGGTCTGTGCATTTGTATTCCCTGCCACTGCACTGGCCTGGCCTTTCTCCTTGCTCTCCCAAGCACAGACATCATCTCATCATTGGAGAGATGACCTGTGAGCGAACTGCATAGGCTGGGAACTGAGCCCAAGGTGAGGGAAACAACATGTAACAAAGCTACATGACCAACAGACACGTACAGCTCCCGATATCCCTGGATGTCAAGATATATGTTCTCCTTGCTGCAGCAAAGACTCATCAGCAGATGCATAATGCCACTGCAATTTCCAAAACCACCCTTTGTCTCTGCTGTATGTGTACCAGGCTGCAGGCTCATTTACTTTAAAAAAATAATGAAGAGAACGGATGTATTGGGAGCAAAACATTCTTGTGCCTATAGCAAATCTCATATCTCTCATTGACCACAAACACAGAAAAGAAAGTATCTGGCAGAGAAAAGATAAGGCTTTGCTAACAGTCTCATTTTCATTAGGAAGTGAAGGGAGCCCTCCTTGAGAGAATAGGCAGAGGAGATAAAGATAAGATCAGAGATGGTGAAAAGGCATTCATAAAGGGCAAGAGAGAAAGGGGGGAAGAAATCAATCACAAGTACAGACAAGATCAAACGGCAGCGTACCAGTTGCAGCCACATATCCTTGGGAAAAAACCCTGCAGGATGAACAGGCAGCACAGCACCATGCTGTGAAGAATGCTGGTCTCCGCACCCACTGCATAGGAGAGAGTTGTTCTTTCTCCATAGCAACAAGATACTTAAAAGCCAATCTGAAGACTGAAGACCAGCTTAAAAACAAAACACGACATGTATTGATTTATTATCTCTATTTTAAGCCTCAGCTGTGAAGTACACAGGATAGCATTTGTTTAGCCTGAGGAAGCATCTCCATGCAAAGCTCTCTTCTCCTGTTATACCTCCCTGTCTCAGAACCAGCCCTTGGTGTGAAACAAACTGTGGCACTTACACCTGCTCCCTATACTTAGGTAATGACACATGCATTGGGCACACCTTGCAGCAGTCTGAGCCTACTGCCTTTTGCATGGACAGCAGGTAGGCTTCAATACCTCCCAACTCTTCTCACAGACCACTGGGAGGGAGAGAGGGAGGGAGAAGGGAGTCACAGCGTTTAGCTGAAAAAAAAACCCAAAGTAATAATTAACATGCACCCCTCCCCATCTTCCCCCCCCCCCATCCTCTCCCCCCCAGCTGCTGTTTAGTAGTTACCAGCTCAAGTCACACCTTACAGAGGCTCGGGATATGCTCATCTCCTGTCCTTGAAGTGTGCTTATACCTGCTTGGAAACAGTTTTGCTCAGGTACCTGAATGACTTCAATAAAGCCATTAAGCTGACAGCATTGGCAGAGCTCTGGAAACATTATAGACCTCATCTCCTCCTCAAAGGCACTGATGGAGCCTGCACAGCAAATTCCAGAATGCACCAGGATTATTTAAGAAGCTCATCAAGTTTTGGGTGAATGGATTGCACTAAAAAAGCTGCAGACCAGCTGGGGCTTCAGTCCTGGCCTTGGCTTAGCTTAGCTGTTGAGATGAGCTTTCTCATGGACAGGGGGCAATCAAAAAAGCTATCAAGCCATAGTTCCTTAACCACAAATACCACTTATGTCTTGGTAGTTAATTATTCCAAACAGCTAATATTGCACCTTTACAGGCCAGCTCCTAAAAAGAAACATAATAAAACAACAGACTTTCCATTACACCCTCCTCTGTTTTACATCCCCAGTAATGAAAAGAGCCAGAAGAGAACATCTTACTCAATAATTACTGCCCAGTCCAGGTACGACTCAGAGTTAACTTAAAAGATATGCCAATGGGAACTTCTACTCCTTTCCTGCAAAGCAGCAGCATGCAGTGGTATCTGAGTTCCCTAGAGCAGACACAGCTGAACACTACAGAGTAGCACTGTCTGTACTCAGCTAGGAGCGCTTCACAGTTCACCAGACAGACGGGGCAGTGCAAACAGGGCAGCTCTCATGCATTCCCCGTGTCTCAGTATGGCAATATTGGAGGCTGCTGAGGACAGATGAGTGTAGAGGTAAGTGCAGCGACTTTTATCCAGTGAAAGAACAGAAAACATACTGCGTACTGAAGAACTGATGGGAATTGGATATGATGAGGCAAACCCAGCAAGTGCAGAAAGTTGTCCATTACATCCAAGTATGCCAAAAATATGGTGCCAGTTTTGTTTGTTTAAAAGTTTCCTTTTCACTGGAAAATATTATTTGAATGTCCAAAGAACTAGGACGAGTAAAGAAAAGCCTGGTTTAAGAGTATCCAAAGACATATTTCCAGTGTCTGTCACCTTTTGAATTTCATATTAATATTAAACATAGTTCTAGTTTAGACTCACTCATGAGTCATAAGTTTCTTATTAAAAAAAAGCACTGTACTCAGCAACTTTGCCTTGGCTCAGCACTATTATGTTACAGATTTCATCTGTACATCTGCTAAATCAAGAACACCAGAAAAATCCAATCCACATACAGTAAACATCCATCTGGCTATAACCATTTCTTCTATAGCTGATGTATTTGAATGAGTAGTTTGGATTTAAAATACAGACATTTTTAGTCAGCCAATCCTCTGACACTGTATTTATTAGCAAAAAATCTCTTGGGTTCTTGGGTTTTCATCTTGTTGTGCAACATTTAAGAATAAAATATTAATTTTTAAGACACCAATTATGAAAGAATTGCATAAAAAGGATAAGAATAATTTTCATCTGCATAGATTACGAAGTAGAAAGAAAAGTATGAATCAGCTTGTCCTCATTGAAATTTGCTAACCAAAGTCTGTTTCTTACAAAATCTAGTTACAAATGTGGAAGTATTTCTTTTAATGAGTGGTTTCTGAGGCTGCCAGGAGCAAATCTCTGTGGAATGCACACAAAGCTGCTCTGTTTTCTTAAGCGTAGGTTACTCCACTGAACTCAAAATGGAAGTATACACATAACGTTTTCAGAGCTTAGGAAGCAACACAGCTAAAATGTATGGCACTAATTTTTTTTATTTGGACAACCAGAGTGGAAGATTATGACATTTATGAGTCTTTAGCTCAGAGCTTATGGGAGCCCCAGAAAAGCACTGCTTCCCAAGTTTAACCCTAGCTACAGAAAATTCTTTTGCATCAGAGAGATGCTCACCCTGACTCCAATTCCTACGTTCTAAAGCATGCTCTTATAGGAGAACAGGCCTGAAGACAACATTTAACTCCTCAAAGCCACTTCAAAATGCTGTGGGACTGCAATGCAGAGAGTAGCAGGCAAACCTGGAGGGGCTGGGTTATTCTGTTGGAAACTGGCAGTTTGTGTGTGTGGCCAGCTCCACAACTTGCCATGACCCACCATTTGGGCAGCTGAAGAGTGACAATGACATCAACAGCAGAGTAGTCTCTTAACTAGCTAGGGTGATCAGAGGATGTTGTCTCTGGGTGCATGCATGCAAAACCACATCATCCACAAGGAACTCCAAAACGCAGTTCATTTACACAGTGAAGTCCTGCTTAGATCTTGGAGAATTTTCTTAATAAAAGGAGTTTGCAAAACTCCTCAGGATGCTTGACTCTGCCAGCATCATCTGCCTTGTGAGGCTTCAGCCTCATCCTGCCCCATGTCCCTCCCACTAATGAGCCAGGCTGATGGCATTTAGCAGTGTCCGCTCTCAAAACCGATGTTACTCACACATGCAGCACAGAACAAAAAAAACCCAAACAAACAAAAAAATCACAGGGCACAAGTAGTAAATCACAAGGGCTTAGTTGTTCCATCTTAGGAAGTTTAATTATCCTGATGACGTTATCTTAATTAAATGGTAGTTAATTTAAGTTTATATTTAAGCCTGAAATATGAATATATTCTAAAAACTCTTGATGATAGCAAACCTGAAGAGACAGATGAAGGAAAGGAAAAATACCAGAGAAAGGAGGGCTGGCTGAATTTGATAAATGCAAGCATGTTTCAAAATGCAAGCAATTACAGCTGAGGTGTTTCCTTGCTGAGGGTTGTCTAGATGAATTAGATTTCTAAGGGGGAAAATGGGAGGGTCTGCAAGCAAAATGTCAAAGTAAGCAAAACAAAGTTGATGGTCACCTCTGTCAATTCAGAGGTTAGCAGAGAATCTTTGAAGATTCCTGCTGTGTACATAGTTATTTACACTTTTCTGGTTCTGGATATTTTTTACAGTGGTGGTCTTGTAAAAAACATCCATCAATCTAGCAAGGTACCACACATTCAAGGCAGAAGTCAATTTGAGAGAGTTCATATGGAATGCTAACCTTTCTAAGAGGGAAGAAAGCCATTTAAAGAAGTTGTTTTTTGTTTCTTCAAGGGCAAGGAAGATTTAACATGGGCAGTACAGAGAAAAATTGAAAACCAGGAACTACAACTGTAACTCCTGTTAAGCAGGAGTTAAGTTCCAGCTGTAACTTCACAGATCAGGGTACAGTGTGGCAAATCACAACCATACAGCCCTCTTCCTGACATGCCAATTCCAAGCTGAACACCTACACTTTGCAACCAACATGCTGAACTCTTACTCCACGCTTACAGGCAGAGAGGCTGCTTGTGGGCTCAATTCCTTCTGAGCAGAGGTAGGAGGACCCCACATGCCTATCAGTAATCTGCACTGAGCATTTTGCAAGAACATCCTGCATCACTCTAAATTGAATTCCAGCCTTCTAGTCAGAGAAGCAAATGCACCTATAACCTTTACAAGCAATTAAATCTACTGCCCTTGCTAACTCTGCAAATTCTCCAAGACTTGAATCTCAAGAATTCGGTAATTACTTCTGTTGGCCTTTGTTCTGCTGTGAGCTTGAGATAGCAAGTTTCACTATCAGTATGTGTCAGAATCAGTTACCAAAAAAGTTTCTTTTAAAAAGAGATTCAATAAAAACAGTCAGTCACCTGCTTTTTTTCCTCTCAGCAACACAGAAAAGCCTTTACAAAACTAAGATCTGGCTTCTGTGCCCTCCACACTCTCTCAGCCTTTTGCTAGCTTCCTTATTCTCATTTTAGATAGATTTTAAGTTTGCCTTAGGATTTTAAGGAAGGCATTTCTTTACATACACAGACTATTTCAAGGACCCAATCTTTCACTTGAAATCTAGAAAAAAAAAAACTATTTTACAACACTCACTATTTTTACGCAAATCAGTTGTGCAGGAACACCTTGCCAACACACAGCTGTTACACACATATAAAACCATAATGAGGCCCACAGACAGTGGGCAAGGTAACAAAGGATGTATTTTGTTTTCTTGGATAAATTGTTTTGAATCTGAGCTAGAAAAAGTCAAGACTTCACACCAAAGTATCTGAAAAAGTACATTTAACATTTACACGAATCCTGCAACCAATGATAAACAGTAAGGGTTTGCAAACACAAGTACCATTCCAAAAGGAAAACCAGAAAAAGAGGGATTCATATGTTGGAAAATCGCAAATGAGATGCAAGATAATAACTAATACCTGAAATCCCAAATGAGCACAGAACGAGTGGGCTTCTGCACTTCAAACACACCATTGTTTGGCCTTGAAGTTTGCAAACACATTTCTTACAGATTATTAATCTGTCTCTACAGATGCTCACAAGTGGTCACCACAAAGAAACTGTTTAATAGTATAGTTTCATTTTTCATTGTACATTTTATTCTTACCACCCTACAATTTTAAGAATCAAAAAGTCTAAGGTAATTTTATGTAATGGTCTCAACTCCTTGTTCCTCCTCCCTTCAGCTCTTCTGTCACTCTGCACAAGTGCCAGAGATGAAGAAAGCTCTGTCCGAGCTGTGGTAAAACAAGATCAGAGCTCATTCTCATCTTGGCCAGCAGGCTGTCACCATTATGGACTCATCACTGAGCTATAATGGCTGTAATCCAGTCCTCCTCCTGGAGCAGTCAGTATGTGGCTTGTGTGTTCCTACCTGCCTACAGAAGGGAAAGATCCTTGTGTCAGCAGTTTTCCTGGAGAGGAATCCAGTAACAGCAGCACAAAGCCATCATAACGCATAGCTGGACCAGGAACTTTCTTCTATTTGAATAAATGGAATATTGAAAGAAAAGGAACAAAAAGGGCAGTGGAAATATGAGCTCTTTCTAAATATGTATTTCTTTCACATGGATCAGGGGATATTTGCTTGATTGTTTTTAAATAAGGAGTACTAACTAACTTTGGAGTGTGAAAAGATAAACCATTGCAGAAACTCCAGCAAAACCCCCTAACTAAACATGATAAATCTGGCCTACATCCCACAAATACAACACAAACTGTCATTGTGTTACCCTCGATGCATAAGAAATTGAAGTTGAGCCCAGTCTCTCTCCTTTTTTCACACAGGATTAGGTGGTAAGTTAGCCAGAAACAATGCAGATGATTTCCAAACCTATTCCTTATATGGCAGGTATTTTTGAAAGCTCTGTTTCAGTCACTGATTCTGGCATTTGTGAGGAGAATCTGTCCCATTTTTCCACGGCACCTTTTTCCCCGTACATCCTCTACAGTGCACTGACTTCAATAGGATGTAGCTCTCCTGACATCACTACACATCCTGGAAGTGGAGGCATTATGCCAAGGCCTCCATCTTTACCATTTCTGCAGATCCCCTAGAATGATACTATTAGGAAAACAATTCCATAAGCAGATCAGAACTGCAGACAGTGCCCAACAGAATAAATGTAACAGCAACATCAAAACCTACTCAACAGGAGTGAAATGTACAGAGTGGCACGCTGCAGCTGCAGTGAAGAGGAGGAAATAACTAAACCTCTGCTACCCTTAGCGCTGACTCACCACATTCGGGTTGCAGGATCTGATATTCTTAAAGATGTTCAAGTTTCTAGAGATGTCCCTGACACAGTGAAGTGCCTCACTGCACAAACACATCACCTAGAACTGAGATACAAATCTGCGTTCTCGAGTCTTTAAGATGGTGGCTGATACCCTTCAGAGGGTCAACACAGCTATTAGGAGAAGAGTGGAAAATAACAGGCATTAAACAGGGCTTTTTGCTGCTAAGGGTAAGTAAGGTTGTATCAAGACTGCGCTGCAGAAAATGATGAAATTGTCCAACTTTCTCACTGTCTGTCTTCCCTGGACTGAAAGCCATATTCTCTTACTAGTACCCTCCTCCTTCACCCCAAACCAGCAATCAAACACTTCTCAGCAAATGAACAGCCAGAGGCCAGGGTAACAGAGGCAGCAGCTGGGGAACAGCAGGGACATCTGCTCCTTGCTATGTTCCTGCACTGCTCTGAGCCAGAGGCATCAGGGGGCGACAAGGACCTCATATGTTGCAAGTAAGATCTCATTTCAGGTTAGACACAGACAAGGCTGTCAGAACAGCAGAGTATTCACTTATCATGAAAACATAACAATACTAACTGAAAAAAGGACATCCTAGATCTCATGAATCTGACCCTTTATAGTATGTGGATGTATGCATCTGTGTTTGTTAGTTACACACATGCACATCTATACATTTGCATACATGCTAAATAGGTTCCCCAAAAGACACTTCTTTGTTTCCAGCCTTAATCCTCTCACCCAGAACAGGCCAAATTTCATGATCTTCACAGCCAATTGCCAGGGCTTATCTGCTGAAACTAACTTTTCATGATATATGTCTGTTTGCTGGGAGAACAATACTGGTTTGACTCAAACTCATTCTGACTAGCCCTACACAAGGGAGAGTCATTCCTGCCTTTGTCCAAATTAGTATGTCTCCTAAATTAGAGTGAAGGTCATTCAACAGATCCTGGAGTCAGATGAAACTGTATAAAAATAGGACAGCACTGTCACTGTATTCATCAGCTGGGTTCAGATCAACTCCATCCTTTATGTCTTTGCTGTGTTTTACTATCTATGTGTATTTCTACCTAGAAAATCTGTAAATAATACAAATCATTGCTTTAGAAACAAAACCACCTTTTCTGCTACAGGGTTTATTCCTCTGCATAATAAGCTACTCACAGTCATTCATATATCCAGCAACAGTCCTAATTCACCAGAGAGCTTTCTCTACCATCAGGTTCCATACAATGACTGACAACAAAGGACCATTAGTCCAATTTTGGACAATGGGTGTAAATGAGAATTTGACATTGCAGATGTGCATCAGTAGGGTGAAAGCAGAGAAAAAAATAAACCATGTAAGATCACAAAATCAGTAATTACAACTTGATGTCACTAAACAGAAACAGGCCAGCTAGCAGGATCAGTGCTTCCTACTCAGGCTTCTGCTCATCAGGCCCATGTGCTTATGGGATGGTGAAAGTTATCACATTCACCTTCTTACTTCACAAGTCCTTTTCTTGTACTACATAGGCAGAGATTGTCCTCACAGAGAACACATGAAGTAATATTGGAAGTGTCAGAGCCCACAGCCAAGAACAGATTAGTCAAAATATCACGATAGTCTCTTCTGTCACAAAACTGACTTGGGGATTCACCCACCCCATCTGCTACACAATTACAGGATCAGGGGCCACCATAAACTGAAACTGAGGGGGAGAGATGGGATGTCATAGTCCACATTCCACACTTTTTAACAGCTCTGCCTTCTACCTGTAGAAGCAGAACCCAAAGATATGGGCTAAGAAAAGGAAGTACATGAAAATTTCTCTATGCTATCATTTCATTCTTAGAAAGCATACTTGAGAATGAAACAAATTCCTAAGACATGTTATCAATACCACTGTTCTTATGGATCCAGAACCCACACAGGATCTGCTGCCCTCTGGGCAGAAGAATCAGCAAGGCCACAAGAGTTCTGGCCCCACTCCCTCCCAGGAGATGGACTATACCCTGGAACAGCATGTTTAGCTGTAGATAATGTCAGTATGAAATGATTCTTTAAGTGGTTCTTCACTGTGCAGCTAAAAGCATAAAGATCCTTGTAGAGAGTACTTTTTGCAGCCCATACTGTTTTCAAGCTGTCCAGGAAATGAGTCTTTCCTACAAAAAAAAAACCCCAACAAACCAGTGTTCAAACTACAAGCCAAGATGTTCAGGATCTCTCCTAAGTCATCTGGTTTCTTACAAAAATTATCTATTCTTACCTCTCACTGATCTGTATATTTAGAACTCTCATTACAGAAATGTACTGTTTGCATATTGAATGTTTTATATCTAAAATATTTTAGAAACAGGTCTCTGCATCATTCTTCATCAACTAATTAAAAAAGAAGGTTTTTCTAGTTGCATACCACTATTTCAAAAACATAACATAGCATACACTGCAAGAAAGAAGAAATCTTTTTGTGCTCAAGTAATGAATGCATGCAGACAAAACCTAGGTTATCACATCCTAAGTGAATTTTTCTGCTGTTTGTAAAACCATAGTATGAAAATTAAAAATAAAAAAGGAAGGGCTGAGCCTCCCTAACATTTTGATGTATTTAATTTTGGATGATAAACACATCCCTAGGAAAAGCTCATCCAGTAATGAAATCTGAAATGAAAAATGACCACCCAGAAGTAAAAGTAGTCATACACAATTAATGCATTCATTCAGCCAGTCAATAAATCAAACCAGCAAACCAGACTCTCATGCAGAGAAACATTTTTCAATGCTTTTTATATTGTACTTTGCTCAAGGCCTATATTACCAATTAGTTGTTTCTTCAATTCTTAACCATTTACAATACAGTTTAATGCTATTTAAGTGTCATTCAATAATACTGTTTAAGAACATATTGTTCTTCCCAAGCTTCTAATTCTAAACTACATCAACATCAGAAGATTTACTTCAATGGTCAAAAAAGCCTGTGAGTATTCAGCAAGTTATTAGTGCACATTCCAGGAAGGGTCATAGCTCTTCCCTCTGTAGGTCAACTTGATACAAGGCATCAGATATTCACAAAGTTACCATTGCCTAAAAATCTCACACTTTCTTTCCATCAGGGACCCATGGGGCTCTAGCCTTACAGACTCAAGGATAACCTCAAAGTTTTGTCAAGGACATTTAGAAAAGGTCCGCTTACTCTTCAATATTAAGCACAACAATGTAATGAATTAAAAGAAACTCTGGAGAACCTCAAAGCAGGAAACTATTGAGAAAAGAAACAGCAGTTGATTGAAGGATGGAAAACAAGTCAAACCTCTGCTTCTCAGATCCAAGTGTCCTTTGCCCTAAAGCTCATCTACTATTACCTTCCTCCAGTTTAAAAAAAAAAAAAAAAATTAGGAACACCCAGACACTGCTTCTATTTAACTCTGCAACTGCATGATACAATGAGGGAGCTACATGTACTCTCCACAGAAACGCATCACCAAATTTAGGCAGAAAAGGCAAAAACACAGGACTATTCTCCTAGCAAGACTGGATTCTTTGACAGCTCCAAATGATGCTCCCACTTAAAAATTCTGAAATCTGGAGGGTCACTGAAGGACAAAACTGCCTGACATCCCCTGTCTTCTTGTTTCTTCCACACTCCATTTACTGCTTTGCCTTTTTCCCTTTGGGTACAACTTCAACACACCTGTGACCTGAACTAGCACCAACTGGGCACAAAGGACTGTGCTGATTCTCCAGGCCTTTTCCAACAGCAGGGCCTAGCTAGTGCCAGTTTCTAGTGCCAGGTTGGTAATGAAGAGTCACACAAATTCTTCTCCAGATTTCCACTTTCTCAAGGAGGGCAGTGAGGACAGACTCTACAAGGTGATCTATGATCAAAACATTGCCTCCAATTACAATTATTGCAGCCATGATTCCTGAGTGAACTTATTAATTGAAATCTCTGCACAGCAAGATCTTTAATTTGACACAAATCCTTTCAAGTCACCTCCAAACCTGGGAATAAAACCAATTTTCCTCTCCCAAGCAGCTTCCCTGTATGCAACAAAACACACATGTACTCTCATTCCTAACTGATAGACCATTTCTGAGCATTTTCAAAAGGCAGCTTCTGCCTGCAAGCATACAGTGCTGCAATCAATTCTTTACTCCACTTACCCAACATTGATCAGCGTTGCTTCACAGCACCTACGAATCCAAACATGAACCAGCACCCTACCATATTAGACCCAATCCAAAACCAGGAAGATATGCATTCTCTCTTTTCCAAGAAGCCCACAAGTAAGAACTCAGCTACAAAGGGGATATTGTAGTAGGCACACTCAGGGGTATGTGAATTTGAGCACCAAGTGAGCAAAATCAAGTCTAAAGCAAACACAGCACTCTGGTGCTTCTTTAAAAGTCTTGTCTGTGATACTATTGACATGGATTTTGGCCCAAAGACACAGACGTAGATTTTGAAACAGGATTTTTATCAGGCATCTTAAAACGGGTGAGTCAACAGACCCACAACAAAACCCAGAAGTTAAACAGCAGCAACATAACTTTGCATATGCTGGACAAACCCCCGATACTCATCAATTAAGATAAAGCACAAACACAGCTTCTCTGTTTTCTAATTCAAGCTCTTCCTGGGAGGATGGCAGCTGGAACGGCAGCTGGCTGCTGCTCAATCTCTTTGGCCCTGCAGACCAATGTGACAGTAGGCAGGAGAGCAGGAAGAGTCCACTATGGCATCAAGTATTGCTTTTGCAACAAAATAGCCCTAACATCCTCAATTCATCTGGCTCTGTACCAGAACAGTATGAATTAAAAGTAATGAAATATCACTGGGGGTAAAGGGAAGGAGTATATACCCGAAGTATATGCAAATCCACCTACATCTGGCTTGGGGCTTGCCACAGAACTTATCTCAGGCACAGTAAATAAAAAAAAAAAAATCAGTTATAAGGGTCCTTTCAGGACACTGTGACTCTGCTGGAAGGACACAGTCTGCTACTCCTTGCAGCCACATAACACTGTCTGTTTCTTAGACAAAGAGCCTCCTTCAGGCAATACACCTAGGAGTGACACCCAACACCAGAAACACTTGTTTGAAGGCATCACTTTGTGCTGAGAAGCATCAGAGCCTAAAGGAAGAACAGAAACACACTTAGTATTTTCCAGCTTGCATATTAATTTTGTAGGTCCTGTCTCACTACCAGCAATGCTCAGAATCCACTGCCTATGTCACATTGTAGAGCCATGCTTCTGCCTTCTTCTGACAATCCACACTCCTGTGACCCTGTTATCATGGAGAGGGCAAGGAGACATGGGCATCTTGGTAAACGCAGGCAGTCACTACACAAAAGAGCTGAAAAAGCAGCAAGTAAGGGAGATGGATTACAATCACATTGTTCAAGGAAACTCTGGAGCTACTTTTCTAGGAAGTTTTGAGCTGAAAGAGGTCTGGAATTCTCAGAGAGATGGCGAGAGTTTTTTGAGTTTGTTTGTTTTTGTTTGTTTGTTTGTTTGTTTTTGTCTGAAAAGGTATTTAGAATACAGAAAGTCAGGATTTTCCTCTTGGACACTGCACAGTCAGTCCAAACCACACAGCTCCTTTCGCACAAATTTTTCATAAAAACCTTACTTTGGAAAGATTAAAGTTCGAAGTTGATGAACATATATTCTTCCTCTTCAAGCCACCAAAGGAGATCATGTATCATCATGAAAAAGGGAGGAACGTGATGGAAGCCATTTGCCTCACCACAACGAAAACCCTAGTGACAGCAGCAGGAACAGGATGTATCTCAGCGCAATGCTTATCCAAGTGTTGGTCTTTTTTTGTTTTCTGAAACTAGTTCTTAACATGCACAGAATTCCACTGCTGCTTCAGACATCATCTCTCTTACCTCTTTTGGTTGCTGGTGCCTCAGAGCAGGTGCTGTGGTGGAAGAGGGCCGTGCACAGCCTCTGTGAGGAGAGGCGCCAGCCTGTGCCAGCCGGCGCCAGCCGGTTCCTCGACACCCCAAGCACACACACAGGGCCCTGTCCAGCAACCGGTGCAGCTTTTTCCCAGCAAGGCCCAAGGCTGCGCAGGCAGCCAGCAGTGAGGAGGAGCGCAAGGAACAGCCCCCACAGGGACCCCTTGCCCACCCACAGCCTGGGAAGGGGTGCTGAGGAGGGAGGGTGGAGAGGGACTGTTATGGCTGGTCACAGCCCGGCTCATCAGGATGGAGGAGCTGGGAATGAAGGACCCAAGTCAAGCCTGGGGAAAAACGGATGTGGAGAAGGTCCTTTAGTTTCTGCCTTTGTTTCTCAGTATCCACCTCCATTTTTAATGGCAATAAATGACATTCATTTTCCCTAAGATGAGTATGTTTTGCCCATGATGGGAATGGGGTGTGATCTCCTCATCTTTAACTCAACTCATGAGATCTTGCAGCTGGTTTGCAATGCCCATCCTGTTGAGGAGGGGGAGGCAAAGAGCAGCTGTTGGGGCAGCTGGCAGCCAACTTAGGTCAACCCAACCACATCAAGTAAGCCTGGTTTGCAGGCAAGCATGTCAGGATTAAAGAAAAACACACAACCCCACTAAAAGCCCACTGCATGGCCAGTTTAGTTCTCTGTTTACATAAGTTGCAAGGCCAAGGAGGTGATCTTAAATTTAAAGCTCTGCTTACATATGTCTATAAAGCAGTGAAAAGCTGGAATTTTTCATAATCTGAAGAGACACTGGGTATTGTCACAGAATCATTGGCTTTCCCACCAGGCCTTTGACTGTCATATTGTCAGATTCCACTGTTCTTTTCTCCCCACCAGTCCCCAGCCCCCAGTAAGCAGAATATAAATTCCAGAGCAAGGTATTGTAACACATGGCACATGATCAGACTGGAGATACCTACACTAAACCTGACTTCACACTACAAAAAGAATGTCATCTTCCCAGCTGATTAGTTTACCACAAGTTGGACTGTGATTCAGTCATACTAAGAAAGCACAAGGAAAGAAAGAAATGCAAGAGTTCTTAAAAATTAATCAAAATAGTTCCTAATAGAAAGCAAAAGTTGTCTTCTAAATTCAAAACCACCATTAAAAGCTAGTGACAAAAAGATTACATTTTGAGAGCAAGCTTTCTATTTTATGGTATCTACAGGGTGCGAGAAGATGGGAGGAACAGACTGTAGTGTTAGAAACTCTTAAGAGACATTACAAGTATTAGTGGATTTCTGCCCCTGCATGCCTAATAAATGAACCCATGGCTCAGCATGCTCTGCTCACCTGATTTGGCTCATAGGTGTGCAGTGAATGGAGTGTGAATTGTCATGAATTCCCAGCTCCCATGATGAGTAGTGTGGATGGAAAGACCAAATGGCTGAGTTTGTGTTCAATGACATTGAGCTTTCTTTTGCAAAACTGGTTAACCACAGAAAAAAAGAATAAAAAAAAAAAAACAAAACCAAAAAAAACCCACCCTAAAACCAAACAACACACTGATCTTTTCTGTAGAAAGGAAAGTGCAGGCCAGAGTATTTATTTATACTAAAATATGTTCCTTAGAAGCACATTAAATTACACTGATTATGGAACGCAATCAAAAGCCCCCTCAAGTTTCTTAGAGTGCTGCTGAGAATATCTCCATTGTATTGATCCCACTGGAAGTATTTTTGGTTTTGTACATGAATTTCAACTATCAAATGACATGGTTCTTTATTGGTTACCTGAGGTATGCAGTGCTTATTGACAATACAGAAACAGCTCTTCTCTGTAAAACAGTCCAGTAGTTAGAAATGCAAATTATAGAATCACAGAATTGTTTTATTTGGAAAAGACCTCTAAGATGGAGTCCAGCTATCAACCTGACACCACCATGGCCATATCCTGAATTACTTAGCTGGTTATCAACCTTTTTTATTCTAGAGGACAACACACAACTAACTTGCAATTATAAAAAACAAAGGGCCAAGGAAAAGTCTGAGCTTTCAATTTTTATGCCAATGATCAACATTTAGTTTTGTTTCTGCATAAATATAAAATCAAAATTATATTATCCAAGCATTTTTAAGCACCATAAAAGCTCTGATAGATGGTACTTCATCATAGTCCTAATTACGCAGGTCAGAACATTAAACACATTTAGCTAGAACTAGAGATAAAGGGAAAGTTTAAGGGTATCGCTCCCCCATGCCATACAACCATATCTGTGCTTCACAGCACAGCTTAAAGTGGGAATGGACAAATGAGTACCAGCACAGCCATGAACATTCACACCACATTAAACAGCCCCCGGGAAAAATATCTGCTTAGTTCCAAAGCAGAAGAATTGGGCATCCCAGTGCATCTCACCAGGGCTCATTAGGGCTCATTAACTCCTGGAGATAGCTTCAGCAACAGCCTGAACATTCCACAACTGTACTTCTTTACATGGTGTAACACACTGATACCCATTCAGCTATAGCCAGAAGTGAAGACGGCTTGCTTCCTGCTAAGCATGCTTTTTCCAAGGTGAAACAAAGTCTTTAGGGGCCAAAGCTACTGCTTTTCTGATGTTTATATGGCATCAACATGCACTATCCTGACTAGAGATTACAGGGACTTTGCCACACTGCTAATTAACAACAGGATAGTTTATATCTGCACAAAAACTGGCAAGAGGTGCTTTCCAAGTTTGTTCTGAAATGTGAGTTCAGATAAAATAATAGAGTGTGAAAATGTAAAGTAACATCATACTAAAAAGAGACATAGACCACTCTGTGTCACAAGAACTGGCTGAACAGATCCTTTGCAAGATTCTTCCAAGGGCCCACAGACTCAAAGGAACAGAATAGTCATGCTTCATCTGTGGCACCCTGAGTGGAAGAAGCTAGCACTTATCTGCATAGATCACTAAGAAATCAAACTGCTAACAGAAGCATGCTAAAAAAGCTCATAAAAACACCTAGTAGGGTGGAAAGAAAAGAGCAAGAACGACTTGTGACATGGACAACACAGCGGTGCAAAGTCTCCAGCAGTGCTAAAAGGAGCTTTGAGAAACAGCTTCAAAACATCCTGCCCTCTAGTTGGTTTTGCCTTCCATGAATCCCTAAGCAAAGTAGTTACTGGTATTCTTTCTCCACTGAAATAAAACTTACTGCTTTCCCTGTGCTTGCTTCACAGCAGAAAAAATTCTAACACTAATCGTGGGACAGTATTCAATTTCATTTTCCCCATCACAGGAATTCTGCAGCAGAGAACAAGCAGCCCCACAAGTGAAGGGGAAGACTGTTCATTTATCAGTCTGCACTACCACATCCCCTGACCTATTTTATTACTAAAAATAGTCCCTCTTAGGTCACTGCTGCAAATTGAATTCTGCTGCTTCATTGCCCACTGCAATCTCATGGAACTGCATGCTGCCTACACACAAAACACTGCCAGGAACGCAGCCTGTCTTCTCACATGGATCAAAAAGAAAGACACAAATTATTTTCCTTAAAATGAGTGAAATGCAATGCAGTTTAAGCCCAAACCCAATTACTTATATTGCATCAGGAATATAAACATGTAAACGCTTGGCTTGGCTTTCTATTTGCCCATTCTTAGAGTACACTCTTCAATGTTTTTCTTGCAAAATGTGTTTTGAAAAGCATTCAGTGTTAAGAGTAATGGAATATCAGCTGTAATGACCTCTACTGACAAAACACCTATCAGGAACAACAGCCAACTCTTTCTCATTAAGCCCCCCTACTGAGGTAAGTCTAGGAATGCATGAGACAAGAGGGAACAAGCCAAAATGTTTCAAGTTAAAAAGACAACACCTTCCTTCAAAAGGCCAAGCTAATTCTCGATCCAAAACATCTCATGATTGTCACACTAAGAAGTGAGCTGGCAAATTTAAACCCAACATGCACAACACTACTTAAAGATGGAGGAAGGCATGAATTTGACAAAGCAAGAACTTACTACAGAATCCTAAGCAAGAGACTGAAATAGGTATTATTGACCATTTCACTCTTAATACTAAGCAAACAGAGCATATGCTATGACCTTGCTATTTTATTTGAGCCAGGCAGAATAAGTCTAGCACAAGCATGTTTCCCTGGGCTAGTATCGCATCTGCATTTCATTACTTCAATAGTTTCCCAATCTTAAACAAACTGACCCAAAATCCAAACACAAAGATCAAAGACAACTGACTTATTTCATCTCAGTCTTTTGTTTAAGTCACTGCAAATTCTGCTGGGAATTTCTTAGTATGCAGCAGATGCACACAGAGCTGTACTACTCCAATGATTCGTGGCCTAATTAACCTAACTTTATTGCTATTTAGTTATGAAACCAAGTTTCTCACTTCCTGCTCTTCTGAAGATAACATCTGCCAAATCTGGGTTTTCTTGTCAGAGAGAAAATTCAGTGTCTTCAGGGACAAAACAGTCTCAGCTCTGCCTGAGTTTCAGCTGGTGTCATTTACTGAGATGCCGGAGGTACCTCTGGGTCACAACCACTGTGAGAAACCCCTCTCTTCCCCAGCTTATAAAGACAAGCTGAAACACATGTGGCCCATCAATATCAGGAGAACCAAAAAGCCTCTTACCAAGCATGTATGAAGCATGTTCATCAAAGTAAGAGGGAACTGGCCTTGCCAGCCATGGTGCCATTTCCCATTGTTTAAGGAGTTGCAGTAATAGACACTGCAAAGCGGCCTGGGTCTGTGTCTCTGATAATCCTGAGGTAGAATTGAAGTGCAGTATAAATACACATGCACCACGGCTACTGAATTTTCAGGGAAAGAGTAGGAAATATGTAATCTATTTTGGACTGAAAGTCAAAGGCAAAGTGAAATTAAATAAGATTTTAAAAAATACATTTCAGTCCCAAACCACGCAATTTACCATTTAAAACTTCAACTAGTTCATCATTTAGGCTGGGTTCTGCATGTCACTATCTTCTGATTGTAGGGAGCTGCAGAATCAAGTCTTTTGTGTTTCAGCATCTAAGAAAATGTAGGGCTGTTACCAACCATCTATTAAGCCCACATCGCTCAGAGGTACTAATTAAATGATCTGCCGTAACTTAACTTCTATCACAGAAAAATATAAATTACAGAAATATTGGCAAAAAGACAAAAATGAGCACTCTGGTTAGGCAAAGGGGCATGTGGGTACCTAACTCAGTAAGACATTTTTACAGCCACAGCTGTTGGTGCCTTCCATGCTTGGTCACTTTTGCAAGTGATGGGCACTTGCCTGAATGCCTGTGTAAAGCCAGGCACTGGCCACTGCAGCACTTGAGCATTCTGCAGTTTGACTTTCAGCTCTGAGTGGTAAACCTTGTTCTGAAACAGAGTTCAGTGCAGGGAAGAACAGAAGTTGTTCCTTGTGGCCAAAGAGTCACAGACCTCTTTCTTTTCCAGGATGAAAAAAAAAAAAAAGTCCTCAAGGAACTAGTACTGCTCCGAGTATACAGAAGAGCACACAAAGCTGTCAGCTCATATTCACACTTGGAGAAAAAGGAATTAGCTGCTATCTCACACTCCATTTTGAACATCTGCAAACAAATGCTAAACCAGCAGGACACCTCCTGTTGTCAGCATTGTGCCTCACTCTCTTTCCCCAGAAGCCCTGCTTCAGTGAAGAGATCACTTGGAAAAGCCCAATGCTGCCTGCACCTACAAGAACACTTGTAAGGTAACTGTATGACATAGGTGACAAATCATGAGTTGCAAACCCATCTCATCTACCTTAGGTTCTAGCAGCTGCAAAATTAAAAATAGCTGTCATAGGCAAACCACAACTGGAGATGAGATGTTTGTTCATTTATTTCAGGCTGATAATGGTGTCACTGTTGACATGTTTGGGCTCTGAAAAGAGTACTAATGAGGAAATGGACAAAATTATAAAGGAAGAATAAGGAACATTCTAAAATTGGAATAGGCAAATTACATTCCTTTTAACTTTACACAGAAAATCTGACTAGCCGTGACAAAATAATCTGCTTATTTGGCACTTCAGGATGAATTCCTTGTTAACTACAAGCAGTGCAATCATTTAAAGTAGCATCTTAAAAATTGTTTCTCAGCCGGCCCAAATGAGACTATTCTGTAAGGTATCAAAATGATATGCTATTATTGCCTCCCAATGACTTGAGAAAGACATGGTCAATAAGGAATGGAACATTATCGCTGTAGAACTTACTGTCCTGCCTTTGGAAACTTCCTGGCAAAGACTGACAATTATGAGATACTTCCAGTTCACAGCAAAGGAGCCTTCTTTAAGAATGAGAAACTACATTTTTCTAGTGTAGCAGCAGTCTTACCTACATACCATGTGCACTTTTGCTGTTATGCTGTCTATAAAACCACTAAAACACAAATCTCATTTTGTGAGCCAAACAGGGTGGGAAGCATGCACAAAGACTGCTGTGGAATCTTCATTCACAAACAACAGTAGTTTCTATGTAGCTAAAAGTTGTAAGGGAGCTATTTGGACAGGAGGTGTTACTTTCATTAGGTAAATCCCTGTGCATTAGTCATACATTTGTCACATTTCCTCTATTACTAAACAGCCATGTAGTCAAACCTTGAGTAACTCAAGGTCAGTCCTGCCTCTCGGGGCTGCAAGCCAGGTTTCTTAAATCCTTGGCGTGGTAAAGAGCCATCAGCACGACCGAAATTTCCAAACCATTTCTAAGCTACAGTTTCCCATCACTGTGCCACAAGGAACAGATACTTTTGCAACAGCCAGGTTCACTGAAAGGCTACCTGACATCCAGGAGCAGGAAAACAGCCAACTTTCGATTATCTGCATCCAACCATGAAAGGCTTCTCTGGAGGCCTTTGGAGAAACATGCTTCTAAAATATGCAGAATTAAATGCTGCTAAACAGAAAAACATCAGGCATATCTTAAGTTGATCTACACACTTAGAGGCACATTTAATGATCTTATGAAGCAAAGGCCTGAATGTTCAGACACAGCTGAGGAGTGGCCCCTTCAAAGTGGATCCCTGCCAGGCCTGTAAGAACCCAGGCACAGATACAGTTGGAGATCACAGAGGGCAAATGCTCCTGCTGCCCTGCAGCCAACCATAGTAACCCTCTGGGCTACACTAACCCTGAGGCTATTCCCTCTGTGCAAGGAGTAAACCCAGTGCAAAGGTTGCATTCAGGCTCCATCTAAACTGAAACCCTAAGTATAGATCCTAAATATGAAATTACACTTCTTTTTTTGGAGACTGCCACATACCAGGATAATACAGGAACTGGAATTTGGAGCACAGCATAACAGATTAAATAAAAACTTGCCACTGAAGCCATTTTGACAGTCACTCCTGAGAGGATGTTCTGACCACTGAACATTTCATATTTTTTAGTTTCATCATTGTACTTAAATACTGCATTTGAAGAGCAGAAATACTTCTAAACCAAGTTAGAAATAAGCATCATCACTGAGATCCACTGTGCACCTAGAGCTGAAGGAGAATTTTGGTTTAAGACGAAAAGTCCATTAAGGTGCTAGAATAATTTGGTTTAGTTCCATGTCACTCGTTTGTTAATTATGTTTACATATGACTGTCCCAGAAGCAAGAAGCTATGCAAGAATGAATTTTAAGAGCTTAATGGAGAATAACCAAGATTTGCACACACTGGTGAAGTGCTCATGCAAACGTTCCTCATTCTCAGGACTACAAAACGTATGCTGAAAGCCTTGCTACGTCACTTCAGTTATTTGTTGTGAATCTGGCAAAGATACAGAATCACAGAATGTCAGGGGCTGGCAGGGACCTCGAAAGGTCCCACCCCCTGCCAAAGCAGGATCACCTGTATCAGATCACACAGAAACGCATACAGGCAGGTTTTGAGTATCTCCAGGGAGGGAGACTCAACAACCCCCGTGGGCTGCCTGTTCCACGCAGTATCTGTCTCTTGGAAATTACATATGCCACCTCTCTACCCAGAAGAGAGTGCTGTGTTTTCAACTATCACTTTTATATAAATGTTTTACATTTCAGACACAAACTCAGTTTATTTCCATCTTCGTGGTCATCCTTATGATGCCAATTTCATTCTCAAGTGATAGAGACAGATGGCAGAGCAAATGTGGTAGAATGGTTCTCAGAGGAGAAATGCCTTGCTGGGTCATCAGGAAAGCACCTTTTCTGCTTTTTACAAACATTTCCTCCTTCTCCTTTGTTGCTTGTGTTCTGAACCATCCCACTGATGAAGACAAAGGCTTTGCACAGACTGGAAGCTGAAGTCTTTTACTTATTTACAGACGACTGCTCCTTTTATGCAATGCAGCTCACAGTATTCTGAAGAAGCATCCCCTACTCTGAATTACTACAAACTACATCCTCTTTCTGTTGAGCACTGACTTGCACAAGAGAGCCAGTAACTCCACCTTCATTACTGTGAAGAACAGCAGCACCAATGCATGACAGGAAAGCTGAAAGTACCCTTAAGATGACTTTGGTTTATCAAAATAACAACACTGCTAAATATTCCATGCAAAGTGCCAGTCTGAGTTTGGGAGAGAAACCACAAGTAATAGTGAACAGCAAGAGATGCTCAGCTTTAAGAAGGCATCCAGGCAACACTAGTATAAAACTCAAGGAGTTTTAGGAAAACACAAGGACACAGAGAACACAACACCAAATTCACAAGGGTCAGAGCAGGTTAAGTTTTAAAGGCATGTTCTATTACCACTACCTTCACAAAAATATTAGTTAGAAATTAATTACTTAACATCCAGATCAAGAGCTCAGCTGTACTTTTACTGAAATAATTAATTAGGCCATCTTATGCTCTCTGTAAAGCCAATCACCCTTCCTAAGCAGCATCTCAGACTGTTCACTAGAGCCCTGATGAGAAATCCAGTCCCCCTCTGTTTAAGAAGTGATCACCTTATTGCAACTCAGTTGGCACCAAGTGGATTCTTACAAACACCACTATGAATTTCCCTGTCACTTTTCTGTCTGTCCAAAATACAGAACAACGCACCTGAACTTTTCAACGGTGAATTGCAACTGACACAACATGGAAAATAATCAAATACAGCTACATTCAAGACTTTTTGGTGAACAGGGTGGATAAGTAGTGTTGAGATTAAAAGGGTGCAGGAGTTTCAAGTTGTTTAGCAGTTTCTTGAGAATCTTACCTTGAGAATCCCTCTTACTTTGAGGATCCCTTAGACTCCGATAGAAAGTAAGAGAGGCTGAGACAACTAAAAGCTATTTATTTTATTCCCTCCTTAAAACAGCTAAAAATTGGTGGAATCTCAGAAACAGACTCAGAAATACTTAAAAATACTTTCCACTATATTCTAGATGACAGGCCACTGCTTGGCCTCTATTAAAAGGGAAATGAACATGATTTCAATTTAAGCATTAACATTTTAATTTACTGTAATATGAAAATAAACCCATCTAAATTATTGCACTGAAGTGGTGGAGCATGAATGAAAGGCAAAAGACACAAAAGTTCCTACTGTACATCCAGCTTCACATCTTTGCACACATACAGATACGTATGTGAGTGGTCCACAAATCTGGGTCAATACACCATGCACATCTATAAAACTATCCAATCACTTCTCATAAGGTTTTAAGTAAAGAAGCAGCTGCCCAGGTACACCTGCCTCTGACATGAAAATTGGCATAAATAGTTTACAAGTACATAATGAAGAGTCTGCAATATGGACAGAAAGTAAGTAATTGAGGAGTATTACCATATAATCATCTTGCCTCATCAGAATATGAAAACAGTATGTATTTGAAAAGGAACACCCCAAGCCAGCCAATCTGGTACACCGTGAGCCTGATTATCATCCACTGCAATGGAATTCAGACTGCCTTGAGAACTCAGGAAGCTGGGCCTCCAAAGACATCTTTGTACAAAAAATGAATAATAGTAAAATAACTCTAAAAAAATCTTGGGTGAAATCACTCAGCTTCCACGCAAGTGTCACACATCTCATTTCCCATGAAAGTGTACACCAGAAGCATTCCAGAGCAGTAAGACAACTACCATGCACCATCTGCACTTTAAAGCTGCCAGACATAGGTTCACTAGTTCTGAAAGAGATCAAGCCTTGAAGTTGTGCTTACAGTTAGAAATTGCTGATGGCAGCTGACTAGATTAGAAGTGAGTGAAGTTCATTTCCAGAGAGACTTATCTGGCACAGTTCCATGGGGGCTTTTTAGTTATTGCTTTTGCCAGGGACAGCCTAATAGCTGAATTCCAGCTCTTCTGAGCCATGGAACAACTTAAAAAAAAAAAAAAAAAGACAGACAGATCATTGCACCAGGCAACCCAAACTTTCCCACTGTATACTAATACATCACATGGTTTTGCAACGTTTTGTCAGCAACTTCCTTCAACATAGTTCCTCTGTACTTAGGAATAGAGAATGTGCCTATATTAGATCTACCCCAAGCTGAGGGGAAAAGAATTTAATTGGATGGAATCAACTTATATTTAACATTTGCTTATTTAAATTAGGGCAACAAACCCATTTTTAACTTCCGCATCTAGAAATGTTTTTCCTTTTTGCATGGCATGTACAGAATACAAAATGGATGCATGTTACAGCAGGCATTTATTCATCGAGCTACAGCGTGGCAGTTCTGCAGCATCACCACATTTTACTGTCCTGGCCAGGTGTCTAAGAGCTTACAACATGGTTCAAACTTGATTTCAAGCTTGATTCCTCTATCCAACACTAATGCAGCTTAGAAGACTGTTTGACAGTGCTATAATAACAGACTGCAAACCAGCTCTTCAGAGGATGACACTCACTTTGTGCCCATTTGTTGGTTTTGGTTTGTTTTGATTTTGTTTCTTTTTCCCGTGGACCCAGTACAAAAAAAAAACCCAAGTCATAAAGCAGAGAAACTGGACATCAGACAAGCTGTATCTATGGAGTTCTTGCCCATACAATGCTCCCCATAGCTGTCCTATGCTTCTGTAAGGAGATCACAAAATTCTGACTTGGAATTTTTGCTAGGTTTTAGGACTGGGAAGAGCAGCACATACCGTAAAGACTTCACACTGAACAGTTCACCAAGCTTTCAGCCTGACAAGGAGTGTGGATCTAGAACACCCTATTAACAGAGCACCATCTAATTCACGGCCACATGGAGCCTGACAAACTTGTGATGAAGAGTAAAATCGAGAGACCACAGCAGCAGGGAGTGGGGCATGGTGACTCAAGCAGGATCTCATGGTTTTAGCTCCCTTGCCCCCACCACACAGCTCATGCAGCACTCTCTGCTGTGGAGCCTAACAGGCTCAGCATCTCCAGTAGACAAAGTCCTGCTGGCTTCTGCTGGCCCTGATCCAAATAGCCAAAGTAACTTCCAACCTAATATTCCAAGCATAAAGCAAGCATAAGCACCTATACCATCATTATTTTGTAGGTGACTGCACTGCCATCTCAAGCTGAACCATCTACAACAGCCCTGAAATGCTCTAATCCTTAAATCTGATGGGCAGAGGTCACCAGTTGCAGACAATTGCTTCCTAAGGATTAAGGTTAAACTCAGCACATTTGTTTCTAGTCAAAACAATTATCAGGTTTGAACTCCATCCCTGGGGACATAAATGAACACAAAAAGTCCCCACAATAATACAAATTTATTGTTCTTAGGCTTTAAGTGCTGATACTGAACTTGCAAGTCAGCACCAGGCAGAAGCAGAGGGAAACAACAGCTTCACAAAGCACAAGAAAGATGGTGACTGCAAACATACAGAAATACACAGCCTCTGAGGTAGGATACTTCAAAATGAAGCCCAGTCAACCTTCAGAACAGTCACAGAGCATGCATTTCTGTTTATAATACTCGAACAGTAGCTACCCTAATTACCTAGAGAGGAAACCCCAAACCACCACACTCTTGTTCAGTTTCTGGCATTTTATTTGCTTGCTGGGAAATCCCTTTGCTTAATAGGTATTTATGCTATGTTCCTTGCAAGGAACACGTTGCCATGGAGCACTGATCATGAGCATTACTAAGTGATTCTGCTGTTCTGCTTCCCTCTTTTTCTTCTGCCTTTATAAACTGCACATCCTACACTGGAGGGACTGAATTTTACTACATATTAGCCTTTTGTTAGGTATGCAGAGCAAAACTGTAGTGAGCTGTGATTATATCTGTTTTGATTTCAGTGAATGTTCTTGTCCAAAAGCTGCTCTTAGAAGTCTTTCCCCATTTTTCACTGGCACTTTGCTTTGACGGAATGGAGATTCCTTTCCTTAGAGTGAGAAGGTGGCAGATGGGAGAAGGAGGAGAATCTAAAGCAGACAGAGAAGTATTCCACAAGACTGATGCTGAACTTGTCAACAGAACAAGATTTCTTTACTACAGTGCTTTAAAAGAAAAAAAAAAAAAATCAAAGTGGCTGCTTCTTTATTCAACAAATCTACAAAGGATATACAGTAGCTTGCAGGCCTTATTTTAGGGTATCCAAAATTTACCTAGGAAGAATCTTGTCTCGCAGTTAACTCAATTAACAGTTTATTATTGAGACTGAAGGAATCTGAGTGACATTTGAGTGACAGCAAACCATCATAGTACTCCTGCTGTAAACAGCAGGCAACACAAGGCTTGGATGTAAACTGAATACATTTGGATTCCTGCCTCCTTTCATTTGGAGATGGCAAAACAAGTCTTAGGGCCAAAAGGGAAAAACAAAACAAAACAAAACAAAACAACCCAAAACTTAGAAATAGATTCAATGGCCTTAGAACAGCAGGGATACAAAACCCTGATACCTTAGCATTTATTCTTTTGGGCCTACAGAAAAGAAAAACACACAACAGATGAACATTAAGGTTATGACTGGCCGGATGCACCCAAAAAAAAAGTAGCTCAGACAAACAACCCTGATTATGCCTCCATTCTCGTGCAAGGAGATTCGCAGCTGCCTTCTTCCTGCCTGGTGGTGTTCTATAGCAGATGAACAGAACAGCACTACTGGGACTAAAGAAGACTCCAGGTTAAAAATAAATGTATTCAAAAGTTGCCTCCACTATGAATCCTTTCGTTACCCATCAAAAAGTCCTGTAGCAGTGGAGACTAAAAAGTCATGTTCAGTGACCACAAATCAGATGGTGAGATGGTCGTCCAACAACTCATGGAAGAGCACAAAGGCTAGTGGAACTTTTACCCTCCTCTGCATAAAAGCAACACAAATAAGATACTTGCTTTTCTTCCCTAAGCCAACATCTGCTTCTAGTAAAAGGCCAGAATTACCTGTGCCCTGGGTTTACATCACAGAGAATCAGTGAGCATTACCAATCTGTCATACATAACGCATCATCCTGCATGGTCAATGTGAAGCACACACTAAGAGGATGAATTCACAGGCAACTGCAAAGTCTGAAATAATCCCATTTGGAGGGCTCAGTTACAGAACTCCCCTTGAAGTAAAGGTCACACACCTACTATGTTACATTGGCAGGGAACAGTAAAAATTATGAATTATTCCTATCAAAACTAGGGAACAATTTCTTTTACAGGACTTGCGAGCAAGCATTTATTGAATCAGTATCACAAAAAAATACACACGTTGGCAAATATAACAGCTACCAGGATTCTGTTAATACAACAAAAATTCAGCAGGCTCCTTACCCCTTGAGCATACACACATCATTCACCACTGGCACATCATGCACCAAGTGTCCCACGTGTTCATTTAGAAATACAACATGTTGCAGGGCTTTAAGAGATAAACCTTTCATCTCATTCAATTTTAAAGGACCTTGAAATGTTCAGAACTGAAAAAACAAAACAAAACAAACACCCAAAAAAAACCAATCAATCAAAACAACCCTAAGAAAACAGTACAAGAGAAAGCACATGGAAGAAAGCTCAGGGGAAAAAACAGTAAGTTTGGATTCCAAAGCAAACATATCTTTCAAGCCAAGTGAACTCCCTACTCAGAATTAAACTACTATATGGATTTGTGTGCTTGTCATCCTGCCCATTATCTGAGATGTCTCAACTCAGCAAGACAGCAGCTGTGTCACTGAAAAAAATCAAAGGCATAGAGAAGACAACCCCCAGTTTAGTAACTTCAGCATTCACAGCAAAGCATCTGCTTACTTGTTCAATCCCTTGGCAATTCAGATTTGTCACCAAGGTCACAACGGGTTAAATTTTTTAAAAACTAATAGCAAAATTCCTAAAGAAGGGTTGAGGAGATGATTGTCCCTGCTCAATGCAAGGGGGTTGGATTAGATAGCCTTTAAAGGTCGCTTCCAACCCAAAGCATTCCATGATTCTGTGATTAATGATATACCCTACTAGAAGAATTTCCCCATGTTTTATTAAGTTGTTTTTCTGACATCATCCACAACTGGGGAAAAAAAAAAAAAATCTCATCAAGTTCAGAATCCTTTCTATTCAAAGTTCTTGAGTGACAGAAATGCTTTCCTACTGAGAAAAACAGAAACTGTGATCTTACAGCCATGTATTTTCTTCACTCATTGGAAAAGGATTGTGTCTTGTGTTGCAGAACGTCTCATTGGTAGCAGTACTCTGGGGGATACAGAACAGCATGATTTTCCTTTTCAAGGTGAGTAAGAGGAGATCTGTGGACAGCTTGTAGATTTTTAAGTACTAGCATTGCAGGTCACATTTAGCAGATTCTCAGACTTTTGATATTTTGTGAAGTTCCCCAGAGGAACCCAGCTCTAGGAAGGTCAAAGGAAGGGTAGTCACTGAGAACACTGGAGGCCACTCTCACAGCTGTTGTAAGCACTGGGAATTTCAGCGTGGTACAGCATTAGGAGAGATGGCTGAAGCTGTACAAAAGAGCAAACATGGTTGACAGGCTCCCTTGGTGCCACCTCACACTCACAGAATAGCCCACATTAAAAACAAATAGCAAGTGAATATAACCATGAATAAAAGCAGAGTTAAACACTGGATTTTGTGTCCTCTTCATCAGCTAATTTGGCAGCTTCAGCTCTTTCATCTATTGTCTTGGGCTAGGGCTCCTCATCATAATCACTTTATAATAATCTAGTAATTTGTTATAATCCAAGGCTACATGAAAGGGAGAAGGGGAGAGAGCTAACCCTGTACCATGAATTCTTGGCATCATGTGAAGGCCATCCTAGAAAACATTTAAATTAGCAAATCAGTACTAAAATGTACACAAGCAATGTTGAAGCCAGGATCAATACATCATATATTATTTTCTCAAGGCAACTATTCCATTAGATTTACAGGCATAAGGAATATGTAGGCCAGAACACTTACTAAGATAGGGAAAATGTCACCTTCTCATCTGAAAAATTAGGACTTAGCATACAGTTTTTTAAAATAACTACAGTTTCAGGGGGAAGAGAGCTTGTTACTGGTTTTGTTGACTGAGTTTGTTTTTAAGAACACTGACAGCTGCACTACCATCTTTAGCAAGTTTGGAGCTATCACAATCCAATGCATAGGTAATCAAAGCATTTTGTCCTTCAGGAGACTGATGGAGACCAAGACCTTTATATGTAGCAGCGTAATCTCTCACTTCATTTGGCATTTGTCTAACTACATGAAACATCCCATAAACAACTGTAACATGCTTCACCTGATTCCTGTTTGATTTACTTGATCAGCATGAATATACCAAACCCCTCTCACTGCACCCCCACAGATGTTAAACATGTTGAGTTAAGGGTCTCTTAAAGCCTATTCAATACAGCTTTCAGTCTCACCATTCAAATAAGCCAAACAATGTAAAAGTGAGGCAAAGACATTTCTCAGAAATAACAGAAAAGTCTTGACTTAGCCTGGTTGCTCCTCAGAGACTCTACAAAAAGCACAATACTAAAATGAGTCTCAAAAGCCTATTTTATTTTAATTACTTTGTTATATCCCTTCCATAAAGAACTGAGTGAAACAAGTTCAAAAAGCAAGGACAAGTAAAGGGTAATTTTTACAAATATGCCAACCTTCCATCTGTGGTGTGACTTTTTTGCCTTACTTTTTTTTTTTTAATACAATGGTTTTTAATAAAATGCTTTAATTTTACCCTGAAAGCTTGCTCCAGGCTTGCTTCTTTATTATTGGTAAGTAAACCAATCTTACTTGCCACGTAATACCTCCAGATTTTCTCCACTACGAGTTCCACTACCTTCAAATTCAGAGCCCTGATTCCTAAAGTGGGCAAGGAGGATCTTTCCTTACAGAAAGCTGGAGGAACAACTTCCCATCCACTTTGCTTTATAAAACCTTCAATAAGCCTGCTTTGATGAATGCATTTAGTCATGTGCAATTACAGCTATGTGAGGGATATGTGTATTGTCCCAGAGGTGTCCCTGTTTTGTCACCAGCGCTGTAATATTTTGAATGTATCCTTACAGCATCATCTCTCAGACCTCTGTCACCATCAGCATCTGTGCCTTCAGCTTCAGCTTTCAAAAGGTTTTTGACCTTCACAACTAAACAAGACCAGTAAAATCCAAACCCCATGTTGCCTTTCTCTCCTGTCAACCTTCAAGTTGCAAAATTTCTACTCAACAATACACTTGGAATTTTGCTGAGGTTGTTACATGTAGAGAACCAGAATTACCAGCCCAGCTTACTCAGGCATTTGTCAGTAGGACAGCACTGAAGCCTTAAGTTGTTGCACTTGCAGGTGCTTTCAGCCCCTTTACTAGCCTTATGCTTTTACTTGCTGAGCATCTTTCCTATGTGCTCTAGATGAATCCCTCAAAACAGACATTTGTCCTTCATTTTACAGCCAACACTGAATCTCTCCCTGGTGAGCAACAGTGACTATTTTGTTACTCCTCTTTGCTTCCTTGAAAATTAAGATCAGTATGCCTTATATATATTGGATGTATTTTTCTTCTGCTTTAAAGTAATTGCTCCACTTAAAGCCTGAACATAAACACAAAATTTAATTTGCTTTCTAAATACTTAGTATCCATCCAGTGAACCCTCTGACAAAGGACAGCTTGCATCTGGACTTCAGCTCCTACTATTAAGATTCTTTTCTGAAAGCAGGTGGCATGACACTTCCTTTTCACCAATACCTGCAAGCAAAGGCTCTCTACTCAGTCTGCTTCAAGTTAAATTCCTGCTTGGAAGCACTTGCTGGTTGTTTGCTAGCTTCCTATGACAATTCTCTCCTCTAACTGCCACTCACAGTTCCAGCTTGATGGTTTTAGCCGTCCCCAAAGGTTAATACTGCATGCTTGTCTCTTATTCTTCTTTTGTAGGATTCTTCACACAGCAGAAATATCCCAGTAGATGTAATCTGGTGTCTCACAGGAAATACAGCAACAAGAGCTCAATTCAAGACAAAGTATAAACTGACACGACAGTGATACATAAAGTTCTATTAGAAATTCTACAACAACGGTGAGCTTCTTATCCATAAAACTAACAGCTTTTGTCTTCAGAGCCAAAGCAGCTCTGTATCTGGCAACAGGAGGAAAACACACTGGAAATAGTATCACATGCAGTGCACTGTTACCTGTTCATGTGCTAAATGATGTAAATTAAGACAGAGACACACACCAAGACTAATTATATTTTTTAATTGTCTCTGTGAGAAGGAAAGTGATTGCAGCTATTATTAGCTGTAATGCAGCGCTAAAATACACTGAGGCAGTTTTTATTCCCAAGATATCACAATCTTAATTGATAAGCACAGAGAGAAAAGAGGAAGATGAGCAAAGCATTCCGCAGCATCAACTCACCCAAAACATTCATCAACACAGTGATAAAGCCTGCAGAAGAGGATAGACATAAAATCTAGGCATCATTTCAGTCACAGAAGATGCAGTACAGCCAAATCTTACCCTAAACTCTGAAGTTTCTAGGAGGTCAGTGTGGTCCTATTTTCCCTTGTGGCTTTAATTTGCTTTTCACAGGAAAGTATTCTCCCTTTGCTGTAAACAGTGGGCACTGACTCCAAACAATTTGGTCGATACCAAACTTCTTGTAACCCCATCAGAAGGCTTTTCCATATGTTCAGATTAGCCTTTCCTCATCACCTTACATCTGCAAATTCAAATAGTGGGCAGCTTGGCTTTCCTCTGGCCCTTGGAAAAGAAGCTCAAAGAGATCAGAGGATCAGAGTTTGTGATGATAACTTGCTGAAAATAACAACACCCCCCCCCAAAAAAAAAAAACCAAAACAAAACCACAAACACACAAAAAACACCAAAACCCAATCAAATATTTGAAATTCATTTTCAGCTTCTATCTTACCAGAGGAACAATTAGTTTGCCTGGAGCATGAAACCGTCTATGAAGAGAAAAACAAAGCAAAAAGACATCTGAACAGCACTGTTAGGGCTCACTGTATCTGAACATGACAGGGAAAGTGTGATGACAGATCTGTAACTAGCTGTAGTGAAAGCACTCAGACAGGTGCTCAGCTAATACTATTAGCAAGGCAGGTTTTTTTACAATGCACACAAGCAAAGCAGTTCATATTTTGAGGAGCTATTTTAATGGTCAAAGCCACACAATGACATACAAAATGGCTCTGCCAGAGAAGAAATTTAGAAGGCTGACATATAACCCCCATGAAAATGACAACAGTGATGGTTATTCAAAGTCCTGCCAAGTACCCACACAGAGAATGTGATTAGTGCTGCAATGCAAAGAGCCAGCGTGCTGCAACATGACTCCTCGCTGGTCTGCCAGGAAGCCTTTACAATAGAGACCAAGCCTGCACTGGGGTTTTTCATCTATAATAAATAAAGCCACAGCCTAGCAGACCGAGAATCCTTGCTGAACACCAGTGCCCTCCACTGTGTATGCTGCAGACTCCTCCAAACATTACAGCAGCATGAAAAGCAAGAGAGAGAATCCCTGCTCTTTCCCCTGATGACAGCCTGCTGAGTCCCTCCGGGAGGGAATGTCAGACACACGACTCCCGCCGCCCCTGTGCAGGGTTGCCACCTAGATCTCCACAGTGCTGTCAGCGTGGCACAGAGCGCCATCCGTCAGCCCGCACCAGCCCCTTGCCCATTGGTGCTCACTCTGCCAGAGAAATATGCCTTTCATAAGCTGTTTCGCTGCTTCCTCTACTGATGCTTTATACAATGATTTAGTTGGAATCATAGGATTTCACCAAAAGAATGTGGCCTCCTTAATTAAGAGGCAGTGGCTCCTACGTAAGACCTCTTCAGCTTCCTTATTACAAAATGTGTAACTAAATTCTTGGGGATGCCATTAACACCACCACCGGTTCAGGATGTGTAACTGCCTCCCTGATTTTGGGATCACTTTGATCACTTATTTTCCAGCTCATAATCACTACATTCTTTCAGCATAAGAACAGGCATAGCAAATTTTAACAGATCATGGGATAGTAATTCTTTTACTGCCCCTCTAATATTGCTGCACTTTTTAGTTCAGAGCATTTGAAGCACAACCTGGCATATGAGTGGAGGGATCTTTTATCTTAACTTCCTCTGCAAAGGCTGTTCTTCCATTAAATTTACCATGGAGTAACTGGACAATAACAGCAATCCTAAAGTCCTGTTTCTTCTTCCGGACACTGGTGCACCACCATCACATGCACTGACAGTGCCCCTGTGGTGTGGATCACTATACAGAGGTATCAAAGAGGCATTTGTGGACTCTCTCACTGAAGGCAGTTTTAAATCCTCCATGCAAGAAAGTAACACAGCCTCGAGCAGAAGTGAACATTCACCACCCAGACTATCAAAATGTAAGGAAAAGCCATTTGCACTATTTGAAGCAGCCACATATCCAAACACTCTTCCCCTTCAAAACACCACAGCAGACAATATTTACTAGAAAGATCCATGCTATTCTCTTCCAAACATACAAAAATATTTAATGTTTAAAGTGTCCAAGCTACACATGGCACTAGCGGAAAAATCACCAATGAGATTTGGTATCAGCCTCTGCATTACTACAGGCATGCTCAGACTAGGTAAGAAACGACTGCTTTTAAGTGTACAGTCAAGAGGACCTAAATTCCCCTTTGAAGGCTGATTTAAAAATTTATTTCCACTGAAGCTAATAAGCTCTTAAAATAAGTACTTCTTCCTACACATCCTCCAGTACCTGTCTTTTAGAAGACTTTCCTTGGTTTACACAGGCCAAAATAATGAGTAAGAACAAGGCCAAAAAAGGGATATGACATTTTATCATGGTTTGAGGGAGCCAGACTATAGAAGTGTCATCTTTGTAATGAATTTTTTTTTCTTTTTGACTACTGAATAAATTTAATAAAAATTTTAGTTTTTATTAAAATAAGAAATTTGGCTTTGGAGGCTCTTCAAGGCATTCTATTCTATGCCTTGTGCTTGCAGCATAGTCAAGATATGCACACACTTTATAGCAACTCTACTTCTGCATAGTTAATATTGCTTGATTAAGCTGCAGCACTACACGAGCTGCATGTGGCTTGCTACGTGTTCTCTGAAAGGGTAACTCTTCTTTGACAAAGAAGGATCAAAGTCTTAGTGGGGAGCAGGGCAGGAACCTGATAAAGAGCCTTCTCCTTGAATACCATTTTTAATCACACACTTTTTAGGGTAAGTATCAAACCTCCTTAGTTTTTCAGCGTTGAAAAAAACTCCTAGACTCGTAACTCTGGAAAAGCTCAACTCTGTCACAGTGATTTAGTTCTATTATGTACTCCAGTCATTCAAAGATTCTGTCCTAATATCATGACATTGAGTGCTGCATGGTGCAGCTATCACACTCAGCCTCTGTGGTTCTAAGTGCATACACAGTTTTCAGTGTTGGAAGATGTCTGTCAGATATGAGATGTTATACATCATTTATTAAATAACTATTCCTGTTCTTCTATCAAATATAGGCTGGCTCCCATGATGATTAATCCTTGATTAAGGTGAAAAGTGCAACGGGTTTTATTACTAAGCAGGGATTTCTGTTTTCAAGTGAAAGCTGTTTTCACACCAAGGGCTAGAAGTCAAGACGTTTACACTTTTTCATGTACTAATTGTTACTTTTAAGTTTACAAATGCAGATGTCTCTGGAGGCATCCTGTACCTCCTTTTCCTTTTATCAAATATCTACCTCGTGATGAAATGAAAACTGGTTTTCTTCCAGTTTACCCATGAAAAAGGAGTCAGTGCCTTCACAATGAAGAAAACAGCCAAATTTTCACTGACTCTGGGAGAAGAAAGCAAGAACTCAGATAGCTGAACCGTACAAACGCATGCAGACTATATAAAGTAACACGAAAAAACTAACTGCTTGCTAGCCCTACAAATCAGTTTGTATCATCAGCAAGATGATTGGAACACTGCTTCAGCACTTGTGAAATGAATCATAAATCTAGCCTCTCTGCTTTAGAAATGATTCTATTTAAAAGATGATGCAACAAAAAAAGCACCAACACTTTTGTATATGCAACCAGAAACAGAGCTTGAATATTACACTGTTAAAGGCTTGCTTTTCAGTTTACCTTTCATATTAAACTTGAGTTATTTCAGTCCAGAAATCAATCATCTAGGCATTTACTGGTTAAGAAATAAACTGATGATATAGTTGTCCTAAATAAACTCTGCTTGAATGATGTTATCAGAAAATTGTACACTCAAGTAGACATACTTATGGAAATCTGTGTGATGGTATCTTTAAGGAATGTAACTGTTGACAGTTTTGAACTAAGATTGACAAATGATCAGAAAAATCCTACCACAAAATGTTCTAAAAGGTCAACCTTCTAAAAGCATATGTAAAAAATAATTTCAGAAATGAAATCTGTCATAGTTCTTTAGTTTGAAAAAAGAATAGCATCACATCTCTGTTGTCCTTCAAATCTACTTGCTTCCAGCATTGATCATTTTCCTCTTGAATTCCATGAGCATACGAGCTTAGACAAGAATAAGATGTTCTCTACATATGCAAAATTCTTAGTTTAACTTTTTTTCCCTAGAATTTCTTTCCCTTACAGAATTTTTCCAGAGATTTCTGCCTAGAAGACAGAAAGCTCAAAGGACATAAAGAGGTTGTTCAATGCTCTGCTTTCATGCACACTGAGGAATCTGCTAGCAGTACACTTTGACTTCATCAATTCAGCAAAAAAAACAAAGTGATTCTTCAGATTGTTCTTCAGTCGACATTCAAAGGCACCAGCCTGACAATTAATACAGGCACGTGACACTGAACCAGCAGGGACAAGGCAAAGGGAAAAATCTTTTCTTAAATACAACCATAAACTCAACAAGTTCACCACAAGGTTTCATTGTAGAAGGATAATTAAAAAATACACTACAGTATATATATATATATATATATATATATATATATATATATATATATATATATATATGTGTGTGTGTGTGTGAACAGGGTTTAGCAATCCATTCCCAGCAATCCATTCCAAGCCCCACTGTGCTGGGATTCTGTGACATATGGAAATATACTACATATACAGAACTCCACCTCTGTGGCCACTTAATGAAACTGATAAGACATCAAGTTAAATAAACAGCTTAAAAATTAGGACACAGAATGCAGACTGGATACCAAATAGCTGATTTTTCCACACCTATCACTCCTGACTTAAGGGAATTCTTCACTTAACATCTCAATTGCATTAGTCATAGCAATCAAAAATGTCTATGTGGATGGAGTGCTGGACTGTAAGTTAGAAGGCCATTTCATTTCCAGCACAGAATTCTTTTCTTCATCTCTCTCACCCCATTAGTGGGGATAATTATACTGACCTATAAAGCACTAGAAAATCTACAATTAAAAATTATCTTAAACACGTAATTATAAGTAATAGCAATCATGTATCAAACTCCAGTTATCAACTCATCACTTGAAAGCAAGAATCTGATTGTTCCTGGAATTAGTACACAAAATTCAATTTTGCCCCTGACATTAGCTTCCTTGTACTTTCATCATTATTACAACAGCTTCATTATACTAAGACACACTAAAGAACCTGACCTTACTACCACTGACTGACATTTTGAAGATTTTCCAAGCTTTGAACAACAAAAGAGCCAGTATTTTTTTTCCACTGAAAATTTCCATGATAAAGACACTTTTGACCAGCTTCAAGCTTAGATGCTACCTGCAGCTTGAATCGTTGCAATGGCTCCATTCTAAAACAGGCCATAGCACTTTGCAAATGTATTTTCTACTACCTACATCAACCCTTCTCTCCTTACAGGGGTTGGTCAACAAGGGCACCTTTCTATCATCACCACTTATGCTACTGGTTTCTCCTCTTCTTCCTCCACGTGTATGTTACTTCCCTACTTTCAGCTGCACACAATGCCCTTAATCACCCAATATGTTTGATGTGTATGCTTTTCTTTCATCTTGTGGAACTTAAAAGTGAAAAAAAGGTGAGAAGATTTGATATAAAATTAAGCTACTTACCAACTACTGCCAGATTATGCTCTGAGCCACATGCAACCTGCAAAAGAAGTATAAATGAATAAAAGAGAACCCACTTGCTAGTAGGAAGACAACCACAATTATGACAGGAAATTAAAAATAACCTGACACAAACAACTACAGTTTGTAGGATGCAAAATCAAGGTTGAAATCCTCTCACTTTTAAACAAAACTTCATTTGTATTCTTACTCAAGGGCTTGGTGGCAGGGAGGTTTGTTTGTTTTGTTAATAAACAGGCAACTTCACAAAATGTAGCCACCACTGATATTTCAATCCTTAGGAGCAAGACTGGCCACAATTCTGCAAATCATCACACCCTAGACAAACATCCAACAAGACTATTCATGTGCACAGACCAAATGTAGATTAAGCGTTTGCAAGATCAGAGCCATATTGCAAATCCAAAGGGTGATGATCTCCATTTCTCTTCTCCAAGTCATTTGTCCAGGTGATCCCTGAAGAACTGCACAGGCAGTATTCAGGCTGTGTTATATAGAGTATACAGGCTTACTGGGATAAACCTGAAGTGATATGATCCCTGGGGTCCTTTGTCTAGAATGATGAAAAAATACCACAGAACTCAACTCTTCTGTTAGCAGCAGGCTGGTTTAATTTTTAAAAGCTGCAGAAGAAAACAAAGAAACTAATGGAAACATTTTCTTCCCAGCTCATTAGTGATGGAAATCAGTTACGACTTTCTTTTCAAAGCAAACTCACAGTGTGTTTTTCTTTCTTTGCAGCTGCTGTGAACACGGCACATGTTTAAGTTGCTTCAGCATCTATCACATAGTATAACTCCCTAAGCTTTCAAAAGTTCTTCACAAATGACGGTAATCCAAGCACAGAGAGTAGCCTGCTGCCCTACCGCAAGGGCTTGTCTTCCCCACTGAATTATTTTGCAATGTCACTGCTGGTATAATGATCTGACGTAATGGACATCATCTTACACAAGGTTACTCTGCTGAGTGCCCTCAAGTTTTAGATTAAAACACAAGCAATCCCCTCAAAACCCTGTATCTGGTTCATTGTCTTACACCTACTTGCCCATTACACGAACTACTGAGCTGGGGAAAACTAAGAAGCACATTCCTCTGCTTCCTCAAAGTACATTTGCAATGATAAAATATAAGCCAGTAGTATATGCTCAATTATATTAAAAAAATAGAAGTCCACACCATCAACATTTTATACAGTTTTATGCATGCATAACTTTATAGTTTTTATGACCAGAGAACCTACTAAAATCACCTCAGTGTCTGCACAACATAAAACTACAGAAGTTAACAAAACAGTCCTTGTAGTCAGCTCACTGTGCTTGAGTATTTGGTGGAAGAGAGATACCCAAGACTGACACACAGACTGGGTTTGAGCAACTGTGTCACAACTAAATACTGCAACCACTACTTCTCACAACATAGCCACACCGTAAGCAGGACAATGACTTCCTAACACAGCAATGGCAAGGAAGACAAAACAGACTCCTTAGGATAGAGGAGCTTAGCCAGGATATTAAAGCATTTGGGAAAACAAGGCAGGAAAAATAATTCAAGTCACAGCACAGCCTCATCTTCAGAAAAATCAAGATAAAACAGCAGGAAAAGCAATGCCTTTCCAAGAGTATTAAGTATCAAGGCTGCATCAAGTCTTCCATACCACAGCATTTCAGAGGGGCAATCTTTAAGCCCTGACTGTTAAAATAGAGAACTCATGAGTGCATCCCATATCATTACCCTCACCACAAGTCAGAGCTCTACATGGGAGCAGGGCGGCTTCCTAATGCCTCTTCACTGGTTAATGCTCCCACCAATGCTTCTCCAGCTTAAAGGTTGATGCCATGGAAACAAGATCCACACATGGAAACTCATGTGAAGGCTTTCTAGCAAAAAAGCAAATTCTGCATCTTCACCAAGCGCTGAAAATTTGAGAAACCGAAGCTGCTGCTCATAAAATAAATAAATGTTATCATTGGTGTGGATAATCCTATCCCAGCTAGTTCCCTAGGGAATACAGTAATACAGGCACAGGTTCAAAAGCAGTTGGTACAGTTGCTCGGTTGGTGGCTTGTACTTACTGCCAGGATCCCCTTCAGAAACACCACAAAACAAAACAAAAACAAAAGCAAACAAAACAAAACCACCCCCCACCTCCTGAAAAAGCCAAACCAAACAAACAAACAAGATGTTGTGTAGAATGCAAAACATCCCCGACACAAAAGCATTTTCTTCCTACATGCAATAGCAGCAACTACAGAGCCTGGAAACCAGATAAAAGAAGGTTGGTGACCCCAAACAGCTTTGTACTCTGCTCATATAGCTGGGACTCTGCTCACAGCCACTTACCAGGTTGTAAGGGAGTCAGTCCAACTGCTCTGGGTACAAACCAGGCCAGGAATTGCTGTATGACAGAGACTGGCCAGCTCTGGGGCATTGACAGCCACCCAGAGTAGTGCTGCTGCACACCCTTGGGACGGGGGAAAGCCACCTCAGTGGCAGTGCTAGCTTTGCTAACAGCTGAAATGAAGCTCAATGGCAAGTTGCTGAAGGCAGTGCCCTGGATTCACCTTCAATGACACGGTGGAAGCACAGCACACACCACATGGCAGCAGCAGTGCTGTGCTCCAAAGAAGAATTTGCTAGACTGAGAGCACCAGGTTCATCACCTCTGCCTTAGCACAGGGTGTCACCACCTGCCAACACCTATTTGGAGTTTCCTGTAGGAAATCAGTCAAACACACCCTTAGGGGGCTCTAAAGTTAGCTTTCTGAAACAACAGCCTTACTCATTATTCATGCTGCCTGCTACAGGCTACATCATCCACCCACGGGATTCCTGCTGGCCTGCACACCTATGAGTCTGGAGCTCAGAAGGGATCACACTACTGTGGTGAAGCAAGGCTGCCACTGCTTAAAGAGCAATGCTGCCTTGAAGGTATTTCATAACTTTTTTACCACAAGGTTTAAAATGTGACACCTCCTTTTCCTCATGACTCCCCACAACAGGCAACAATCAGCCCAGAACACATAATTTGCTGGTACCAATACAGAGCAGCTGGAGAATAGCATCACTGAGCAGATGTTTTACGCTTACATCAGATGTAATAAACTCTGCAGTCAGCACAGGTCACTGGGAGAAGCCTGGTATTTACTGCAGCAGCCATAATTTTCTGGCTACTTCTCTTCTGTCCCCACCCCCAACATGCTGCAGAGAAATTAAATTCCAACAGACATCTGCATGCTCCCAGTGGATAAGTACATTCAAGGGTACTTATAAACACACTATAATGCTTTCTAATTGGGCAATATTTTTATATTCTATTTTAATTGAAAAAAAAAAATCACTAATCTTAAAGACAAATCAGTGATTGCTAGGCAGTGCAGCCTTCTGTGAGCCTAAGGAACACAAGCCCCCACAGCTATTACAGTTTCTTCTCTGTTTACAGGAAAAAGAGTTGTGTAAGGATATTGTGAGCTCTCTATAAACGATCTCAAAGCACTTCACAATTGCCTGTGAGGCAGGAAAAGAATGCTTAAGGAGCGTTTTACCCAGAACTTATTTACCTTATTATCTGTGTCCTTTCAACCATAGATAAATTGTTTGTTTCTTCCCTCAAATTGTGTTAGCAAACTGCTTTCTACCTAGCAATGGTTGCAGTTCAGATCCATCCATCCCTTCAGATTTAACACATGTGGTGAGAAGCAGCCAAGGGACCAGCATTTTATTAACCACAAATAGTCAGGACATAAGCTGCACAGACAGTGAGGAAAGTCCTTAGCCCAGCAACCACGGACTCTGGGCAAAACATCAACTGCTTTCTGCAGCCTGCAGATCTGCTTATCTTCCTGCCCTAACAAAAACTAATTGATTGAGTGTGGAAAAAAAAATACAGAGAGTATTTCATTCAAGATTAAAAAGTACTAAAAAATGATAGCACTAAAGTATAAAAATAATAATATTTCCTATTTTATATGTATGCATTCCTCCAGATAACGTGCGTGTAGAGATATACACATACAAGAAAGGTGGGCATTCCTCAATGTGTGTGTGCATATTAGGAAGAGGTGGTTATGTACTGAAGGAGATGTTATCAGGGAAGAGAGGAGGGGGTAAATACAGAGTGCCTCCCTCTTATATCCAGGGCAGAGGTTTCTCTGATATTAGCTATCCCTCTTTTGCTCCCCCACAGCCTTGAAGTAGGAAAGTCATGTTCCCTCTTTTGTAAGCTGTTAACAAAAATGTACAGGATAAAACTCATGTGAATATTTAGACACACAAGCTCTCACTGATTTCAAAAGGTAATTAAGAGACAAAATACCCTTTGACAGCCAGCCCCTAAGGAGCTATTACAAAACAAGTCTGACAAAGTGTATAAAAATCCATGTTTTAAGCTGGTACCTTGACCACAAGCCTATTCTTTCTTTTCTTTTCTCCCAGGGCTTTGACTGAGGATCTGTTGTGCAACCCATCAGGATTAATATCGAGTCAGAACTGCAGGCAAAGTCAGCCCAGTGCTGAAGCAGAGTGAATGCATGGAGGTGCTGCAAACAAGAGGCACAGGGAACTGGACTGACAAGGGTGACTGCAGAATGAAAACTTACAAGCGTCTCAACATTAGGGTGCCTTGCCAGTACAACAAAAGGACCCCAAACCCATTTCTTTTTGGCTCCCTGTTCTGTGAGTGCACGTTAATTCCCTACAGTGCAATTATTTCCCAAAACGTTACAGGATACAGACACTTCCCTCATTTCTCAGAGATAAGAGCCTGACATACAAAATAGATTCTTAAGGATGCATAAAGACATGATGTTTGAGTTGCATCCTGACTCTAGTTGCTACCATTTCTAAATTTTAATTGCACAAAAGCATAGATTTAGGGGGGACTTATGCAGGGGGGTGGTCATGTAAGGGAAGGAAACCATTAAAGGGATGTGCACATAAGCACTTTTTTCCAGCACTTGAAGAACCATGGCATCTCATGCCTTTTGACAAATTTCATTGTAAGGAAATTGCCAGGGTCAGAAAATTTTATTTCTTCTGGGATCAGAAGTCCTAATGGAAGGAGACGAGGTGACCGAGAGACTGCGGATCAAAGCTTATGTAAGACAGGGGAATCTTCTTCCCCAGAGCTGTTCTTCCATGCCCTTGATTAATGTATTGTAACAATGATTTGTACTGTTTGACACTCTCTGTCCAACTGCATTTGTATGCAGAATCCTACTGATGTGAAAAAATAAAAGAAAATAAAATGAATCTAATTAGCAAAGCTGTCCTGCTTCCAATGATCCTTCACTAGGAACTCTGTGTTCCTCCTCTGGATCATTTGACTCTTGATTGATAAGAGAGCATCTTGATAACCTAGTCACATTCCTTGGCAAAGAGAAGACTAAGTGCATCTTAATGCAACACATGTTAGCAGCAAACCAGTACAACCTCACCAGGAACAGCACTTTGAATCTGTTCCTGGCTCTATCAGTTGAAAAGCAAGCGGCCCTGCACCCTATAGCTCAGAAAATACTTTTTACTTGTCAATCTAATAATATATTAGATTAGATCTAATCCAGGATCTGTTTGATCCTATTAAGGTGGATTTTTTTTGTTCCTGTGCGACTGGTTTGGACATAGATTTACTTTCCACTACAGCAAGAAAATTCACTATAGGATTTAAACTGAAGCCTGTGTACTATGGTCTGGAATAAAACATTTCATGACATACCTGATCAAAAGCTAATGTGCCACTTAAAAGCATGGAGGAAGACAGGAAGCCTTAAGACATTGGCAGGATGCAATAACCTTTCAAAAGAAAAAATTTAGAATTCTCTATAGCTCCTAGAGTTATGATCTATAACCTCCCTGCCTAAAACTAATCTCAAAGACTGTCTCACTTGTAGTACAAGACACAAAATGCCTTTTCCCTATGCAGCATTTCCCTTGCCTCTCCACCCATCTCTTGTAAATCAAAATCCTGCCCTGACAACTGTCTTGCAGTCACCCAAAAGCCAGCTGGCCAACCCCAAGGTCTTGCCTTTGTGTCCACCATGCCAAAACTGACATATGTCTAAGTCCCTGCATGTGTTCCCTCTCTGTAAGCAGCCATAGACAAAAAACTGCTATGCCATCCACCAACTCACTGAGCACCATGCTTCCAGGAACAGCTTCTTGTAGCTAAAAGGAAGCAGTTGAGCTTCTCCAGTTGGTGCAGCTTGGGCCTCAAAGTGCTTTCAGGTGATGGCATCAGTTGTCATTTCAAAGCAAATAAAAAAAAACCCAAGCCAACCCAACAACAAAAACCTCTCTCAAACAGACACAAACGCAAACCCCCAAAACACATTACCAAAAGCCAACCATTCTTTTAACATCAGGTGGGAAGCACCACAACCACATAAGGCTGTCAAAGAGATGAGGCACAAGGCATAAAAAGAAAAGAGGAAAGAAAAGTCAATTGTTAAAGCAGTCAGCATTCCCACAGAAGGTTTACATCACAGCACCCACAAGGTTTACTTGCAAGGCAGGTGTGGTCATATTGAAAATCTTAGCTGTGTGCTGTTTGCCTCAAATTGAGATGGATTGAGATGTCAAGACAAAGTAAGATCCATGTCCACCAACAAAAAACCCCACTCATTGTCAGGCAACCTGAGGGCAATGCAAAAGTTGCTGAGATGCCTGTAAGAACACTCAGTGGGGTTAGGTTTTAGTAGAACGACAAGAATGTTGCCAAGACAAGCACGGTAAAAATCTTTACAAGTCAGCAAGGGCAGCTGGTTCTTCTCCACTGCCTGAAGATTTTCCAACTAGTTCTCATATCCTTCTTCATGTAGTTGCCTCCCTTCTTTGGGGTTCAGAAAGTATAAGCATCCTTCATTCTTGCAAAGTCAAGCTCCATCACTTTCATCTCTCTCAGCACCACCAGTCTGTCAAAATTTTCCATTTCTGTTAACCAAGACCTGAGCCACAAGCCCTGAGTGTTCATGGGTACATCCTCCCAAACCTATGTCTGTGCAGTGCAAATCCCATGAGGCTAAAATCCTCACTAACTTTACAGACATCTCTGTCCACATCCAGATATGAACTGGAGGAATAAGATCTTCATCAGATTCCCATTTTACCCACGGGATCTTCTTCACCATTTTGCTCACATTGATTCTGATTTAGATCGTTTCAGCCACAATTCCCAGATCCTTACATTTTCTATGCCTCTTTCTTATGTAGAATGCGAGGCCCTAAGTGAATACCTGAAAATCTATTTTGGGCTCCCTCTGGGCCTTACTTGAGACCCACAAATACCATTTTGTCTGAGAAATGAAAGAAGCTAAGACCACAGAAACAAATGTTTCAAGCCCTCTTCACACACTGATCTGCCTGTACCATCACCACACACAGATTATTCTGATGTTTTCAGGTCAAGAATTGTAGCTTGTAGCATGCCAAAAAAGCTCCCTATGCTATTTTACATGCAAGCAGCAAAAAGAAAAAAGTTAATTACAGCATACAAATGTCAGCATTACCTAGCCAAATGTGCTAATATCTAGGACTGTGAACTTAACAAAATGAATGATTCTGTTAAACAATGATTGCAGGCAAACATTCTGTTAAAGGACATATCATTAACCAACATTTTATAGACTTAGAATAACAGGACAGCAAGTCATCTTCAGCAACAAAACAGCAAATTCTACTAAAACAAACAAACCCCAAACCCAAACCAACAAATGAAAACATTTCCAAGGCCCCTTTATGGATGTATAACTGCAGCTTTAAGTTTCTCAACAGAATCTGGGCTGCATATCTCATGCCCTGTGGCTGAACAGTCCACTGGGTTTAAACTCTGGAATATTTTCTGAAATATTCAGTGAAGGTAGAGAAAACCACAGAGCAATCAGCTGTACATATTGTGGGAACTGAGCTCTCCCCTACCTCTGTTGTTATTGCAACTATCTCCCTGAAATTCTGTGTTAAAAGAAGTAATTGCAGAGAACTCAGCACACACTCAGCAAGGTTATACAATAGCCCAAAGCCGTCCATTTTTGTAGAGCTGACAGGAAAAAGAGCATTCCTGAGAAAGTTCATACCCTCAGCCAACAGACTCTCTGGGTATTCTATTTGGATACTGCGAACAGGCAGACGCTGGCCCTGAAAGACCCCCTTAAAGGAGAAGTGCTGCTGGTGTGGTCATGGCTGGGGCCATACTGCCTCAAGACAAGCCATCACTTGATTTGAGCCCTGAGGGAACTGGCCTCACTGATGTGAGATCTGACTCTGTTGACTCTCTATAACCCTTTTTTTCCCCCCTACCATGTAGACTTTTTTGGAATCTCCTCACAGTATTTTTTTAAATGCCTTTCACCTACACTGTCCTTCATTAAAAAAATGCATCCAAAATACCTGGCAGTATTATCAAGAGAACATCATCAATGACATCATTAAGAAATACTACTCTTATTTTAAAGTGCAGAGGCTTTTTTGCTTCTTCCAGCATTAAATCCAAATTCATGATCAAATTTTGAATGTGTCAGTTCTTAGACACCTAGCACCAGGAGGCAGGAAGACTAATTTTCAGAGAAATTACTGAATGCTCGAGGAAGCTCTCATGCACAGCTGGACTGACTTTTCATTTCTCTGCTAGCCCTGTAGACCACAGTGGGCACTGCTGCTTGCACAAACCTGCAGCACACAAATACACTGTCACTGGAAAGAGCAAACCCCACTATTTCATCTTCAAAACACTTTATGTCTTTTGAAAGAAATGAGCAGGTTACTGGAAGGACTGAATCACTACTGTGTAATATCATTTGAAGTGTCCCTCACTGGGCCCAGTGCCTTTGGGAAATATTATTTAAGATAACTACCAGCTGTTCAAGAATGCAAATCTTTGCCTGATTTCCAGCACAACCCTCACTGTCTCTCCCTCTCCCACATACAGGCATGTAAAAATAAAAATGGTATCAACTTAATTTGTAGTCGAAAAACCTACTAGCACATTAAGAACTTCTCCTATAATATCATAAAATAAACAGAGGGAGGGAAAAAAAAAGAAACTGAAACACATTTATCATACACCAACTACCTCAGCTTGAGGACAGAGTTTTCTTGATTCATTTACTATCCAGCAGACCTACAGGCGTGCAGCTTCCATAAGGGTTAGCCTCATATAAAAATAACAAGTCAAGAATTTTGCTGACTGTCTGCTCCTTAACCTCTCCAAAGAAATGGTGTTTATGCCTTTGGGGTGTCATGTAACTCTGCTCATCAGTACTGGTTTCTCTGTTTCTGCAGCGCTTAGTAACAGTACAGATCTCTGCAGCAAGCTTGCTGGAAATAAAAGGTAAACTTGCCAAGAGTCCAATGTAAAAATGAATAGAAAAGCTCTTCGGGATAAATAAGGATACCATTTGTAATGACTCACATAGAGACTGAGTCTTAATGCTACTCATAAAGGGAGAATTAGGAAAACAATCCATGTCTGAGGTGAAAGGCAGTTTTATTAAAAAGTTGAACTACAGAATCATAGAATCATTTATGTTGGAAAAGACCTCTAAAATCAACAAGTCCAACCCTTAACCCAGCACTGTCAGGTCACTACTAAACTATGTCCCTCAGCACCACATCTACATGGCCTTTAAATCCTTTCAGGGATGGGGACTCCAACACTGCCCCTGGGCAGCCTGGGACAGGGCTTGACAACCATATGGGGAAGAAATTCTTTCCTAATATCCAACCTAAACCTCCCTGCGTGCAATTTGAGGCTGTTTTCTCTCATTCTATCGCTTGTTACTTGGGAGAAGAGACCAATCCCCACCTCACTACAACCTCCTAACTCCTGCACAAAGATTCTTTTGCCCCTCTAAGACAGGGCTACCCCATCTGTCGTCAGTAGGCCATGGTTAAAAATCCAAAATTCTGCAGAACCAAGTATTCCTCATCATTCTTTGCAACTGGAAGGATAGAGGGGAACACTACTTGTGCTCCTGACCTCATAACCAGTCAACCTGGTCAATTTTCTGAATAAGACTACAGTCAGAGTGTATGCTGTCAGAAACCTATCCATTAGCTCAAGTAAACAGCTGTAGAACAAGAGTAGACAGAAGAAAGTGTCACAGACCCTTGCTGCTGCTCCACCAGAGTGAGGTCTGAACACATTTGCTCTTCCCAGCGCTGGAAAACAAACCACAGCTGGCTGACACCAGGCGAGCTGGGCAGCCCAGCAACAGACCTCCAGCTATTCATGTTCAGGAGAACTGTTCAGTCATCTCAGCTGCGTTGTTCTTTAAAACCACACACTCATTCCAGTTTATTTTTACCTAGCAGCTGCCTGAGTTCAAGACACTTCTATTATGCACCATCTCTCTCACACGATATCCACTCCTTTCTCTCTTTCAATCTCTGCTACCTTTGAGAGACAGCTCTTTCATACCAGTACTAGCACATGAGTTTCAAAGGACCTTTTCTCCTCTTGTTTTCTCAGGTAACACGCCGGCCTGCTCGAGTTCAAAGGCTCCCAGTCCTGCCAGGGGATCAAATGCCACAAGGACAGAGTAAGCTGAGAGATGTGTCCCACCACACAAACCAAATGCACTGACGAGTCATTTAATTCACATTACGGAACAATGTTTTTTATGACCCATTTGTAAACAAGTCTAATTGTGAAAAGAGTTGTTTCACAAGACCAACAAAATGCACACTAATTAATCCAAAGAATTTGTGCCTATAGGAAAATGACCTTTTCTCCCCAAAATCGCACACATCACCACTCTGCTCAGTAATCCATTACTGGGAATGAATATCATCCAACACCAATCATCCGCAGTTGATGCCACCAGCAATTTTCTGATGCCTCCACTGGGTGAAAAACAGGTCAGTCATTCTCAGGAGCAAATATTTCCTTACGGAGCCAGTGGATGAGGAGTAGCTGTAGAACTCCAAGCATAAAGGCTTTAACCACTTACGAGTATAAAGAGACTATAGCCTTGGAATCATAACAAACTGAAAATGTCACTTGCTCCCATAAACCCACTCCAAAGCCGGAGATTTTCACCACAATATAAGGAACTGACAGGGATAAAACCACACAGTGTGAGAGACAGCGTGAAGCCCAGTTTCTGAGGAGCTGTGGTTATGACAGCCAAGTCAAATACAGCATTTTTGGCAAAAAGGATAGGTAAATATTTTTCTCTTGTATGGGACTCTAACAAAACTCAAAAGGCAACAGGTTCTTACAAATTTGTCTTTAGTTTAAGTCCATATAATGATCCTATTTTTAATTTTTCTTAAATGAATAATCTTATTGTAGCAGTATTGCACAACAGTGCCAGACTGGTATGAAGCACAGTAAATATCTTCATTTGTGAACTATAGCTTACCAGAATCTTATTCTGATCTCACCACTACAGGTACAGAAGGATTGCATTTGACTGACACAGACTTACACCAATAATTATTTCTCACTTTTATTTCCACATACTACCACAGACAGAGCTGTTTATGCCTTCTGGAACAGAACAGAACAAAACAAAAACCCCACAGCTTTAATAGAGTAAGTTTTGAAAAACTTTCAGTGCTCACAGCTGCTTGCACACTGACTGCAAATACCTGGCATCTACCATGTGGCAATCCATGTTTGTGTTTTTTAGGGAGGGATCCCATTTTCAACAGTGAAATCCCTTGCTCCATCTGTTAAAGACATCACACACATTATCAAAAAGCATCTGCAGAGGAATCAGGATGGATAGTAAAGGTCCTACAATGTGAAATCACTCAGAGTTCTTGAAATTAAGGGATTGAGAATTAATCAAAACTCCAGAAGCAGCTAATAAAAGTTGATAAATGGGCAAGGCTGAGACAGATAAAATTTACTGTGGTCAGGTACAGCATAATAAATATTTCTGGATACGAAAAAGAATCATTTAGACTGTTCACATATACAGATAGACTCTAAATTAGTTGGAATCTCTCAGGGGAACTATCTATCATCACTGGACAATTCACCAGAAATACTTATTGAATGTGCAACAGCAAGCAAAAACAACAAGAAGCTGGGCTGGTTTGGAGTGGGAGCTGGTATGGTCAGCTTTCCATGCAGACCAATCACATTTTACAGTTTCGTCCTGATGCTGTTGAGAAAAAAGGACAGGTACCCATAAAAAGAAAGACTCCATGTCTTGACCTAACAAAAGCAATAGGAACATGTAAAAACAAGCTTTGCTTGTATGCTTGGCTTTTGCTTTACCTGTTAAACTGCCTTTATTTCAGGCCCTGAGTTATCTCACTTTTACCCTTCCAATTCTCTCCCCCATCCCACTGCAGGGAGTGGGCAAGCGTCTGTGTGGAGCTAAGAGTTAAACCATGCCACCTGCCTAATGTCTGCTGTCGTTCTTTAATACTCATGACTGCACTGGAAACACATGTATTTAATAAAGAATTCCATTTACAGTGATATTTCTAGACTCTCTTGCAGACAGTTTGTAATTTTTTTAATGGCTTTTCCATTTCTTAGTGGTTTGGGTTTCTTTGTTGTCATTTTGTATCTTTATAATTTCCTGATCAGAATGTCATACACTGTCTAGCCTATTACCTGACAGAAATCCAAATATATGACACCAGCATTTGAAAATCTAAGTATGTTACATCTGCATTTGATACATTTATCAAACTTTCATCTCATAAAAAAATAGGTATCACATTAGTTTGACAAGATGTTATTTTCCATAGTCACATATTCACTACAAGCAACTACATTATCATCCTTTAAATCTTTATTGATCAGAATTTATGTCAGCCATGCCATTATTTTGACCAAGGCAAATACCAGGCTGACAGACTTGTAATTATTTGAGTCATCTTGTTCAACCTTCAAAAATATTGGCAGGGCATTGTATTTCAAGCAGCCTTCTGATTACCTCCCTGACATGCTGAAAAAATAATTATCAACATCAACAATTTAGACTGCTTTGGCCATCCTCCTAAAAAAACTCTGAAATGGAAACACCTCACACCTGGTCTTGAAGTTTCTCCCTTTAGAGGCTGAGTAAATGCTGGGATGTAGAAGGGGATCTCATCACTGTGTGGTCCTTCTGCTTTTTCCCCAAATGCAAAGTAGAAATTACTACTAACGTAAAATAGGCCTTGCCAGGGTTTGATGTTTTGCCACTAGACATATTTAAGATGTTTTAGTATTGACAGTGCATGGTGTATTTGCCCTTGAGAGCAAACTCACATCATTGCAGCTCTTTACCCATCCCTATTAGATGGAGTTGGTGGCTCATGGCAGGCTGCAGTTAGTGCCCTCTATTTTATTTTGTTTCAGGGGAGTGGAGAGGATTTCCTACCTGTTGCAACACCCCTTAAGATCTCTTATTTTCCCCTTATTAATGACTGAGAAACAAGCAATATGGTTTTCAATATAAAATGCCCCTTTCAATCCTATGAGTTTATTTGATTCTTCCAAATTAAATTCTAACCACAGACATTGCCATTGCAATCACACAATGCTTCTCATAAGGTTTCATACTGAAATATTTTGTTGCATCATGGCTTAAAGGAGTCTTTGATATTGACTGCATGAGTTGCCTAACCTAAACAAGGTGGGAAGGGCAGAGATAGTGCCAGTGACTTCCTTCATTGTCTTCCTGCTACTCATAAGATTACCACATTCCCACATGCACAGGAGTCAGGCTCCCATCCTCTGTTAAATCACGTTTTTCCTTTCATTCTCACAGGGCAGCTCTCTAACAGCACACAGGAGTCATTAAGACAGACAGGACCATTTTTCAAATAACTATATATTCATTACTGAAAAGAATCAATACTTCAAAGTAACTCCCAATGACAGGGATACTTTTGTTAATTAATACATCTAGATAGTCACATTGAATCAGACATTCCTTAACAGAGCTATTTTCCTTTAAGTTGAGAAAACATCACCTAAATAATATGCAGGTTTAAAATTCCAGCTTCATCTGATACAACAGTCTGCCACTAGACAGAATACAAAATGAGAAATTGAAGAACAGAGCTTTAACATTGTTTAATAAGGTAGCAGCATTTCTGCAGCAGATGAGAAGTACTAGAGGTTATATTAAAGTCAGCAGCCCACCAGACTTCACCACTAATTACAAAACACACCCACTTCTCATGCATTTGTAATTCAAAGTGGCATCCCTCTTCAGATGGAAGTCAAGTGGCAGCACTTCTATTTCAGAACATTTCAGAAATCTGATGAATTCATTTAGTCATCCCAAGTGACATATGCAGCCCAGCTAAGAACAGGAACAAGAAGAAGGAAACCCCTTCCTGCATATTCTCAAACCTGATTCAAGTGAAGTGTCACCGCACAACAGCTAAAACACATCCTCCTCTGCCATACTTCTCAGGCCATCAACTTCAGAAGTGCTTTACTCTCACAACGAAGGTCTTTGTGTGCCAAAGACTGAGAACTACAGCTCCAGGGTCCCGTGAAGGAGGTGAAGGGTAGGACTCATGCCCATACCAGATGCTTACACATTGGCAAGTACCATGAGTGTCAGAGTTTGCCAACAGCCAGAGATTTTGCTGTTCTGACTTGAGTGCTCTGCAGCCAGCACGCCACTCCTGGACACAGAGCACTAGCATGAGATCATATTCTTTTCAGTGTCCATCAATGCAGGCTTTAATATTTACTCTTTTGCCAAGTCTCTCCAACATCTGCTCTAGATGCAAGCCACTTCCCTCTTAATGGAGGTGACATCTGGACAGCACAGCTACCCTGCTACTACAATTTCAAGTAACAATGAGAATCGGAGCACGTCACTTCCAATGACTCCAAAACCATTTAGCCACTACGGTCAGGAAGAAGAAAAAAAAAAAAGAAATAAGAGGAATTAAAAAAAAAAAATCTAGTTTCCCAACTATTTCAATATATTAGAAATCATCTTCTGTGGCACATTTGACCTCAAAAATGTCTAAGCGTTCCAAAGTACACAGTATCACTTTACTCCCAAGTACTTGGCCAAAAAAAGCGACCCTGGAATGGCAGTTTTAAGCAACTTGCTTTTTCAACCTTGTGCTGGAACACTGTGGGACTTACTGGGTAAGGAAGAGCTTGGGTAGTCATGATACCTTTAGAATAACACAACCTGAAAAATAGTTGCTCTTATTTTGAATGTTATATTATCTGTGTTATATTATCCACTTTTCACCTGTGAGTGAATTCCTGCAACAGTTTAATAGATTAATTTCTGATCACTACACCTTTGCCACCTTTGCATGTAGCAACTGTTTCCATTACAGAAACCCTGAAAACTTTCAGTTTCTCAAAAGAGAATGAGCAAACAGTATATAAGTTGAGATCACTCCTAAGTGAAAATAAGGCAGTAAAATACTCTGCAGGTTTTCCTGGTTGACTTTACTCTGTAGTCTGCAAGAGCAAAAATATCTCCTAAAACTGAAAGGAAACAAGAACTGAAAATATGCGATGTCTCTTTTTCCATCCTACCTTTGAAAATTATTAGGCTTTTTAAAACTCCACATATATTGTTTCCCTATTTTTCCTCTCCCCTCCCCAATTCCTCATTAAAGCCCAAAGAATCCTGTCTGTAGGAAAAACTAGATCACAACTGCTGATTTACCCAGAGAGGAACATATTGAGCAGATATTTAAATTTATCATCAGTAAGAACATATATAAGCCCATACTTAGAAGCTACGTTTCTATTTTGGACCTTCCCAAGTACAGAAAGCACTGCTAATTTTATAACAAACAGAAATAAGAACAAGCTCAAAACTATGCTACACCTTTAAAAATAATAAATTCGGCATATGACTGTGACCTACAGAATGCAAAAATTATGCCTCTTAAAGTCATTTTTTTAACAGACCGATTTTCCACGTGCTTTTCAACGCAAGCTCCCTCTTGACTAAAAGGCAGCTGAGAAACAAAGGCAAAATTGTTCATGAGACTGCCTGAAGAAAAAGGTTCTTTCAGGTCAGAAGGAAGGGTAATAACATTCACCTCAGCCTCAGCAATTAAGGAAATTGTTTCCATCTCTACAGGCATCAGTCTCTTGAAAACTGATGGAACAATGTATTCGACACAAACATGAATGAAATGTTGACCAGATAGAAAAAAGGACTAAAAATATACTTGGATAACAAAAGACTCTTTTGGAGGGGAAAAAAAAACCCCGAGTAGCTAGGCAATGCATTAAAATTATTTCCTTGGCTTCCATTCAGATGCTGTCCAAGCACAGCTTCATTGTTTGGCATGTCACTTGCATCTCCTCACATCACCTTCATCCTCTCAGATAACCTACAGATAAAAATACGCAGAGCCTTATTCTAGGATTCAGCAGTATTAACCCAGTAGCCAGCAAGAAAAACTGGGGCCTTTTTGATTCATAAAGAATTTTCAAAGCCCCTGTGAACTGCAGAGCATAGGGAAGGTGAAAGCTTACATCAAAATGAGGCATATGACTTTCAGGTTCACTTACAAGGCAAGATGTGTTCATTGCCCATGGTGAGAGGGGTCCTCACCAGCCTACTGCATCTGCACATTCCCACAGGAAGACAGCGCAGTGGAGGAAAGAGTGCTGAATCTGAAATTCATTTCATCAGCCTAACACATTTTTAGATTAATTACAGAAAATTATTTCCTACTTCACTTCCACATCGCCGAATTTTTTTTTGGCTTCTCAAGCCTCTTTAATGCACAACCCTGGTCCCCATCAGTCATCTGCCACTAAAGCACAGCCAGCACAGAACAGACGTGCATACACCTCAAACTGTTCTGCAGAATACATATGAGGAAAGGAAAAACTAACCTTATCCAGGTGGAATTGCAGAAGGGGATTCTGGTTAATGGAACTCCCCCAGCACCATCTTCAAAGTAGCAGAAACAGCACCCCCAAGTAGATGGGAATATTTTTATTACTATTATTACCATTATGGTTTAAGAGAACACTGACATTTTGTAGTTACAAATCAGGAACAGCCAGCTTGCTGCCCAGAGACATGGATTAGGGCTCCTGATGATGAACTCTTTTCAACCCACCTTTCTGGTATCCTGTGTGCCCCTTTTCTCAGCACCCCTCAACTGTGCAGCACACATCTTTTCCAGCCTTCTTCCACTACTCATCACTGCCACCTTACTGTCACAGAAACAAAGGCTCCTCTCCCTCTGCAGAGCAAGAAACAGGACATACTCTGCCCTGCTGTTGTTGCCTGCCTCTGCAAATCATCCTGGATTATCACTGTGGAGCAACAGAGAGGTTGAGCTGCAGCAAGACATCAGCATCCCTTCCATTTTCAGCACGGTTCTGTCTTATTAAGCAATATGCCCAAACTAGGAGCAAACTAAAAGCAAAATAGGAAAGATGAGTTCGATAAGGAAGGCTTTTGCTGCTGTCAAACCTCCCAGAAGTGGGGGAAGGGAAGCAGTTCTGAAGGCAATACTTTTCTACACTGCAGTACATAGGAGCCAGACTTTGCCGAAGCACAGAGCACACACACAATAGACACCGTTGCCCTGGCAACAGCATCGCAGGGACATTTTTCAGTAAAGCTTCTCGCTTTCTACCAAGGTTACTTTCAGATTGCCACTTAGCACAGAGATCTGTGTGGATCAGACAACATCTTGCTTCTGTCTTGAGCATGTGTGCATGAAATGCTGTGATGGCCACACCGCAGAGAAGAATAAAGCACTCCACAAGCTAACCAGGGGCTGGGCGCTCAAACCACCCAGCATCATCTGACAGCAACAGCTTGCAAGCTAATGTATTGTCACCTCACAACAGAACAAAACTGTGATGTTGTAATCAAATAGTCTTTAATCTTTCATTTGTTTTCTTAAAAATTGCCAGCTTTAAAGACCTACAGCACCCATCAGCCACAATTCTTCTCTGCAGCAAGAGGCTTAAGTTTCTAAGACTGACCAACACCTCAAAAAATATCCCAAGCAGAAAATAAAAAATAAAAAAAGAAGAAAGAGAAAAGAAAATACCTAAGATACTTATTTTTACACATATCTTTTCACTAATGTCATTAAAAGGCAGTGAAAGTATGTGGTGCAGCATAAAGAAAAATGCGGTTACAAAAAAACCAAATCACCTGAACAATTTGCAGGCTTAAACTACACCAGTGAATGAATTCACTTTGTTTCGTTTGATCCCCCAAGTTTTTCAGATAAAGAAAAAACACATTAATTCCACCTTCCCCACATGCCAAGATGCAAGAACTTATTTCTCACAATTTAAGCTGTGATCATTTATCACTCCCAAACAAAAAAATAAAGAATAAAGAGTTGTTCAAAACATAAACCAAACACCACTCAGAACACCTCCTCATCAGCTCTTTCTGCTTAAATGAGGATTGAGTTTGAAACTTTGGCCTTTTCAAGTTTGTGGCACACAATCTCTTTTGACTGGATAGCTGCAAAAGTAACCCCTTGCATAATCAAACATCAAGAGAGAACTGCTTCACAACTTGCTCACAGGATACAAACTTCCAAGAAAAGAAGTTAGCAAAGAATCAAAACCAATCAAATTAAACAGGGTTGTTTCTAAATTTATGTCTTGCTATCTAGAAAGACAACATCATGTTCTTGAAATACATCTTTATGACAAACAATAGATAATTTCACCATCAATTGTGTATATATAGTTCCAACCAAATGGCTGTCATACCTCATCAGATAGCTTCATTAGGAAAGAGTGCTTGAGGCTCCAGTAGAGAACAGGCAGTTCACAAACTGTCTGCTACTGAGAGCTGCAGAGACTCAATTATGCATCCAAATCTTGATGGTTTAGGGAAAAGAACTGTTAGCTCTGCTGAGCTGTAGAAAACTTTCAAATTTCTTGGCCTTCTGTTAATAAAGGATATTGCAAAATAGATACTAACTTTACTTCTAGAAGAATAGGCAAGCACAAGACAGAAGGTGACAATTTAAACAGGACCAAGCTGAATCCTCCCACTATATGAAGTCATGACTAGGTATCCTAAGGGAGATGCCAAAACTTAAAGTTACTTCTGTTGCAAGAATAATTTGGGTAAAAGTGTTCAGCTTGAATTAAGAAAATATCACTATAAAACACTCTTGTCACTGTGCTTTTAAAACCTTTACATATACAGCAGCCTAAGATAGAACCAAATCTCTGAAGCAACAACACCAGAAAAGGACAAGCGAAAGAACTGCTCTAAGAAGCCTCTCCTCACCTAGTTGGAGGAGGCTTCTGGGGAATTCAGGAAAGAATTACTATCTTTTAAGAGATGTGGGTTTTTTGCTTTTCCTGCTGTCCTTCAAAGTGGGCTCTGCAGGGAACTCCCAGCTCTCAGAGCTTTATAACAAGACTAACTGTTTGAGACCGTCCTGAGGTCAGTCAGCAGTTGTCCACAAACTGTAAAAGTAACTTCTCACATCAAGCTAGCTTTCCTGAGATGCTCCACATCAAAGGAGTAGAACTTCATGCGAAACGGAAGGATGATCTACAGAAAATGCCTGGGGCTGAAATTCAAAGCACATAGGCTCAAGTCCTAGATCACCCAGCACCCAGGACTGGCTTGGGCAAACCAACCAAACTGGTAGCCCTGCTCTGTGGCTGTGGAATGCCAGCAGCACTGCTGCTTAAGGGCTTCCATCCAAGGCAGTTGGTCAGCACCACTGTAACCACTGAAGGAGAATCTAGCTATTAATGCCTAAAGATGTATCTGAAAGGACCTAATGAACTACTTATTAACAGTGCTTTTTTTTTTTTGGCCTTTTTAATTTATTTAATTAACCAAACCTTTTTTATGTTTTCAACCACTCATTTACAGACAGAGTTGATAAGGTTTAAGGCTCTTTGTTACTAATTACGAAAATAATGCTAAAATAATGGCCACTTTCCAACCTCCTAGCTGTTTAGATCAAAGCCTTAAAATTCCCTTGCAGTTCCAGTCTACATCAAGGATAGGAAACTCCAGGGACCCTCTTTCCAAAGTACCTTCTCATGAAGTTTGTGGGGGAGAAGAAAAAACATCCCATCATCTCTTATCATCAGCACTACTGCAAAAGAAACTCAATTTGAAAGACTGTTGTGATTTCCAATTAGGAGACCAGAAATAGCTATACCTTATTTCAAATACTGTCAAATATTAAGAGTAAATGCAACATCATGACACTATGGATTTACATATTAAGTTATCCACTGCATTTAAATCTGGGTATCTTAGAAATTCTTTTCTTCTGAGGGAAGACAGTAAGTAGCTTGACTTCCCTTTTCCTCACTGAACTTGTGATCAAGGTTTAGGACTGCCTGGAAGTCTTTTGGCTCTAGTCTAGTCTCATTGCTCAAACATATCATAAGAGCAAAACACAAGGAAGAGAAATGTCAGCTTATAACAGAAGTCTGCCACTCCTACTCATGTATTTATAGTATCAGGGTTGAGCACAAGGGTAGCAGAATTTAGAATAACAATAAGGATATTAAGGACTCTCAAGTCAATGATCAGCAGTAGTAGCAGGCTAGGCACAAGGGTAAACATGGTCTAACGATCCTGCTCTCTGTGAAAGCCATTTAGGTGTTAAAGAGGTGTCTGAACAAAATTATGATCAAGCACTGCCAATACAGCTTAACAGAATAGGTTTGAAGAGCAAGAGTTCCCATCCAAAAATGAGAGGGGAAAGGGCTGTGTGTTAGCTATGGGAGAAATTCCAAGTTCACAGGGCCTGAAATTAGGAATTGCATTAGAAAAACTTTGTGATTGGCCTTTTCAAACCAGCTGGTTTAGTTGCAAGGTCAGAAACACCAAGTACAGAACATCTGAATCACTGGGAACACCACCATCTCCATTAGTAACTGAAGTTAAATTACTTTAAGACATTCTTGGCTATCATCGAGCTATGGTAAGTGTTCTTACAGCAAGTTTTTGCTGAGAAGAAGGATTTGCATCTCTGAACTCAAACTGATGCAAAAGTTTCTTGAGGAAATTCATTAATAAGGATTTTTCAAGTTTTTTATTGGTATTATTTACGTCACCACTATTGCATTTTTAATCTGAAAGACAACAGTTAGCAAACTGGTATTTTATTTTTTTAAAGAGATAACCATACATTTTGTGAAAGACACCCATTTTCACTACAGTAAGAAAAGCAAGGGAAGAATCTGCATTATCCAGAATGCAAGCACAATCTTAAACCAAGACCAAATTGTAAACTGGGGGATTTAGCAGAGGAATTTCCAAAATTAGATGTTAAAAGTACTTTTGTTTTTCAATGAAATGCACCTGAACGTCTGTTTTCTGGGACAAGTTCTTGAAGAACCACTTGTGGCATGCCACGATATGAAAGAATACTGAGAGCACTGCTCTCTGCAATTAGAAGGGTGCATCCACATGTGCATTCTTACATCCATATGTGCATTACGAAATCTGTGCCACCCCAGTCCCAGACAGCACATTTCATAGATCAGTGTGAGGGCTGGAGCCTGGGCCTCAGAAGATCCAGATGCAGTGACTGAAACATGCTGTGCAGCCTCAAGCTTCAGCTCAGCAAGTGCCACCTTGATGTGGGCTGCCAAAATGAAAGCCAGAGAAAAGGTCAGTCTCTCTCCTTCTGGGCAACATTCACCAGCTGTCATGATGAACACACCTCCATGACAAGCCTGGAGAGGGTAACTACTAAAAAACAACATACCAAAAGACAAAATCCCCCACATCTCTAAAGATGCGGAGTTATGAAGAACCCCTCTGCAGGTCTGCCTGCAGTATTGTCAAGGGATCTAAGTCTTTCCAGAGGGAGAACTAAAGATTTTTTTTTTTTTTAAATGAGGTCTGATTAAAATTTAACACAGTTAAATAACATATCTAGGAGCTCAAATAGCCTACTTTCAAAAATGATGGTAAGTGGAAATTGCAAGACAAGTAGCATCATTAAAAAACAGCTTCTTTATGTGTCTAAAACAGTACAAGGGAGTATTAGAAATTTGGGCTACTCCCCGCTCATTCCTCTCCAGACTCACAACAGACAGCACCTGTGTGATGGGGTTAGGGTGCCTTTCATTATAACAATGCTATTTTAAAATAAAACTTCTGTTCAGAAAAGTTGGACCAAGCTAGTAAATACCATTCAGGAGAAACTCTCCCTAACAAGTGACACAATTGCAGGCTTCAGGACAAGACAGGACAGGCAACCGAAGTCCAGAAAATGGCCAAAGACCACATACGATCTCACCTTCTCCTTTGGTTACCAGATTAACTCCACATTCACAATTAAAGACAGAATAAAAGAGGAACAGCCTTGACACCTTAGCAAGACCTTTGCTTGGTATTTAAGCACGAACAGCATGTAAGGCACTATGTGATATTGCCCACAGCCTGCAGTGCATGCTGTAAATCGTCTTCTAGAGCCAGAGTCATTTCCCTTTGGAATGAAAGCCAGGGAATGCTGTCATTCCTACAGTCATTCCTACAGTCAGCACACACATGTCTGCCTCTCTGTATTTACGCTGTTTGAAGGGTTGTGAGCTTGAATAGCTTACAGCACTGTATAAATACAGAATCAGATAGGTGAGAAAAATCTGTTTAATGCAATATGTGAAAGCTGGGCAGAACATGAACCATGAGATGTTTAATCAGTTCCCAAAGCATTTGATTCTTAAAAGCAGTAGTGACACAGAGCATTGCCCACTCCAGTAATCTGCTCTGAGAAATTCAGGGAATTTATCTCCTATGGCCATAGTTGGTAAGGGAGTCCTTATTTTGATTACTCTGCTGAATTATCACAGTAGAATTGCTCTCAGGTTTAAACAAAGCTAACACTGCTAGCGTCCATGATCTTTTATATATTCCATTCCCTAAACTGCCTATGCCACTACAGTAACTGAAAGTGTCTCAGTCTGAGCCATTTGTTCTTTGAAATGTTATTAATGTTATCATACATGTATTAAAGTCTGGAAATTATGGCACTAAGGATCACTTTTTTCTGAGTATCCAAGTTGCTCACAAGCCAAAGCCTTGTTATTGAAAGCATTTTTTCAATAGCAATCTATACGCACCTCAAAACAGAAGAGAGACCTTCAAATCAGTTGTGTGAGTGCTCAGGCCACTGCCTACAGTCACAATGAGAGAGTTACTGGCAAGTCACTTGCCCTATCTTCATGCTGTATCAGTGTGGACATACTACTTCTGTGTAACAACTCAAGCCAAGATGAATCAAAGTAGATACATGGCCATGCCCCCCACATCACTCTGCTTTCTTAGCACAAAATGGCTGCAAGGGTCCCATCTCTATCATCATTTCTCAGAGATTCAAAAGTTAAGACAGCCAAGATATCAGGTCATAAGCTACCTTCTCTCCCTTCCTTTATTTTAACCTCATTGGAAGGATTGCCACTGATTAAGTCAAGAAGTGATTGGATTTACACCCCTCACAAGTGCAATGGAAGCTTCAGCGGAGCCAATAACACAAAAACCTTTCAGGCTTCGGCACCTAAAACCTAAAGGCCTCTTAACCCAATCCCTTCCTTTTTCTGTATTATAATGGATTCATATTTCAAAAGCTCCTGAAAAAACTTTCCTTTTTAGTAGGGATCTTTCCCAACTGAAAAACAGACAACTACCTTTCTGTTTTTCCTTCCTACTCTTAGCTCTCACTCAAGTAAATTTCAAGAATAAAACAAAAATAATGATATTCCTTCCCATACAAACCAACTAATCCAAACAATTAAGCCTAAGGATAAAATACACATTTGGTTTTATTTCTCAATTAATGATTCCTACTAATGATGTCCTCCTATGGTCAGGACATAGATGAGCACACTGTACACCAAAAGCCTTCTAAAAGGGTCTATATTGAGCCACAGTAGCTAAACCCCACAAAGACAGGCATCAGAGGAAAGAGAACAACTTCAAAATTATCTTTTTTGGTTCCTCTCATCATTCCCTCTTACAGTTGAGATAAAAGTCTTATAACTGCTCTTTGGGGATGTTTTTTTACCCTCCTTCTTCTGTGTTTATTATTCAAACTATGTAGTTTCTACTTTTTGGGTAATTTTGCAGGTCCCACTGGTTGCTTAGAGATGGGTTTGGTTTTTATTGCTCCTTTTCTGTTTATACCGTAATTTTACTCTGAATGTCACCTCCAGCAAGACTAGATTTGCAAGTGAAGCAAGATACACTCAGAAAAGCCTTTTGAACAACCCCACCAAGGCCTACAGAGCAGCATACTACATGGCTTTTTCTTTCCTACATCTGACAAGTGTATGAAAGACTCCTTAGCAACATTTAATGCCGTCTCACTTAAAAGAACAAGCATGTCTCTAGCAGCCCATCTTACAGGACAGGATGGATTTGACCTTTAAAAGTGAAATAATGTTTTTGTGGACCTTCTTGTGCAAAAAGAAAGAAAACTTGGCAATGCTAAAATCACTGGGCAAAACAAGTGTGTAAGGGGGGGGGGAGAGAGAAGGGAGAATAAAAGCAGCAGCAGCATCTTTAGCTCCCAGACATGCCCACTACCCTAAGCACATTCTCAGCGGATCTCCTGGTCTATGTTTTGTTAGACAGTGCCATGCTGTGGACACTCTGCTCGTCACCACAGCTCTCTGCAGTCTCTGCAGGTACAGTAGGCCTGTTTCCTGACCCAGTTTCCTCACCAATCTCTATTTAGCTCTACGCTAGTGATGCTCCTGGCATGACAATCAGATACTGCAGCCTGCAGTGCAGTTCGTTACAACACATTCGCAAGCTCCTAGTAAATTCAGTGGAAAAGTACTGTATCAACCAAGCCTAATTACACTGAAGTCATCTTCATAAACTTACGTCAAACGCAACAAACACAACAAAGTGTTCAAGAGATTTAAAACATGCCTTTTTATTTCAAACCTACCAAATCTGCTGGGCATAAAGTAAATCCAAAAGATCTTCTCTACTCAAGGGTTGGGAAAGGAAAAAGCTATCAGAGGTAGTACCTTCTCTGTGGATTACCTAATCAATCCTATCATTTGTGCCACTTAAAACCTGCCATAGATCCTCCCACTGTCATTTATTTCTCACTAAGGTGTACAGCCCTTCTCTAATATTCAGTGAAACAGTAAACTTAATCTCACTACAGCTATTACCTTCTTACATGCACTAGAACCAAATTCCTCCCTTGGACACAGCTACCTGCAATTAACTTCAGATTTTACTTGCACATACACGTGTGAGGGTACAATTTGTTTTGGGACAATACCTGCCAGAGAGGACTTTTCTGACGCTGAAGTTAAGATCCAAGATGTGGATCTGAGAACAAGTTACTGGAGCTTGATCACCTTCCACTGACCAGCAGAAGACCCCAGTCCTTTCTAGAGAAATATTGTAACAAATGGCCACAAACTGTGTGTCAGTTAAAAAAAATCCAATTGCCAAGCCCATAGGTCATCTGATAGCAATTCACCACGGGCACTACAGTTAACCACAGAGCTCTGCAGCCAATGAAGCCAGTGCAGGCACATGATATGTACATGATGTGTGTTGCTACTACTTTGCATGTAGAAGGCACTGAAATATAAAATATATAATGGCCTTACCAACTCTCTTTACAGCAAGAAACTGTTTCTATTCAGTGGAATGTTTTCACAATTGCAAAACTCAGGTCCTTATCAAAACAAGTTTTGAGAGTTATTCAGAATCATTACACCAAAACGTTTTAAATCACTCATCTTAATATTGGAAACAATTAATTTGAAACATTCTAAAACCAGCACAAACTTCTGTTTAGCATTCACAATTAAAAAAAAAATTAGAATTTAAAAACCATCAACTGAAAATTAATTATGGCAACATCAAATGGCTCGTAAGAGACAGACACTTTGGGGCAATGAATGCCTTACAGCTATGGATCATTTATAGAGGCTATTATGTAAGGGAGAAAGCATGAGGAACAGTAATTCCAAAAGCAGTCTCAGTGTATACTGTGGACAACCACAAATCTGATCCTTTGCAGGAGTGTGTTCACGTGCAGTATGGCCAGTTTTGCTGAAGAGATAACTCTTGTAGCTTGGCACATGCCACACAGGCTGTCAGGTTTTTGTACTTGCACTACCATAATCACTCCAATTTACCAATTCAGCTAAAGATTCCCAAAAATGGACCCCCAAAGTGCTTATGTAACTGTCTCTGCAACAAGTAGTCTGATTATCCATTAAGCAGGGTGACACTAGCCAACAGCAAGAGAAAACAAAATTAATCATCCATCAGAATGTGTAATTCATCCAAATGTCATACTACAGGCACCTATAAATAAGTGAGTCATTACAAAAATGTACAGGTAATCATATTTCATCACTCATTACCTTGACCCAAGGAGGACCTCTCATCTTCAGACGGGAGATTCAATCCAGACTTGCATGTGTATGATCAAGAAACTCTGCAAGAAGCATTGATTACATAAAGCAGCACCCTCAGCTAGCAGCCGTGTAGACACAAATTCAACACCTTAAATCTACTGCAGACTTGACCTTTCACCTGCCGTAGCCAGCACCAACAACATGCAGCCTACCTAGAATCTTCAGATAACATACCCTTCACTCACACCAAGTATCTCACATTTAAACCCAAGGCAAGCAGACAGAATTCAAACAGGACTCTTAAGGAAGGACACAGTAAGGACAGCTGTTAGTGACTGATCTACCATTGAGTTACACAGACACCATGAAAACAAAGAAGGTATTCAGAGGTACGTAGCTTCTTTGTTGCTACCTACGGAGAAAGCCTCAACAACAAAACTAGGAGATTCTTCTGCTGCCTTATTATTTATTAACGAGATGCTAGGATCACCATCGGGGCAGTCACAAGGCAAAGAGTCTGGCAAAGTAGAAATCCTCTCAACAGTTCTTCCCTAGGATTAAATTCTACATCTCATTCAATTCTAGCTGCCTGAGCTATGAACCACAAAACTAAACCCAGACCTTCACAAGTCACTTGACTAATCTCATGTTTACTCAATTAAAGAAAAAAAAAATACAGAGTGAGGCCTGAGAGTTTAAGAAAAGCAAATTAATTACTATCGTGGATCATCCCACTTCAGCAACAGGTATTTCCAGGCATGTAACAGAAACCTTCATTAGACAGAGAATAACCTACAAAGTCTATTTTTAGGGTCCATAACAGTTTATATCCTTTCAAGAGACCACACAGATTTTAGTTTGCTTTTTCTATGTGAACTTGGAAGTCTTCAAAATTAGCATCCATTCATTGAGTCCTGCTATGATGTACTTCCTTCTCAAATGCATTTGTTATTGTTGGGTTTGGGTTCCAATCAAACAAAAAGCTCTCCAGGAATTCAAGGCTCTAATCTGAACTGCTACTGCTTGAACATCTGTTAAAAAAATCCTGGCTAGTAAAAGGAGAATGTATTCTGTTTTATGGAAAACTGCATAACTAACAGATACCTGGCAAATCAAGAAAGCACTTTAAGAGACATCATCTAAGATGCAATCATTAAATTGCTTCTTAGTCCCAGAGTACAAAGTCAGAGCAAAACCACAAAAAGAAGCAGTGGTTTTGATGGTAATTTCAATGTTCCTGTGTTCAGTAGGCTGACTCTTGGTTGATTTGCAAATCTGCACATGCCCATGGGAGTGGGATCTCAGATCATTTAGCATCATGGCAGATTTCCAGTTCTTGGCAGGAGAGTTGTTTTTCTCCATGAATCAGCAACTGTCCATCATTCTACAGTCTGTGAAGTGAAAAACCCACCTCATCAGCATAAACTATATGCATGTATGTGTGTATACATCAGAGAGGACTTTTTGGTCTCTCTATATAAAGCCCACATGCAAGGATTGCCATTTGCACAGCCAAACATGTACATAATGCTCCAAGCCAACCACATGCAGAAGTGACTTCTCTCACCTTCTGCAGTCATATAATGTTTTAATAACACAGCACATTTTTAGTATAGTAAGATTTTAAGCATCATGGTAAAGAACAAAGTCATTAACCCATCCATTTTACTGCTTCCTCCCCATCAACGGGCAACTACAGGTACTGACCTGGAGTCACCTGCAAAACAACTGAGTGTTGGCCTGCTGCTTGAAAAGCAAGCTACATCTGCATTTTCAGATAGTCCTTACCAGCAAATGCATTCTGAACATCCATCAGCAAGGAAAACAAGAAGCAAATAAGTTATGTTTGAAACATCGTCCTGAAACACGCTCCAGAATTTTAACAGCTCTCTATAATACAGATAATACTTCTAAGCAGGACAGCAAATGAGATGAATGCTGCCCTAGTAAAATGAACTTATTCTCAGAAACACTCTGACAAGCAAATCATGCATTTTGGAAATATATTACAGAAAAGCATGTACAAATAATTCCTCACTTTATTCTTGCTGTGTCTGTTTCTCCCCGATACACAAGAGATTGCAGTATTCCGACTGTACAACATCACTATGCCAATATTCAATAACAGATTTGCTGACTCAAAAATGCCACTTTTAGAAGGAGGCAGGGGGCAACTACTATGATCAGAAATGCACTGTGAAAATTCAGGAACCAGCCTTTGTTTTTTGTTTTCATTTGGGTTTTTTTTTTGTTTGGTTCTTTTTTTTCCTCCAATCATAGAATCAACCAGGTTGGAAGAGACCTTCAAGACCATCCAGTCCAACCGATCACCCAGCCCTAAGCAATCAATCAGACCATGGCACTAAGTGCCTCATCCAGTCTTCTCTGAACGTCTCCAGTGATGGTGACTCCACCTCCTCCCTGAGCAGCCCATTCCAATGTGCAATCACCTTCTCTGTGAAGAACTTCCTCCTAATATCCAGCCTATACCTCCTCCCCTGGCACAACTTGAGACTGTGTCCTCTCGTTCTGCTGCTGGTTGCCTGGGAGAAAAGACCAACCCCCACCTGCCTACAACCTGATTCACAATGTCAACTGCTAGCAAAATAATAGCCTGCCCCACTGGATGAAGTAGTTCAGCAGAATGCCTGGCTTTGTTGTTTCTTCTGTTTGAATTATGTCTTCAGGGTACTGCAAAATTCACCCAAACCTCAGCTCTTTTCCAGAACCTAATCACAAACCCTACACCTCACAGACAGAGATTTACAATTTCAGACTACACATAAATTCACTCAGTAAACTGGTTTTGTTTCTTGCAGCATTAATTTACACATGGATCACCAAATACAGAACAGCCAAGTTATCAAACTGCAGCAATACTGCTGAAAGGGAAGCAGTGGAGATTTATTTTTTTTTTAAATGTAAAAACGTATTTTCTTATTATTAGTTGCCTAAGGGTGAACTATGTTTACACAGCTCAGAGCTGGATTTAAACCCAATTTTAACAGCCAACTGTTTCAACTTGCACATAAACAAACATACTGCATTTCTTCATTAGCTGGAATTTGCTGCAGTCTGTCAGCCATCTGTACTGTCTTGCATTCTGTTCTCTATTCAGAGCACCACTATCAAATGTTGGTGATATAGCATTGCTCTCTTTGGAGACATCATGACTACACTAGAAATAGTTTAGAGACATAAAACACTATTTCTAACAGTTGTCTTAATATCTGCTTTTTCAGAATGCATTAGGTGGTTCTGTTTCTCATCCAATTTTGGTTCTCTGTAGCTGTTTGTGGATACAAGGAGAAAAGATTTTATTCTGGTGCTCAGAGGTGCAGAGCAAGAACTGCAGCCCAAGCACAGCTTCCTTCATCTTCTGCATCCTCCAAATCCCGAATGCAGAGGCCAAACCCCAGAGTATAACCCCGCAAACACCCGCACTGCAGCCCCCGGGGTGACTGCTCAGTGCCGACAGGCCAGGCAGTTAGGGAGCAGGCCTGAGCGAGGCCCCAGCCTAGCCTTGCTCCCCTGCCCACACAGAGGCCTGCCCTGTTGGAGCTCAGGAGCCCTTGGAGCCTTGCAGAGCCCTGCCTCACCTCGCTCAAACACCCCTCACTTCGGCAGTGTGGACCTCAGCACAACCCCCTTTGTGCCACTTCCCCCCATCTTCTGCCTACGACCACAGCGCACAGCTGCGTGCAGCCCTACAGTCCCCTGAGCTGTGTGTGCCTGATGGCAGCACTGGCCCCTGCACCCCACACCCGGGGCTGTCAGGGGTCCCTCGCAGAAGCCAGAGCTTGCACTGCATGAGCCCAAATCCAGCCTGCAGTGAGGCCCAGGGCTTTTTGCATTGCCCTAAACCTCTTCCAGCTCTCTCAAACAATTCAAAGGGGACTGCAGCACAGCTGAGGATGTAACCCAGACAGTTTAGCACCCGCTTTGAGCAGCTGGCTGCAAACTTCATAGGGCAGGTGATCAGTATCTTCAGAAGAGCCCACAATCCAAGACCCTAATAAGGGCTTCGGTAGCTTGCTGCATCACCCTTTCCAGAAGTGAAAACTGTAAAGCTCACATATACCTTAAACTCCATTTTCTTTCTTCTAGAGACAGCAGAGCACTAAACTGTTACTTGTATAACCAATACTACTCGACTACAAAAAATTACTCAGTATTCACATTAGTTTTGTGAACCCAAAGCTGCCTATTGAAATATGCCTTTTTAGTTCACTAAATAGACGAGTTTAGAACTTTTCAGGAAGGACTTGATGCTCTGCCTCAAGTTGACCCTCACACTTACATCATAGTTCTGATCTTAGAACTGCAGTACTATAAACCTACCTTCCCAAAACAGAACAAATTTGATGCCCTCCAGAAGGAGACTTCTGGAATATTTGTGCAACACAAGAGAGAAAACCCTGATCAGGGGTGTCAGAAATCTGAATGCTGATTTTGGATGTAAAATCACTTACCAAGAAATGAAGGTGTCTTGTTCTTAAATCTCCATTTCAGTTAATTTCGCAGTTTCTGGTTGAGAACAGTGTGGTGAAACAATGTCTAATTTTATTACCCTGTCAGCCATACACAAAAGCGAGCAGGAAGAGCTGAAGATCAAACTGTAAGAGTGAAAGCTTGCCATCCAGTACTCCCTAACAGAAACAGATACTTAGCAGGCAATTCAGCAGAAAAGTTCTGCAGGTTTCTAAAGGTATCACTCTGGAGAATTTTGGGGGGTGGGTTATAGCCATAGCATCTAATAACGCTGCCACTGGAAAACTTTAGCTTTTTCCATCTTGGGGCTCCTGTTCTGGGACACGAGCAACCACAAATGCCCACACTCTCGCGTCCAAATCATTTTCAGCAGAATTTTGTACACATTAACCAAGCCAAGCTGCAGGCATGAAAGCAAGCTGCCAGAGAGGCTCCCAGCCACAGCATGCTCCTGCAGAGCTGCAGCACTACTGTTACCTGAGGAAAATTAACTCCGACATGCAAGTATTTAGGGGGCAGGATACAAAACAGTTCTTTCAACACTTCTTTTTTCCCCTTTAGAGCTACACTTCACAGGCAGTAGGTTCAAAAAGGGGCTGAGGGGACACAAGAATACAGGTCTGTTCAGTTCTGAAAGAAAAAAAATGCAGTATCACTATCAAAAATCTTTCAACTCTATTTTAGTACATGACATCTCAAAGCCAGCCTGATGTAAAATTTTCAAACATGTTTAACTCCAGAGCCCTTGACAACATCTAATTCACAGGCTATTTATCATAAATTGAGGTGCTTATTTTTGGACTTCACCTTGGAACAGAAAAGAGCAATTCTTTTGTCAGCACCAGAAAAGTTTATAAATCCTGCCAAACATATCATTATTACATATTTTAAAGGTACCTTACATATACTGCAGAGGTACCCACAACTCTGCAGCATTCATTCATTCAGCATTACAAAGAGGTGTGCATACTTCGAAATTGATGTGACATCAGGTCATGCTGGTAGCCACCAAGACTTACTGTCTCAACATGATTATTTATTGAGTTTAAAGCTTTTCAATAACTAGTGCAATTTCTAATGTACTTTCTACATGTTTAAAAATTGTTTTCTTCTAATGTTTGTCCTTTGCCAATCCCACAGTTCTTACACAATGATGCTACTAGCTGAATTAACCTTCTGGAGCTCCAACAGCTACAGAGAATTATGGAAAGTTTGAAAACCTGCAAAAGACACCCCTTGAAGTGAAAAGAGCAAATTTGTCCTTTATCACTTGCCCCAAACCTCTGTTTGTGTTACTGCTGCTATAGAGCAATGCAAATTAATAGGTATCATGGGGAATTAGAGGTCCAATGGTAAGCTGTTTTCATTAAAGTCCTCTCACACTCTCTTTGCCTTTTAACAATTTCAAACTCTTTCAAACCATTCAAACAATCTCACCCTACTGTGGCAACCTTTCGCTGCACTCAGCTAAATTGCTGAGGCACCTTCCCAGCCACACATGCATGATGTATCCCTTTAGTGCATAGTGCTGTTCCGATTTATGACTGGATTGAGAGCATACATGACGAGCAGCTACCATGTGTGCTACTGACACAATCCACACAACTACAACTTTATGCACCTGGGAATGCTGCTGACCCTGATCTGTCACACCAGGGAAATTTTCAATAAAGCTGTCTCCCTAGTCAAAACCACAGGATGGTAGCTTCACCAGCAGTGAGCAACCTCCCTCAACACTTTGCCAGTTGCTTTACACAGCAATTATTCAGTTTAAACCAAAGCACTCTGAAATTTTGTAACAGTTATAATACCTACAAGTGGGAGGGGAAAAAATTGGCAATAATGCAGACTTGATTGCATGTCGACTGCAAACCATGCTTAATGACAATGGTATTGTTTCCTTCCTGTGTCCTGCCTGTAAGCATACTTAGCTTACAAAGGTCCTAAGAAATAGTATTTTTTGGATCTGTGCAGCACCAAGTCTAAGAAGGTCCTGTTGTAGACCTCCCAAGCCACCGGGAGAATACAAACAAAAGGCACATGATTTTGAACTGTTACAGACTGAAAACTCCAAGAAAACTACATTCCTCTATTCAGCACCAACAGTGTGTGCCATTTATCACACTTGGGCACATTGGGCTCTATTCTGTAACCTTCCACAGCCCTAATTCTACTCCAGTAGGACCTTCACACCACTGGCTGCAGAAGGTACCTAAATGCTCCCCAAAAAGTGTTTTACCTGCCATAAAAAATTATCAAGTGCACTTTCACTCCCTGCCTTCTGCAGGTGACAACTACAAGGGCAGTAAATATAGCTATACACCATGTATTAAGCCTTGAAAAGCCAAGGCAGCCTGTAGCAAAAGACTGGTGCCTTAGGTGATCTGCAAATAGACAGCTCTTCAATCCTCAGTAATTTCATCATACCAAACCCAGACCTACAAAAAGATGGCTTATAAGAACACCAGCACTACTGTCCTTACAAAGAATGGGAAAAGTTCCTTATAGCTGTCTTGCAAACTTCAAAAAGTAAAATATTGGGCTATAGGCTGTTTTTCCATTAAATTGATTGTGAGCCCTTTAAGTCAAACCCAAAGCAGAAAGTCCAGGCATAAGTAGAAAAGAAATAAATGAAAACCAAAAGCCTTATTTCTAGCACAGCTATTTTTGGAGCAAGCTGACAAAGTGTCAAGAGTAACCGAGGTGAAAAAATTAGCTTTGTGTTTAAAGGTTCACATATACCACTCTGAGAAAGAATAAAAATAAAGGGAGCTTCTTCAGACAAGCAAAGATCCTTAAGAAAAACTGCAGACAGCATACATGACTCCAGATGACTAATACCATAACTCAGAAAAAACACTCAAATAGAAATGATTCTCATGAATCAGGACAGCCTTTTCCAAGAAACATTTTAATGATGGCAAAGTCATATCTGTGTCACCTCTAAACAACTTTGTCTCCTTTTCCTGTTCTGTTTACCCTTGCAGAAGAACACAATGTTGCAGACATCGGGGGTTTAATTTTCTGAAGAGCACAGGCTGTTTTTAGTGAACTAATTTCAATAGCATATCTGTCACACAGACTGTGCATCTATTACTGCTCAACAGAAAACAAGAGGACAGGGAGAAGGGCACAGAATTAAAATTATGCTTATAAATTTAGAGCAAAACTGTCAGCATAAACCAGTATGACAATTTTATATGACCAAAGAGTAATTTATGCTAAAAAACAGCACATAACTAGAGAAACAGCAGAGCAAACACTGAAAAATCAAATGATCATTTTAAAAGCATCCAGATCAAGGGCTCTGGTTTTCAATGTATGGACAAACTGCAGAGTTGCTTCTCAACACATTTTCTACCTTGCAAACTTTGGAGTATAAAGAAAAAAAGAACAAAGAGGAGAGGACAGCTAATTTTAGTTCTTCTGGGCTAAAACAAAATAACAACAAAGAACCACTGAACCATGAAGCAGTTTGTTCCAAGTTGCTATTTCAGTTACAGTCCTCCTCTCCAAAAGGCAGCATTGGAAAGAAGATGCCAGCTTCTACCCTATCAGAGTAATACAAGCACCTTATTTTATCCAAAGGGGCACATTGAGAGCTGAACTGCTTACATAACGCTTCTATACATTTTGCTGCATCCAAAATGTGTATTTTAGCTGACAGGAAAAAACAGCATGATTTCTTTAATTTCCTTCTCTCTCACTGGCTGCCTTCCTAGCAAGAAGAATCACTTCGGCAAACTGAACTTGAGCCTTGCCTGGCGCATTTTAACAAATAACCTCAATAGTCACCCCTGACAGTTTGTTGTTTTACAGCACTGGACTGAAGCTTCATCATTCTGAATTTTGAGCAGTTGTGGAAACAATTTTGAGGACAGGAACAAGATCTTCAGACCACAGGATAACTGAGGTTCACGGGATCTCAGGAGATTTCTGGTCCAACACATACAAGTCTGCTATGAGATCTGATCACATTGCTCAGGCTTCATCCAGATGAATCTTTTCTGTTTTGTAAGGGTGGAAAGGGTACAACCTGCCTGGGCAGTCTGTTCCACTGTCTGATTGTCCTCATGGCAAAAAAGGTTTTCCTTACATTAAGTCTGAACTTCACATTTAATTTGCGTCCTTTGCTTCTTATCCTCCTGCCCAACTCCATCTTCTTGATGAGTTTCATTGTAGGCACTGGCAGGCTGCTACTATGTGCCCTTGAAACCTTCTCTTCTCCTTGCTAAAGAAGCCTAGTTAAGATCTTAATCGTGAGATGTCCATCTATTGGTTTCAATTAACAGTAAAAACAGGGTGCTTGAAAACCCCAATATTTTTAGCTCTTATTGTGGTCTTCAAAGAAACTATAATCTCATCTGAGTGGACTTCTGAACTCTAATTTTTCTGAGGTAAGTTCCCTATTCTTTAAGTATCTTTCTGCAAGTACTCAGGATAACCCATCTGATGTTTCCATCATCAGTAGTACTCAAGGGCTGAACAACTCTCCTACAATTTAAGGAGATTGGTTTCGGTTATTGTTTTCAAAATAAAGACAATCCAGAAGAGAGAGCAGAAATTTCTCTCCCAAATTACATTAATAAATTTGGGCAACAAAAGAGAAGGCCAGAACAGAAAATGCTATACTGCCTTCACACACAGCAGCAACAGCAACACTACAGTGTGTTGGGTCAGGTTCAGAATACTGCTCTTCTCTAAGGAGCTATGGGCTATCACTCTGCAAGCCTTCACAAGAATAAATTATGCTTGCCAAGCATTAAAGACACATTAACACGACATAGGTCATAGGAAATTCGAACTTCAAATACGTTCTGAATCCAATATATCAAAGACCAAATCAGTATTAGAACAAGGAAGAGGGTTACATTAACTAAAATAAAGCTCTCTGTAATGATTGAGTAATGTTTCAGTAACCATGATAAGACACATTCCAGAGGCTTAGATATCAATGAAAGAGTCATTTAGACACAATTTCACTTTTAGTCATTTACTGTAACACATAACCCTCTGGCTCAATTCCAAATGATTTCTCAAATCCAATACTAAAAAAAAAAAATTCATGTCAGCCTGAGCAGCCACTAATAACCTCCAGCATACCACAGGAACTGTAAGCTGTTCCAACATACTCAGAGCAATACAGTAGCACATTTTAAAACTGTCTTCATATTTTGATGCTCTTTAGTTACATTACAAAAAAAGACTTGACAATAAATGTTTAGTTTTCTCAGTATTTCATTGACCACATTAGTAGCCAATTCATTCTCTTGTTCCTGAACACAGAGCCAGTATGCTTATTCTTGCTCCTAAGTAAGTGCTGAATTCCTTTAAAACTTCTGCAATGAGCTAAAAGCTGCTACTGTTAATCATCTTCTGCTTTGCTTTACTTCTCAAATCAATAGGCCTAATCAAGCATACTTGGCATAGCTGAATCTAACACTGGATGTTTGTCAAAAGACAACCAGAGTACTGTTATCCAAAGACATTTCAGAAACTCAGTTGAAGCTACAACATTTAGGTAGCTTAAAATGTGAGGGTAGCTTAAAAGATTTTTTTTTTTTTAAAAAACAGACAACAAAGGGCTGCACTCTTGCTGTTTCACATTGGCGTTAAAACCTAAAGTTTCAGGTTTCCAAGACCTTATAAAAACAAGATTTCAAGATATATTTAAAACAAACAAAAACCCAAACAAAACCCAAGACTTTCAAGACAAGCTTGCCTTAACACACATTCAGTAGTCTCTGATAGATGACCTCTACAATCACTACCTTAAATGAATCTCAGACATACACCTTCTATATCATTAATTTATGACAGCCAGCAGAAAATGAGTGATCATATGGCTCTACAACATGATGGATAACTCCACTAAATCTTGTAGAGCTCCACTGACTTCAGTGGACCTCTCTACATCAACACTGGACTTGACCCAGAAAGTCCTGCTGCATTTCAGATCTCCAGACAGAAGCACTATAGATGCAAGCAAGTATCAAAGGATTCTATAGAGGAGATTTACTGTGAAGAATTATGCCACATATCAGAATGCTTGCTGATTTTTTCCTGTATTATTTCCCCCATCGTTTTTATCCTTCTCTGTCCATCAGACCTAAGCATTGTTTGCTTCTTCATCTTTCTCTTGCCACATGTTTCCTAAGATAGACTTTGAACTGTCACTCTTGCAAGACAGCTCACCTGCAGAGACTGTTTGAAAACCCTGCCCACAGGGATGTGACTCAGGGCAGAAGGCATGACAATTTTAGCACAGTAATGAGACAAGAGCAGCAGTGTGAACAAGAGATTCTTTACAACCTTTAGATGGGGAGATGCAGTTGGGCTTACAAATTAATTTTGTATAGTCATCCAAAACCATTGGTGTGTTCCTTCTGCCCCCCCAGGATCACACGCTTTGTCTTGCTATGATTGGAAATGTACTGGTCAAATTCTTCACACATCTCCATCCAGTAACACCAGGTTTGAAGTGTCTTAAAAAGTCAGACAGGAGAGAAACATCTAGGGATTCTTCTACTCATCGCGGACTTCATGCTTTGAGAAAGAGGTGCAGAATGCAACTATTGACCACTAAGTCTTTTATACATTTCAGGAGCTCTGGGAGCAAAAACTGCCTGGGGAGTGGGGAAGATGTACTGCTACATTGCCAAAGAAAAAGATTATTTAAAGATCAGGCAGGTCGGCTCTAAAACTCAGCTGAACAGTTTGACATTGATCCAGGGGAAACAAAGAGCTACTGCAGCTCACCTTGAGGTATTGCCCTTAGCTATAAAAAGCCATACTACAGGTTTCTGCAGTATGTAAGTTTCCTCTCTCCAAAAACAAGAGGATGTATAGTATGCAGAAAACAGTGGAAACAGTGTATGGTATACAGAAAACACTGGAAACAGTGACTGGAAGGCCTGAATGCTATCCCGCAGAAGGTTCAAACAGACTTTAGACCTTAAAGAATTTTCAAATGCCAAGGACACCTGCTTATAGCCACTTGAACACTCCTTTTCCCAAAGTCTGGAGAAGTCTTTTCTCCGATTAATAATCCACTGAAGTATGCAGAAGTTCATGACCAAAGAGACATTTTACAGAAGGTAACACAGCTGCCTCTGCAGTCCATCTCTCACAGGGGCAGGTCCAGCACTATGACAAATGGGAACAGTGTGCCTGGCTTGTTTAGGTGTGCAGCACTGACTTCCCAGCAGTCACACCAGATGGCTCTCAGTAGGGCCACACAAGAACAACTCTCCTGGGCAAGACAGCAAGACAAAAAATGGGAAAAAAAAAACAACAGAAGCAAAATATCTCACAAGGAAGCCTCAGCTAAGGCATGTGTAATGATTATGGCCCTGTACAAGAGATCTTTGTTAAACAAACTACAAGTGAAAGCAGAGTGCCTGAACTGTTGGGAGGTGCAGCTCAGACCAGGGTAACAACCATGGGTTTTCTAATGCTCTTTCTCTAAAATCAAAGGTATTCCTCTTCAATTATACCTAGGGATATCTAAATTGCATGCAACAACAAAAGCACGACATCTGTATTTTTACTAATTCTGACATGTGCCTTACCATGAATTCCATCAAAAATTGCTAAGTAAATTACATTAAAACAGTCTCATTGAAGAGCAAATCTAAAATTTATACTCATTTTTCTTAGCTCAAACATAAAACTAATTTAGCATCACTACTTCAAGTATCATAATGTTTTTTGATTCAATTTCTCCCTGAATATCTGTCAGCATACAGCCTTGAATACAACAGAAAATAAGAAAGGGAGATAGAAACCAGTATTAGTTGGTATATTATACACACCTCAATAAACATAAAAGCAAACAAGTGTGCCACCATAAATCATATATCTAACATGAATAAAAAGATTTCAGAACTTGGTCCTGATTTCTTAAACTATTAAAATTAATAGTAATAATAACAAAATAAGAGAAAACAAAATGTTTCCCTTTCAGTCACAGGACCCAAAGAGAAAGCACATGTGGTCTTGCTGAATGGAAAAACTGCATCTGAAGCCTGTTATCTATTACCAAAAAGAAAATAAGCAGCAGCATAAGCTGAAATCCCTGCAGTAACACAGGTATCTAAAAGCAGTTGTCAGTAAGTGTAAGGGGAAGTGCACAGCCAAAAAAAAAGGTTGAAAGAGTAACCTGAAACACATTTCATTTCAGCACTGCTACATCAGTCGTCATTCACTAAGATTACTGAATTTGAAGTCCTCAGATAAAATGAGTTTATTAGAATTCCCTCTGGCATGGCATGCTGAGCACAAACTCAGTGCAAGTGACTAAATGCTCTTTTCTCACTGGCCTTCTGCCAACATGACTGCAAGTGGAGGCCCCCCACACAAAACCAGCCATCCCTGAAGACCCTGAATACTCTCAGTCATGTTGCACTCCTAACTCATTTGACCATAAGACATTGTAGAAATCTGCACATGCCATGCAGAAAAGCAAACCAGGATACAATACTGTCCTCATTTCTTGAGGTAGTGGGGGTGGGACACATTCTCACATCGAATGAAAAACATTAAATTCACATCATACCCTATTTCACATTTCTGAGCAGCTTCTCAGCTAAGCTGAAACAATTGTATTTTAAGATCATTAAACAGCATCACAATAATTCACAAATACCATCTTAATCTTTTTAAGTAAAAAGACACCAGCATTTTGCTTCTCATGCCCCTCCAAGCAGTCTGTATTTCAGACTTGCTGTGGCAAGGAAAAATGGAGACAGCAAATTAATCCTGTAAGACTTAATGCAAATCACTGAACCAAAGGAGAGCCTTCTATAACTCTGTTCCAAGTAGTCTCTCATTTTCTGAAGCTGCAAATCTCAACATTATTTGCTGTTTAGGGGATTTCAGTCTAGCACCTAAAATTAATAAAAAGCAAACAACTCCTCCATGGAAGGTTTTACACCTGACCATGCAAATGCATTTCTGCAAGTCTCTGCGTTTTTCTTAAATTCAATTCTGTGTAATTGAGGTCCCAGATACAAATACTGAGTAAAATCAGCAGTATCAAAGAGGAATAAGTCTTAGATACATGCAACAAAACTTAAAAGGCAACTGTCACCACCCACTTCCTTTTTCCTGTTTAAGGTTTCTTCTATCTGCTTCTATAATATTATGTATTATTTTAAAACAGGACTAAGAATCAAACTACATCAAGTGTCATGAAACAGCAAAAGATCGTGAATTTTTGTTTTCTGCAGACTGACAACATCCCCTCCTACCACAACCTATGACTTGTATTCCCAATGCAAACATTAGATTCACTGTGAAGCAGAAACGAGCCTGCCTGTTCTTAAGCAACTGCCATGCAGTTCCAAAGCAATACTTTCAAACACAAGAAATTTAAATTTTCAGAAGACAAGCTGACAACTAGGGTTGTTTTAACACATATTCTCATTGTCCAACAATTCACTCAAAAACATGAAACCAGGGGTAGGATCAAACAAAGCCTTTGGACCTGAATCAGTTCTTCACATCAGTATTGAAGACAGCCCACTTAGGTTACAGTAGTTGGCCTTAGGCCAACTTCCCTAAACATAAGATGCTGAGAAATAGATTTGCCACATAAATCCATGGCAGAATCCCTTATACATCCTGTGCTGTACTAAGCAAGGTGGTATCAGAACAACCAATGTCACACTGCATGAAACCCATGTATGTGACCAAGCGGCCAGCAGCCAACACAGGAAGTTACTGGAATGCTTTCCAGACTTCAGTTCAGAAATACTTGTACAACCTTCTACCTTGGCACAAGCCTCCAAGCACCTTCACTAGCTGTGGCTGCATGCTACACTGAAAACTGGACCAGACTTTGCAAATACACATATGAAAACCCCCCGTCTCCAATAGCCACATTATTTCACTTATCCACTGAGTTTTCACGATGTTCTGAAGACACAAAAGCAACTACAGAATATTTCTCACCAGTCTGATGTGTTGAACTTACCACTCCAGACTCAACAGCTGAGCCCAAACGATTATTTCCCCCTGGGGAAGGGCTAGAGGCAGGATTCATGGCCTAACATTATACTACAAACATTGCTTGATCTCAGCAGGTGAAAAACTTCTGCTTGTATAGCATCATGGCAAGCCTCAATGATCCAATCCACTGAGCAAATTGGAAAGACTCCAATCACATGCATTGGAGGAGTCATCTCTCTATATGGTTTGCATGGGAAGGAAGAAATACATTCAAACCGTGCATGTGAAACATCCACAATAACTAAAAACCTCCTAAATGGTTTCTATCTCACTTCTTGTTCTTGTACTCTCACTAAATTCCGAAAAATTCCTGCAGATGTGCTGCCACAAGCCAGTTTTTTTGCCAATTTTTGTCTAGAAGTTTCTAAGTATGCAGCTATTTGCTCTATAAATGGAAATAGCAGAACCCACTTAACTGCATTACCACACCATTTTTAGGAAAATCAGGGTGCCTTCATCTTCTCTTTGTCCTGATTCAATACCAAAAAAAGGAGCAGTAGAATATCAAGAAATCAAAGAAAAATAATGCACTGTTTGCTATTTCTGGAAATTATTTTTGTGCATTTAAGTCATAAACCCTTTTCTCACAACTACCCTTAAAAAAGGGCTTTCCTTTATCCAGACATTTAAAAAACCCAAGTAACTGAATCCAACTCACAAGAAATCAAAACAGAGAAAGCAGAAAAGACATGAGAAGAGAATACAATTTAAGAATTAAAAAGCATACCTTATGCTTGCATCTGCACAGAGAATAAAGCATTTACAAACACGAAGTACTGCATCTTGGCATACACCAAGCCCATAAAGGAACTGCACAGTTAAGTACACCTGCAATATGTCTTGTCACAGCACTTAATCAAATGTTAGACACCATAATGTCTCTGTCTGGATTGAAGTGACTGAAATCCGCTAGACAAAGTTTGTTGGATGGCTTTCATGCCTTCTCACTATATCTTCTTGTGAGGTCCAGTCCAGCCTGGCTTGCTGGTAATTTTTTCCCCTTTTCCTTTCTATAGAAACAGACCAAGGTCTTGGATTGTGAAGGTTTCTTCAAAGTGTGAAACCAACTAACAGTAGAGGCTGCAGGTAAAACTTGGCAACTTAAGCTGGTCAGAAGGGATCTGCACCAGAAAAACAGAAGCAGCATTTACACCAGAAGTTTCTTGATCTAAATTTCTGGGGTCATACAGGTAAAAAAAAAAAATTAATTAATCTAACCCCAAATCAGCATTTTTGCATTATTTTTTCCTCCACAGAAGGAGGTATAGATGAGATTTCATTGCAGAGATTGCTGTAAATTGATAGCTTTGTTCCAGTTCACTACAGTTTCTTATTGATTTTCTCTTGTTTTAGCCTGCATTGATTTGTTAATCTCTTCTCTGTAACAGTTCTAATGACAAATTGGGAATGAAAAACTGCATGCTTTAGGGCCTTTTCCACCAGCCTCTTGCTTCAAAACATATTTTCACTTGGACTTGGAACACATCCATGCACATGCCCTGGGTTAGATCTGACTCACCTTAAACTAGGATACTTTTTACATTAAAGTCTTCCGGTTAGGCTCCTCATGGATGAAGGAGGTAACTGAAGTGATGTCAGTGAGAGAGATCGGATTTCTGCACTAACAATTGTCACCTTCCAAGGTTGCTGCTGGCAGACATTGTCTCAATACCAAGTACATTTTTTGAGGAATTTTGCAGCACTCCACATGGTTGATTAGCCAACATCAACTGCATAATGCCTGGGAAAGACACTAGTGAAAGTTCATGGCATTTGCTGGTGCAAAAAAATATTTCAGAGGAGCAATGAGCTGGATCACAAGCTGTCTCTGAGCTCAGTGTGTTGCAGCCATGGTACACTGCTATTAGAACAATCTGTGCAGAAGGATGTCACCCAGTCATTATTTTTCATTTAAGGAACCTACTATGAGCATATGCAGATCAGAATTACAAACAAGGCAACCTAGGTTAGTCATTTTGCTGCCAGTTTGGTTTCATTATTAGGGCTACATTACTGACATATCTGATGCATGTCTGCAGAAGCCCTGGCTACTGCTGCAAGTAGCCTTAGTCTCTTTCCATGTCACTGACACTTTCAGATCTCCAAAGGAGGTATTAATTTGGAAATCCTAGCTGCCACACACTATCAAATAGAAAATGAATTTGTGAATTATGAAGATTAAGGATTCACCCACAGTCACATTTATAACACCTCAGCCATCACATGCTGGGTGAGTCTCCAACTCCTGACTTCATCCCATGTCAGTTCTCTCCTACTTCACCCAAACTGTAGGCAAATCAACCCTTCGTGGTCTCCCATACAGATCACAAAGCAGCCTGACCCCTGGCTGCCACTTCAGGGCTACACCACAACCCCAACAGAAAATTTTGGTCATTTTACACTAAACCTCATCTACAAAAGCGATAACTGGAAACCCTGTAGTTTTTATTCACACAGCATATGCTCCCTGGCACGCAAAGGCAGTGAAAGAGTTCTCCTTTGCCATTCATTTGGTGCAAATTTGATTTCCCATCTCCATTTCTGCAACAGCAGCTGCAGAGAAATTGATAGGCATGGGCGATGGGAAGCACAGTGCTGGGAACCAACACAATCTTTTCTTTGCTTTCCAAAAGTTACACATCTAGATTGGTGATCTAAGCTCTGCCTAGAGGAGGACAGAAAGCTCCCCATCCTCTCACCTACTGTTAAATAGCTGAGCTACACTTCAAGTTATTTATGCTAAAAATTGTGAGTAGGTCACATTTTTATGGACAGACTAACATTTCCAGAGTAACTTCTGCTGCCTAACACACTGCTATTGCTAACTTCCAGCAATTACTTTGCTAGGAGTGTCAAATGTCTTTCTACCCAGGCCATAAGATTTTTTTTTTTAAACAAACCATGGCCATGTCTTAATAGGCTAAGAAAAGCAAGGAATAAGTGGGATGGCTACCTAGCCAAAAAGGTGCACCTGAATTTTAGCAGTTTGTTCCTGCCCTGAATTTCCTGCTGGAAGCACAACAGGGAGAACTGACTGACCTAAGAACTAAATCTCGTTTCCTCATTTCCTGTAATACAACTGTAAACTCCTCTCAACCTTCTTGCAGTGTTGCCAAGATCAGTGTTATCCTCCCACAGAGGGCATGCAGGTCACACAAACACACCTAAGCTAACAAAGATTTCCTGTATTTCATATGCAGACTGGACTTTCATTCTTTTGATACACCTTGTTTGGGTTTTTCCTCCTAATGATAATTTCAACAAATTGATCTCTATTTTCATCCTTAATTGCAACTTCTCATTTGCACAGTAACTTGCACTGAGGACCTGCTTTTCCATGGCTTCTATCTTCCTTTGTCACTTAAAATTAATTGATAAGCCAAGAACTTGATTTTCCTCTTTCAAGAGTATTAAAGTAAACATCTCTACATTACCATTTTTATCACTGTATCTTTAACTAACATTTTTGTCATTGCATCTCTGAAACAGCATAACAAAACCTACCTGCACCAATCGAGGAAAATCCAACAATGCCATTTCTCAAAGGGCATAGATCAAGACCAACTTGTAAAAGACATTGATTCAAGACACAAGAACAACACAATACTGCACTACCTCCTTACCAGGTGAGAAATTCCACTCACAAACCCCTTGGTGAAAGACAAACTGCCCTTTAGCACAGATAAATGCTTTGATGGAGACATGGCTCCATGTGAACAGTGCTGCATATCCAGAACGACTGCAGCCTTTCCATCCAGTTATCATGAAATGTTCAGCACTGCACAATGACTTCTCACTTTTGTGATGCTGCAGCAAATGTTTGCTGCGATGTGAATGCCATGCTGAACGTACTGCAAACAGCAGAATGACAGCTATCAGCACCAAAAATATCACATGGACTGGAAAACGATTTTGACAAGGAGGAAACATTCAACCAGGTCTTTGTAACATTTGCTAAATACAGCAGCTCATCACATTTCAGGCCATTTGTATTTAATTGTCCTTTCATCTGAAGAGCAGTGGATACGAATGCACATCAGTCAGCAGATGAGTCAGATGTTCTGAAGAGGACCAATCAAGGACGGCCCACAACATGCAGAATGTCTCACACAACTGACTTGGGCTGCAACCCGAAGTTTCTTTGCAGTGCTTTGTCTTGCTCCATGGGGGTCATGCACCAAAGCACTGAGAAAACAATAAACAGACCTGCAGTCGTGTAATTCAAAAAGTCTAAACATATAAGACTCTGGGAACCTGATGTCCACACACTCTTTTAAAGCCACCAAGAAGACCTACTTAGATTAGCAGATAATTATCTAAAGCTCAGGCTTTTGGTGGTTTTCCATTGAAAGAAAAAAAAAATTGCTCAGATGTCTCAAGGTCAGTGTTTCCAAATGAGTTTGCCAGATGAAGTCAGACTCGCAATGGAATAGGTCACTCACAACACTTCAAAAATCAGGTTTTGGAGTGGTAGACAGACACAGACATTATATCAATTTTAACACAAAGAAAGGAGAATCCTTGTCTTTGGTAGAAAAAGCCAGGAAGCTGTGGGAATGGAGGCAAGGAGCAGCACAAGTTGTAAAGTTTACTACACTGTGCTTGAGGTAAACTAGTGTGCCTTTTATACTGTCCTCTAATCATTGGAATAGTTTCTCCATTTTGGTTTTAACAATACTAACTGAAGTGCAGAAACAACCAGCAGACCACAACTTTGCCAAAAATTCAGTTGAATCGGTAGAAGTGATTTGTAAAAATAGACCATGGATAAAAATCATTATTCAAGGTAAATGTGGAAAAGAACTCATCCTCTCTGTATTCCTTTTAATTCAGCTCCCAGATCAAACCTTGCCTCCATATGACAACAAATGGAGGAAGAGATACTTTGTGTGTAAGCAAAAAACAGCTCACACTCCACATAGCCTGCACACTGCAGTTTAATGCATTTTTAAGGATAAATTCTAGCTCTGGCATTATTTTGTAATCTTGCACTGAAGCAATTTAGGCTCTTATTGTCTGCTTTTTCCTTTTCTCATCAACACAGATCCTCTTAGGGTACAAATGATGCTAGCTCTTGATCACACTCTTCTTAAATCATCTTCATGCTGTTAGCTCTGCAAAGAACTATCCCTGCTCCAGAGCACTGCTGTTGCTAATCACTCAAATCAGGTCTCTCATAGGTCTTTAAGGGGGAACAGCGCTGAGGGCAGCAGAATGAAGATGAGATTGTTTTTTCCTCTTCCTTTTCAAGGAATATCTCTAAATGCATCCCTTTCCTTCACTTTCATGGAACACTCGTTCTTCCAAGCTCCCCTGTGCAAAAGCAACAGCTGCCTTGGCTTCATGTTGTAAAGAAAGGACACAGGTGCATGCTTGAGACCTTGTCCAAAGCACAGATGAAAACCAGTGTGAAACAGATTTAACAATGGTGCTCTCTGTAGACATCTAATGACAAAAGCAGGACCCATCTCAAAATGACAAAGGCAGCTTGAGACTTGGTGGAGCCAACACTGACTAAACAAATTATTCATTAGTGCAGCATCCTGGGCTCTGAAGCTCCACTTCACATCTACAAGTGCACATATCCACAGAACACTGATGATGGGAAAGGGCAGAGGCTGACTCTTCTAACCAAAGTCTTGCCATGGGAGACTGCCAGGAGACAGAGGTGCAGTACATGCACTGTATCTGAAACTGTCAACCTGTCCTTACCTCTTGCATTTTGACTGCCAGCTACCCCACAGACATACACACCTTTTGACTGGTTATCTGCCCAGATGGGACCTGCCCATCACCTGCCAACAGGCCAATTGCCATCAAATTCCAGGAGGTTTGTAGGCAGTACAGGTTGCACACTGTGTCATACCACAGCAAACAATTTGAATGACGTTTTCTTTCTGATCATCTGTATGCTTGAGGATAATCATTTTATATTGAATTAGGCATGTAAAAAGAATAACTTCAATACTACTGCAGGATGTTATAAGGTAGAGAAATACTCATTATGTGCCTAGATAGCCTGAGCTGTAGCATTATTATTTATCAGCTAGAGATAGGCCATTGGCTAAACTGTTTCAGGGGGCTTCAGACACAAGTAGTGCTGCAGCTGGGCAATGTCCCCCCTCACCTGTTCAGCTGTATTGCAGATGCAGCTACCTCCTGCACACATTGGTATCTGAAAGAACATGGCAAATGGTAATTCTGGTCCCACCAAGGGAAAAATCAGTTTCTGAATGTTTTAATAAATTCTAAATAACTGAATTCTATTAAATTCTGAGCTTACAGGAAGAGCTGCAAGTGATTGTGCCACAGCTCTTGAAAGGGTTCTCTTGGGAAATTTTTCTGATTATTTTAATGCACATAACAAGGAAGGGGCAGAGGGGAAACAGCAATTTTCTTCTTCACCTGAGATGCTCCATTTAGGCAAGGCACTGAAACAGGGGTGCTACACAACAGCTCCACGCGTTGTTCAGACGCCGTGCATGCCTCCTGCCCATCGGGAACCGCTGCGTGTCTTCCAAGCTGCCCGTAGTCTGCTCTGCCCCAGGTGAATACCTTGCCAGTTTCTAAAGACAAAACATATTTCAGGATTACTTATTCAATAGGTTCCTGGAACATCTGGATACCATTTCAAAGCCAGAACAACACTTCTAAATGCATCTTATCTAAAGCTTCAGAAACTTACTGAGAACTTTGTTCTAGGAGTGAAGGAAAAAAAAAAAAAACCAACATAAAACCAGCTAAGGACATATTACAGTGTACTTCGACATGGGTGCTCAAACTTCATTAACTTGTTTTCTAGCAGAATAGCATCTGTAGATTGGCCTGAGATATAAATGAAACCATGTCAGTGAAACTGCATAACCTGGGCATTCTGTATGTGATACGTACACGTAAGCTACAAAGGACATTTTTAGCTTAGCAGAAGGACAGACAAAACATAAAAGATGCTTCCCTACTCCCAGTCTTTGCATTGCATGGCCTGTATTTAACACACAGTTTATGTTTCCCTAATAGAAGTTACCTTCTGTCACAACTTCTGTTAGCAGAGTAACAGCTCTCAGGACAGCAACATCAGGAACATCATCACAGTTGTCATTAAGCATTGGAAATGCACCAGTTTGTTTGCACAGGAATCACAAATTGATCAAGGAAAGACAAGTTTAAATGAAGTCAGCAGTACATGGATCACCCTTCTCTCCACATATCATACCAGGTTCACTGCTGTGGGACTAACACCCAGAAATCCATTCTCAGTATGGACAACATGCATAGAGCAATGTCTCTTACCTTCACTTCCCAATGTTTAAAATTAAAAACAAACAAACAAACAAAAAAACCCATGGAAGTCACACTAAGTGACAGCTTTATTTTCTTAATGAAGTAAATAGATCTCTGCAAGTAAGTAATGAAAAGCTTTCCCTTCTGGGCTTCCAATTTAGAAAAAATTATATACACACACAACACAACCAGTATGTTCTCAACTCGGTTTTAACTGCAAGCAGCAACCCACATTCCAGCCCAAAGGAAGTCTGCAATGACCTTGAGTGTGGTACAGACTTCAGCCAAGCCTTAAACTCGTCTTCAGAATTGAACTCAATTCATCAAGCCATAAAACCAGATGATGTGGATTTAAGGAGAACACCATGAAATCAAGCAAGTCAGCTAAGCATACACACTTCTTCCAATGTCAGTCAGTAAAGACACAGCCCACAGAGGGGTCAGGAGCAGGGCGTACCCATCACACCACCCAGAGGTGACATGAGGGTTTTCTTAATGCATGCCACAACAGAAACCTTTGGAAACCTGAACATCTCCCTTTTCTTTTAGGCGCTGTTAAGCTCCCTTGAAGGGGACAAAGGTGCACACTGTGGTATGTGAAGTTTAAGCTGATAATGTATCTCATAAACAAACTGAAAACCTCTACCTTCATATATATATATATATATATATAAATACAAGAGAACATATGCATTTTTCTTGGAAATCTGCTAGCAATGGTAACTTGTACTCCAATCACTGCAAGTTTTTCAGATGCAGTCTCTCAGCTTGCAGATAAAGCTTCCCTGAAATAATTAAGGGATAAAATTAGTTGTCCTTTTCTCTCAAGGGCACAAAAGATTTCCTTCCTTTGTTGCTCCCAAGATGTTCATAGAAAAACTGAAACTAGTCATACTGTACTTCGGATGCAAGTGAGGCCTTTCAATGTAGCAGCTTCATCCTGGTAGGCTAAAGCATTACAAGTCCCCTTAGAACCACCAGTGTACGTTGCAGAGATTAGAAAACAGGTTGCAGTTAAAAAACCACACTTGTTCTGGAGGTGCTATTTTCACTTAGCAATTTGTATAGATCTCTGCTAAAAACATCTCCAGCTGCAAAAGTGTTGCAAGAAGACTCTTCTGTCAGTATGCTTATGCTACATAGCAAATACAAATGTAGACTAAGCTTCAAGCTTTCACATCAGACCAGGTTACAGCACCTGTGCAGAACCCAGTAAGCAGACTGGACAAGGACAGGCAGGCTGCTCTGTCTCATGTCCACTACAAGAAATGAAGCTGAGTTTTATGAAATATGAAGCCAGAACATTTCTGTAACATGTAGTTAGATCATTAATATATCATAGGCTCTCAAGCTCTACCCAGACATTGCTCTACAGACCCCAAGGACTATATATTAACTAAAGCATTTCAACTCTCAGAAGCCCAAAGCACATCATTTTCCTGTGCCGAAGCCTATACAAGTTTGGCCATTTTTCTTCTACTGTGGCTATTGCTCTCCTTAAGGTTCACTCTGCAATTCTGTTACTGGATCAATTATTGAGGCCCTACATTGAAATTTCAATGGTAACATCAAGCTGAAGCAACAGAACATCTGAAGCAACAGAATCAGAAATAGCATGATCCCAGCGGTTTTATTCAGCCTTACAAAAGCTTTGAAGTATTCTCATCTCTGTTACTGCATATGATTTCTGTAAATCCAGTGGAGCTGAAGAATGCAAGCATACAGCAAGGAATAAACCCAGACTGCAATAACACTCAGCTACAACAAAACACTTACAGCATCCATTTTCTTTCACTGGACAAGCAGGTACAGAATCACTCAGACATACTAAACCAAACAGACCTTTTAGGAAATATTTGTAATTAACTTTTTGGGTTTTATCACTACAGGGGAAACACGTTTCAGGCGCTTTTAAGAAATTCTTGAATGCCCAAATGCTCACCAACTCAGTTCTCATTATCAGCAGAAATTCATTCCCCAGATTTGCTCCTGTTTTTTTGGTGAGCATTCCCCCCTCCCATGCTCAGTTTCCCACTACAGGTCAAACATTTCTATTCTTCAGCAAAACACATCCTTTAAAAAAAAAAAAAAACAAAAAAACCCCAACAATCTGTCTTTCTTGCAAAGTAACCTAACAGAAGCTGATTTAGAAATGTCTTCTCTATGAAATACTGATTCTATTTCCAGCAAACAAAGAAAAAAAATAAACAAATGACAAAAAAAAAATTAAAAATTTTTTTTTAAATTATAAAGTTGGTCGCAGGTGGGAATTTCAGGCTAAGGCAAACACCTGAAAAACTGCATGGAAAATTCTGCCCAAAAGGTTAGTCTCATCAAAACCCCAAGCAAAAGATAGCACTCAGTTATGACAGAAAGCATTAAGCAATTGTATTGAGAAGTATTGCTACTGTGCTGCTTATAATATAGACGGTATTTTAAAACGTTCTAAGAATATTTGAGAAAAAGACATTAGTCATACAGAGGAAGGAGGTTGCAGGATGAATTACTTCAGAATGAAGGGTGATATAAGAAGAAGTGTTGGTCTAATATTAGACTAGAACAGATTTTAATTAGAAGTCAAGAAAACATACACAGTAATGAGTCAACTGGACAAAGTACATCAACCATGGAATTGGCTGTGGCATCAGAAAATGAGATATTTCGTACTAGAGTCTATACAGTAAGAGAGCACAAAAGGCAGGAGGTATCTCTACAACCTGTGTCAAAGAAAGAAGCAAACAACACTGGAAAGCTTTTCCAGCTGTTCCAAGATACTAACAATGCTTCTGAAGACCTTGATCTTGCCCTGTTCTGAGCAAAGAGGCTCCAATTCCAGAAGGTACCTCCACTCCTCAACTGTGAGCACCCACATTGTCCCAGAGGATTTCATTGCAACCATGCATTTTTTCAGCAGGCAAATGCTCCGTCACGTAAAGGCCAGAGGGTTCAATACCATTTGGAATTAAGGAACAATAGACATAATTCGTGCATCCTCTGCCATTACAATGTACAGCCTGACTGAAACATGCAGTACAGGAGCTCAGAGAGCTGGAAGAAAAGGACAAAAACCAGAAGACTTTTAAGGAAAACTTTCCAACAGACCCTTAAGCAAACAGCACACACAAGATCAGTGGAGATTCTACGTGCTCATACAGATTGTTTCCTCCTGATCTCTGAACTGTAAACACTGCAGTGTGCATCAGGATAGGTACAGCAGGAAATCACCTGAAACACATGCTCATGGCCCCCCCAGAATATGGATGTGTATGTATGCATGCAAGTACTTGCAGCACTACACTAGCAATCTGCTACCAGAAAGGCTCCTCCGCTTTTTCTCCACATCATCCTTGTGTCCTTATGCTATCACAAAGTGCAGACAGTTGAGAATAGCCTCAAGATTACAAGCTCACAACCTTTGGGGCATTGCAAATCCAGCAACATCACGTAAAGCATTTCTAGTTGTTTCCTTTCTGACTCTGTGGCTCTTATGTGCTGCTTTATGGTGCTGCTCAGGCTGTGGAATGTCATTTCTCCCTTTTAGTATTTTCTTAATCAATCTGCTCAGCCACACGAGTATTTGCAGAGAATTAACAATAAAAAGCAAAAATGTATTTTGGTTTTAAAACCAGGTTAGTTTCTCATTAAAACACAACAGACAAATAGGGATATTAAAACTTACTTCTTTTCCCTAGACTCAGATTCATCTTTGCATCAGTTTTCCCATTTTCAGATAGTATCATGACTGCACCAGTGTTATCTCCTTGAAGTCTTTATTCAGTATCCAGGCAAGCTTTGAACTCTCCTTTCATAAATACTAGATGAAAGAGTTCATCTAGGCTATCTCAGTTCATGGTTGCATTAACAACTACTTTTCAAATGAACTGTGGATATTCATTCTGAATGCTTCATCTCATTCAGACTTCAAATAGGAAGTTCTAGCTGAAATTCCTACTGTGACCTTTCACATGAAAACTCACAGGATCAGGTATTAAAGATCAACATTTAGAGGCTGCCTCTGCCTCCTCCCTGCCCCACACAGGGCAAACCAACACTTCTCCCACAGCTACAGATCTCTGGGGTTCTTCAGGACAAACACTAATGGTTGCATTCTGAGAAACTTCTTTGTCTGCCTAGAAATAGCCTTTATGCAGGGCAGCCATACTGAAAAACATTCATCCATCCATCCCTAATTCCTTCTTGGCTGAAGGCAGCTTTAATTCAGCAGCTGGGAACCAGGCATCACTACCACACCTTCAGTACCTGTGCATGGTTTCAGTACACAGGATTATCTGCTCCAACAAAGGTTTAAATGGCTCCTTCATCCTCTTACACAGGAGTTCAGTCTCCCAGAGCTGCTCACATCTCTTAACACATCATCTTCCCATGACCTCCTTACAGGCTTCTGCAACTTTATATAACAGGACATGTTCCTGTTTTGTTTTGGTTTTTTTGCCTCCATATTCTTTTATAATAGCTATTAAAAATGTATCACTAAAGCATAAATCTATGCACAGTATTGAGGTCATGCCTCTTCAGGAAAGTTCAGACTAAACAGCACAAGCATTTCAGGGACATCAGCAAATAAAAACTAGAGATTGTTTCAATGGCCATTTCCAGCCTTCTCCAGTCACAGTAGATAGTCACAGGTTGCAGTATATAGCTAGTTCAGAACAATCCACTGTTCAGAACAGCCCACAGAGCATCTTCTCAATGTGCTGCAGCTCACATGGATTTCCCATCACCCTATAAACAGGTTCCAACCTGCAACAAAAAGCCACAAGTGCCACAGGAAAGAAGCACCAGTCGTCCTGTAATAGCTACAGATTCGTCACATAAAACTCCTCAAGTGGGCCAAAAGTTTCTGCCATTCTGAGCAGTCAAATTTCCCCAAATCCAATGACCAATTTAACCTCAAGTGTAGGAGGAGAGTTACTTTTAGCCAACTTTGAGAAGGCTATGTTTTGAGGGCAAGACAAACCAACAAGACATCTAAGGGATTTCACACCACTAGAATCAGTGGCTGTTCTACGATGCAGCAAACAACTGACTTCTCACTGTGACCCATTCCTATTGCTTACCAAAAAGAAGACAGTTAAGAAATAAACCTAGAGGACAACTATGCATCATGAAAAGAAATTGCATCCAACCAGGAGGAACTCTGTTGCACAGCATTCATATAAACAGAGCACAACGGAGCATCATCCAGTCTCAGAGCCTTCTGGAATTACCAAAACATAAAAGCCTCTATGACTTGTATGATAATGTGGTGTAATGGAAACACTCAGCTAGGCAGGTAAGGTAATGAGAATGTGGGAGACTCTCCAAGGAAGACACCAGAACGGTGACAGCCCTTCAGCACAGACTGAAATCTCCAAAGCACAGACTGAGAATTTCTTAGGCAACACTTTACACCAAGACAGATGGAGAAACTTTGGACCCAAATAGTTGTTCTCACCTCTAGGCCACCAGCCTTCATTGTACTTGAACTATTTATGATGGGAAAGGCAAACCCAGCCAAGGAATCAATCTGGCTGAAGAGCTGCCTTGGGAAGTGGAAGCTTGGAAACAGCAAATATTGCCAAATGCAGTCCTGTATTAACTCAGTTCAATCTTCTGTATGATAGGCTAGAGGTAACTTACAGTTTCACATGGCATGCTAAATTTATCATGCACTTTACCAACAGATACATCTTTATCAGGACTGCCTACACCATTAAACACCTGAACAGCTTTGACTTCCATTCATTATAAACAGGAATGTTTTCTCTATTTTTACTTCCATAGTTACACCAAGTTCTGTCTTGAGATAGGCAACATTCAGTTAATGGGATTATTCACATACTTAATAGCATGCTTCACTGCTCTGAAAGATAGGACAAAAATAACTTTAGAGTATGGCAAATTCCAAGAACCTCCAGATACCTTGGAAGTCCTGCCTCTGCGTTTGGGATTTAGATGGAATAAAGGCTGCTTTGCTTTTAGAGGAGAGATTGGAAACATCGAGAACCACATAAACCTCTAAATAAATGGAAAGAAAATTAAAATGTAAGAACTTAAATGCTTGTAAAGTTGTGTTCATGCTGCTGATATCAAACAGATATGTGATCCTGGCTCAGGAAATAAAATGCAGAGGTGGGGGGTGGTGGTGAAGTCCATGCAAACATGAAACAAAGCCAAGGACAGGGCAGGGTGGGGGCAGGGGTAGATGTTAAGGCACCTATCTCACTTTGCATTTACCCTGCAAGAGGAGAAAATTCCCTTCTCCTTTCTCTCCACTCATGATTAGAGAGTCATGACTGCCTCACCAGCTGTGCTTCTGGCTCATTTTAAATTCAAACTACAAAACATATCTCACTTTTAGACTTTTAATAGCAATGCCTTAAAATGCAGATTGCTGGCTAAATTTAGTTACATGATTAAAAACAAATCTAACTCATCTCTACCCTGAAAACAGAACTGCTGCATTCAAGGTTCAATAGAGGACTTAACTCTTCATCTAAAAACAAAGTCCTAACAAAAAGCAGGAAAAAAAAGAAAAATCAAAGCACAATTTAGCAATGCCTTAAAAAAAGCAGGATGCATAAAACATTAACCAGCTATGGAAAACTATTTGCAAATGCATCATAGTATACCATAGGGTTTTTGTTCTGTACTTCTGCAAATAAATTCTGCACTATGCTACTACAGCAGTATGAGTCATACACTTTTGCTGACATTCTATATTTATATCTCCATGCCCTTCTGCACTGTTATATGCTTCCTTCCATATAGGCCTCCCTAACCTGGGATTTCCTTTCTTCTGCAGCTGAGCATCTCTCCCTCTAACATTCCCCAGAAAACTGAAGTAGTGTTGCTTTCTAAGCTCTTAATTCTTTCTGGACACCATTTTGCAAATACAACACCTTTGAACTGTTATAACACAAGGCATACATATGCTCTGATCTGTTCACAATTATTTTCTTGTGTCTTATTTTTCCTAGTCCTTGTCTGTAAAATGGGCTGCCAGCTGGGGCAAAGCATGAAGCAACCCTGCTTTGAGGCAAGGCCCAGGTCTTGCTGACTTAATACAGTAGAGTGCTACAGAAAATCTTATTCAGAGACTACAAATTACAATATATCCATGTTGTCTACATCATTTAATGAACAGCATGACCTAGAGCTCCAATCTTGCAAACATTTATGAATCTGTCCTATTTAGAGAATGCAAGTGATCCTGTGATTCCCAATATCCCACTGCCACTGGAGCCTATCTAAGAAGGCACAGGCCTCTGTCTACAGCAGAAATAAACAAAATGAAGGTAATTAAGTTCCTAGCACTAATATTTACCTTGTCTAAAGACCCAAGGGCATTCTGTGGAAAGAAACAGAGAAATATCACAAGGAATGCTTTGGAATGGCAGTCTGAAGAACTTGACTTTTTTTGCTGTTGTCCACAAGGAGGATTCCCAAGAATAAATGTTCAGAGACCATCTGCACAGAGATTTCACTAGATAAGGAAGCCTCAGACACACATGACTAACTCAGAGTTACAGTGCCTACAAAGAAATAGGAGGCACCATAGTGTTAGATGCTGCCCCCCAGCCCAGACACTTGCTAAATGGCTTTAACTTTCTCAATAGCTCTAGAAGCAGCAGAGTTGTTCATCCAATGGAGTTCAATCTCAACCAGGTGCTGTTCTTAAGAAATAAAATACAAAGCACAGAACAATATCACAAAACCAACAACTGCACCTCCAGAGCCTCCCAGGAGATCACCCCATTTGTTCAGTCAGATCTGTTAGAACAGCAACTACAACTGACTAAGACAGAGTGGGCTGTTCACCTCACATAACGAGCAGCTCTAACTGCAGCATTCTCACTGACAGGAGGAACAAAACAGTCTAAAAGAGGATGAGAAAAAAAAAATTAAGTCCTTTGAAGTCAAGAGATGAATAATGAGCATTAAGATGAAGTACTCCCTCTGAAATATTATCCTCATTTTTCCCCACCCCCAAGAAAGACTGAGTTTATGAGTATGGAAAAAAAAAAATCAAATCACAGGATTCCACCTCAAACTCTGTATAAGCACAATGCTTAACATCAAGAGGACTGCAGGAACAGAGGGGACAGAGGTATAAATAGCTGCATAATGGTGAAAGTACCTAAATGTCATTTATGCCCTGAAAAAATTCCATCATCTACCAAAGCATGCCATCCAGCTAGCAGAGTTCCCTTTGACTCCTGCCTTCTTGTTCCAGGTCAGACCTCTAACTCATTAAAATTCACATATTACAAGACACTGAGATGTTTTCAGCATTTCAGAGCTCCAGGATACAGAGCATAAGGGAAAAGTTTGGATTTGGAAGTCTAAAACTATATAAACATCTTAGAAACGTTACTACCTATGCAGATAGAATTCAAGTTCCTCCTGTAAAGAAATGTGACCTGCTGTACAAAGAGGAAATCACACTAGGGAGATTTACTTCTGATGGTTACCAACTGAAGCAATAGCTGTCCACAGCCACCTCCATATCCCTACACAGCACCTGTATTTGCCTGCAGTGCCAGCACATGCATGTTTAAGCACTACTTACGTACATGAACAGGGCTGTAAGGCCAGTATTGGTGTGTTGTAAGAGGGGTTTAAGTTTCAAAGTGAGTGAGAGACTGGAGAAATCAGAAGAGACCTTTTCTCCTTGGGTGTAAGGAAGGAATAGCAATGAAGATAAGAACAAAACGCTCTTGGCTCTTCATGGCCTTCTTTACTGGATATTAAAGAGAGCGCTGATTGAAAGAAGCAGTAGCCTCCCATTCATGCTTCACAAAATGCAACGAGACAGGACAGTTTGAAAAGACATCATGACTTTTCTCCTGCTCTGAAGCAGGTGCCCGGGTGGGGAAGAGTCATTTCTTTGCTCTGAAGTGAAAAATCTTAAAAATCAGACACTCAGAAAACAATTTTACATGTCAAGTTTGTGTCTGCAGAGAATCAGCTCACTGCAAGGTCTTAAATCCCAAGGGCATGGGGCGACCTGATTTCAACAAACACTGCTCCAACACAGCTCTGATGGATTAGAGAAACTTTAAATAACTACCCTAGATTTTTTAAACGGACACATCAGCAGTTTCTGACATTTCACCTATCAGTTGCTGCCTGCGTGCATGCCCATGGTGTTCTGGGTTTGTTTGGTGATGGGGTTTTTTTAATCTCTAGCAAAGTGAGCAAGTGAGAGGAGACAAGCACGAAAGGATTCAGCATCTTCCTCTGGATTGTGTGACCTGTCAGGATGATGCTTCAGACTAGATGAGCTTCTAATAATCCACACTGCCATCCTTATTTTGTGCCCATAGTCTGACCTTCTCTTCTGGCAGACTTGTCCATTTTCCTTTAAATGAACTGCTTCAACTCTAGTCAGCTGTGTCACAGCAGGCACAGCCCTGAAGAAAACATTTGTGTGCAGGCAAATTCCTACAGAACAACCATCAGCTGTTACACAGTCCAAACCTCAGGATGAGAAATGTCAGATTTTCAGTCTGCTTACTATTTCAAAGCAGAAAGGAGAAGTAGGAAGACATACTCCTAAAGGATTTTCTGTATACAGACATTAGACCACTTTGTAAGGGATGGACAGAGACTGCTTGCAAAGGCCTGCAGTGACAGGACAAGGGACAATGGCTTCAAACTAGAGAAGGGCAGATGTAGACTGCATGTTAGGAACACATTGTTTACTATGAGGGTGGTGGAACACTGGAACAAGTTGCCCAGGGAGGCAGTTGAGGCCCCTTCCCTGGACATATTCAGGGTGAAGCTCAATGAGGCCCTGGACAGCCTGATCTAATTGAGGATGTCCCTGCTGACTGCATGGAGGTCGGACTGGATGACCTGGGGAGGTCCCTTCCAAACTGGACCATTCTACGATTCTATGGCTCCTCACAACTGAAACAATTTGATGAATAAAAGCCACCAGGTTGCTAGTAAACAAAACAAGCAGATAGCTGCTCTTGGCAGATCCCATGACACTTCCCAAGTATCAAAGGGAGAAAAGCCCTACTAAAGGACTACAAATCTGGTACTCAAAATTCAAAGCTGTTGATACAGCTCCTGAAACCCATAGTAACTTATCTCAAATTCACTGCTTGAGAAGTACCTCAAGGTAACCATGAAAAGAACAAGCCACATGAGTTTTATGGATTTTTTTTTTCCTGGGTTGTTGTTGTTTAAGAAAAAGTCCCAACAGCTACTGTTTTTCAGAAGCACTCAACTGCCACTAAGCTCTTAAAAACACCTTTTCTATGTTCAAATAGCAAGATTCATTAGTGAGCATTAAGTCTGAATAATTAATTACTAAACAGGAAATGTCATTTAAAGGTTATTAAAAAAAAAAGTATTTAACAGTCTTAAAATGCTTTGAAGGTTAGATGAGATCTCTTGATCTCATGCACAGATCCTGTCCACATAGGCAGCTTCTTCCAAAAGCTAAGCTTGGCAATGTTTAGCTTGCAATGAAGTTCCTGCTAATGCAGCAGCCATGTCTCTTGTACACGTGTGCGGAGACCAACAAAACTAAGAGGGCAGGAAAAACAAACATTGTGTTTGTGTGATTGTTTTCAGCTGCCAACTCTATTCTATACACAGTGAGCACAAAGCACTGCCACCTTACCAAGTAAATTCAACTTAATCTACAGTTCTTAGCCTGTTCTTGGTATCTTTGCTGCTCACTACCATCTGTGTGTTGCCAGTGAGGTCCCATTAAAACCTTCTTCCCTAAAATGTTCCACACACTCGCTAGTGTATCTGACCTTGTTTACAAATGTATGGCCAGCTGGCTAGCCATAACTGCAGCAACCTAACCACAGAAACCAAAGAAAACAAGCAGAAAGGGAAAGGGAGGGCTGGGAGGGGGAAGGGGAAAAAAAGGAAAAACAGAAAGAGTAATGAATCCCTTATCTCACACACTAATGACCTGAACAAAATCTATACTGCATCCACATTTTAAAAGTTCATTTTTTTCTGAAAGCTTTTTAAAGTTTCTTCAAGTCAGGACAGACACATCATTTAGGTCCCCAATATCACTATGTCCAACAGCAAAAGAGAGGATGTGGCACCAAAAAAACCCCAGAGATTCAATACAATATAGTCCCTATTGCCACACATGTGGACTGTATCAGAAAAGCCCCAGAGTGTAGCAGCCAATGATGACAGTCAGTCATTCTCCAAACATTTTCAATCATTGAGCACCTGCTAAAATACAGCTGGACAGGACTTAGCAAGAAATACAGTGAAGACCAGGAAGATCTATACAGACTAGCCTCACACACTGTATCTTCCATTTCTGCTGTGGGAGTGGTATTCCATATGCTGCCACACACATAAGAGAAGCAGAAAAGACGTGCAGAATCTGTCACAGCTGTTTTCCTCCTGGTTTACAATTTTTGTGAAAACGCTCAGCATTTATCATCAGCTAAATTTAACAAAAATCCATTTAAATCCTACTGTCCACACACCATCTGAATCTCTATTTGCCCATTCACTCACACGACAGCATACAAGGGCAACCTGAAGTAACTATTGAGATAAGTTTCTTTGCTTTTAATGCCAATCCCTGATATTTCAATTTTACAATAAATCACTTCAATCAAACTTTGTGACCATTTAGCATCTTCCTGACACCTCTGTCTTCACACACAAAAGATATGGCGTAGCATGCACAACTATTTACTGACCAACTGGAAATTACTAAGAACAAGGAGAAGCAAAAGATGGGTGGTAACCAAAGAAACAGTTTCTCAAAAGATGTTGTGGGCAAGATTCTGTGGAAAAAAAAAAAAAAAAAAAACAAAAAAAACTTTGCACATGAACAGTTCTGAACACTTGATCCTAACCTTTCAGAATGTACCTTCCCATTGAACCTAGACTCCTCCTCAGCAATGAGCCATGAAAAGAACTTCTTTGAGACTTCTGCCGAAGAAAATGCCAATCCCTTCTAGCTATTTACAGCCATTTAGAACTCAAATCCATATAATTTGGAAAATAAAAATACAGGATGCTTTATATAAACTTCAGTGAACTACAAATTCATTAACTTGGTAACACAAAAGCTGATACTTAACTAAAGCAAGAAAAACCACGAGACTGTGGAAGTCAGAGCCAGTCCACAGGTTTTGTTTATTCAGTTCTTGTTAAAGGAAGAACAAAATACATAAGAAACATGTTTGTGTTGTAAGTCAGAGCTAAGCAAGAGGGGCTGACACATACAGTAGGATGTAATAGAAGGCTCCTGTTGTGCTGGTGAGCCATAGCTGCTAAAAACAAAATCTGTTGATCCTCAAGAGAGCACACACAGATCCACCACTTACTGAGATCTATCTTCTGGCAGAAAATTTTCTCTCAGATTCAGTAGCAATTTGGCAGATCAAAGAACCATCTTCTATAGTATCCTTGTCAAGATCCCACTCCTCCACCCTTTCCAAAGACATGGTATTGTAGGATTTGACTGAAGTCTCATTTGCAGAAAACTTCCATAAATAAAACTGTAGAGTTCAGTTCCTTGCTGCTTGAGGAACGTATTCCCATCAACCTCCTGGGAACAGATAACAACATGATAAATTTCCTAAATTGCTGAGGAGTAAGGCTCTTCAGGTCACTAGCTTAGGTTTCATGTGTTTTCTTGGTTTTTCCTCTCCAGTAAATTCTGCTTCAGTTAATTCTTGACTTAGTCTACCAGACTAACCATCTTCCTGATCCCATGAACCAAAGTTACATTCTGGTCATTCTGACTTCAGCAATTTTGGTACTTAGATTTTCCCACTTAGGTCCTCTTAAGTGCTCCTAAAAAGCCCTAGAACAAATACATAAAGCATCACAGGGGCTTAATGTTAGATTCCATCCATGATCTCAAGTCAGCCTTCACCTCGTCTCTCTTGTTCACTTTGCCATTTTTCCTGTTTTGCCTTAAGCTGAAGTCTCAGCACTGAGGTGAAATATCAAGAGTAGACACAAACCTACTCTGTCAAAGTATCCTAGCAAAGATGCCAGATCTACTTGGACTCAAGTCAAAATAATCCTGACCCACCCATCCCAGTGTAAGTGCAAACGAGACAACTCCAGTGGTTCCATTGGCTTTCTAATTCACTCACTGAACCTGAAAAAAAGAAGAAAAACTAACCCACTACTATCAGGTGAATGTCTTCTAGAGCTTGCATTCCTGTCAGGCAAAAATTTCTGGGCTTAACACTGGGACATACAAGTGGAACTCAGCAGTGTACTTTGGAATAACTCATATGATCTCCCCTGTGGCAGCTATTTCTGCTTTAAGGTCTGTGCATCTTCAACAGATATTTTCTTGCTTTCTCTACAGCAATGTCAGTATTTACAACAGCAAGGCTCTGAAGTGTAAACTCCCACTGCTATGTAACATCAAGCTACAGCATTGTAAGGAGGAGGTAAGAAGCATGCACCACAAAACCACAGAACCAAGACCACACAAAAACAAGTATATTTACCAGATTTTAGCTAGAGTTTAATCAGCCTGAGGCAGATGAACAATGGGGTTTTTCCTTAAACTTTCATTCTGCAGGTTCTGCTTCAAAGGGATTCAAGGGTTCCCATCAATTTGCAATTTTAGATGTAGCTTATTTCTAGCATTTTATCCCAAAACCCAGCATCCTAGCAAAGCAAAATGTAGCTACCTCACAATAAAAAGAATGTCAGGGAATCTAGTCTCAAACCGTTTGACTGTCAGCCATAGCGAGTGGCTAAAAAGAGGAAAGAAGAGTCCACACAAAACAGATTCCTTATTGGTATCACAGACAAGCACTACAAAAATACACCACCAACCCAACAGTACTGCTCTGCTAGGGAACTGCTGGCAAAGAAAACCTGCTTTCCCGGTATGAGGATTCAAAAGCACACTGGAGAGGACCTCTAGTGGGCTGACACTGCATGCTCGGGTACCAAGGAGCAAGAGCTTCCACTGCAGCTCCCGTTGCTCACACCACATTCTCCACATCTCTCACCAAAGCCTGGCAGCTCTACTCATTGACTGGCACCATAGAAAGCATCTACCAATGCAATTACAGCAGTAAGCCTCCTCAGGCTGACTAATTAGAAACATTCCTTCAGCCTGCTCTCAGTGGTTGGAGGGACACATTTTCATTTACTTAGAAAAAACAAGAGATGGGGGTTCTGTTCCAGCCATGTAGGTCACTAAAGTGTCAGGCCACTTCAGAGTTTTTTTTATGTGGCCTAAATAACACCAAGGGACATTCAAAGATGCACAAGTTCAAATGCACATTTGGAATCAGGATTCAGAATATTATTCAGGCAATGTCAATGCATTTTGTTCTTCCAAGAGTTTTCAGCTGTAGGCAAAGTTTTGCAAAGGCAGCAGAAATACCATTTTAACTGCCTTTTTAAGGTAACTCCTTCTGGATGAAAGAGCTTGGAATTCTCTATCTGAGCTCAAACAAGACATAATTTCATGTGACAGCACATGAAAAAATAGATTAGTGAATGTATTCAGGAGGATACTTAGATAATAAAACAGGCCAGATTAGGAAAGCTTATTTATTAAGCATCCCAGTTAAAAAGAAAATAACTTGTTTTGAATTGAAGTTGATGATTCACCTCTAAGTCTTTAAAAGGCTGCTCAGGCTATATTTAGGTCTGCCTTTAAGCCAGACAGGTTCTATCCTTTCCCAAAGTAGCCTAATTTACATCTGCAGAATCACAGGCCACAACTTAGCTCTCTTTCAAATGATCTAAGCAATAACCTCTCTTTTAGTAGTTACCCTCTAAGGGTTTGTATCAGTTCAAGAAGGACCACACATTAAAGTTGACATTGTTAAGTAGAGCAATGCAAGACAGCTGCTCGTTATTATTCAAAAATAGTATTACCTACACTGCAGTGGTGCTCCCTGTGCCATTAAGCAGAGTGCTGGGAAGGAAGCAAACCATTACACAGAGCAGTCACCTGAAGAGAATAATAGTTGCACTTGGAGTGTGAGGCCAGAAGAATGCATCTGATCTGTCCTTCACACTGAGCAGTAACAGTTCTGCCCTGTCATAACTGAAAAGCACACCTGAAAGTCACTGGAGACAAGCATTCATGCAGGAAATAATAACTAAACCAAAGACACTAACAAGTTCATATCTTACCATTAGAGACCTGATCAGAAAGCAGCCAGGGTCTCTCAACCTTGCTCTTTCTCACCAACTAGGGTCATGCTAACAGCAGAACAATGTAACTTATTTCAAAAGAGTACCAGTGGTGCCACAAATCCTAACTGTGCTTCTCTCCTCTGCAAGAATCAGTACCCAAGACAGAAAAAACTGCAGTTCTCTGCCTTGACAGATTTTGAGAGTTGCAGTAAGATCATGTACAAGGGAAACAGTTTGAAAGACACCTCTACCACTAAAAAGAATAAAGAATTGGAGCTGATGAGGATCACTTAAGGGTGGGGATGAAAAACATAACATTCTATGAAAACATTCTTTAATGTTAAACAATTCATCCCCAAGGAATTAACTTTTTGAATCTGAACTGCTTTACAAGACAAAGAGCAGCAACTTAAAAGAGAGCTGACCAAACTCAAACCAGAAATGACAGGAAACAGGGCTCTCAGAACAGTTGCTGAGTAAGGTAGAACACAACATATGAAAGAGATGCAGGTATTAAAGTGATTTCAGGTGCAGTTAAAATCCCTTGAAAAAACAGAAGAGGGAAGACATTAAAAAAAAAATTTTTTAAGTGTTTTGTTTTAGGTTATAACACAAAATTTTGTCAGTGGCATGAAAGAAAAGTGTGTCTTTTAAAACACACTACATAAGAAGGGAAGCCTAACAGAGAAGAAGACATTTATGCAGTGTCCCTTCTTTCTTGATAACAAAGTTGGTAACTTGCTTGGACTCACTTTAAAGCTGTCAGTGAAACTGCCCACTACTCCTCCAGGTGGCTGCTCTTAAGAGCATCGCCATCCCAGTTACTTCCCAATGTTCCATTAGTTCTGCAGTCAGGCACTGCCCATCTGGCAGATAAAGAGCAAAATGTCATTTTGAAATGGCAGAATTTGTGAATTTATGCAAGAACAATGTCCAGCTTTTATCCACCTAGTTTCCTCCTGTGTCTTTCCAATAAGCAAAGTTTTAATTTACTGTCAAGACAGCTGCAATTTTGTTTTATTATTCCTACTCCATTCTGGGGAGGAAGGGGAATAAATCTAAATGAAATTCTAAGTATTTGTAATGGTCTCCTAAAATTCCACTACCTTCCATGAAAAACACAACACTAGACTTCAGATACAGTAGAATAAATGTAAAACTCTTTTGCATCATAGAGAGAGTACAAATTAGAAACAAACTTAACTATTCTTTCCTGCAGCAAAATCCCTACACACTGTGATGTTGCTACCTTGCACAATAAGCAGAGCAAAGCATCTTACTACATCCCTTCTTTCCATTTTTCTGCATCCAAAAAAAAATCCCTCTGCTTCCTTTCCACTAATTGCGGAACTCTCCAGAGTAAAGAGAGCAGGAATCAGTGATCTCTGAAGTGGAACGCATGCAGGCCAGAGGATATGGAAGACAATCCACTGGAGGACTGTAAGGCAATAATAAATTCATATTTTAATTTATTAATAGATGATTAATGGTATGAATTTAGTTAATAAAATATTTTAAGTAGTACTTAATCACCTTTATCTCCCTTTTTTTTTTCTTTGCATTTCTATTGTGCATGTTTTACAGTTTGCATAGCGTATTACCAGAATGCATGTCTACAGTTTATAAATAAATAAGTATAAATATATTGGGGAGGAAGGGGAGTACTCAAAAAAAAAATATTGATGGGGTGAGGAAAAAAAAAAAAAGGGGGGGGGGAAATCAATAAAGACCACTCTTTTATGTGACCTGCTACTTCATTTTCCTGTTGCTGATTTCCTCCTCTGCTAGAAGTTACAAATAATGAAGAACTGCATGCAGGGAGAAGTTTTCAAGTGGGTATGTTTTTCAGTAACTTAGCTGCAAGTTTAACCACAGGCAGTGAGTGATTTTACAGAAACAGGGAAGTGCTTAGCTCACTCTGTCTAGTAGTGAGCAACCCTTGAAAATCCCATGAGATTCTGAGTGGTATCTAGAGGATGCCAAAGGCCATTCAGAATCTTATTCTGGATGATTTAGGTTTGGGTCCATTGACTTTAAAATAGATTTAAAATTCTGTGTACACCAAAATCAAATCCAGCAATAACTTGGCCAGTTTTCTACTGCAGATGTAAAAAGCCAGCCTGTTCTTATTCAAATTCCTTTCCAACATTCACAAAAAAAAAAAAAAATATCCCTGCTAGTCACTCAACATATTTTTCTTTTCTTGTTAAGTATCACCTTAAATATTCACTTAGTGGCCAAGGATAAGTACCAACTAAGTGAAACATTAAAGTTACTAAATCTTTGGGGCAGTTTTACTTGGTGGATATGCATTATTAAGAAACAGTGAAGCAAGACAAACCATGCTGACAATTTTTAAAATTAGGTTATCCTGACTAATGTCTTTTTTCTACCATTTCTGTTCCAGTGACAATGACACCAAGCAGGTGAATTCCTGAGAAGTTTCCAAAGCAGCACATAGCACTGATTACAGCTCTCTGAAATCTTCAGTAGAGCATCCTCTAAAAATCTGAGTTCAAACATTTCTTTTAAATAGCTAAGAGAGCAGCTAGAACAATGCAGGGTTTTACAGATGACATCTCTCTCACGTACTTTGATGTCAAACAATGAATGTTATGAAACAGAACACTTATCTCATTTGTTTCTTCTAGTCCTGCATCACATCTCTGCAACTTCTAGCACCAGGAGTTCACAGTATACAGTAACTAAACCAGGCATTTTTCTTCTCAGAGCAAGGGGCATCACTGCATAACCATTTCAGAATTTACAGTACTAATGTAACAGGACACTTCAGCACATGCTGACCTTTGGGCACCTACTAATTCCATTTAAATAAAACTACCTGTGTTGAAGGCTCAGCACGCCTCAAGCCAGTACCCATAATTACAGAACCCAGTAAATATCAGTAAGAGACCCTTGTGCAGTCTTCCTAACACACAGGTTGTATCCTGAGAGACCAAGAGGTTCTTTCAGTCTCTAGGAATAACGCTTTCACCTGCTCCTCATTTCCTCGCTTGGCAGTTTATACAGGGCAAAAGCAGGAATCCATGTAGGCTACCCCAATAATATCTCTGTTTGTTCCAGGGCAGACTTGCACCTTCTTGTTACTCCTAACTTGCACACCACGCTGCGCAACAGGAGAAACAAATAGTAGACTGTTCACAAGTGAACACCACAAAATAGTTTCATGTCTGTCTTATCTTTCCTTTCACGAGAGAGCAACAACCCAAAAGCATTCAGACAACCTTCACCAGATCATCCTTTTGCACATCAATGTCATTACTACCTTACCAGGAAAGGAACTAAGCCTAAACCCATCTGCACATGGCAAGCTTTCACATGGTCCTCATTGTATCCCAGGGAAGATACATCTTCAATATTATCTTCTTTGATTTCACCTTTGGGGGATGTTCTCCAGGTCTAATGATGCCTTTTTTTTAACCTCTCTTTTTTAAACATGTTTTGGCTTTGACCACAAACACACACACGTACAAGCCAGCTTATTTTAGTTTATTGACTTTCTTCTGAACACATGATTTTCTTTGTCCTTAAAACACATTACTAAAAGGGCAGCACAAGAAGCCTGCCTCACTCTAGAAGCACAGAAAGGTTAGAACAGTTGTGCAAAGCCACGTAATTTATTTCACTTACTGCAATGAGAATGCAACGTTTTCCTCAGATGGCATGGCAGAAGCAGAAGGTTCTCAGCTCTACCTGCTCTTAAGATCCTCAGCTAACCTGGCAATGGGACATATGTATGTTCCCAAGCCTTTCAGACACCTGATCAGGATTCTCCCTAACTCCTGTGCCCTGAGTATCTTCCTGCCAAATATAGTCAAGTATCCCACAAGATGCAGCCCTATTTTCCTACCTCTCTATTTTCTGAAGCAAGTTTTCCACCACTTTCCTCTCCAAAGAAGATGTCATAACTCACCCAGCAGAATGATCTCTAGAAGCTCATATATATTCTGGGATACCAGTAACCTGATGATGCAAAGGCTGCACCCCTCCAGCATGTGCATGCAGGTGCTACTGCATGCATGGAGATGCGAGGTTCTCTGATCTGTAATGCTTCAGGGAGAGAAACTAAACCATGTCTGCCCTCATCATTCTCAAGAGACAAACACTTCTCAGGTGAAACTACTAAACTGCATTCAACCACTAGGGGTGAACGAAAATGTTTGCCTGCAAAAAAGACAATTTACTGGCCTGGAGACATATGTTACTGCTTTTCAGATAACCTACCTGTTTGTGCCACCAAGTGGGTCCAACCACTCCAAACTGCTCCAATCTTTTCATGTGAGAAAAACTGAGACTCAATCTTCTTGGGCTCAGCAAGAAAGATTTCTTTGCTCACAAGCTGCCCATGTTTGTTACTACCCCATACATACAGGTATCCTTCATCTAAAATAGACAGAGAAGTAAAATTTGTTGAAACTGATATACATAAAACACCACCAGATACAGGCTCTGTCTCAACTCAGTGATGCCAAGCAAAGAACAAAGTTTCATTCGATTTGGGTTTTCACAAATGCTTTTTACTGCCATTTTTTACCACAGGTGTACACACTGCACCTCTGTCACCTTCCTTCCTCCTCCAGAAGGTGCATTTGCTTTATCCTGGGAAATGTCACATGCTCAACCTTCATCTCATTTCTTGTGTAGGTTTTAACAAAAATGCAGACAGTAGAACTTAGCAGCATATACCCACCAATGGGGACCTCAAGCCAGTTTGGATATAGGTAAAGTACCATCCTTTTGTTACAGGAACCACCATTCAGATTTACAACAACCCATTTCAACAGCTGTGTGCCAAAACCCTGCCTGGCTGCAGGTGTTTGGTATCCTACCAGCAGGTGGCTCATCACAGAGCCAAGGAAAACTGCATCACAGTGTGAGAGATTCCTAGAAAAAAAATCCCCATTTAAACACTACACTCTGCAGTAGTATCTTTACTATACCAAAAGTCTTTAAACCACAAAATATTTTTAGCAATAACTAGTAACTTGCACAGTGAAGGGCAGCAATAGCATCACTTCATTAAACTCTGTGGTTAGTTTTTTTTGTTAGTCTTGATCCTCCTGCTGCCAAATAAACTGCTCTCTTCAAAAGCAAAAGCATGGAAAAAAAATCATCTGCTCACTCTGTAAATACAGAGTGCTAATTAGCTGAAGTAGATTCTATTTGTCCTTACGGTTCTTACTCACTAATCGCACATACACTTTGCATCTCAGAATCAATGGGATTTACATCTTGGAACATCTCCCCATTCAACTACATCTCTCTAGATCTGCATAAGCAAATACTCCAGTGCTCCTTTAATGATGACAGAGGTACCAGATGGCTGCATATTTGCTCAGAACTTGTTCCTATAACATTTGGCAAAGACTTGTCTTCACACACTTCAATATATTTTCCACACTTCAAAACTGTAAGATCACAGCATAATTAGCTATTCTGTTTCCCCTTCTCCCAGTCTGCCAAACAAAACCAATAGAAGTCCTTATTAAATAGACTTTCATTCCTGGGTACTTAATACTCCAGCATGGAAGCATTGCCTAAAGAACAAACGGCAGGCATTATGGAAGTGCCTAAGTGATTAAAGCAATTTCCTAGTGCTTTAAGTAAGTCTTGTGTTCTTACATTACCTCATACAGCTCTGCACACTGTTGTTATTATCATAGAATCACAGAACGGTAGGGGTTGGAAGCAACCTCTGGAAATCATTGAGTCCAACTCTCCTGCTAACACAGGTTCACCTGTATCAGGTTGCACGGAAATGCATCCAGGCAGGGTCTGAAAGTCTTCAGAGAAGGACATTCCACAAACTCTCTCTGCAGCCTGGCCCAGTGCAACAGGCTGCAATGTTAACAGCCACCTAAGATAGCCCCAGACCACCTCACATCCCTGCGTAGCACAGCCCCTCGTAGAGGCACTAGCTCATGTAGCAGAAGCAGGATAGACACAGCAGTCTTTCCTTGGACTTGTTTTCCATGGCCAAACGCACTGCTTCCAGAACTCAACCATCCAGTTACCTAGTGAGGCATAATGCTGCAGCTCCAGACACCCAACCACGTGCTTCCACAAATCCTTTCCAAGTCTCTAACCATTAAACAGCACTGAGTCTTAGTTACTCCCGAGGGCTAAGTCACACCCAAGATATATCACACAGAATTCAAAACATGAATTCAGCTCCTAACAAAGGTTTTCACAATCTAGAACTATCACAAAATGATTAACCAGCACTAACTAGGCCAACCAATCTAACTAAAATTCACAAACATTCCCAAAGCACAAAAATCTCAGCAGGCTTATACAAGGACATCCACTTCTGTACCTAAGGCCTACCTGAAAGTGACACCGAATGATAGGAGCCGGCAGCAACCATCTTCACCTTTACATCTTCCAGACCTAGAGAAAAAAAAAATAGCCTTATAAAATTTGTCCAGCAGGTATTATTCCATGCACAGACATGCATACAGGTGTAACAGCACGATGATGAATTTTGTAATAAAGGTCCCTGCTTTTGGGCCACTGCAAGACTCGCTGTGACTTCCCCCCATAAACTACGATTTCGTACACCCGTTCCATCCTTCAGATACTCCACTCTGGGTTTATAACACCAAGCAGTTTTATAATAAAAGGATGCTACAGATCAATCCAAATGTATTTCTGCTCCATTCACCTTTACACAGGACTCAGATTCCTGGATTACCTGTTACTTCACAGGGCTCCTTTGCTGCCAAGAACAGGGGAAGGGTTTTTCCTTGGTGTGCACGCTTTGCCCGAGATGCCAGGCCAGTTCCCCACTGAAGAACCAAGCCACTCTCTTTATAGAGAAAACACAGGAGGAAGAGATGAAAACACATGAACCACCAACTCATTCATTAGTTTTACAAGCACGTTCATTTCATTTGCACGGATTTAAATTACACTTTTAAAGAGCTTTATGGCAAAAACCATAAATAGCCCTGGTGAAGTCCTCAAGCAACAAAGAGCTGTAGCCTCACCACACAGGGAAGAGCACTAAGAAGATACTAAGCAAACCCATCCCAGTGCTGAGGCCTAGATTAGTACCTTTCTGGGGACTTGGTACCAGAAGTGCCTCAGCTGTAGCACCACGGTAATGGATACAAGCTATCTGTGTAAGTTCATTGCACTTTCTTTGCCCTTTCCTTCCCTTCATCTTAATTTGTTTGAACAGTTCAGCACACTGAGGGAGTGAAGTTACTTGTCTTCACCTCATGAGCTTTCAGAGACTCGACCTAGCTCTGAATGAATATGTTCAATGAGTGCAGAGCTGAGGAAAGCATCATTTCCAGTGTTTGTACAAGCACCAGAAATCCCACTCCTCTTCCAAGCATCTCCTTTGCATCTTCAGCTAGACTCCCCTACCTGGAATCCATACTAAAGTTCATGTAAAACTGAACCAAATAAAAAAACTATATTTTAGTTTGCTGTTCCTCAGTTTTAACACAACCATGACAGCTAGAAGGTTTCAATTACTGTATTTATTCCACAAATAAACTCGAAGTCTCTAAACAGAGCAGAGAAATATTTAGATGTTATGGCCCTGCCAGGTATACACACAGCAGATAGTGAGAGAAAGACTCAGAGGACCACATTTTCAAAGGTGTAGGAGTGAAATTAACCCCGAGTAGGTCATTTCCTTCTAGTTTCATTCCGGTGATTTTAATCAATTACAACATTAAGAAGTCACAATTCATGTGCAGTTCCATTTTGAAACATCTGATACAAACCTAAATCCATTGTTTTGCATATTATAATGAATTCCATATCCGAAGATGAACTTTTAAATGACCAGAAATAAGCATCCTTTTATGTTTTGTTTCGGAAGAGGAGAAAAAGAAATCACACATCTGAGTAAGTTTTCCACCCATCAAAAAATTAACTTAACAACCCCTCACTCTCCGTCTTTAAAGAACAGTTCTTCACCAGGAAGATTGTTCTAGTACATTTATTATTCATGTTATTTTTTACTAAAATCTTAGTATAAGACTTTCAGGAGTATTTTTCCTGTGGTATTTAAAATAAATAGAAGCTAAAATTCATTTCCTCTTCTTTCCCTCCTCCTCCAAGCCATTAAAACTCTATTTCATCTGTCACGAAAAAGACACTCAAATTATGACATATTTACCTGTAGCAGCAAGGGCATGTCTCAGTCCTGCAGCAATATCCACCACCTTCTGTTTGAGAGACTACTCAAAAGAAAAAAAAAATTTAGTTGCTTTTTGCATTGAGTGCCTTTAAATTAAAATATGCCAAACAGTAGTCCTCAAAACAGTCCTCACAATTCCAGCTTGCATGACACAATGTATAGCAAGATCTTGTATCACAATGGAAATAAATTTTGGATAATAAAAATTAGCAGGAAATTCTTGAAGGAGGTAGGGAGAAGAGCAGGGGAACAAATTGAAGCAGCTTTGTGGCAATAAGTAAAAAGCCAGAGTCAAAATCTTCATGTGAAAAGAAGGAACCTTGGCTAAAATATGTTTATTTCTTATCAAAGTGTTCCTAAAGAACTACACCAAAACCCCCACAGCAACTATCAGTGACAAGCAATAAGCTATAACTTGCATTGAATACTTCAATCTTGCCAAGTCCTACTAAAAATACCACTGATGTTACTACCTAGACCACTGAGGGCTGCTGGATGTATGTTCATCCAAGGAAAACTACACCAAGTGATGCATGCACAAAAACAGTGAGTTAAGTTTGCATGAGGTACTTCAGTTCTGGAATTTCTCCACTCTGCACATTGATTATTCTTCTCACAGATGTAACACTATGTAAAATAGATGGCATTGAGCCCAAGCATTTAATAAGATAGAAATCAAAACAGAAAATATCCCAGATGAATTAATGGTGCACATGGTCAGGGAGGAGACAAGATTCAGACTGGCACTGTCCATGCTACCATTTTCAAGGCACCATACTGGAATGATGCTCCCAGAAAACCTCAAGGATACAGAAATGTCAGGTGAGTTAACCCCTATTCATTGGGAGTTACCTAAGGGACCAGCTGTCCTCCTCCTCTACACTCAAGAAGCAACAGGAGCATCTGGTGAGCCATGAGGCTGTATTTCTGGTATGAGCATTCTTCCTACTGTGAAGTTATTGCTTTCATTAAACACGAGAGGTTGCGTGGATGGAAAAGAGTTTCATCAGTGCTCTCCAAATAAAAAACTAGTTCAAATGAGGGATTAATTAGCATTCCTGTGAGAAATTTATTTAAACTGTTAGGCTTACAGACAACAGCAGGAAAGATGTTCTGATGTTACAAAAGTCTCAGTGCCTAGTAGTTAAAACGTTCTAAAGCAATTAATCTGGAGCAATTTTGAGCTTCCCACTCAAACTCAGCCGCACCTCATCAACAAAGCACAAACCTTCAACAGGGTACAGTGAAGGCACATACCCTTCACATAGCAAAACATATTGAGTATCTTAAAAACGTGAGGCAAAACTTCAGCTGGAGTAAATCTGCACAGTTTCCCTACCTTTAGTATCACATTACACCTTCTGAGCACCAGACTCATTCTGCAGATGTTATCAAAATACATTATGATATGTTACAATCCCTAGCAAAAGGAACAGCTTTCTGTTACAAGTGAGCAGCTTCTTCATACATCAAGAAAAGAAGCCTTAGCTTCTCACTTCTGGATCAACAGCCATCATCGGTACTTTACACCGTAAGTTTACTATTGCAGGCTCCATAAAACATAGTTGAAGAATCTGGCTTAAAGCTCATTGAGGTCAGACAACCTTTGTAAGTTGCTGGAAGCAATATATAAAAGAAATTGTGATTTAGAGCTCTACTTTATCTTTACCTCAATCTTTTGGGGAATCAAGCACGGACCTGAAATTTGAGGAACTCCTAATTGTCCAAAGGAGTTAGACCCACAGGACAGAACCAGGCCATCTCCTGCAAAAGGAAGCATGAGAGCCCAATCAGTCAAATCACAAGCAAAAGCAAAGGACCACAACATTCTAACAAGCAAAATATCACATCTGAGTTGTTCAAAAAGGGATCTAACACATCCCATTCCAAAGTCCCTGAGGCCACAGGCTTCTGGTCTTAGCACACCACGTTCAGAAAGGTCTGAAGTTCACTGGGATACAAGGAACACCGAGTCATTCAGTTTGCAAGGCTTAACACCTGTGAATGCCTGTGTGTAGCACAAGTAATAGCAATGTGGAACTTTCAGTGTGTTCTCTACATCCAGATATTTCTTCAGCTTTCAGACAGATTTACCTACTAATATGATTGTAAAATCCCAACCACAGGCAACTTGTTTTACACAGAAGGCAGACAGGGCAGTGCACAAAGTAAAATGCAGTACATCATCTGTGTGGTTCAGTCCCAACTGCCCATCTTTGTTATGGCCACATACAAAGAGTTCTCCAGAACCTGGGAAAACAACAAGAAAAAAAATCATGTTCTACTTCACAGACTAAAAAGACAAACCATGAGTTCCTGTGACAGATAAGGGCAACAATTACCTGTCACTTTAGGGACTGCAATCAAGCAAAAAGAAGTATTTCTGAGTAAGTACAGCTATGGGGAAATGAGTTTGTCAAGGGAGACAATCCACACAACAAGACAGACATCTCTCACTAAGGTACATGATGAACTTTTTAAACCACATGCACATCTGTGTCCCTTCTTTCCCATAATTCACTATGGCACTCAGCAGAACATTTCAAAGATCAGATGCTAGCTTCTCCTCCTTACTTTAAAACTTCTCAAGATGGACTAACCTCCCAATTTGACTGCTCCCTCCCACCCCCACATCCTCAATACAGAAAAAGTGGCTGCTGTGTATGAAAGGCTATTATATGAAACACAGCCATTAAGTAACCACACAAGATAAGCAAAACAACTTTCCCCAATTTCCAAACAATAGCTAATTGGCACAAGAGGAACCTGTTCTGCAATTAAGAATTGTACTTGCTCAGAAACAGAAAGCACAGACAGGTGGCAGCACCAAATCACAAGGGAAAGAGATAAAAAAATGCGTGCAGAAGTCACTCGCTCCTTGCCAGTGCAATGTTTTTACCAGTGATAACTGCAGAATGTCCCCCTCCTCCAGTAATGCTTTTAATGTCTTGACATTTGCAGGAAACATCTTTCAGTGACTGAGGTACCAGCACATCCTCTTTGTGACCAAGGCCAAGTTGTCCATAGCTGTTTGCACCCTTCAAATACATACAGTAAAATAACACTTTGGTTTTTTAAGTTAACAAAAAAAAACATATATCTGTTCCTAAGAACAAGCAAGCTCATCAGAGACATGTCATAGGTTAACCTGCCAGTATTACCTCCTGGAAATCCCCCAAAATTGCAATCTTCATCCTTATTACTGTCACTCAGGACCCTCAGAATTACAGAGTAGGACTGTCCTGCATTTGTGATAGCCAAGGCTGCCCTCACAAGCCCATTTAAGAAGCATACTGGAATATATCCTAGCAAGATTTTAACTGCAAGCTAACAGTTACCAAGGAGAAAAGTCTAATTATCAGAATGATTACCACCTTTTTCATTTTAATGCTAATCATCACCAAAATCTTATTCATGACAATGCTTTCTGGCAGTCCATCTCCAAAACAAGATCAGAAAGATGTGCTACCTTGTTTTGGAACCTAAACAAGTAAAGCATAAACACTTCCCCCTCAGAGTAGGTCTTGTAACTTACAAGTGGTCAAAATGGAAATATACCAATTATTATAAATTTGTACATTGAAAATTGTAGCCACTAGATCACAGAAAAGCAACCACTGACAACATGGCAATGTGTCAGGGAATTTCTTAGCCAATTTAAGCTAAGTGTCCAACAGTTTGAACAGCAACCTTCATTCACAAGACATTCAATAACTTTCTCACCTCACATGCTGCAGTAACAGCAACACTGAACACCACACTGCTCCCAGCTGGTCACCCCCGGGGCAGACTTTCCAACTCACTCGTTGTTCTTCCTGCCTACCCGCAATCCATTTCCCCCCTCCAAAATAAACTAAATGTCGGGATTCCAGCTCAACAGGCCGATCAAGTTCTTGTCTAACGCCACTACTAGTGGCAGACAGTTTCAGAGAGTGTTACTACTTACAGCCAGAATTCTTTTCAGGTGTGTCACAAGCGTTCATTTTAGCCTGCAATTTGTAATGAATTTTCAAGATTTCAAAACCAGGCAAGCTAAGATAAGGTGCAGAAAGGAAACAGGCACCTGAGGAATCGAAAGCCACACACGCCTGTCCCAGCACTAACACATCTACTTCCATTCACCCTTCCGGAACTGAGGGGCTATTACCATGTGACCGCAGAGCAAACCGAGCTAAGGGTGAAAGAGACACCCACTTGATGGCTCTCAGACCTCCACTGCTCATCCGGTAAAACCACAGGTCTGATCTACCACCACAGGGGAGGGGGGAAAAAAATGTCTTTCTTTCGGAGAACTCAGGATTTTAGCTCGGAGTGAAGGGGGCTGCCCTATTCCCCGCGCCCAGGTGGCGGCGGCAGCCCCCATGAAGGGGGTGGAAGGGACCGGGACACGGCTCTGCCCGGCGGGGTAAGCCGCGGGACTGCAGCCGCTCAGCCGCCGGCTTCCTCGCACATCAACGAAGAGCCGGTGAACCGCGATGAGGGTGGACGCCACAACTTTCCCACAGCACTGGGGTTTTTTTCGCGAAGGGGACACCTGCCCTGCCCGCCCTTCTCCCGGTGAGCGAGGTGAGGGCCTGTGGCAGCGCATACGTCCCCGGTCCGCCGAGCCCGCAGTAGCCCACGGGAGGGCGAGCGGCTGCGCTCCGCGTCCCGCCCGCCGTCCCCTGACGGCCGCGCCGCTGGGCGGGCAGAGCCGCCATACCGCGGCCGCGGAGCAGAAACAGCTCAGCTATCTCCGGCCTCCTTCCCTGCGCCAAGCGCCCGCTTACCCACGCGAACAGCACGGGCTCCATGGGAGCGACAGCCGCCAGCCCTTCCCGCCGCGCCGCAGGTCGGGTAGGAAGGGGCGGGACGGGGCGGGCTCTGGCGGGGCCCAGCCTTACCCGGAACCGCGGCGCTACTTGGGTCTGACCGGGGCGCTGGCTTTAACTCAGCTTCCTCCCCTGGCGAGGTGCCCCTTCAACGGCGGGGGACAGCGGCTGAGCGTTTCGGAACCCTTAGGGGGTGGCTGTACCAAACAGCTGCCGCTCTGATGGCCGCCGACTACCGTTCCCCGTGCTCCAGAGGCAGGCTTCTGCTGCCGCTGCCAGGAAAAGCCCCAAAGCCCGAAGTGCCCGGTCCTGCTGGCTCTGACAGAGCCCCACAGAGGGCAGGGGAGCACCTGCCGGGGTCACGGCCTGTGGACCTTTCCCAACACCCGTTTCATGAGGGAAAAAAAGACTAAGTCGGGAAAAGTCGTCACTCAAACACAGTTCAGAAAGGAATTAAGTCACATGCATGGAATATCTGAATCATAGTAACAAACGTTTAAACCCTGGCTCAGTAGTTCGTGCTTTGCGTTTATTACTACATTGCTTAAGTAAAGGAGGTTTTGCTTCCACTGATTACCAACAAGTAATTTATTTAATTGACATTTAAAGCCTCCAAGACAGTTTAAAATAATTAAATTATTACAGTTACACATAACTAGAAGATTTGGATGTGTGAAGCCAAACATAGATGTTATTGATGCCATGGAAATGCATTTTCTCTATTACTTTCAGCAGTTGAGTGGGTTTGCTTGCTACACAAATGCAAATAAAGATACAATCGCTGTTTTTCCAAAATATTGAAAGTTATGTACCAATTTATCAAGTATTAGGTTTCCTACTTGAAATGTATACACAGTTCAATTATTTGAAGTAACACAGGTCTACCTATATGTCAGCAACATAATAATCCCAAGGGTTTTTAAAATGTGGCTGAATGTTAACTGCTCCCACAGAAGCAGATGAAATAAATCCTCCCTTACTACTCAGCTATAAGAAGGGTTCTTCAAAACAACAAAGCTCCTAAAATCTATTTCAACATGTAATGCTGTAGACCATATTTCTATGTCTTAGATGTTCTTCAAAAATCAAGTTAGAGTGGGTTAATAGTCACAGTAAAAAATGATCCAGACTTAAAAGAGTGATTAGGCTTGGAAGGATTGGGTCAGCAATTGCCTGTGTGGCCTATCAGAAAACACATGAAACTCAAACTGATTTTCAAGCACAAGAGATTCATGGATGTCCTTTCAAGTTCCCGAAGTCCTGGGCTAGCATCTCCAGTGTACTCATGATTTTGGCCCAGTTTTCCAGCAACTATGACAGCTGCAAATTCTGGATTTCCTGATAAGCTCAGTGCCTAGTGTGCTATGAAATAATACCCTGCACAGTACAGATCTTCACTCAGATGTCTTGTATCCTGTACACGTTGCACTGACAGGGCTGGCAGAAACAGGAGCCAGCACAGCATTGTACAGCTATGCAGGATGCATGAAACTACAGAGCCCTGAAATAGTGAAGTTTGTTACTATGTGATACAAACAATCCGGCAGGACACTGATTCTCCTCACTTGTAAAGCTCTCTTTGGAATGAGACATACTTTACACTACAAAGCAGTTTGTTCTATCATAGCCACAGAGTTCCTATGAAATACTTGAGCCTTTTGGTCATCATTTGCTTGTTAGGGAATGATGGTGTTGAAGAGACAGTAAAGAAGAAAGAAAACATATCTTTGTGCAGTTGTGCAGGTCAATAAAGTGACCGAGCAATCAACAGATTTATTCATACAGAAAGACGACTAGACAATGAACGTTGGCTGTTATTTCAAACTTTGGTGTTATTTTAGAGCAAATGAAACTATTTTGAATACTAAATTGTAATTTGGAAATTATTTTAGGCTTTGTGCTAAGTCAATACTGGATGGCTTGCTATATTTTTTTTACTAAATTAATTTGATCAGGAAAAAGGCAAATAGCAGTTTCTTTAAGGTCTTCCCTCAGGTGCAATATCAAGGAAAGCAACAAAAATCCTGACTCCCTGAGCCTACAGCAAATCCCTTAAAATAAACAGAAATAGGATTTTGTGCAACAGCTCTGTATCTCTTGCCTTACACGCGAAGCATGCCAAACAGCAAATTGCACTTCTTTGGGGGCAGGGATGATCCTGTTGAAAGCAAGATCTGAACCCTCAGTATTATGATGAGCCTCCAGCTATGGGTGTCCTGATGCCTGTGCTATAATCATTCAAGTTTTAAACTCAGTAGCACAGACGTAGAAGCAGTGATTACTATAGCTTCTATGCCATCAAGACTGCAATGCTGTAAAATTAGTAGCATAGACTACCAGTCAGAAACAGACATTTCCTTATGGCAAATAATTCCCTTATTGCCGCACAAGCCACCTTCTGCAGCATCTTATCTCAGCCTTGATCCGCAGACCACACTTGGCTCCAGTCTAGCAATTTCTCTATTCCCCCATCAGCTTCTCAAAGGCAACTGCAACTCCAGGCCTCTTTTATCCAAGGGGGATGGAGGAATATATTCTGTAAGGGACTTTACACAGAGAAACAAGATAAAGTTGTTATCCTTATGGGCCATTCACTCTTCCATTGGTCAAGGAGAGAGCTCTGCATACAACACATTAAATGCCTAGAGAGAAATAAGCAGGGAAAAGAAAGGAGTTGCGGACTGCACCACACTGCTGACAAGAGCATTAAACCTCCAGCTGCTTGCCCATCTTGCTGAGGGCATCGCTGACAATGTCCAGCTCATGCCGCAGCTCATTCACCACACTGGCAATGCTCTTGGTGTCTTTCAGGATCTGCAGGCTTTGAGTGTAAGGGTTGTACTTCACACCAAAGGGTCGCTTGATGGTTTTTGCAAACTCCCTATTGAAGTTAAAAAAGAGAGAGAGTTACAAACCAAGCACAAATGCATCCTCTGTATGCAGTCAGGATCAATAACCACTTTTTTAAACTATTCACTTTCTTAAAGACAGTTGTAATTGTTACATAATTCATCTTTCTCACCTAGTCCATGGAAGACCAGGCAAATACTATTCTCAGCTGTCCAGTCCCATGAAAGATAATTTTAGAACTGTGATAAAAGGATGTGGTGCTGCTAAAGAGAGATGCATGAAATCAAACCTGCTTTTATAAAATGGGAACAAATCTGTACCTCATCTTTTCCTTTGCTTCTTCAAAACTTTCAGAAACATAGTAAACCTCCTGGAAAGTTGTAATGAGGCATTCTTGCTTGCAGACAACCTTTGGATCAAAAGGCTTGACTCTGGCACTCCCAGAGATAGAGTGCTGGTAATGTAATGTGTTATGTGTCAGAGGAACATCACCACCCAAAGAATCCACATGGAAGATGACATGAGGTAGAGTCAATAAAACAAAAAAAAAAAATTAAGTGAGACCATATTTAGTGCATTGCTGCTTAAGATTTAAGATGCTGCTTAATCTTGAACCACTGTTCAAGATTAACAAATAGAATAGCTCAAAACAGTCAATCCCCCAGACAGAAGACTCATGTGTAAATAAGAGCAGTATTTTCAGAATCTGTTTAAACCAGAAGATCTTTATTCTGAAAATAGTTACTTGGACCCTAACATGAAGAAATACCAGTCAACTAATGCTTCCTGCAAAAGATATAGGAACTGCTCAGCATATATCCAAAGGCAGACTGTCCAGTAATTATTGCCATAGTGAACTTCTTAAAGTCTAGTAGGGATCTAGTGAGTTTTTGAAAAAAGGATTTTTAGAATTATACTTCATAAAAAAACAGGGCAAAACAGTGATAATCATGATCAGGTAGAAACAAAGAGACAGGTAAGCTAAATACAGTCGTACCTTGAGCTCACTAATTGAAGAGAGCAAGCCAGCACCATACACTCGTAGCTGTCCCTCTTGCTTGCACAAGCCAAACTCTACAGTGAAGAAGTAACACTGAAACAGAGAAGGAAGTAAAATAATTCAGCCTTCAGCAAAGATGCTGTGGTGAACTGTATGGAGACATTTCTATTGTAATGTCAAAGAGTGAAATACTAGACAGTCATCACTTCATTATCTTTCTCAGATATTTAAAGAGGAGGGAATTCAGAATGGAAGGACAAAGAACCATAGGGTTTCTCATAAGAAGTATTGATATTATAGATCACCCAACAAGGCTAGAAGCTCTTCATGTCAGTAGGAACATTGTCATGTAAATCTTTTTGGAGAAATACTGTCATGACAAGACATCTTCAGCACATAAGAAACACTGGATAGAGAGAATCTCCATGAGAGAGAAAGAGATTACTTTTAAAATAATTGCATGATGTTCCCAGAAGTAACATGATTTTCTTTGGAAGAAACACACCACAGAATTTCAATACAACATAAGTGATATACCACCAGAAGTTGCACCCTTACTTGACAGCCAAGCGAGAAAAAAAAATTACCAATCATACCCTAAAAGGTACTTTTTTTTCCTAGTACAAAGAAGTCTTATATGCTCTAAAAACCAAGCACCAGTGAAACACACAGAGGTCTAGCAGCTGGTGTGACTAATGCAAACACGAAGCTTGAGATTCACTTCATGGAGTGGTATCAGCCTAGCAAAGCACAAAGCACTCAAACACTCACTGTGGCCAGTTTTTGGACAGCCTCATCTGATGCCCCAAGTGATGCAAGACCAATTTCCTGGGAGAACTGAGCAAAACTAGGTTCAGCCAAAAGAGGGACGTGGCCTAACAGCTCGTGGCATGTATCACTAGAAAAAGAAACAAAGAAATCTCAAGAGCTGTCTTTGTAGGAGAGTGAAAAAGAAGCACCACTGCACAGATACAGTGTCTTGTGTTGAACTGTGTAATATCCAAAAGACATTTAACATTCAAACTATCCAACAGCAAATATATTCTTTCATGTTGATCTGGAAACAACTAATCAGGTCATAGTAACCCTATGTAAGTACATAAATTCAGACTTTGAAATGAAGCTATCTAAAATTAAGATCTGAGCTCCACATTTATGAGGCAATTGAGTATTAAACCAGCTGTGCACAATGACATCAGTAAGACCTCTCCAATAACATGCCATACTTATGAAGGTAGCACATAAGCATGCTAAAAGTTCGTATCATTACATTCAGCAGGAAGGCTGAGTCTTCAACACCTTAAAAAAAAAAAAAAAGGGTTGTTTGCTGGTGTTCTTGAAATATTTTTAAGTAGCTTGGCTCTGGCCAGAGAGATTCAAAACTTACTCCTTTCTCCAGTTTTACCCCAGGATTAAATGACTCACGGCTCTGGTGTATAGAGAGGATCCGAGCTGTGTCTAACATATTGAGTGCAGTGAAAAACTCTGAATGCTAATCCTGCCAAGAAGTCTCGGGGTGACAGATATCCAGCAACAGGCCGAATGGTGAAACCTGTGCGCTCTGAAAAGGAATGGAGGAATTTTACATCAGTTTAGTGTAGAACTGCACAGTGCTGTCACCTCTCCTGCTACAACTCAAGTAAAAGTTGACTCTACCTTGGCTCGAGAGCACATGGGAAAATTAGGCATGAATAGCAAAATAAGACATAAACTTAAGAATGACAAACACTTAGTAAAAATATCTCTGCCTGTGTCAGCAGATTTCCTATAGTACAATGTCTGGGGCAAACACAAAACAGTGAGGTATCTCTTTAGTCAATCCTAACAATCTCTTCAGAGGCATTGCCCCTCAAATGTCACAGTTTGTATATAATGAAGATGCAAGACATTAAAACATGGATGGCCAAAATGTCTCTTAAAGGACCAGAATGAATACAAGGAAAAGTAAACAAGGATGTTTACTTTCACCCTGAAGAGGGCAGTGTGATTTTCAAAGGACCTCAGTTCCTTTTTGTGTAAGAACATTAGCACCTTACCTTTCAGGAACCGGGACACATCTTCCAGCTGGGGGATATTGTCTTCCCTGTACCCACAGTACTTGGTGAGCAAGGGTAAGTTTTTAAGATACTCTCTACAGGCATGAGTTGGGTAAAGCTCATTAAGCTCTCGGTACACAGTCCCCCAGGTCTTGATTTCCTCCTCAGTGAATTCAATTTTGGGAATTGGATCACCACTACAAGGAGAAGAAGAAAGGACATTCCTTAGTAAATAGCTAACAAGGGATGACTCAAGAGTTGGGGCTGTTCAGTCTGGAGAAGAGAAGGCTCCGAGGTGACCTTATTGTGGCCTGAAGGGGGCCTACAAGAAAGCTGGGGAAGGACTTTTTAGGATATCAGGTAGTGACAGGACTGGGGGGAATGGAACAAAGCTGGAAGTGGGGAGATTCAGACTGGATGTAAGGAGGAAGTTCTTCACTATGAGAGTGGTGAGAGCCTGGAATGGGTTGTCCAGGGAGGTGGTTGAGGCCCCATCCCTGGAGGTGTTTAAGGCCAGGCTGGACAAGGCTCTGGACAGCCTGATCTAGTGTGAGGTGTCCCTGCCCATGGCATAGGGGTTGGAACTGGCTGATCCTTGTGGTCCCTTCCAACCCTGACTGATTCTATGATTTACCTTACTATTATTGTTTAACATCTATACAGCTATGGCACCTGGTCAGGGCACATTAGGCACTGTCATATACACAGTGAGATCTGCTCTATGCTCTGCAAAGCTTTTAGTCCAAGGGGTTGCTCACTTTTCCACCTAAATCATGTGACAGGACTCTTCGCATTGACCTCACTGGAGCATGAAGTTTCTCAGATGTTTAATGCTGAGAGTAACACTGATTTGTTTTACAAAAATAGGATTTTCTGAAGTAATGCATTGCACAGAAGCAGCTAAATATAAGCATTAGGTAAAAATCATGTTTCTGTGTAGAGAAGACAAGAATCTGTCTGAACATACTCTTTGTAGTCCATCTCTCCTAATTAGCCCTCAGCATATTGATTAGAGTGGATTATAGCAAGTATGTGACCTGCAGCCCACCGAAAACTACAGGAGTGTCACACTGAGCTTCCACTGCCAGCATGGCAAATGCTTTCCCTAAGGAATCTCTGTTAACAACACGTTAACAGTAATGGGCTGTGTGCTGAGGTAACCAGCTGCATTAGCACACACTGCAAAAGAGCACCTGATACCCACCGTTTCTAGGTCATTTCCAGTTGAGGAACTTGGCATCTACAACCAAGCAGGCAGCAGCAACAGGAAACTCACATTTAGAAAGAATTCACAGTACTGAGCCATAAAATTCCCACAATTTTAAGAGCTCCCTCCCACAAGCAGCATCTCTCACAGACAGAAGTTCTTCAAGTTTCTTTTCAGAGAAAACTTCTTATCTACACATCACATGCATGAGCTTGAACCCAGAAAGAAAACTCAAGTATTAACATTTGCCCAGAGTTTACACTCAGTGGTCTGTGGCCTACATACTGGGCTTTGCCTCCACTCCCTCCCCTTCACCAAGGAGACCAGTCTGCCCTAGCCCAGTCAGTGTCTCCTGGCACAGGCAGCCCTGCAACGTGCATTCTCCACCCTCTTCCTTTTTTGCACCCATTTCCAGAGAAGCACGAAGAGACCGCATAGTCCAAATGCACCACGCTGCAGGAAGCCCATGCTGGGATCACTGCCCATCTGAGGATCAGCACTGCCACAGATGCCATAATGGCTGAGCAACCACAGCCTCAGACTGATCAGAGGCCCCAGAAGCTGTAAAAAGGCCTAGATCTACCTTGAATTATTTACTTCCATCTTCCTTCATTTAACCCCCTTAGCTCCAATTCCCAAGCCAAGCATGTCTCAGTGAGATCTGAGCCCTGGGAAGGTGAGGTCCTGTCAGTCTACTCTGCTATTGTTTCAAGGCATTCAGAAAGCTTATTCTGAAGAAGTCAAACTTACTGTTTGTAGTTCATAGCCAAGTCTGCAAAATACTTTCGTCTCTTGCGATAGACATTGTCTTTGAAACCCTGGCAAGGGAAGGAGAAAAACTAAGTCACATGAGTCTCTAAAGTACAGTAAATAAAGTAATTTAAAACAAGACACTTGACATTTCTTCAGCTGGGAAATACAGAAGTATGCTGTGAGGACAGGGCAGGAACCTCATAGCTTTAGTCTGAAATGTTTAATAACTGGGAACTAAGCAAATACTCCAATAAAAGACTCGGTGGGTTTATGCATGCAACTATATATTCAGTAGATATTAATTTTAGTCATATTAGTATTTACACAAACTTTGTTTACATGATTGATTATTGTAAATTACAGAACAAGCAGTCCATTTGCACTGCCCAAGTACCAGTTAGACTAAAAAGGAGAGAAAGAGGAGGAACCCAGCCAGCCTCACAACAGCTTTTTTAATTTGTATGTGACCACTCAGGGCCCAGACCTGGAGCCTTCACATCCTCACTCAAGTAAGACTTGCAGGGACTGAATTCAGAGACACCCTTGCCCAAACTAGGAAAAAGACATGAAACCCCCCAAAGGAAGGTGCTCAGACCCACAGAAGCGCCATTGAGGGGAAGGAAAGGGAGGAGAAAAAGCTGCAGTTTTTTAAAGTAAGCTCCACAAAGTATTGCTTCCACTAGGACTGGGTGTAGGGAGGACAAAATACTTACTGGATGGTCAGCATCCAAATCAGACCCATACATCAGCACTCTGTTTGCACATTTATCCAAATCTGAGATCTTCTTTGGAAACCAGGGAACATTCTCCATGTCTAGGGAACGCATGGAATCCACAAAGTTATTAATAACGCCGAGCATGCTGAGGGAGGAAACGCTACTTTCAAGTATGGCTATGGTGGTTACAAGCGAAATCTATAAATTAAAAGGGCATGAATAAGACAAGGGAGCTCACTGCCTATCTGGGACCAGCCTACAGCTCACACTTCCTCCTCTGTCACTGCCACAGTCTGCCTACAGAGGCAGAGCCAGCACCAAAGCATCCAGGGGAGGAAACAGTTAATATGGGGTTTCTGTGGCCCTTAACTGTTAGTAGGGTTTGAGCAGCATCTAGAAGCTCCCACTGAGACAGGGCCTCCTACTCCATTCTGCTGAGAGTCTTCCAGGGTACAAAGTGTGCAAAGGAGCAGAGAAGTGACCTGCCTGTGGACAGTGGGCAGGGCAGGAGCAGGTTTGAGCCCTCCCATCCCTGAACACAGGAAACAAACATTGCACTGTAGTTATGTACCTCAGAAGTATCCATCTTTGCTGAGAGGTTTATGAGTGAAGAGGAAGAGGAGGCCCTGCAGCCTCGAACAGATGCTTTGTAACAATTTTGCTACTGACTACTTTGGATTTTTTGTAGCCTAAGAGAGTTTTTAGCCAGGCTTTTGGCAGAGCAGTTATTATACTACTTTTCTGCCCTGATGCTCTTCAGTTTTCCTTAAAAGAAGGATTCAAATTCCCCTTACCAAGGGTAAAGTAAGCTGCTTTTATCCAAGAACCTGTGCCAAACACAGTGGATTAGAAACACATGGGACTGATTCCCTGCTGCCCTGAACTTTAGGCATCCCTTTATCTAGAAGCAAAGGAAAAAAAGATGTGAAGCATCCCAAAGTTAAAAGGCAGACTCTTAAGTAACCAGTTAGCATGAAATGTGATTTTTAAAAAAAACCACAAAAACTAAATCAAGAGCTACATAAGGGAATTGAAGCATCCTCCACCTACTCTCACCAGTGTCTGAACTAAACTGGGATCTGTCAGTATTACACCTCTGCCATCATGGTGGACAGTCCCCAGCCAAGCTCAGCACTGCCTGTACACCAGCCTGCGCTGGCCTCTGTTGGGTGCAAGGTCTCACATCAAAGCCCCTTGTGCTGTACTGAGAAGGGACAAGAGCACAGACAACGGACCTGCAACAGGCTGTATTCCTAGGTGACACCCCCCACATATTCCTAGGTGACACCAGCCAAAACAGGCCTGTTTGTATCAGCCAAACCACACACAGTCACAATACAGACACATAAACCTGGTAGCTCCTAACTGAAAACACACCACCAATGCAGATGTCAGCACCATAAAAGGATTTCAAGCCAAGACACCGAGAAGTGCATTTTCATCCGAACTGCCTTTTGTACTTACCATTGCCCTGGACATGGAAATGCTCTGTTGGGTTCACAGAGACAACACTGACATGGGATTTCAGGAGCTGGAAGATCTCGTTCAGTTGTTCCCTGTTACTGTCACAGTCCACAAAGATCTCAAACTCAGAATTTCGTCTCTTGGACTTCCGTGACTCAATGTGTACCAGATTTACATGCTTCTCCTGGTTTGTAAGAAGTAATGTTTTCAAACAGATTGACTTATAACAATTGACTAAAAATTACAATTTGACCTTCAAATGAATATTCTACTGCCATAGATCGTTCACCACCTTTGTGAAGGTATTTCAGTTAATTGGATCTCTTGATAGTAATTCAAGGAGGGGAAATGGTTTGATTTAAAAAGCCTCCCATTCAAAGAAAACGAAACAGAACCTGTGTTCTTTCAATTTCATTTACATTCAGGAAGCACAGAAAAACACAGCCAGAGGGTTTTAATTCATAGACCTTTTTCTTTCATTGCTCCCATAGGAAGCTGATTAGCAATAGGGTCTGGGGAATTCACCAAAATGCCAATCAAGTCACCATATAATTATCTCACAAGCAAGTAAGGGATTTAAAAGCAGTTGTTTTCAGGGTGAAATTCTTACTTTTATTTAAAAATTTATTTAATCATATGTCTTGCATCAGAAACACAGAGAAAACCCCAGGCTAAGACATGCAGGGCCAGATGACAGAGCGCAGTGGCACCATGCATATTCCTTGCAATACACCTGCCCAGCAATCAGAGTGTGATTGTGTAGCTGAAGCTCCTCTGTGACCCTCAGTCTGCCTAAGCAGGGCGACAAGGGCACTGGTCTCAACCAGTGTGGGTCAGCACGCTCAGTGTCTACCTGCCATTGGCAGGAGCTTCAGACCCACCTCTTGTATGCAGCAGAAACAATGAGTGGTAATTCTCTTGGCATGAGGACAAAAGGCAAAGCTCTCTCAGTCTTTAGCTGATGCAAGTGATATGTCCTGTGAAGCTTTTTAGTCAAACAGCATCTACTTTGAGACACAAATTTGCCTTTGTGGGTCATTTTGGGTGCAAAGTGGGAGCCAGGTTAGGAATCACATCCTTAATAAATATATGTAATAAATTCTAGTGTGTTCCAAAATTACCCTTACAATTTAAAAATACCAAGTTGCTGTAGCAACGCGATTAGCACATACCTGAAAGAGTTTCAATGCTTTTACAAGTCCTCCAATTTCATTTTTCAATGAAAAAATGATGGCTGTTCTTCCTCTTTCAGACACATGGTCTTCATTCTCTTTATTATCTTCAGTCATCATGTAATTTGACTTATTTAACTAAATGCAAACAAACAAATATAACGGGTAATAATGGGGCAATTTTGTGCTTTGACTGATCATCCACAAAAGGAAAGTTGCCAACTAAATCATTACACAGTAGGCACAAAGAGTCTGTGAGAGCTGAGGATGAAATATTGACATTTCCTTTTTTCAGGTGAATGATTTTATAGACATCTTTAGTCATTCTCTAGCATGCAGAAAACATTTGCAAAGTATTGTTTATAGTTAGCATTGGTACTTCAGGGAAGGAGGACCTCCACAGAAGTAAGTTGAGCAAAATATTAGCAAATTCAATGAACATTGGTAAAGGGAATCATCCAAAACTCGCTGGATATAGGCAGGAAGCAATGGAGCAAGATTTAGCAGATCAGAACTGAAAAATCATTGCCCTTCTCTTGCTCCATACTGTAAAGTACTGCTTTCAAAGAAAAAGGAGCCAAAACTTAAGGAGTTAAAATACCATGCAGATCAGAATCTGTTGACAATAGTGACAGCCCCATTCTGACCAACCACAACTAAGCTATTCCATCTGTCAGGTCCCCTAATTCCCTTGCCAAACCCTGATCATGATCACTCAAATTTATTACAAATTTTCAGGCATCCAACACTGCAGACCCATGTGGTTTTGTATTTTGATCGTGATCACACTTCCAACTAAACTGGAATCACAGACCATATTCTTAGCTACACATAGCCAGCCCATAAACAGGTTTAATATTGAAACAATTAAGAATGTGGAAAACACAAACTGAAGAAAAAATACAGGGCTTTGAAGCAGAAGTTTTGCCTCACGTCTTCAAACCTCACACAAATAAAACCAATGTGATCTCTAAAGCAGTTAGTGAGAAAGAGTAGAGGAACAACGAAGGTACATTATTGCCACTTGGAATTATTTTTTGATGACACAGCTTTTAAAGATATGACTATCTGGTGACATTTTCAGGAGTGGAAAAATCCAATCAAAATGCAGCAGTTCCATTGATTCCTTTCTATAGTCTCTCCAGCTTTAACCTCTTTAAAACAGATAATGCTGAACAACTACCTATTTCTATCCATAACAGGTAAGTTTAAGAATACAGATTTTATCTTTAATTAAAACATTCCAAATTACCTTTCAGATTAAGCACATAATCTGCCTAATAAAATAATAAAACTAGTTTCATTTTAAATTGTGTGGTTTAGAAGAAGGCAGATCTGATGCTATTCCAAGGAAGGTATCAAGCAGGTTACTAGATGTGAGCAATTTGGGGAGCCGAGGTAGTATTCCACAGAAGAGGCCTTGCTCCAAACTCACTGATGCTAATAGAAGTATCTGGATTTCTGATTGGGTCCCCATCTCTAACAAGCTGTCACAACATGATGATCCTGGACAACAGTGTCAGTCCATCACATTGTTTCTGATCCAGCAAAGCCACTGATCTACATCAGTTTGAGTCCAGACATCAAATTGTCTGCTAAAAGTGGGTGACAGGGCCCAATCCAGGTTCTGCTGAGCAGCCTGAACGTTTCACAGCTCAATTCAGTGAGCATCAGGTCAGCATCAGAGGAGCCATGAACAGGCACTGAGCAAGGATACTCCAAGCAGAAAAGAAAATGCTGATAGCTCCAAGATAACATATGGGTTATTTGTTGTTTTCTCAAACTGCAGAGATTGTCACTCAAGTAAGCCAAATCCTGTTCAAATGGTATTGATGTGGAAGAAGCTGGATGCAAAAAAGCCTCCACTACAAGTAGTTAGGTGGTAATCTTTGAAAACTGCTGATCTGGGTTATATGTAAGGCTCATAACACAGCATGCTGGTTTGATTCCAGATTCAGGATCACTGACTTAAGATCAGCTTATGAGATCTGGCATAGCTGCATGAATATTCTAAGAGGCACAGGTAGGACAAAATACAGGCATGGAAGACTAATTTCTGATTTTGTACTTTGCTATGTCAACTAGCATGTTTAGGATCAGGTGACAACATTTACAAACCAATTTGTTTAAGAGACCAGTGAAGAAAATACAACAAAACACAGCATGTTCTTACAGTAAGTTCTAAAAATGAACTCTAACTTAGGAATTTGAAAAAGTTGCAAACGAGAAATTCAGGTACCTGCAGTGCCAAACGCATACCACTTACACCTTGAATCACAAACCAACACTCACCTTTTGCTTTCAATTAAAAAAATGGACCAAAAGCAGGTCTGCATTAATGCAGCAATCATCTTGGTACAAGATGAGAAAACACTAACAGAAAAACAATTTATCTTCTCCAACAGGTGCAACTTCACTTTCATTCTTTTGTATGAGTAATTCAGCTCTAGTAAAATCTGACACTTTTTCTTTGCATGGTATCACATCTGGGCTTTTTTGGAGGGTGAGGGGGGGAATGAATATTGTATTGATACTTGTCATGAATGATGTGAATCATTAATTGATTTTCCATCGACCTGACTCAAGTCTTAACGAAAATACACAAACACAGGGATACTCTAGAGCCCTTTTTTAGGTAGATGCTTAGGTGTCTTCTAGTTAAAGATCGCTCCTTTTGGAGCCCACAGCAATCACCTTCTCTTTCTCCCCCTCCCCAAAGAATATTCTCTGTGAGATGGATATTTGAGGGCACATATTTTGTGCTTTAATTCTTTATGTTAATGGATAGCCAAGACTTAAAATAATTCAAATATACTAATCTAAAGCAAATTACATTTTAGAACCATAAACTGAATTTAAAAAAAAAAAAAAAATCACAAAATGTATTTGATACAGATTGCCATTAATTGTACTTGGTAAAAGGTCTCAACATCCATTTTAAATCCTCCTCCTTCTACGTACCTGCTTACTTTCTCACTGCCCTTCTGACACAGTTCATAGTAGGGAAGGATGAAGACATCATCTTGCAAGTGACTGTGACTAGATGTCACATTACAAGGAAATTTTTCAGCCACCTCAAATGTCTAAACTAAATCCTTAGCTTTAGTTCTCAGACACCAAGCCAAAAGCTGTGCTGAACAGCGTACCTGGCTTCTGAGGGATCTGGCAAAACAATCTTTAGTGAAACTTTACTCCATTACAGTTGGCATGGTTTCCACAAGGGATTTTACTGACTTTATAAACTCCAGCCAACACAAAAGCACTGATTGCACTGATCTTAGAATCACAGAATCCAACCACCTCTAACACCACCAGGGCTGGTACTGAACCACATCCCTCAGCACCACATCTCTGCCTCTGAGACACCTCCAGGGATGGGGATTCAACCACCTCCCTGGTGAGCCTATTGGAGTGTTTGAGAAGCCTTTCACTGAAGAAATTTCGTTTCTTCTAATACTCAACCTAAAACTCTCCTGGTACAACTCGAGGCTATTTTTTTCTCATTCTATTACTTGTTAGTAGGGAGAAAAGACTGACTTTTACCACCTGGCTCCAGCCTCCTTTCAGGGAGTTGTAGAGAGTCAGAAGGTCTCCCCTCAGCCTCCTTTTCTCCAGGCTGAAGATCCCCAGTTCCCGCATCTGCTCCTCACAAAACTCGTTCTTCAGACCCTTCACCAGTTTTTTTGCCCTTTTCTAGACCCAGTTACCCCTCTCTGGACCTGAAGATGTCATCTTCTCTGATGTACTAAGCACATTCTCACTACAACATGAAACAATTATCCAGGAGCGGATGTTTCTGAACTATATCACACTGTCTCCTAAGCAATGATTCTCCAGAAGTTATTTTTGTTCTACCTTAATGTCATCCGCTTGCATTTGGATTGTCCCCACTTTTTCCCCCTTTTCCGTCCAGGAACAGAAGCCTAACCAGCCCAGGACACTCTCACCGATGCCAGAGGACCTGCGTCCCCGGACAATTACCGCTCTCGAAAGAACTGGGGCCAAAGGCGCCCGTTTCATCCCAAACCCACCGCTCCAAGAAGCGCAATAGCGAGGCGGCTAAGCTGTGACACGTTCCCCACAGGCAGGGTCCGAACCGCTGCCCCGTCCCGCACCCCTCACCTGGCCGGCGCTGTCCCGCGGGCCGGGCGCCTCCAGCGAGCCACCGCGGCGGGGCAGGGGCTGCATGGCCGGGCCGGGGCGGGCAGCGATCAGCAGCACCTGGCACCCGCCGCAGCGCCGCTTTATGGAGGGGGAGAGCCGCCCATAATCGATCTCCGCGGGGTGGAGGCGGCGAAAGGGAGGGAGGGAGGCGGGGGAAGCGCTGTCCGGCCCCGCTGAGGAAGGGGCCCGTCAGCCCTGCTCAGAACATCCGCAGAAAGCTCTTTATTCAAAGGCTGTGTGCGGAGCGGGGCGCTCAGGTGCGGCACTAACCCACCGAAACAACCCGCCCAGAGCCGCCCAAACAGAGGTGCTTTCGCTCCCTGGCCACCCCTATGAGAAGGTGAAGCAGGGTCGCAGAAGACTGACTTTTTGAGGGTAACTCTGTGGGTTTGGTTAGCGAGAATTTGGATGGAGGGGGTTTATCTACCTCTATGTGTCTACAAGGCCTTCTCCTCACAAATAATAGAATCACTAAAGTTGGAAAAGACCTTTAAGATCATTGAGTCCAACTGCCACATGTTTCTCGAACACCTCCAGGGACAGTGACTCCACCACCTCCCTGGGCAGCCTTTTCCGATGTCTTACCACTTTTCAGGAAAAGAAATTGTTCTTGAGGTTCTCCAACCTAAACCTTCTCCAGCACAACTTAAGCCCATTTCCTCTTTTTCTATCACTTGATACTAGGGAGAAGAGACCAACATCACCTCACTCCAACCTCCTATCAGGTAGTTGTAGAGAGCAAGGAAGGCTTCAATAGGTATTGATAGGTATGATGCCTGTGGGAAAAGGAAAGCAAACCGATAATGGTTGGACCTGTTGATCTTAAAAGCTCTTTTCTGACCTATGATTCTATAATAAATGCGGTGGTGAGGGCTGAGTCCACAGCAGAGGGTAAATAAGCAGAGTTGCCTGCAAGGTGATAGTTGAGCTACAGGAACCAGTGGTTCCAACTAGGAGCTCATCTAAACACTCTAGAAGGCTGCTGCAAAAGTGTGCAGTGGAGGCTGTAGTCTCAAAGAGAAAACAGCAGGAGGGGAATTGACTTCTTCACTGAAAACAACAGTTGCTGTAAAACTAAACTGGAGCACATCACTTAGTTTTTCAAAACCTCATTCAGATACAGGAAGAATAACTGCATTTATTTTCTGTATAGATCTAGACATACGTTTATGTTTTAGAAATTATCACGGTTTTTAGACTCCAGTAAGCCTTCTCCTCACTGTCAGGTCAGAGATAAGGGGATTTGTGGCACACAGCAGGAGAAGCCAAAATGCTCCCTAGGAACATAATCCCTTGGAGGCTTTAGGGATGCAGGGAAAGAGAGACAAGTTATTTTGTGTTGGGCAGATGAGCATCTCTGAGCTAGAAATGTAGGCTCAGGCTGGGTTCCCATTACTTCCTGATAGCAGCCAGGCTGAAGTTGCCATACTTTCTTTTCTGTCAAATTGTTGTGCACATCCTTGATAAAATCAGAAAGAAAACACAAGATACAATTCTCACTCACATTTCCTTGGGCATCAGAAGACAGCTGAGCTCAGGTCACTTTAACTGGGAATGAAGGATTATTTACTCATTTTTTACTTTAACTCAGATTTGTCTTTCCCTCTCCTTCAAAGACTATAAGCTTTCACAAGATACATTGGAGAAGCCAGTTTACTCTTAAAGCATACATAAGGATTATCCTAGTATTAAAGGGGCATGGACAGCCTCCCCTACAGCCCAGACCTGTAAATATGATCAAAAAAGAGCCAGTCACCCACTTTGGAGTCTTTCTCCCCAGAAGATAATAGAATGAATGGTTTGGTTAGCATTGACAGGTACCTGAAGTCCAGCAAGGAAGGGCACAAGACAGTCCAAGGCACCACACTAAGATACAAGATGGTGAAGCTGATCTCAACAGAAACACACAAGCTTCACAGCACACAAGAGCCATGGAGGGGATATAAACTGAGCTCCCAGCTAGGCCACTTTTAAGGGCACTCCTACCTCTAAGGCCCAGTTCTGATAAACAGACAGGAGTGTCCCTCTCTCTCATCCTCACCCTGTCATTTCCAATTTGAGCAGGAGCTTTCTGGGACACTGGTCATCCCACTCTTCATACCTAACGCTGTGGTCAGCTTGGCCTATAACTGCTGATACCATGCAAGCAGTACAGTAGCAGCCAAGGAAATCTGACCTAATATAAAATTAATTAGCTATGTAAAGAGATAACCAGGGAGCCCCTGGATTTTGGGGAGCAGATCAAAGCTGATTCACTGGTTTAGGAAGAAGTGCTTGTTCACAACAGCAAATGCCCTGTAGTCTGAAAGAGCAGAACCACAAAGCATGAACTGACTCAATTAGAGCCTATTTTCCCTGGGTGCTCACTGGAGCCTGCTTGCTTTGTCTCCATGCAGGGTTTCTAGCTCCTGTGAATCTGCAGATGGTTTTATAGGAGAACTATTTAAAAGGTTCATGCAAAAACTGGATCTTCACAGTTTGAGGGTTGCAGAATTTCTGTGTCACAAGCACAACTGCTGCTTTGGGTTTTCACACACAGCAGGACAAATCTGCCTTCTCCCAAAAGCTGGCAACATTAACTATCTTTTAAGAACAGTGGCTTGGACCTCTCACCACAGAAAAGAGCAACATGGCACAGCAAAACTACTAGCAATAAGGTACAGAGTGCAATGCAAAAGGGACAGCAACATTCACAGGTGCTACTCAGCTCATCCTGGGAGGAGGTGGCACAAGCAAAGGAGCACTAGAGTAAGGCCAAAAGTTTTCAGTGGGAAATCAGAACTTTACACAGACCCCGAGGTAGGAAGGAGCTGTGAAGGACAGACTCAGGCTTTGATACCATAGGGAAACAAGCCTCTTCTTAGCTCATGAGAGATAAGGCAATATAGTGATTAATTTTTCGTAAAGCCCACAGGAGATTTCTCACATATAGCCTCTCATACAGACAAAGCCCTCCAGACAGATAATCAGTACCTGAGGATCAAGTACAAGTCTGGACCTGCTCCAAAGTAGGTCAAGCTGATCACACATTCTGCAAGACAGTGCTTTGCCACCTGCAGAGACCACAAAACCTGTGTCACTGGCACAGAGCAACTGTGAAAGCACCCACCTGAAGGCTATGAGAGATGCCTTTCAACTGCAGCATTCACTCATAATTCCTCACTAAACGAATCTTTTCAGCAGCTTCCATATCCAAGAGTGGTGTCACACTGAGAAATCCCATGTTTTCTGGGCCCTTTGCTGGAGTAGCTCCAGGAACATCAAGTGGCTCCAGAATAGGCCATGATTCCATTCCTGCTTCTCAGCAGCTAACTCAAAGGTGACTCATCTCCTTTATTTTTTGGGGGGCTTCTGTTTTATTTTTCAAAGCAGGAGCACAACAGCAGAGTTTGAAAGCAGGCAGTGGTGCTGACACTTGTGGGTACACATTTATAGATACATGTTCTGGAAATCTTTTAGGCTAAGAAGTATTAAAAACAGTCACACCTCCAGATCTTCCCTTCCATAGAGAGCCATACAGTGAAGGGAAAGTTTGCTCTCCATGGGTCACAGGTGAAAAATGTAGGGACTCAACTAAACTGGCATGTCTTTCCAGGCACAGCACAAGTCTTATATCCACTGGCAGTTTGAGGAAGCTGGTCTAGAGGGGAAAAAAACAGACAAAAATAAAGAAAAATCACTGTAGTACAGGGGCTCCCAAGCACTCCAGTGCTGGGGGAGAGACAGAGGCAGAAGGTGATTTTGTTCAACTGGCAACAACTGATGAGGCAAGAACCACGAAAAGGCAGGTTGGGAATGATCTGCAGGGATATTAATCTTCTGTTGAAAGATAAGATGATCTATCTGAACACAGCAAGACTGAAGGAGAGAATCAGTCAGTCCTAAAGTCTTCACAATCGCATCTAGGTCATCAGGGTGATTTACCCCTTCTCCCTGTGTGCAGGAGAAAGTGCTCTAATCTCCAGTGAGGCAATACTGCAACCTCACTTCTGGGATATCAACCTTCTCAGCTACTGCCCAGGCTTCATTTGGACCAGCCATCTGCCTTTCCAAACAGGAGCATTTGTCTGAGGCACTGTGGCCACTTAGAGCTTTTCCAGAAAAGGGTATGAAGCGTTAAATCCCTGAACGAAACAGGTTTAATGCCACTTAATACTAAAGTCTGCTCTAATCATAATAACCTTCTCCAGAAAAGACTACTGCAAATTCTAATCACAGCCCTCTGCCTTTCTGTTAATTAACTGCTGCAGACAAGGTACACTTTTAAGAATCACATGGCACTTAGGCAGGCACTTTGGCAGTTGTCGTAAAGAGGGAAGACGAACCTCATGCAGCCCTTTGAAACAGTTTTGTTTCCAGTATAGGTTTTACAGATTTTCCTCATATTCTCATTGTGTGTTATGGATGCCCTCATATATTGATGCCTGAAAAGCTGCTGCTCTGAATTTCAAATGTTCTAAAAATGTATGGATCTGAAATCCCTGGCTTTCAACAAGGGAATTCTGCCATTTGCTCCTTTCTTCTGTGAACCGTTATTCTTTCAACAAGCACTTCCCAGGGCAATTCACCCAACCTTTCACCAGCATGAGGCTATGACAGTGTCATCTGCTGCACTCAGAGCAATTCTCAGAAATGTCTGGAAGCCCCAGTGCAATAACTCACCTACAGGGAAGGGGACCACATTCTCGTGTGGGTGGTTTAACAATCAGCTAACTCTCTATATAACTGAATAGTTGCTGAAGAATAAAGCATTTGACTCAGAAGCAGGTAATAAAGCAACAAAAGGAAAATTTAAATTATGCCATTATTGAAAACATTTACAAGTATCCTTTTCCAATGAAAATGGCAAGAACCAGTCAGGCAAATTGCCAACTTGGTGTGATTCAGCCAGCTACAGTATCAATAGCCTTTAAGCACGTTTATTCTGCAAAGCCAGAGATCCTGTGTAAATCTACTGGAGCCAACAGTCCATTCACTACTTGTATATTTGCTTTGGACTGTTTAAAGAAATAATATTAATCCTTTCATCCAGGGCAAGTGATAGTTTTTGTAAAGCTAAATAAAATCATGAGTGACATCCTGCTCTGAGCAAACAAGGTGTAGTTTTTTCCTAACAAAACCTTTGCAAGCTTGTTACAAAAGGTTAGCTAGACCCTGCTGGAACAAGGGAGAAACCATGCTCTGATTTGGTTTTTGTGGGGTTTTACAGACAACAGTAAATATCAAATCAAGCATATAGTATTTCAGCTACATTTCACATAAAATTGTCTGATTGGGAATCAAAATTCTGAGAAGCTCTTTTCTCCTACTAGTCTAGAATTAGTGGGTACAGAAGTGCCAATCACAACTTTTTTTTTACCTGCTCAGAGTTGGCTAAGTCACTTCTTTTTACCAAGGTTACGTAGCTGTACCACACCAGTCTTGGCCATCAGCCCCAAAGTCCTGGCAAGCCAAGAGGGGATCTGCTGAGAGCTCTGGCATCAAAGCTGCCATTGCTGTGAGCTGCTGTGAGCTCAGAACACACTGGGTGCAAATTGCTTAACCTGAACATGAAGGACAAAGCCTGCAAAAAAGAGAACAGGGCAACAGTGGCAACATCAGCCACCCGCTCTGAAAATAGCCACTCCCAACATCTGGAGTAACATGAGATCCAAAACTAGGGATTACCAGGTCCCCATAATTCTCCATTCTTTAAGCAGAAAGTGTAGTCGAAGTGGAGTCCATTCTTTGAGAACCCATCCTGTTAGCACTATTTCTACTGCATTATCATTTCAATTTGAAAGCCTCAAGATTTATCCAGCTCTTGCACATCACAGGCAAACACAAAGCAAAATAGTCAAATGCATAAATAAGCCTGCTGATAAGAGAAGTGACTAAGTATTAACCTCAGCCTGTTGGTCTAATTAGTACAACAGCAGCATAATTTGCATTCAAAGTGAGGTGGAACAAGCTGACAAAGGAGAAAGCTTTGTACTTGCTAATGATATGAGTAAGCACAGCCCTGAAAGTGACTTCGCAGGCTTTGATCCACTCACAAAAGTGAAAGAGAGCTCTTCAGGCACTTCTAACAACAGCGTTACCACAAGTGTGCATCAATAACCAGCCTCTACCAGGGTCATATTCAGTTGGAAAGTTTGTCTGACACTAGATTTGTCAAATTTAAGCAAAAAGAGTGCATTCAATATATTTTACACACCTTAAAGTCTTTTGTTCACCACAGCCTCTTGGTCTAACTGGTATAACTGCAGGATATTTTGCATCCAAAGTGAGGTGGAACAAGTTAACAAAGAAGAAAGCAAGGGAAATCAACAAAATCTTCTTGTAGTGAGAACCAGCTTCTTACTCCAAGAAGGACACAACTGCTGGAGCATGTCCAGAGAAAGGCAACAAAGCTGGTGAAGGGTCTGGAGAACAGATCTGGTGAGGAGGGAACTGGGATTGTTTAGTCTTGAGAAGAGGAGGCTGAGGGGAGACTTCATTGCTCTCTACAGCCCCCTAGCACCTCCTGGAGTGAGGTGGGGTTAGTCTCTTCTCCTGGCATCAAGTGATAGAACAAGAAGAAATAGCCTGAAATTGTTCCAGGGGAGGTTTAGGTTGGATATTAGGAACAATTTCTTTCCTGAAAGAGTGGTCAGGCATTGGAACAGGCCGCCCAGGAAGCACCGTCCCTAGAGGTGTTCAAGAAACATGTGGACATGACACTTTGGGATGTGGTTTAATGGCCATGGTGGTGTTGGGTTGATGGTTGGACTTGATGATCTTAGAGGTCTTTTCCAACCCAAACAATTCTGTAACTCTATGATCAAGATTCTAAAGTCCAAACAATCACAGAAGACCACTGGGTCTGCCTGTTCAGCAGGCTTTTTGTATCCTTTTTGCCTCCTTGTTCTATGGTCAGCTTTTTTGAAACAGGATGTGACCAGAATTTTTGTTCCTAGACATTCTGTTATGTTCCACCAATGTTTCAAAGTCAAATGGGAGTGAAGGACCATTCTCAGCCTGCACACTTTAGATAACCCCCATCTGCTGATGTCACAGACTGCTGAGGGCAGAGTTTGGTGTGGGCATCAACACTGACTGCTCCTCAGTGTGAACAAAGCAAATTAAATCACAGTTACTTTCTGCTGTAAGGATAAAAAACAGCAAGCAATGTAAACCCATCAATTCACAGCAGCAACTTTAAAGACATCAGCAACTGTAAAATGTTCAGCCTTGGAGCTGAAAATGCATCATCATTTCCCAAGACTGGCAAAAGCTGTTCATCTTGCTGTGTTCTCATGACAGATGTTTTTTTCCGCTCTGAGTTTCTTTTATCTTATTAGATTTTACCTCCCATTATAGTTAGAACAATTTTGCAATGGGGCAAAATTAATTAGTTTGCATCAAAGAAAGACTCCTTGAAACACAACACTAATGAGTTTCATCTGCCTGATTAGAGGGCTTTGCTTTTAGTAACACTTGGTGCAAAATTTTGTTTCAGAGCAATACAACATTATAGGAATATTGAAAGCTAAATGCATTAGCTGAACAGTGACCAGGGTAAAAGATGAGGGTGGTAACCTGTGAGCAGACATATGACTGAATATTGACAGTGAGATGCAAGCAAGACCAGAACAAGCAAGTGAAGATGTAAGGAAGGTGTGTTTGTGCAAGTAGAGCTCAGTGCAGTTTGCAGCTCCTATCTGTTCACAATGCTTGTAGAAATTAAATGGAAAAGCACTAATTTTTAGCAAGAAAAGATGGGGCAGAAGTTAATTCTGGGTGAGTCAAACTAACTTTTATTATCTATCAAACTACCTGGACAAAATCATAGATTCATAGAATGGTTTGGGTTGGAAGGGACCTTCAAGATCATCTAGTTTCAACCCCCAGCTTTCTCAAGGCCTCATCTGACCTGGCTTTCAATGTTTCCATTCCAGTGTTCACCACCCTCACTGTAAAGAATTTCTTCCTAATCTCCAGTTTAAATCTTCCCTCTTCCAGCTCAAAGCCATTGCCCCTTGTCCTACAAGCCCTTGTAAAAAGTCCCTCCCCAGCTTTCTTGTCAGCCTCCTTCAGGTACTGGAAGGCTGCTCTAAGGTCTCCCTGGAGCCATACTGGTTTTACTCAAGAACAAATTGTGTTCAATTAACATTGTGTTTGATTGATGGGAGAACTGTTCCAGAGGACAAAGGTAGTTTTTGCTTTTAGTAATACTGTTCACTTTCTCTTACCCTATTAGTGCAAACAATTAAGAAAGCTCAGTCCAGGATAGATTTTCTGATAGGCAGGTGCAAATTCACCTGAAAAATCACATGGCAAAAGTAGTTATCAGGGATTTGCTGGCCAGTCTGGCATAGCACACCATAAATGACACCTGCATGGTGTCAGTCTGGCATAGCACACCAGAAATGACACCTGCATAGATAACAGGCTGTGTCATTTGCAAATGACAAACACATGACATAAGCATATGAGGACAAGGGAACTCCCTTTCCCATGATCACATCTTCCATAAACCTCTCCAGCACACACACAAGACTAGAAACAAAGACAGTGTTAGGAGAGGTAGGCCTAGGCTGCCATCAGGAGCAGCTCCATTTGGGAGGAGGCAGACTGCCCACATTTGGACAAGGATGTGCTTTCACACAACACTCTCCATCTGCAACCAAAGAAACCACTTCAGATTTGTGACTATGCTCTTAAAACCAGACTGAAAGAGGGGTGTGCAACACAGCTGAACAGGCAGTCACTTTTGGCTGGTGGAAAGTATTTAATCCAGATCTGCTGCTGAATAGCATCACCAAGGGGTTATGGGGCTTAAGGTGATTAAATGCAAAAAGCTTCTGGATAAGCCAAGAACTGAATTCAAACCCCTTTCACATCTTTCCCCTGTTTTGATAAGGTTTCAACTCACAACGTTACCACTTTTTGTCAAACTGTTTTGATCTAGAGCAGGCAACATTTCTCAAACCCTAATGTCAAGAGGGAAGTGAGCAGGGTGCACTCACACAGATGCTGCCCCACCACAGTGCTGGATGCTGTCAGTAGCCACCTGCTCTGGTGTCCAGAAAGGCTAGAGATGTAGAAAGGCTGAATGAAGTTTGCCTCTTGGGGCCACACCTGGATGTTCTTGTTGGGTTTGTCCCTTGTACCCAAAAACACATGTGCTGCACAGGAATCAGCCTGCACCACTCCAACCTGACTCCAGAGCAACTCCATACTAGTATCTTCTGCATCTATTTCCCACCTCCTTTTAGGAGTTGTCAAAACCTCTCCAAGAGGAAGAAAAGGGAAAGGACAAATTTTCCTTTCATGTGGCTTTGGGACTTTCCTACTTCAACAGCCCACACTATACAGTGCCAATACATTTAGGTTCCTCAAAGACTTTGCTTGGACCTGTGATTTTCCAGCTCATAGGCAATTTCCCACATTTCCTTTTATCCCCTCATAAATGTGTTCCATCTGAAGAGCCCACAAAGCCTAGCTCTTCCAGCATGTTTTCACTGTGCATTTTCCCCTTTCCCATTACTCCAGCCTTTTCTATCCATTACTTCTCCTTCTATTCAGCCATCCTAGAGGTTTCATCCCAAGTGACAAAGTGGAATTGTTTTGTAGTTTTGTTTACTCCCACTAAGCTGAAGTGTTTCTCCTTCCTTTCTACTTTCTCAACTTGGAAAATCAAAATTTTCACTGCTGAGGCTTGCATAAACTCAGAATGTCTTCCTGTGGTTCCTGTGCCCAGACTTCCTACCTGACTATAATGAGGAAACTCTCTGATGTTGAACAAAAGAGTTTGTGCACTGCAGAGGATTTTTAACAGAAAATAAATCCTTCTGACATCACTGGCTAATTACAATTTGCTGCACTAAAATACAACACTGTGACTATATTGCAGGGCAGGATAAAAGTGTGCATGTATTTTCCTACATGTTTCAATATCCTCCTATTGACAGAAGATAGGAGGAGCAGTCTACAGCTGGAGACCAGGAAATGATTTTTGTGATTTCATTAGAGCAATTGACGAAAGTGTTTTCTTTCTGTGTAAGGTTAACAGATGGCTTGTTAAAGTTACAACTTCTTTAAACAGAGCTGTCACCAAAAATGATGTGCATGACAACAAAAATAATATTGATACAAGCTCACTGCAAAATTAAAATGGAGTTTGCATAACCTAAAGCACAGAATAAATGACTGCCACCATTGCAACACAGAGTATCAAGGTGCATTTTGCTTTTCTAAGGGAAGTGGGATGAAGGGATAGAAATTGGGAAACAGTTGACAGCTTGGGACTTCAGTTATTACAGGCACAAACATGCAGTTAGTCACCACGGCTATTCCACATGTATGGAGAAACTACAGAGGATCCCAGTAGTAACAAAAGGCATTAATAATAATAAAAGAAGTTTTAATTTTGAGTAAATGTGTTTTCACACAAAAATGCTGAAGTCAGAGTCAAGACTGCAGATTTGTTCTCAGATTGACTGCAGTACAGACTCAGGAGAATTTTGCTCTCCTTGAGAAAAACCAGGCAAGCATCAAGTAGACTCCTTCCCCTCAATACCTACGTAGTTATCAGAACCAGGACTATGCTGCAGTCTCCTGTGCTCACCTTGGAGCAATGTGCAACACAAGCACCAACCCTGTAGGACTCTGCTTTCACATCTCACCTCCAGTAGGTTCAAGACCTGTGCATGGCATGGGCATGCAACACTTGAAACTGCCTTACCTCCATCATGAAATGGCTCCCTGTGCTGCCTCAGCCAGACAGCAAAAATGAGGAGGGATAGCATGGTTGTCTGTGTGTGAATAATAATTAAAATATTTTAAATCAAGCAATACTAGTTTGCCCACCTGATGTAGTTTTTAAGATCTCAGCTTCACCTTAAACCTGTCTCACTTCCGTAAGAGGAGAAAAATTATAACAGAGATTCAGCTTTGAAAACAGAAAACGTACTCAACATCATACCTTTTTTACACGTGACTGCATATTAGCTGTTCCACCTAGCCAGATCTAGAATGCTAACACTGTCACTGAAAATTAATACTTTTCTCTTTCAACATCACATTTACTCACTATTTATCCCCTTTGCCATAATTCTCCAGGTTTTTACTGTTTTCTTTCTCCAGCATCCTTTCTTCATCTTCACAACATCCTACCACTGTTGCTCTTTCAAGCATTTCTTTGCATTAGCCTTTTTATTAATCTCTCAGACTTTTCTGAGACATCATTAAAACATCAGCTAACTTCCAAAGACCTGAACTGGAAGAAAGAAAGGAAGAAATCAGAACCGCAGTGGGTCATCTCTGGGTTTGTTAATTTTCTTCACAATAACAACTCAGAAGCAAACATTTTCTATTACCAGTCTCAAAGGTCAGCTCCTTGAATTATAAAACCAACTTTTTTTTTTCCTCTTAAGAGATAAATAATGGAATGGGGGGAGAGGCAAACAAGAGGTGGAATAGAGACAGTGTTTCCCACTGCAAAACCTCTGTTGATAGCTGTTGGAAATGACCAACCTGGTTTGTTTTACCAGCCTTGTGATGTCAGGTTCACTTAGCACACGCCTTGTCAGCTCAGGCTGAAGGCCTCATGACTGATGCACATGGCTGTGACTGGGGACCAAATGCACAGCTGCTTGCTGCTTTTGGTTGCCTTCACATGAAGGATTTTTGAGAAACTGAGAATATTACAGCAGACTGATCCTTGCCCCAGGTGTAGCAGGTTCTTTCTTGTTGAGTTTGGCAGAGCATGTGGATTTCATCATCATCTAGGGAAAAAAGTTAACAACAAGCATTAAAAAGGGAAAAAAAGGGATGATTATTTCTAAGGGGAAAAGAAATGCTAAGGAATTGCTGCGAGCAGGAGATTCTGCTCTAGAGACAAATGCAAATTATTGAGTGAAAATGGTAATAGAGATAGTGCTGCTTTTGTAACTCTCAGTAAAAACAAAATACGGCTAGTGGCAAAGAGCACAGATTTTCAAACCAAACAAACCCACAGTAATAAATCCATCTCTCTTCATACCGGTATAATAAACTATGAAGATGGTTGGCTTACAAATGAAGATTGTTACTTTTTGCTTGGTTTTGCATTCAGCTTAGTTACAGCAAGAGGTCAACCCTAGCAACATATCTTACGGAAAAAGGAGTAACTGTAGCAGTTACAAGAAAATTTAAACTAAAAGAGTAATGACAGAAAATGAAGAAAGCAGAGCGATCTGTGTATGGAGAAGCCTAGAAAATAACTTAGGTTATTAGGTGTCATGGTTTAGTCTACCAGAAAGGACCAGTTTGTGACATGAATATTGAGCATCAGGGTATCAGCAGCAGCAACAACCTTCACCTACTGTCACCGGATCAGATGAAGCATTCTACTATCATTGTATTTTCTCCCATACATCAAATTTCTTTGGGTTTATGGTGCTTAGTCCCACTAGAAAAAGTTACTGTGGGATAAAAATGCCAAACATACATAAAATGTGAGAATAATGTTAAAATCCTATCTTTGCATGAAATTATTCCCTGGATCTATGAAGCCTAATTTAAAATAAGGCCTTCCAGTCTGATTTCTACATTAGTCTTCTAGGGTTCTCATAGCACAGTTGACATCCAGCTCTGTCCAAGCAGGACTGTGCTTCAGTTTCTTCAGTTCAGTGCTTCAGACACCCACGTTTTGGTCAGAGCTCTGCACAAAGCAGTAACAAGTGCTTCTCATTTCTCCCCAAAGGAGGATGTCATGGAGGTAATCAGATCCTTGGAAGCAAGCTGCTCACCTGCTTGTACAGATCAACTAGCCCCGAGAGATCTGCCTTGCCAGTCGGTGTCAAGGCATAGCCAGGAGAGGGAACTGAACAAAAATGCACTATAAAAGCAAACACTTCCCCTGGAAAAAAAACCCACTGCTAGCCAAAAAAGACCAGACATAGGCTGTTCAGGAAGCAAGGCTAGGGCGATCCCTGCTGGCGAGAGGATGAAATGCAGGCATCCCATTTCGAAGCGCATCATTCACCTGCTACCGCAGTTTCTTTCACATCTGAAGCCAAAACCATGCCACATTTACCTTGTATTCAGTCTGGAACCAGCCTCCTGCTCCTTAAAGATAGTGCTAGCCCACCTCCACAGCACAGACTGCATAAGAGCAGCTGTTTGGTGAGAAAAAGGGGGAATCCAGGCTCCATTTCACCATGTTTATATAAAGACTCACAGAACACTTGAATCATCATTCTGCTGAAGCAAGGCTGATGGACATGTTTCTACAGCTTCCTCTGTTGCAGAAGAGAAGGGGGATGTGAGCCAGTTTTTTCCCACTTACCAACACCAGCCATTTTTTCTACCACATGACAGACTTCTGGTATTCCACTTAAGCAGCAACTTTTGTCAGGGAAATTACGTATCTCATCTACTCATTGTCATTAATAATAACATTCAACAATTAATCAACCAATACTGGATATTTGTGTGTCAAAAAGACAGAACAAAGCAAACCAACAGATCTTGTCTCTGCTTGTCTGTACAATACATTAAACAACTACCCAAACATTTCAACAGCTACAAGAAGTTTCAAGAGACACAAACCAGAAATAAATCCTAAATATGGTGGACTATCAAAAAGATACTTATGTTACACCTGGGGACAAACTTCAGCTCAAAAAAAGTTAATGACAGACAGATGAGAGAGACAGACTTCCAGACCATAAAAACGACTAAGCAAAGAAAGCAAGAGATCCCACAAAGGACAACATATTTTACAAGATACTGACATTATGAAGAGATTCCATTTTCCTCTTACAAATAACATATTTGAGAGTAACAGACATTTCCACTGGCTCAGAAAACAAATTTAATTGACACATAAAGGAAAGCATACAGTTTTTTTTAAAAAACGAAATTTTATTACAAATCTGTGGATTTAAGAAAATACCCCAAAACTGTCAAAGTAGTATGAAAAATGCTGTCATCCTATTCACAGTTACCAGTTTCCTCCAATAAACACTGCATACAAAAATTGATAGAAACCATGGCAATTGTTTTTGGTGACATGAGTCAGGTATTTGTAACTCTAAACCCTCTGCTGACAGCTAAGACATTGCTGGCAGCTCAAGGGATTGATTCAATTGCACTATTGTTGAAAACTGGAAGTTTAGCTGAAAAGGCTATATACATATACACACACTGTATTTGACAACGTAGGCAACCCAGGGCAAGCAAAAGATGAGCCCAGCATGATACTTAGTCTACAAAAACCTGGAAAGCCAGGGAATGTGTCTACATGGTACTAAGTTACTCACTATGCTCTGGTTCCCATTTTCTTTTACATCTCAAACCTAATAAAGACCAATTGTTTTCACTCTCATTTAAAGGAACTGTGAAACTGACATGTTGTTATACTGTCTTCTCAGACGATGCCAGCTGCACTGCATGCAAGCATGGGATCTAAAAATATAGTGCAGTTAAAACATAACGTTGATTAAAAGTGGGATTTTTCAGAAGACTGTGGACTGAATTTACAGCAAGTGACCTAACACCTTAAATTCCCCTGAAAAACCAAAGCTAGTGTGGCATTTCTCATGTCATTCACAGATAACTCATAAGACACGTGAATGAGGAAAGATCTGTCTGATACATATTACACTCCTAAACTGAAGTACAGACTGTTTTTAAAAGAGTAGAAATTTTGCAAGTAAACTACAGATTAAATCCAAACCTGCCCTACAACTCTAACTCTGGATAACTGGCTGCAATGTTGGAAGCTGCAGCATAGACCACTGGTATAAACACACTCTAAAATCTTTAAAATGCACAGGACCCAGACACCACTACTGAGAGCTGCAGTGTGGAAGAGACTTCAGTGTAGGAAGCGTGCAGATTTTAAAGGAATAAAATGAAACCTTTCTGCTACAACACCTGCTCAAGGTACCAATATGATCTAAAAGGAAAAAAAAAAACAAAAGGGAAAAAGTTCCAAACAACTCTCTGTAACTGAACTCTGTCTTTCTCAGGTGCTTGAAGGTCTGTAGGCAGAGGACATCTGAGATTTCCTATGTTAAATCCTTATTTTTCCCAACAGCAAATTGAAAGAAACCAGCATCATGCTACAAAACTACTCAGTGCATTTCAGTCACTTCACTGTTTCAACGGAAGCTGAAAAGCACAGAATCAAGAGTTATTAAAAGAAATGTAGAACAGCTGCAGAAGAGCAATTGCAAACGAACAATTTCTCATCAACAGAGCAAACAGGATGGAAGATGCAGGACTAAATTTACAGTAATTTCCCTCCCCCTGCAGGCTAGATTAACACCAAGTTAACCAGGGCTACCTCGCACATTTCTTAAAAGCCACCTTTTGGTAAGGAGGTTGCTTCATTCTCCTGTATTTACTGAAAACTTGATTTCTGAAACACTGTAATGAAAAGGTCAAAACTCTTCAATCCAAAGAAGGAAAATATTTTATGTGCACTCTTAGGTGTGAACCTTCAGGCTTGGGAAACGCTTCTCCAGATTGTCAGCCAGTGCCCGGTCAGCCTCACGCAGAACTTCAAGGAAACTCTCCACCTGGAAATAAATTGCACACACACAATAAAATGCGATACAAAATTCTTATACTTGAAATAGAGGGTCTTTCTGTTTCTGAACCTTCCTACCAACAGCAGCCAGCAGTAGCCACCTTCCCCCCAAACCCACAATTTCAGTTGGGCTAAATTTTGAAATATTATCATCTCCCCCAAATTGTTACTTTATTGTTTATAAATACACAAAGAAAAGCTCCCTATGAATATATTTAAAACAGTTTCCTATAAAAATTGGCAAAACAATTTTTAGCTAGCCTAAATTTGCAGACACCCATCCATTTCAGTACAGTTTGACACTTGTATCAGCTGATGATCTAAGCAAAACTGTGGCTGAAGTAAGCCAGAAGAGACACAGAGGGTAAGACTGCCTAGAATGGCATAAACCTGCGTTTGAGCAATTGTGTCCTGCATCTGCAGCTGATTCTGAAAGGTCTTGCCACCCAAGTAGTAATTCCTAAAGGAGATTAGAGGCCTTTTCATATACTCACCGATGCAAAATACAATGGTAAGAGGTTCTGAAATGCACAGGAACATGTCTGCTCGTTTAAATGCCCCTGGTGTAGTCCTTCCAATGTATTCTCCTGGAAAATAAAATGAGAACTACTGTTTTTTCAGAAGAACAAACTCAAAACTGTGCACACAGTGTCTACAGTATGTGCTCTGTTCTCAAAAATTAGTAAACTCGTCAGAACTACAGTTGTCAGAGAGCACCAGGCATAGCCAATAGAGTAAGGGGTAAAAGCTCACACACTCCAAGTCTCTTAATCCAAGTACTGCCACAAGAAAAAAGCCCAGCTAAGAAGTTCATATATTGATATTCTTCCCTTTTCTTAAATAAATTTGCTTTCATTCAGAAGAAATGGTGACATACACCTAGAGAATTTACCACACAGAATCTTGGCCCTGAAGGCAGACCACACAGACAATCTGTGTCACTGGCAGGGAACATGCATATTGCCACTCACTTTCTGATCGACTCTAATGAATTTCCACTTTGCAACTTCACTTCCACAGAAAAATGCACACATTCATAATTTTTTTCTTACCCATCCTGCAGGAAACCACCTTAGAATTTAGTTTACCTTGGTCAGTTCTTGAAGCATATTGGAAAGTAATTCACAGCAAATATCCTTCAAAATTTTTAAATGGAAATCCTCCTCATTTATATCAGCCCTTCCAGTCTCTTCTTGTTCAGACTCCTTTGAGTTATCAAGAGATCTCTTCCCACAGCCCTCCATGTATTGCAAGATACGAATCAAGCTCCCAATCAGAGGCATATCTAAAATAAAGTAATGGAAATTTACAAAGGAAATGGAAGTTTAACACTGAAAAAATTTCCCCCTCCCTTCAAGGCATTAGAATTTTGAAACATACCACAAGATCTTATACAAAAGCTATAGGAATGTGCATTCTGGCAGTGTTTTGGCAAGGACTGTTTTAAAGAAGCGAGTTGAAATGTAGTTGGAAACCCAAGCTATTTTTCTGCAACCTGTATCTACAAAAAGTATATACCAGTGGTAAGGAATACAAGAAGGAAAACATTTCTGTAAGTAACTCAGGAGAGACTAGTGTGTTAAATTCACATCTAGATCATCCCACCTGGTAAATCAAACTGCCACAACCTTTCTCTGTTGTAGAGACTCATATTCTTGAGAAAGATTTGTAACTCTAAATACTTGTCAATGAATTGAAAAGTAACAAGTGATAAAGATGGATCTAAGTAAGTGCAGAATCTCCCTCCACCAAAAAAATATTACCTCTTAAAGCATAGATGAGCTCTGCAATTTTCATTAATGTACTCAATGGAGAAGATCGAATCTGTAGATTCTTTTACTGTAACCCTTCGAAATTAGCCAGGAACTGAACTTTGAGCTAGCTGTGATTTTTGGAGTCACCACTAAAGGGACTTGCTGCATTCAAACATGTTAACTGAATTCTGTGTTCTGGTCTCTGAGGTGACCTTATTGTGGCTTTTCAATATCTGAAGGGGGCCTACAAGAAAGCTGGGGAGGGACTTTTTAGGCTATCAGGTAGTGATAGGACTAGGGGGAATGGAATAAAGCTGGAAGTGGGGAGATTCAGGCTGGACGTGAGGAAGAAGTTCTTCACCATGAGAGTGGTGAGAGCCTTGAATGGGTTGTCCAGGGAGGTGGTTGGGGCCCCATCCCTGGAGGTGTTTAAGGCCAGGCTGGATGAGGCTCTGGACAGCCTGATCTAGTGTGAGGTGTCCCTGCCCATGGCAGGGGGCTTGGAACTAGATGATCCTTGTGGTCCCTTCCAACCCTGACTGATTCTATGATTCTATCTCTAGTAAACAGTAATACATTAACCATCTTTCCTCCCACATACATAAAGGCAATTCTGAAAACAACTTTTTTCTAAAAAAAAAAAAAAAAAAAAGGATAATAGACAAAAAAATCACAACTTGCTTTTCCTCATCTTGGTGTATTCTTGTTCTGTCTGGGAAGCAAACATAGCAGACAGCACAGACAAAATAGAAGCCAACACAGTCTTCTGCTCCTGCACAATGATCGGTGGATCGTCCGTCTGGCAGAGCTCATGGCAAACAAGGTCATAAAGCAAACTCCAAGTCTCTTTTCCTCCATCAGGAGCCTGCACTTGAGAAAGCAAGAGAACCCACCAAGTCAGCAAATTTAATCCAGGTATATGAATTACTTTCTTTCCTCATTGAATATCTGCTCATCTTGGCCCCACCATATGTAGCAATTCAAGCGTCTTACCAATAGCCTGAATACCCTCATCCACTGTGGTCAGGAGCTGCAAAATATGCATATAAACATCAAGTCCTTCCGGATTATCTGATCTATACAGAACAAACAGAAAATAAATTACACACCTGACTGCTGAGTTTCTAGTGTGTGTGCTTCAGACACACAGAAGACTATCAGCAATCACTGCCATTCTCTTTCCAAACAAACCCACTCATTTCAAAACTGAAGCAGAGGACAATACATTCTAGTGATCTGTCACTCTATGCAGCTCCCACTGAAATCAAGATGCTCACTCACAGGCCTTAACAAAGTTAGGAGTCTGCCCAGCCATGAAACTGAAAAAAATGTGACATACCGGACTTGTTTGGCTGCTTCAAGTATACAAGGCACAATCTTAAAATCTGGAAGTTCTTCAGGGGAATCATCTACAGATGGTCCCACAGACCGACAACTGCCATTTTTAATCCAGTTTAACATTAGCTCTTCATCTAGATCAAAAAGTTTGTCCACCACTTCACCCACTTTTACCAGCAATTCAACTGCATGAGAGAATATACAAATTTCAAGAAGGCTAAAAACAAAGAGCAAAACGTAGCTCACAAAATGCTAACGTATAAAAGATCACTAAAGAGCGATCACTAATTCCCATCTTGTTCTGGCAACTTACCATTTGTAGAGCTGGACATGATAAAGCAAACACAGTCGTACACAGAAGGGTTTTCTCGGATTCTCTCCACCCAGACATTGGCCACCTCAGGCTGGGAGAGGCAAGTTAACAACAACCTAGGCAAGAATTGCCCATTTAAACAAATCAGAAGCCAATTCATACGTTTTAGCTGTACAAATGTAAATCCAAAACACTGAGCATGATGCGACAGAAATAGAAATCTAGCTCACAGCAAATCGATTCCAGAACAAGATGGACATGATGAAAGGTTAGGAGGAAGGGACGTAAAATAGTGAGCCCATTTGTCAGTTTTCTTCCCAGAAACACAGCAGAACTACACTAATGGTGTATTAATTTCCAAGATGTCCTACCTGCTTGTTTCCAGAAGAGTTGGGGAGTCTGAATCGCACAAACGTTGCAAGAGCACTTGCCTGTAAGAAGCAAATACAAGACAAAAGTTAATAAAATCTATCTTTATTTTTTAAAAGGTTATGAAAAGTTCATTTCATAGCTGTAACCATGTTCCGAGATCAAAGCCAGCTTCTCCTGACTGTGCATTCATTTGCAGTGTTGCAAGAGTGCCAAAATTAGAAATTAAAGATTCAAGTCTTTGACTGGTGATTAAACCAGAAAGAGAGTGGTCTGTATCATTTTTTTTTGTTCACTGAACACTTCCCACAAAATTATGGTCAGTCAAAAAGGTGTGAATGAAGATAAGACGTGGCAGGCAATCTTAATCCCTTCTGTAACATTTATTTCATGACTATGAGTCCAGAAAAGCAGTACTCATGCATATATAAAGCACATATATACTTACCCAAGATTCTCATCTTTACTGAGGGACATGCATATGTCTTGGAAACAGGCCATATTTCCTAATATTCCCACACAGATTTCCTGAAAAGTCAAAACACAGTATAACGAAGCAACTGCGATGTGGTTCATGGTTTTATTTCCACAGGCACAGGACAAATGTAAGAAACGTTCAAAGACGTTTTCAAGTTTGATTTCCAAGTTCTTATGACCCACTGTTCCAAGACAGAGATACAGATTTTTTTCTAATAGCCTAAAATACACTCGTGACCAGGTACTGTTCAGACAGGGAGGTGTTGAGGTGTTTCATAAAAGCAAATATATCTTGAAATCGACTTGGCTTGCATATTCTAGGTAAACTCTTCTGAAGCTAATCTGGCATCTCTGTTATTAAAGCAACAAAAAGTCTAAGAACAACAGTATCACCATCTAGGCTTGAGAAGAGAAGGCTGAGAAGGGATCTTATCAACATCTATAAATAGCTCATGGGTGAATGTCAGGATGAAGGCGATGGTCTCTTTTCAGTGGTGCCAAGCGATAAGGCAAGGAACAGTGTCTACAAGCTAGAACACAGGAGGTTCCATCTCAACATGAGGAGACACTTCTTTATGGTGAGGGTAAGAGAACACTGGAGCAGATTGCCCAGAGAGGTTGCGGAGTCTCCTTCTCTGGAGACGTTCAAAACCTGCCTGGATGCATTCCTTGTGTGGCCTGCTCTAGGTGATCCTGCTTTGCCAGGGGGGTTGTTACTCGATCTCTGGAGGCCTCTTACAACCCCTAACATTCTCCTTCCTCCTCACACCCTTTCCCTGTTCCTCCCATAGGAAAGAGTCCTCCATGAACTTCAGGAACCATTTTGTGTTTTCTCCTTGGTCCCCTAACATACTCAAACATGTAATGGGAGGAGGACAGGTATATGTGCAAACGCCTGGACAGAGCTATCTACTACTGCTATTAATATGGGACAACTTTTTGATGGTCCATACTTACAGTAAGACGAGGGCATTTTGACTTGGCAAAAACTCCCATGAATATATCAGGGGCGTTGAACTCCTGAAGAAATAAAGCAACATCCTGTGGAGAAAGTGAATGGAAAAGTAAATGGATTTCTACAATTTCCAAATGAAAAATCAAACGTTTTCTCACAGCACAAGGACTGGATCAAAGACATGTCAAACTCACTGCAAGAGATCAGTTAGTACCCATAATCCTTACTTTCAGTAAGAGAAGATCAGCACAGTGATTTGCCATACAATGAATCAAAAAGTCACACTTAGTTTCTTTTGCTCTACCTCAACAGAAAGTTAGAGACACTTAGTCAGAACTCAGCATATGTTGTGTTTAGAGATAGTGACATCAGCCATACAACAAGGGAAAGGATTACCATTAGCACTCGATCAGATCATACAAAAATCTCATTTTACCATATTAAAACACATTAATTAGATTAATTCTTTGTTTAGAAGTAAAGGACACATAACAGCACTGCAGGATCCATCAGACACCTAGAGGGAAGGTCGGGCACACCACCTTGTCTCTTTTACATTCACACACAGTTCTGCATTTCAACCTCAAGACAGCAGCATGGAGCCCAGCAGCTAGGATGCAATAGAAGGATGCTTTTGGAAACTAGTGCGGGGTTCTAGAGCGCACAGGAGGTACTTGCTCATCTTGAAAAACAGCCTTCACAATGAGCCTGATCGATGCCAGTTCCCCACTCCTGCCCTGCCTAAAGACTCGTAGCACACTGTCAGCCAAACCAGAGAACAATCAATACCACCAAAGTCAGAAAGCTGACCAAGCCCAACTAATTCTGCGCTTTCTCCCACTTCCAGCAAGATTCTGACTAAAGATCCCGGGCAGAAGCCGCTTGTAGTTGTGAACCACCCCGGAGGCCTAATTCCAGCACATTGCTCCTACCTCGTCCATCGACATGTCCCACACTTTGCAAATGTCGTTCTCCATCTCTTCGTCTAGCTCCGTCTGGCTTCGCTCAGGACTCCCGGTGGGCTCCGTCTTCTCGGGGCTAATCACCTGAGAGCAAAAGCGGGCAGGGGTGCACACGAGGGTAAGGAGGTATGTGAGCCACGACCGAGAAAACCGCGGCAAAACAATAGCAACGACCGACCGACCGCTTCAGTCCCTGTTTGAACACATTCACGGTTTAAACACACGCACACACAGCCCCACAACTAGGAAACCAGTGTCTCCGGTGTCCCACCCGGCCCCGGCCTCACCGCTCCCGGGCCTACCGGCCTCTTCCGCCACGGCGCCCCCGCGCCCCCAGGCTCGCACCTCGATGAGGCGGGTGAGGATGCTGAACAGCCAGTGCTTGCTGTACACCGTGTTCCCCACCGCATCCCCCTCCTCCTCCTCCGCCTCGCTGGACGGCGGCGAGGGGTTCCGGTCCATAGCGGCCCGCCACCGCCACAGCCGCCACGGCGACAGAGAGCTGGCGGCGGCCAGAGTGGAACCCGGGCGGTGCCCACAGCACCCCCTGACGGAGCGGGGCGGCGAGCAGCCCTCGGCCGACTCTGACCGCAGGCTGTTGTTGGCCCCCAGAGGTGGCGCGGGTCTGTAGCGGCGGTAGCCACCGCCCCTCCCTCCGCGGAAAGCTCCCGGGCCAGCCGAGGGTATGAACGAGACCCCCGCCCCTGGGCAGCTCCCCCGTGATGTCCGCATAGGGATCCCCCGCCCGCTCTTCTCCAGGCCGTGGCTGTGACTTGAGGACCCCAGCGCGAGAAGGAAAGCCAGCAGCCGTGTTGTGGAGAATTCCTTTATTGGGCTACACAGAGCGGGTCTAGGTGGGGAGCAGTGCGGCCTCCTGAAAGGCGGCGCTAGTATTTGCTGGGCAGGCCCGGAGGTCTGTAGCGGTTGGGGTCTCCGCCGTTTCTGCCCCACGCGTTGGCCTCCTGGTCGGCTCGGGTGTCCTCTGCACCTCTGCCACTCACACCGCCTTGCCAGTTTTCCCGGGCGTCACTAGCAGAACAAAAAAAGGCCCCCTGAACCAGCCAGCATTTAACTGCACTTTCTGCTGATGTCCCTACTTATGGAAGACTAGCTCTTCTGCAGGACTTCTCGAGATTTCAAGCATTCAGTGTAATTCAGGACCATTGTGTCAGGAAGTGAACCGTCAAGGAAAGAGAGTTCCTTACCACCAGTACTGCAGAGGTAAGGAATCTACCTTCTTGGAAGGACAAGAAGAAAGGCTTGTGCTCAATTCTTTACAGTGAAGGTGGTGAGATAACCAGAACAGGTTGCCCAAGGAAGTTGTAGGTGCTCCCTCCCTGGAAGTGTTCAAGGCCCGGTTGGACACAGCCTCAAGCAACCTGGTCTAGTGGAAGCTGTCTCTGCCTATGGCAGGGCAGTTGGAGATAGATGATCTTTAAGGTCTCTTCCAACCCAAACTGTTCTGTGATTCTGTGTGGGAGGAGAGACACATGTCCTACGGAGGCAAGCTGTTCAGACATTAACTGCTTCCCCTCTACTGTCCTAGGTCAAAAGCTGAGTACAAGTCAAAAGGACTCCACTGCAAGTGGGATGACTAGATTCACAGTTGCTCACTCTTAACAAGGCAAATAAGCTCCGTTACCTGATGACTCTGGCTGCCCAGGCACCACCAGGTCCTCTTCGGGCAGCATCATAGTTCCCACGAGCATGGAAATACTTGTCAGAATTTTTAAAATTTGCCTCACGCATGTCCCTGTATGCTCTGAACATATCCCATGCCCCTGAAAAAAAAAAAAAAAAAAAAAAGATAAATTGAAAAGATGTTGATTTTATTTAAAGAGTTATCCCAGAAACAGTGAAGTACCGTTTCAGCCAGGAGCTGAAAGGCCTGAGGAGCAGTAGCACAGGGGCATTCCTCCACATTGGCCTTTGCACAGGGTGGGTGCCTACAGAAAGGGCCTTTAGCGGCTTATCAAGGCTCTCTTCCAGCAGCAGAAAACAGCAGGATCCCTAATGTGGAGCTGCAGACCTCCCAGATTGGAGGTCTCTGTCTACTGACTGCCAGTAAGCTGTGCTGGGGCAGGAGGTTCCTGAGGAAATGGCGGGTGGAACAGCAGCTTACCTCCCATCGCATCCCAGACAAATCGTCCCCCATCAAGGATGTCAGCACTTGCACACAGAGCAAGGGACAGCAATACAAGGCAGATGCAGAGCCTCATGGTTCCCAGCTCAAGCCTGACACAGAGCTGTGAGACAATGAGAGAGATGAGCAGTTCTGGAGTACCTTTGACAGACTGCTGACATAGCAGCCATCACCCCTGTAGCTGTGCTTAGGCAGCTGCTCCAGGGCTGATGGCTGGTCCGGGAACCTGCTTCTCCCCAAGCAGTGGTGCCCTCTGTGCAACCACAAGCTCAGTTAAGGACACATCAAGAGAGGCAGATGGACATGAGAAACCTGCATTTTAGCATTCCCATCTGCTCTTACTGCGAGTATAAAGTCCCATATGCTAAGCATTAGTCCTGTTCCCAAACACCAGCTAAACCCACTGCATAGAGCTCACAAATTCAGAATATCACTTACCACTGCAGAAAGGCAAAGCCAGAGGAAGTAGAGCTTTTCTTGTGTGCTCTCAGACTCACAGAGGGGATTTATAAGCAATTCAAACCCCTCAAAAGAGGAAACTGGAAAGGATATCCATGACTGGGAATTCCCCCCCACACTCCACTGTCAGCACAAAAATTGTTACGGTAAGCCTGTCTTTGGCCTTCCTGAAAGTTCATAGCTCCTGTTGCACAATTTTTTAGGAAACACAGGGTACTTCTTCCTCCCCTGCCTGTGAATCTGATGCTTAACAATATTTACAGCTCAGTTACTGCAGCAGCTGGAGTGAAGAGTTTTTCTGCAACTTTAATAAATCAATGAATTGATGTACAGGCTCACCCTAGAACAGAGCATTGCCTTCAGAGCTGACTTAAAGAACTTTTCCCTACAAAAGGTCAGGCATTTTGGACCTTAGAGGATTTTCTGAGTCTTCTCTTGTTTTACATTCTCTCCAGACCACAATTTTCTGCGTAGAGCACATAGTTGAAGAAGGTAGGTACTGAAGGGGAGCTTTGGACAATCTCTGATTGCCTCCCCTTGACTTGTATCCAACAAGGAGGGCAGCAACAGTGCTGACAGTGCTGGAGTTGCCATAAAGCCCCAGCTTTGTGCTCCAGTATGTAACAGCTTTCCCGTATCCTCTTGGCTTGCTTTCCAGGTCACAGCCCTTGACCCACAGAAACAAGCTGCAGCCAGAACTGTTGTTTTTGCAACAGAAAGAGCCAAGGGTTTGAATGGAGTGTTCCCTTCTGGCCTAGCACTAAAACACAGTGTGCACACACTAGATAACACATACAGGAGCACCTGGGAGACTTCTCTGTGTTTGTACACTCTGTTACAGTTAAGATAAAAAGCAACCTCAGTCTGGTTGCCCTTTAATGCAAGTTAAGTTCTGCAAACATTCTGCAATGTTGGTATTTTGTTATCTAAATAAGTCTCAGAATGAGAAGGCATGAGGTGAATTCCCAGATTTGGCATAGTTAATTCCTTCTTTTGGGAAGTAGCAGAACCTTATTGAAGTTTAAATGAACAATAGTTCACTTGAACAGTTTTGCCATGCTGCTGTAGGGAGTATTTACTAGCAGTGGCCTCAGATATGTAGAACAACTGCAAACTTGGCTCTCTTCAATTTAATTTCACACTCCCTTCACCTTACCCTTATCAGATAAAACCACATATCACGGATAGGAAGCAGTGATTTTCCAACTCTTCCTTCAGACAGCCAAGTTGAAATCACCAACGCAAGCTCTCTTTAGACACCAAATCTGAGCAAACACTTCTCGTTATGTTACCCCTATGACCATTCTGACACAATATTAATGTGTACACACAACTCCTCTAAGTGTGCTAGAGCAGAAATATCTCCTTGTTTCCTGCAGCATTTTGTTAGCCTTGAGATTACTTGAGGCACAACTTTCCTCCCATTTTTCATTTGAAAGTGGTTTCCTGTGGACTATGCTTTAACTCTTCTTTCTACACATGTGGAGAAAGAGAAAATCCTTTCCTGCTTGTCTAGAAGACTGTTTCATGATACCTGTGACCAATATTAGGAAAATATTAGGAAAAAATTCTTTGCTGAAAGAGTGGTCAGGGATTGGAACAGGCTGTCCGGGGAGGTGGTGGAGTCACCATCCCTGAAGGTGTTTAAGAAACATGTGGACATGGCACTTGGAGACATAGTTCAATGACCATGGTGGTCTCAGGTTGAAAGTTGGACTCGATGACCTTACAGGGCTTTTCCAACCCAAACAATTCTGTGATTCTATGATTCTGTGAATGAACTGAATGGTTTCCAGCAGAAGGCAGTTTGGCACACCATAGCTGCTCCATTTCTCTTATTGCTGTGCTGTGTGTGATCTGTTGCTGTCTGTTGGTACAATCTTGTCTTTCTGCTTTCCCTCTGCTGCTGTATTGTTTGGGCTTCTGGGCACACTGCTTTATGAGCTCCCTTGATCTGCAATCTGCAGTCATCTGTGGGTGCTTCTCTTCCCCTCCTCTGTGGTATTCCTGAGTGTATTGTGTGGTATGTCGATTCTGGGCCTGCCAGTCTCAACACGGAGAGCTGAAATACAAACTGACAGATCAGCCTGCCAGGAGGTGACCACTGCCACAGCTGGGCCAGGATGGCCTCGATCTGCCAAGCCAGTGGCTATTTACTGAGGAGTTCATACATGGTTTAATTCACTTTCCCACAACCTACCATTGTCTTTTTCTAACAGATGTTTTTTTCCCCAACTGCTTTTCCTATCTGCTTCAAAGATACAGCGTTTCGTTAAGTCTACTTCCATCCTGTCTCACATGATTCAAGGTACAACAAAATGTCCCATCACTTATCAGCCTCCAGGGCTCCCACATAGACGTGAAGGCCATCTAAACATTCTGTTAGCTATTCCTTTTGGATTCCTACACTCCTCGGCATGCTTCTCATGCTTTGGGCTTTTTGTCTTGGCATGCTGGTTGAATCCAGACACCCTCAGTTTGCGTTATCCCAGTTGTTGGTGCTCTGGGTTATCTCAGCTGATAGGCAATTGAAATCCCATTAATGTGCCACCCACCTTCCATGCTCCCTCTCGGCAGTTCTTTCCTCTGCATCTCCTCAGTCTGTCCCCTGCAAGATTTTAAGTTCTTTTTCTTTTCTCTTGTGGAATTCATGCTGGAAATATCCAGAAGTTTGTGCTTGTGAAGGCAAAACCTCAACTGCAGCACCCTGAAGGGGAAAAGTGTGTCCTAATAGTGCCATCATATGGACAGCAAAGACATCTTGTCTTTTTGTCTGTACAGCTTGAATGAGATAGCAGAATCAGAGAAGAGTAGCAGTGATCCAAAAGGTTTCAGTCAGCCGGCAAAGAACACAAGCCAGTGCTGAAGAACAACTTGAAACTGGTATGGGGACCTGTAATATCATGGGCAGGGTAGAGTTAGGTTGGACATCAGGAGGAAGCTCTTCACAGAGGGTGGTGAGACACTGGAACAGGTTGCCCAGAGCTGTGGTGAAGGCCCTATCCTTGGAGAAATTCAAGGTCATACTTAACGTGGCCGTGGCCAGTCTGCTGTAGTTGGAGATGTCCCTGCTGACTGCAGGGGTCTTTGGACAAGATGACCTTTGAGGGTCCCTTCCAGCCCAGTGCATTCTGTGGAGGAGTCCTCATCTCTGGAGGTGTTTAAAAGCTGTTTGGATGAGGAGCATGCTGTAATAGTTGTGTGCAGGGAGATGTTAGGTTGGACTCGATGATCTCAAGGTCTTTTCCAGACAGGCGATTCTGTGGCTGATTTCTCCCTGGGGGCAGAGGAGCAATGATAGGAACTACAACTCCCATGATGCCCCGGTGCGCGGCGTGGCGGGCTGGGGGCAGAACCAGCCAGCGGGGCACAGTGAGGAGGGCGGCCAATGGGGAAGGAGAGTTTGAATTTGAAGCGGGTAGAGGCTGTGCTGCTGTTACGGCTCCCGGACCTCTGCACCTGGTGCGTGTGGCGGCGGGCTCCGGTGGGCGGCGCCGGCGGAGCCTTCTTCGGCAGCTGCCGGCTGGGCGCGGGGTCCCTTGCCCTGGCGTGAGGGAAGAGGAGCCGGTGTACGCGAGCTGAGGACGAGCCGCCGTTTCGGAGCGGCGTAGCAAACGGCTTCTTCTCCCGCTCGGTGCCGGCCGGCGGGGTCTGCTCGTTTCCAGGCGGTGAGGAGTCTGCGCCGCGCTCCTCGGCCCCTCCGGGCCTCCCCTCTCCGCAGGGTGGTGGGACTCGCCTACATCCGCTACAATTGCTCTTAGCGGAAGAGCCGAAGGGGCCTGACTCAGCCTCTGGTGCTACCGAGGTTACCCTCGGGCGGGGGTCACCGCTCGCCAGCCTCGGAGAGGGCCGTAATGGCGGGGGAAGGAAGGGAACGAGCACGCAGGTGGAGAGGCAAAAGCTTAGCCTTTTCTTCCTAGCATCGCCTGGCTGAGAGTCCCTGCTGTAAAGAAGTGCTTAACTCGTTTCATATTGCTCCAGTGGAGGGCAGTTAAGCGCCCGATTCCCTCTAAAAGTTTGGGATACCAGTGGTTGTGCCTGCCCAGAGAGCGTGGTGGGTCAGCTAACGAATCGCGGAATCCCAGACAGGTTTGTGTGGGAAGGTACCTTTAAAGCTCATCCAGTCCAAACCCCCTGCAGTGAGCAGAGACATCTGCAACTAGAGCACACTGCTCAGGGCCCCAAACACTGACCCGAAATGGTTCCAGGGATGGGGCATCTCCCGCGTCTCTGAGCAAACTGGTCCAGGCTCTCGCCACCCTCGGTGTCAAAAATTTCTTCCTTCTCTCTAGTCTAAATCCTCTCTTTCCTAGCTTAATACCATGAAAACCAAATCTGTCAAGTTTCAGTATCCAACCTAACAAATAAGTTCCTGATTTTTTTGTTGTTGTTTATAAGGCAGATTTCAAAGGGAGAGGCTGCCATGTCCCAGGATTGCAACAACGAGTGGGAGCTGCACAAAGAGAATGTGCAGCCCCTCCGTCAGGGGCGGGTCATGGCCACCCTTCAGGAAGCCCTGGCTCAGCAAGAGACCTCTACCCACACCACTCTTCAGCTCAAAAAACAGTAAGCAATGTTTTGACCCTTTCCCCTCATCTTCCTGCCTCCTCAGCAATTTTTCTATGTTTCTATGTGTATGTACCAATCTCATAGACATTAAAAAGAGCATGAAAGTGGCTTACTAACTGATGTCAGTAAGTAACAAGGCCAGGTTGGATGGGTCCTTGAGCAGCCTGGTCTAGTGGGTGGTGTCCCTGTCCATTGCAAGGGTTGGAACTAGATGACCTTTAAGATCCAATCCAAACTATTCTATGATGATTCTATGAGTCTATGGTGATGCTGTTCTCCAGGTATTTAGGACTATTTGCTGTTTGGGTTCTTTTGTTGTCAGCAGAAGCTAAATATATGCCAACCTAGCCTATGTTTTTTTAATATGCCTATAAAATGTGTGTGCCAGTGAGAATGGAGGTCTTAGTTTACAGTGTAGAAAACATCTTTACAGTTATACAGTCATATTTATTTGATGCAGAATTATTATTTTAACTTCTTTTAGGGAATTTGAATCAGAAATCCGATTTTACTCTGGAGATGATCCACTGGATGTCTGGGACCGGTAAGTTTCCTTTCATTTCAGAAGAAAGCATGAAAGGTCTAATACGCTTGTAAAAGCTTGGGAAGAAATAATCTAATAAGAAAATGATTCAAAGATAAATTCTATAATGTGTTTTTAATAATATGTGTGTTTCAATACTCAGCCTTTTATTTTTTTCTTCTAAATCTTCTTTTATCTTGTTGAGGACTGACTTCTGTGGACATATTCCACCTCCAGGTACATCAAGTGGACAGAGCAGACCTTCCCCCAGGGTGGAAAGGAGAGCAATCTTGCTGCAATCCTGGAAAGGGCAGTGAAAGCTTTCCATGAACAGCAGAGATACTACAAAGATCCTCGCTTTCTTAACCTCTGGCTCAAGTTTGTGAGTGTTTGGTGAATAAGTCTTGGGTGCTGCATTTTCTCTGTGCTTGTCATGTCGTTTACACAGAGAAGCTGATTATTGTAACAATAGAGTCCATAGGTTATACAGCAGTATTAAAAATACTGAAAATGAGAAGAGTAGGCAACAGGTTTGCCTTTTTTAGGACCATTCACTTTGGACACCTATGTTTTGGAAGAGCTTGTGGAAATTAATGGAGCTTGATTGTTAGTTTCAGGAGAAAAGTGATTTAAAGATATTTTTTTAGGTGTTTGCCTGTCTTACCACTTATTTTTGCTTCTAACAGTCTTGAGTCTACATCCTATGCTTAGTCAAAACTGAGCTGAGTCTGTTTTGGTCTTGCCCCTTCTCTCCATTGTTGTAGTTTTTGTTATTTTTTACCTTAAAACATCTCCCCAGGTTTAGCTTCCTGAACTGATTTACCAATTCTAAAATAAAAAATTTGGTTGTTTCAGGCAAATTACTGTACTGAGCCCTTGGATGTGTACAGTTACCTACATAGCCAGGAGATTGGTACAACACTGGCACTGCTCTACATCACCTGGGCAGAAGTACTTGAGGCTAGAGGAAGTTTTAGGAAGGCAGATCTGATATTGCAGGAAGGTCTTCAGCGCAAGGCTGAGCCTTTGGACAGACTCCAGTCCTACCACCGGTAAGCTTCCAGCTAGAGGGAAAGACTTGGAATAGTCTTGTGTGCTTCAGTGGGTGCTTGGTACAGTGAAGTTAAAATAAACTTCTCCAATGTCTACCTTAGGCAGTTTCAGACCCGTGTTTCTCGGCAGACGCTACTGGGGCTTGAGGAAACTCCTGAGAAGGACACAGATCTTCTGGAAGCTGCAGAACCCCAGAGAAGTTCCTTGGCAGATTTGAAAGGCAGGGGCAAGAAAAAAATGAAAGCCCCAGTTGGTCGTGTAGGAGATGCACTGAAATGTATGTTGAGCTGTTGACACTACACCTTATTACTGGAAGAGTTGCTTCTTTCTGTTGTGCAGTTTGTACTTGAGTGTGATAATTAGAAGTTAATTTGCATAAATCCTTTTGCTTACAGCCATCAACCAAACAAGAAGCACCCAGGCTCTAACTTCTCAGCAGCTTTCAAATAATCCTGGTTTTGCTGTGTTTGATGAAAATTCAGCTTCTGGACCTGAGATTCCTGTGATTACACCACAGCCTTGGGCAGCACCTCCAGTTCCACGGGCCAAGGAGAATGAACTAAGTGCAGGACCATGGAACTCTGGCAGGGTAAGGAGCCCTAAACTGGGCTGGACAAAAGAAGGAAGGTGTGTGGAAGCCGGTAACTTCTGAAACAAAAGTCATACCTGTTCTCCTAGTCTGGGGTTTGTCTTGGTTTATAACTACAAATCTTCCTGGCTTCTGGCTAAAGTCCCTGGCTATGCTTAACCTAGTCATGTTTAGCAAGTTGATTGTGCTTGAGTAACTTCAAAAAGCTTTCTAAAGTTCTTAAACCAAGAAATTGTAATTGTAGCTAACCAGAAAAATGGGTAGAGATGGCCAAACTGGAGGGCAAAAAAGGACTCCAAGAGAAAAACACTAGCTAAAGAAAGGGAAGGAAGACAGGCCTCAGTTCAACTTGTAGAAAAAGAACGAAGAGTTAAATGGGCATTGCACAACACAACCTGAAGGAAGAAGTATGGCAGGTACGTATTCTGCAAGTCTGTTTTGAAGTGCTTGGGAAGAAAACAGAAGCCTGGAAAGCAGAAGAACTGAAAAACTACTGTTTCAATGGAATATTTATCCTGACAGGGTAGGGAAACTTGCCAGTATGTGAAAAAAGGATGGCAGAAAGTAGGTTCCAGTGGTGTAAACTCATGTTGGAGGTATGAGAAGAAGCAGCAGTGCTACAGGTGTTTATGCTCTTAGAAATTACCTCAGATATTAGCTGAAGGGAATGAATCCTGTGAAATTTATTTACTTCAAAAGTCCTTAAATAACCCACAGTGTTCTGTTCTTTGTAGATGACAGAGGGAGAATAGAAAGTAATCAGTGATAAAACTATTTTAGACTTCTCAATATAGAAGTTATGAGTGAAGAATAGAAACACCAACTAGGGTGAGGTGAGGGAAGGAAATGGGCTGAAATTCACAGAAGCTCCAGGAAGAATTACTGCCAGATGAAAAGCAATTTGATTAAGTGAAAGGAGAAGTCCAGTAAACCTAGTTTCATTCAGAATGAGGAGGGAATAGCTGTTAATATAAAATCAGTTGCCTTGCTTTGGGCTGCTTAATAATGTTCATTCTGGTGCCCAAATGCTTCTGTATTATTTTTAATGTCTGCCTTTAGAGTGTTCTCTCTTCCCACTTTTCATGAAATTTATTAGATTTAATTAAGAAAGAAAGGAGCTGCAAATAAGAGTGGAGGATTTTTAATTCACCTTCACTGGAGTGTGGTGCTTGTTTTGGTGTGTCTTAGAGTGAAAGGATAACCTTTTGTGAACTCTGAGATATTAAAAGCTGCAGAGTAAGGATGGGCAAAGGAAAAGATTTGAAAAATAGAAAGGAGTTTGGTGTGAAGAATCCCTGCCATGTAACTTTTTCTGCTGAAGAATCATGGGAGTTTCAAGTAGGCAGATAAGAGTAGCATGTTGTCAGACTAAATTCCTTCAGTCTTCAGCAATGGACCCTGCAAGCAGTTTAAGGGAATTTTTTTTTTTTTTGGTGGTGGTGGAATGGCCTCTTGAGAGGAAAATTGAGCAGTCTTGGAGATTGTTGGTGGACAGCAGGAGGAATACTGTCATAAAAATTGGGACAATCTTGGCTGAAAAATGAGGACTATTGTATTTCTAAAGAATCACAGAATCATCCAGGTTGGAAAAGACTTCAGAGATAAATAGGTTGGACCTCAAGTCCAACCTATTACCTAATACTTCATGACAACTAAACCATGGCTCCAAGTGCCACATCCAGTCTTTTTTTTTTTTTTTTTAACACCTCCAGGGATGGTGACTCTACCACCTCCCTGGGCAGCCCATTCTACTGGCCAATTACTCTTTCTGTGAAGAAAGAGTAGCAACCAGAGCACTCAGCTTGACCAGCATTCCTGCAGGACAACAGAAACTAGGACATGCAGGAGGAGTGTATCTTGCTTTTGTAGGTACTAGCACTCAGCTGATGATCTGTAACTGTTTATATAGAACTGTTTGGGTTTGAAAACACTTCCAAGATGAAGTTCAACCTAACACCACCATGGCCCCAGCTGCCATATCCACATGTTCTTGAATACCTCCAGGGATGATGACTGCACCACCTCCCTAAGCAGCCTGTTCCAATGCTTTATGTGTCAGAACAGAATTAACATTTTAAAATAACAAACTACCAATGAGCCAAACAGTGGGAGAAGGGGGATATGGAGGCATGTAGAGTCTAAGGATGAATCTTTCAGCTATTGACTGACCTTTTCTTCCTCAGCGTCCTCGCAGTGGGGCAAGGTCTACGGTAGAAGTCCCCTACCCACAGCCCAATTTCACCCTGTACGTGGATGAGTCAGCTCAGCAGCAAGTCATGTGAGTCTTCCCTCCAGTTTGAAATGGGGATGGCAAGTGGAGTTATCAAAGCTGCTTCATCAATTCTGACTCCTTTGGCCAAGTAGCCAAGCCTCTAGATCTCCAAGAACCTAAGTCTGGCAACTTGGAAGCTCTTAGTGCTTTAGCTTGCGGTGGAGGCTTCAGTGCAGGATTTGTAAAGACATGAGAAGTGTTTGACTTGCTGCTCATTATGTGAGACCCGAGATCATATTTATAAATGGTAATTCATGGACTAGCTTAGCTCAGCATGTCTACACAAACACAGTTACCCCTCAGGATGCTGTTTGCTAAGAAAGCAGCCCTGAAATGAGGCTCACTGCTGTTTTCCTCTGTTGGGAACTCTCTGCTTTTTCTAGCTGGAGTTTTATTCTGAGCTGAGCTATCAAAATCTCCATGCCAACAGCATTGCTGAGGTTATGAAGCACTGTGCTGCTTTGCCTGAAATGACCTCCCTGCTCATTCAGTGCTCCCTGGAATGTTCAGTCCCAGGAGATGGGCTCATTCTGCTTTCTTAGATCAGAGGAAAATGCTCCATTTTGCAGTGCTGCTGAACTTTCTTCTGTGGTTAATGATGACCATAGATACATCAGGTGGTCTTAAGAGAGGAGTGGAGAAGACTGATACTACAGATGGCTTCCTTGGTTCTGAATTAGCTGGAAGTAGGACTACAAAGATGGTGAGGGGCCTGGAGCATCTCTGTGAGGAGGAAAGGCTCACAGACGTGGGGCTATTGAGCCTGGAGAAGAGCAGCATGAAAGAGGATCTTATCAGTGCTCAGCAACAGCTAAAGGGCCTGTGAGGGGCAAGAGGATGTGCCTTGTCAGTGGTGCCCGGTGATGGGACAAGGGGCAAGAGACACAAGCTGGAACTCAGGTGGTTCCACCTGAAGATGAGGTGAAACTTCTTTGCTGTGAGGCTGCTTAGTGGAGCTGAAGTGAAGATACCCTGCTCCAGAATGCACAGCAACTTAGAATAACATAATTTTATTTGCTCTTGACTGCACCTTATTAACACTTTGGTTTGAATTTGGTTGGGTTTTTTGGTTCAGAGTTGGGACTTTGTGTGATCTTTCCAATTTTCTTTTTTGCCTTTTCTATCAACAGAACAAATGTCTTCATTCTACAGCTAGGTTCTGAAAAGAGCTATTTTCTCTCCTGTGCTTTTCTGTCTTACAGCACAGCAGACAGAATCAGTTTTAACACCTGCATGTTTTTTCCAGGACTCCTTGCAAAATTGAACCCAGCATAAACCGTGTCTTGAGTGCTCACAAACCTGAGAAAGAGGAGGACCCACTCCAGAGAGTGCAAAATCAGCAGCAGGAGATTCAAGAAAATAAAGAGGTGGTGATGTACTGTAAAGAGAAAGTTTATGCTGGAGTTGATGAATTCTCTTTCGAAGAGATCCGAGCTGAAATCTACAGAAAAAGAGCAAAACTGAAAGCTGAAGGTATGCTGCAAAATGGGGTTCACAGATTGCATTGGGTTGGAAAGAACCCTCAAAGATGATCTTGTCTAACCCCCTGCTGTGAGCAGGGATACCTCCAGATACATCTCAGGCTGTCCCAGGTCACATAGTCTGATCTCTCTGATGACAGAAAGGAGATGGAATCATTGAATGGTTTGGGTTGAAAAGGACCGTAAAGATCTAGTTTGAACCACCAGGGTGCTTAAGGCCCCATCCAACCTGGCCTTGGCCAGTGAGGGGACAACCTGTGTCAGTGGCTCAAAATTATACTCCTCTGCCTCCAGCTGTCTGTTATTACAGCTGCTTTTCTTTTTGCACAGAAATTGTTATTTAACAGCTCTAAGGTACAAAGTAATATACCTGTCAGCTTTGTGTCTGCTATGAAACAGGAAGAGAAAACCAGAGGTTTTAGTTCCTTTACAAATAATTTATGCTGTAGTGTCAGATTGCATGTGAAATACGCCTTGTCTTACAAGCTTTTCTTCCTCAGAGGAGATGCAGGCCATAGCTCAGAAGAAGGAGGAATTACAGAAGAAAATTGAGGAGATGGAGAAGAATTTAAAGAAAATGATTGCTGAGTGGCAACTACCACCTGAACAGGTGTTGTCCTCATTTTAACTGCTCATTCAGGAATAGCTGTTTTAAGTAAAAACCCCAAAGGAGGAGCAATATCCAATGAGTTTCTCTCTGGCTAACACTTGTTAAACCTTTTTTTTTTTTTTTATTGGTACTATTGTACACAGACATCACCCAATCAGTGAATGTTCACAGAAATATTTCTCTTCTCCCCAACTTGTGCCTGAGCCATATCTGTTCACTGGAGGAATGTAAATCAAAACTCCAAGATTTGTACTTTTCCTTTGCAAGTATTAAGTAACCTTATGCTGAGGTATAAACTCTAATATTTAAAGTAAAGGTATGTCATACTGAAGGGGCTCTTTTGTTAAAGCTCATTCATGTGTAGTTTCCTTTTATATGGAGAATTTGTAGTGCAGAAGGAGGCTAGAGAGGAAGCTGAAACTAGAGGAAGAAGTGAAGGGTTGCAGAGCAGTGTGAGCTAACCCCAGCAGGCAACTAAGCATCACATAGCAGCTCACTCCCCACTCAGTGGGATGTGGAGAGAATTGGAAGGGTGAAAGTGTAGACAACTCGTGTTGAGATAGGGATGGTTCAACAGGAGACACAAAAGCTGTGCACACAAGCATACAGCAGTGTGTTATTAACACTTTTTTGATCAAAAATCCCAAATGTAGCACCACACCAGATGCTGCGGAGAAAATGTAACTTTATTCCAGCCAAGACCAGTACACAAAGCCATAGCTGATTCATCTCAAGGTTTTACAGGCAGTAGTATGCTCTTTTATAGACCAGATTTTTTTCCTTTTCTACGCAGCCCAGTCTTGAACAGTCTTTCAAACAAGAATACTTTGGTCTGTCATTGCTAGGCAGTGTGCAAACTCCAGTTTTCTTGCAGGTTGCAAATAACTAGTAAAAAGTTCATTATTCCAAGGCTTTTTCCAACTTGGTCTGCTGGGCTAATAAAATGTTTTTCTCTCTCTTTCCACCTTTCCCATTTCCAAAATGGTGCCTTAGTAAATAATTTCAGTACTGAAATGTATCAAATTCACAATGCTTTGTAAGCTGGGTAACTGTGTGAAAGTTAAACATGGTTGCAAAAAAGAAAATGAGGCATTCCAACTACACTGAGCAATAAGAATGGATTCCTTTTTCATGCAAGTAAGTTAAGTACAAATCAAAATGGCTAAAGACAAGTATTAATCCATCAGGGATTTAATCAACTACACATGAGTATCAGAATGTGCTTGGAACCTCATATGGGATGTGATTCTACCACTGTAGAACCAAACTGTGGTTTTGTTCCTATAGGCAGCAGCAGTTCTAACAGGAGCTTTTTCACTGCCTGTGGAACTGCAAAGATGCACTCCTTCCAATGCAACAGAAGTTGAGGACAAACAGTCCCAGTTGAAAAGGTAATGCAGGGTTTTTAAATTTTATTTTAGGAGCCTTAAGAACTTGAGGATAATTAGTTATGCATAACTGCTACTACTCCTCAGCCTGTAACCAGGATCTGTAATCTGCCTTTTTGTAGTTTCAATTATTTGTCTGAGGGATCACAACTTCTTGTATGTCACCTTGGCTTGCTGTTCTTGCAACATTGACTTAGGCTTTGTGAAGGTGTGTCAAGTATGAAACTCAAGTTTGTGTCTTTTTCACAGCGAAGTCCAGGTCTTCGAAGATACTCTGCTCCATAAAACATCTTCTGAGGGTAAGTGTTTCCATTTTTTACTGTTAGGAGAAGGCTGTCTTAGAGGGAAGTGTTACTCTATATCAGTACCAGGACTGCAACAAACTAAACCCAAAATCTAGGTGGGTTAGAGGGATGAGAATATGCTAGTGGTACCCTTAACCATGTTCAGCAAATGACTGAGCTTCTGAGAACTGCCACTGTTTGAAAGGACTTTCAAGCAGAAGAGCTTCTTTCTTCTAACAGCTGAAGAGCTTTCTTCATGCTTTCATTTAAGCAATCTTGATAAAATCTATACATGTTTAATGCTAATGTTAAGGTTGATACTGTCATAAGTCCTTTTCTTTCTGAGACTATTCAATAGGGGAACACAATCAGAAATTACGTGTTCAGTTTTGTTGTTGGAAAGAGCATGTGCTGAAGAAATTTACTTCTGTCCTGAGCTGACCACTATTACTGTTGACAGAGGTTAGCCAGTCTCCTGATGAATGCTCGGATGCACAAATTGATAATGTGTTTTTAAACTCGGAGGAGGAACAGCAAAATGAGGCTGGACTTGGGAAAAAAGGTACAAATTCTGAAGTGTATTCTAAAAACAGTATGCTAGCAAATGTAATATGGTGGTAAAAATCGTTCTTTAAGATGAGAAAGCTAATCTCAGTTCTGTAACTCCCTGTTAGGATAGTTTATAAGACTGTCTATTAAATATTTTCAGTAGCATCGTTGTAGAAAAACTGTTGGTGTAATAGAACCTCTTTGTTTTTCTTTATGGATATAGCTCTCTCTTACCTACCTGGTCAGGACAAGCCTTTCACCATATTTGATGAATCCTCTACTTTGGAAAATCAGAGTGTAAGGTAAGAGTTCTTCAAGACATAGATTTTTAGAGGAAGGGGAAACTAAAGTATCACTTTCTCTAGCAGCTGAAACACTGTTGTCACTTGTAAGGATGTGGGGTGGGGTTTTGCTTTATATATCCTTACAGTTCTTTGTTTTATTTCGTGGCTCTGGGAAGTCCGTGATGAGGAGGTACTCTCACAGAATCACCCAGAATGCATTGGGTTGGAAGGGATCCTCAAACGTCATGTGGTCTAACCCCCCTGCAGTGAGCAGGGACATCTCCAGCTAGAGCAGGTTTCTCAGAGCCCCAGCAAGTTTGACCTTCCTCATGTCCAACCTAAATCCACCCTGCTTCAGTGTCAAACTATTGCCCCTCATCCTATCACTAGAAGCCCTTCTAAACAGTCCCTCCCCAGGCTTCCTGTAGGTTACTTTCAGATACTGAAATGCAGTTCTAAGGTCTCTTCTGTTGTTCTTCCTCAATCTAGAACTATTTAAGTTGCTACATGAACTTCCTGCACTTTGGAGAGATGTATATGGTGCAGTTTACTGATAGTTCTGTAGCAGAAAGTGCTAGACTGAAGTTGTTAGTGGAGTTAAAGTTTGGAGAACAATCTGTTGAAGATGAGAAGCTGCTCTAGTAAATACTTAATGTAATGTGAGTTTATCTTAGTTGTTCTGCAGATCACACAAGGGAAAGTGCCCGGCGCCCTCTTGCTGTTCGTAAACCTTCAGAATCTCTTACTGCAAAGGAAAACATCCCACCAGAAGCCTGTGTAAGGATAACTATTTACCCCTTAACAGCTTTCCTGCCAGGGAAAAACCAGCAAAGAATGTCCTCAGTGAGACTTGGCTGGACTCACATGATGTTTGATAAGCAAAATTCTAAGTATCTTTCTGCCATGGAAATAATACTTGAATTGAGTGATGTTAAGATTATACTGCAAATTTCATGTTTTTGTTAGGCTTTAAAAGAGATGATGCTAAGGAGTCTTCCAGATCAGCCATTGATGAGTGGCCAGGATTAATTGCACTGAGAGTTTACAAAGTTTGTGTGCTGAAGAGTTGTGCTCCTAATGCTGCCTTCTGGTTCCAAACACTTTCTTATCATGCAACCAAACAAGCACTTCAGCTTCTGTTTGTCACCCAAAGTACCATACACTTGACTCCCTTAAACCCTCAGATCTTGTTTCCTAACCTGTGTCTTTATGTGGCAGCTCTGCAGATGTTTGGAAAGCTTTTCAAGAGAGGTGATAATTGGTGTTTCACCAAAGGGCTTAGCTGCTGTATGCTGCCTAGACCTTTAGACTTCATAGGGTTAAGTGTTCTGCTGATTTTTGGTTCTAGAGGCAGTCTCAGTAACTGCATAGTTCTGTTTTAAGTGTTCTGTGTGTCCTCCCTGGCCAACATTTTAGTAACCACTTGAATGATGTGGTTATAACTGGACTGCAATGCACTTCTGGGGTGGTAGATGCTAAATGGCAGTTTGCTGCAGCTTTGACTTCCTACTTGGAAAAAAATCTGCATTTATATTGCAGTTAAAATTGAATTAAGCAATTCAATTGAGCAATAGAAGTAGAGCACATGAAGACTGAGTGTGTGATTAATGCTGGAAGGTGGCAGAGGGGAGAGGAGAGAAACATTCAGCTTTTAAATAAAAGAAAATGTGATGTTAAAATCTACAGGCTTTTCACTCTTACTTTTTTTCAGGAAGAGCTGAATGCAATTGAACCTTTGACTGAAGATGCAATAGTGACAGGCTCCTACAAGTACAAAAGCTTTTGTGCCAACCCGGAAGACACGTGTGACTTCGCTCGGGCTGCCCATCTGGCCTCAACACCCTTTCATGGGGTGGCAGCTCAGAGAGTCCCAGCTCCTCTTTCACAGAGGGACCTGAAGGAAAACAGCCCAGAATCTATGAGTGCACCTTTGAACCAGGTCACAACAGTTTGTGAGGCTCTCTGTGTAAATAAGCTGAGGTAACTAAAAGTAAAGCATCTTAAGTCCTTTTTCATGTGTTGTGTTGGCTGTGGGCTTATTATTCTGTTGCTGAAGGAACAATTTTCAGTATGTTCTGCTCTCTTCAGAAGACTGACTTTTCTCCACCTCAGGGTCCTTTTTGCCTTCAACAAATTTAAACATAATAGGAAGTCCACTTGGCTTTTCAGCATTACTGCTGCAGGACTCCATGCTTTTTCTTCCAAATGACTTGCAAAAAAAAATTAATAAGCATTCTTTGTAGGCAGAGATTAGAAGTAGAATCACCAGTTGCTTTTATACCGTTATGCTTCTGTAGTTATTTTAGTATATGAAATGCATCTGATGATTATGGCTTAGATTTCCTCTATGGAGGAGAGAAACTGGATAGAAGAAAACTGACAAACAACCTCCTGTTCCTTATCTTTGTCAATTAAAAAACATCTGTTGCATGGGGTTTTCTTAATTTAGAAATGAGTTGGATTTGCTGACTGCTGATATGTAAACATCTCTGCTGTGCTGAAGGTGTTTGCTTACTTGGCAAAACCATGCTGATTGTAATTGGGAAGGAAAAACTAGAGTTATTTCCCACCCAGCCCTCCAGTGCTTTAAAGCATGGTAGGTCTGAATTTTGATTGAGGGGAGCAGTAAACATTCAGTGGGAAGTTGGACAGGATGATCTCTAGAGGTCCCCTTCAACCCCTAGCATTCTATGATTGTAAGATTCAGTGTGTCCTCTGTTGTAGCAGTCATTTAATGGGAGTGAAGATAAAATTCATCTGTAGACTAAGATTCTGAGCATAAACAATCATTGTAGCTAAAAGGAAGTGCTGACGTAACTATTGACTTTCCACCAAGGCTGGGAAAGGATTTATGTAACTTCAAGCAGTCTGGGAATGCCCAGAGCCCTTTCATAGTCACTAGGCTGGCATTGTCTAGCCCCTTTATCTTCTGAAAGTCTGAATAGTTGATGACTTTATTTACAGCCCCATTATGGAAGCAAGCCTGGAAGATACTCACTCAACAGGTTCTTCTGTCTCCTCGGGATCTTCTCTTTCCACTGTTACACAAACATCCACCATTAAATGCCTGCCTATCCCTGAGAAACTGGAACTTGCCCAGAGCTTGCCTGCTGATTCTGGAGGTATCAGTGAAAATATTACTGGTTAGTACTAAGCCTGAGTTTCACTCACAACAAGTAATGTGCAGCTGTCAATAAACTGTGGTGCTTTTTATGTACTGCCTTGGTTGTCCTCACCTTTCTGTCTATTTCTCACTACTTTGCCTTGTGACTACGCTTGAAGCAGTAGTGAGGTGTACAGTGTACCCTGCTTGTCAGCATCTAAAAGGTGAGAACATTGAGGTGACATTATTTTAGGTATTAAAGCAGGGAGTATGTAGGGACCTTTCTTAAAGGAAACATTTTGGGCTTGATGGTGGTGAGAACTTGCGATGACAAGTTTGTTTTGCCTTGATTTTTTTTTTCCTTTTTTTGTTCTCACTTTAATCTTTGTGTGTTCTCCTGATTTGCTGATGAGCTCCACATTAAAAAAGGAAAATATGGATTTGAAATCTAGTGAAAGTTGCAGAGGTATTTTCTAACAGAAGCACTTCTATGTTTTTGGTTTATAATTTGCACTCCTAACTTTGCTGAAAACTGTGGGGCTGCCTCACAGCAGGTTTCTTGTTCCAACTGAAAGAAAAAGAATACTGCTACTGGAAATATTTTTTTTTCCTAGCCAAAAACCTGTTTCTCTATTACAAAGATTTATGTTACAGTTAGAACAGGAACGCTCACAAAAAAGTAGGTTTGTGTTGAACAGTGGCTTTCAAGGTGTTTAACCTGCTTTAACTCCTTTGCGTTTGGTTTATGATCTCTTAATTAGAATTATGTCCCTGAAACTTCTCAGTACATCTGGTTGAGAGAAGAATGTTTGTGTCTGCAGACTGTTTTATGATGAAGCACACTCAGGACCTGGAATGAAAACAGAAAATTAGGAGAAGGGTGTTGGCACTAAAATATTTTGAATAGATCTTACACTTACTTTTTACCATATGCACTAGTCTTTAGAGCAAGATGAAGAGTCTTTACAGATTCTTTCCAGAAAAAAAGGTGTTTTGTTCAGGTGTTTTAATAGTTCCTTCTTCAACTTCTGATCATTCCTATTCCTTTTTTTCCTTGCATTTTGTTCATCTGTCTTGAACTGTGTTTTCCAGCCTGGGTGTAGTAATTCTGGTGAAGACTTAATGCTGCATAGAACAGAAAAATTACTTCAGCTGTCAGTTCATTCCTGTAAAATATGCCAGTGACTTGCAGTAAAATATCAGAACACCTGTTTTAATCTTCAACCTCCAACGTTTCCTGGGTCTGCTATCACAGAATGGCTTCCTAAGTAATCTCTGACTGTAGTGCTTTTCAAATGAAGGAGTGTAACAGCAGGTTATGATATGCTGATTCTTACTTTTGCACTGTGAAAGCTTAAACTGTTGTTACACATTTACTAGTAAAAAGCTTAAAAAGATTACTAGTCATAGTATTTGTTCAGTAGAAGCCATCTAGTTCTGATGTGTTTTACTTTGCCTCATGATTTGAGTTTGACACTTTTCAGGCTACCTTACTTTTGTGCAGATGAACTCAGCTATTGAATGATTTCCTCCATCCTGTTATGCAGGAAAATAAACTCCAGACCTCCACATAACTATCTCATATGTCTTCCAGGAGATAAAAATCCTGCAGCAAGCAGCAGAGTTGGAGTCCAAATTGGACACAGGTTTGAAAGAAGCCTTAATTTGCAAATGGGTTTGAGTTCTGTGGCTAATTCAGAGCTTTGTCTCTTGTGGAAGACACATGGTGCTCCAGTAGAATCGTAGAGACCTAGTGATGAGATGGTTTGTAAGGTAGCTTCTGAAATGTCATGTTCATGTCATAACACAAAAGTATTGCAAAGAGGTTAATTGACCCACCAAAGGGTGATGAAGTGATGAAGCTTACTGCTTCATGACAGATACAATCCCTGAATCATTTTGGTTGGAAAACACCTTCAAGATCATTTGATTGCAACCCTTAACCCAGCACTGCCAGGTCACCACTAAACCATGTCCCTCAGCATCACATCAAGGCTTTGAAAGTCTCCAGAGACTCACCACATAGTTTTAGCTCCTATGTTTCTTTTATGTCATTCTAGGTGATGTAACTCGCTTCCTGTGGAGTGCTGAACAACGTATGAAGCTGTTAGATCCTCTGCCAGCACTGTTGACTGCTGCTCCACATTTTCATCTCAAGACTGGTGCTCTGCCTGCCATGGAGGTGGAGGAGGACATTGAGCTTGGTAGGTGTGCCAGAGACACTACACCAAGAGATCTGTTTTATATTCTAGTTGGTTTGAAATACACTTCCTGTGCACCCTCACTGGTTTTATGTAGATGGGGAATGCCTTTAACAGCTTGGGTGTATTTTCTGTGACAGCTTTCAAAAGAAAGTTCCATAGAATCTCAGACTGGGTTGGAAGGGACCTTTAAAGATCATCTAGTTCCAAAGGTGGGAACACCTCTTCCTAAAGCAGGCTGCTCAAGGCCCCATCCAACCTGGCTTCTGGTTGGAGCTTCCACAGCTGCTCTGGGCAGTCTGTTCTACTGTGTCACCACCCTCATGAGGAAGAATTTCCTCCTAGTGTATAATCTAAATCCAGCTTACTCCAGTTTGACACCATCGCCTCTCATTCTATCACTCCATGCCTTTGTACAAAGCCCCTCTCCAGCTGTCTTGTAGCCCCCTTCAGGTACTGGAAGGCTGCTCTAAGGTCTCCTTGGAGCCTTGTCTTCTCCAGACTGAACAACCCAAACTCTTGTAATATCCTCATGGACCAGAGTTGCTCCAGCCCTCTGATCATTTTTGTGGCCTCCTCTGGACCCGCTCTAACAGTTCCATGTCCTTCCTAACAGGAAATGAGACTTACTGTATCAAAAGGGAATACTGGACCAGTGAAGAGTACAAGATGATTTTTGCCATTTCAGCTGATTCTCACCTGCTGCATACAAAGGGGTTTGTCATAAAGGTAACACATTTGATAGCTGGTATACAATGTGTCAAGTAAAATCTAAGTTTGGTTCTTAATCTCTGAATTCCCTGCATGAAATTTGCTTCTTCAAATCCTCTTTGTTGATGTAGTTTAAAAGTTTCTGCTTATGGGAAATGTTGTCTTTGGTGAAGTTGGGAGGAAGAAAAAAAAGAGGATAAGACTCTGAAGATGAGCAATTTTCCCTTTATCCCCAAAATAAATGTTCTCCTGCTTGTAGGTGTATTCTCAGCCCGTGCCTTGGGATTTTTATGTCACGCTTGAGTTACAGAAGCGTCTGAATGCTGACTTTGACGAAAGCTTCAGTGAGAACTGCAGCTGCTTCTTGTATCAGGATGGCTGCGTCCTTCTGCACAGTGACATCAACTACTTCACACTGGGGGTCAGTACTGAGAAAGCCTGTAGAAGACATGAGCTCCTGCATAGGTACCGTTAGTGCTGGTTGTCATGATGCTCACTTCCGAAGACAGCTTCATTCTGCAATCCAGATCCCCTGGGCTTTCTCTCTACCCAAATGAGAACTGTCTATCCTAGCTGGTTTATCATTCATAGATCATGTGCCACTTGGAGACAAAATTTAAATTTTTCACATTTTTATTCATGAGTGACAAATTACCTCAGCCAAGAACCAGAGCAAGGTTTGCATCTAAATCTGTTTAACTTGGCATCTTGCAGTGAGTTCCAGTTTGCTGTGGTAAGGTCATAGCACTGAGTATCTTGCTGAAGGATTTACATCCTAAATGAAGTCTTGCAAGTGCATTTTGAATTGTTGCATAAAATAACAGACAAATTAAACAGCTATTTCAGTCTTTAGTTTGATTTCCTCCTCCTGGATAATAGTGTGTCCTGAGACCTCGTAGTTCTTGGAGTTCTGGCTGGGATGACTATGGGCAAAATCTGATTATACTGAGTTTAGAGTAGGACTGTTCTCTCTGTACAGATGGGGAGTGGGAAAGGTGTGGTATAGATAGTTCACTAACCCAAGGTGGAATAGCATATAGATCCAAGTTTATTCCCTGTTTTCAGGATGTTATTCATGTCTCCAAATCCATCACGGAAGAAATTATCCTGCTGGTTGTTCATGACCTTCTTGTTGTGGTAGAGAAACTCCACAAAGCAGAGATTGTCCATGGAGATCTGAGACCAGAGGTGTTCTTTCTGGGAGACAGGTTGGTCTCTGTATGCATATGTGAGGATGTGTAACACTTTCTGATACAGCTCCTGTACATTCCCTAGAATGGTGGGGTTTGGAATTGACTTCCAGAGATCAAGTCTAAGCCCCCTGCCAAAGCAGGATCAGCTAGGGCAGGTCACACAGGAATGCATCCAGATGGGTCTTGAAAATCTTCAGAGAAGGAGACTCTACAACCTCTTTGCTTCAAGGCACCAGCACCCTCAAACCAAAGAAGTTTCTCTGTATGTAAGGTGGAACTTCTTGGATTCCAGTTCATGCCCCTTGTCCTATCACAGGACACGACTGAAAAAATACTTGGTCCCTTGATACCCACCCTTCAGATAGTTATAAAACATTAATCTGATCCTCTTTCAGCCTTCTCTTCAGGCTAAATGGCCTCAGGTCTCTCAGCTTTTCCTTATCAGAGGGATGTTCCAGTCCCTTCATCATCCTTGTAGCCTCTGTTGGACACTCTCTAGTATATCCCTGTCCCTCTTGAACTGGGGAGTCCAGAACCGAATACAATACTCCAGGTGTGGTTTCTCCAGACTAAAGAGGGATAAGAATTTCCCTTGACCTCCTGGTCACACTCTTGTTCATGCCTCCCTGGATCCCATTGGCCTTGTAGGCTACAAAGGTACATTGTTGTCCCATTGGAGAACTTATTGTCCACCAGGACCCCAAGATTCTTCATGGAGCTGCTTTCCAGCAGGCCAACTCCTAATCGTAATTTATCGTTTCCCCTCTTTAGCCAGGATACTGATATTGCAGTCCAGGGTTTTTTTAGGCTACTCTGAAACCAGTGAAAACCCTTTAGCTTAGGAATAAACCTTCCTGTATTTCTACAGAAATTGTGTATGATGATGTAAAACACTAACCAAAGGGGTTTTGCTGTTGCCAGTGGTCTCAAGTTTCTACTTTATCAACATACTGGGAAGCAACTGGATATTGGCAAATAATTTGCCTTTTGGTTTTGCATATCTGAAGCCCAAAGGGCAGGTGAGACTGGAATATCCAAACACTGAAACTGGTTGCTTAGCTTCCACTGCAGTCCAGCTCAGAACTTGATACACAGATCTAGTCTTTCTTTAGGCTCTTTCCCATATTATGTTAACAAAGTCACACATCCCTTGGAATGTGATCCATGAACTAAGCGTGGGAAGATGGGAACTTTGGAATGCTTGATGATTCAGATGTGATTCCATTAGAAGAAATTCACTGGGGCTGTTAATCTTCACTCATAGATTAAAAATAGCTGTTTAGATTTATTTTGGGCCTACAGTCATCTTCATGCACACCCCCAATATTTTACTGAGAATTTCTTTATAATTTGTGTAACTTACTCATGTAATTGAGTTATAGATTACATACATGTGCTATTGAAGTTCTTATCTTTTCTTCACACCTCTTGCACTTTAGAGTGCACACATCCTAGTTTGAAGGCTTGATAGACTTGGATATCTCCTGCTGGATTTCTGTGCTGAATACAAACCAAGCTAAACCTCTCCCTGGAGGTGTTCGTAAGCCAGGTTCCACCTGTTCTCATGGAAAGTGTCCCTGCCCATGGAAGGGGGCTGAAACTAGATGATCTTGAAAGTCCCTTCCAGCCCAAACCATTCTGTGATTCCATGGCTAAACTGCTGAAAAGTTCAGATAATAGTGGGTTTGTTTTTTGCTTTCAGATAGCAAAAACTATCCTAGGCCAAGCCCACAGTGTAAGTTACAAAGTATGTTCCTTGCACACAGGTATGTAAAGAACAGTAGTGAAGTGTGATGTGTGGCTTGGCAGTGCACTGTCACCTAAGCAGGCACTCTTTACTGTCCCTTCATTTGGTCCTTCCTAATATGTATGTCAGGAAAGGTGGTGAAGCAAATGTTTGCTGAGATCTTGAAGGAGGAGGAGAAGTGCTATATATTACATGTTCTCCCTCACCTTCCAAGTGTTTCAGGGAGCTGTGAGAAATACCAAACCAGGGTCATCCTTCAACCTTTTAGTGTTTCCCATTGCTTACTCTGGAGACACCAGTATGACCAAACCACAGATTGGTTTGGGGTGGATGAGACCTTTAAAGATCACCTAGTCCAACCTCCCTGCCATGGGCACAGACACCTCCCACTAGAGCAGGTTGTTCAAGGCCCCATCCAAATTGGCCTTGAATGCTTCAGGAAGGGGGCATCCACAACCTCCCTGGGTAATCTCTTCCAGTGTCTCACCATCCCCATTCCTCTAAGCTTCAGATTGCCAGCTGATTCCCCACCCGGGAGTGATATTTTCAGGAGTAGTTCTAAAGCTGACCATCAGAGGGGAGCATTGACACAGCTAAGGCTTTTCTCTTTGCCATTACACTTCAGTTTTAAAAACAAAAGTTTGTTGGGTGGTCTTATGCTTCTTTTGCTTCTTCTGCCCAGGATCTGTGATCCCTTTGCTAATAATGTGTCAAAAGCTCTGAAGATAGTGGATTTCTCTCACAGCCTGGATTTGAGATTGCAGTCTCAAGTAAGTTTGCTGAACAGCTTTCCCATAGTTCAGACTCCTCATGGACAGCAGCTTCTGGCAGAGAGTTCTCTTCCATATCAGGTGAGCCTAAGGGCATCTTAGGTTTTGTGTTTTCCTTATGTCTTTTCTCAATTATTTTTCCTCAACTCATATCTTGCAAAATGTGGAAGTTCCTGGTGAATAAACAATGACAAGAATTTGTCTTCTAATTAAATCTTTGGTATGAAATGAAACTGAGTGACCATGATTATTTAGGAAACTATATTTCATTAGGAACCTTCAGTAAACCCAGAATTGTTTACTTGTTGAAGCTTTCTTACTTAGGAGGATTCTGGAAGATCCTGCTTAAAAATCAGTTCAGACTGAAATGTGTCAAAATACCAATAGAAAGCTGCAGTGGATTGCAGAAAGTGGCAGAAGCTGAACTTTGTTTGTTGTGATTGCAGGTTGACTTGGTTGGGATTGCAGATATAATCCATTTGCTGCTGTTTGGGGATCACATCCAGGTTTATCAAGAGAATTCCCTCTGGAAAATCAGCCAAAATATATCCAAGTAAGTCCTTTTGCAGAGAGAGGCTGCTGGAGGAGAACAGACTTGTCACTCCCTTCACTTTCTTTAGAGTGGTGCCATTTTCAAAGCCTAGAACACAGAACTTGTTGCTGCTGTTGCTTAAAACATGAGTTCTGTGAGAACTGCCATTTTGAAGCTACCTAGACTTGTTGCTATGTAGAAATCAATTTTAGGCTTGAATATGAGCCCAAGTCCACTTCAGATGACTTTGCCTTTTTTTCCTTCCAGGTCAGACTGCTTTAGCCTTTCTTGACACTTGATAGACCAAGCTAGAAGTTTGTGAGTGGGTAGTGGGGGGGGGGAGAATTGCATGTGGTTATTTAGGTTTTCTGCTGTTTTTTCCCGTTCAGGCTATACTGAAGGGCTAAGACACTGATACCAGGGGTCTGTCTCTAAGAGTTGTAGGCACAGTACACATGAACATAAGAATTTAAAACTAAAATTTAAGATGTATTATGGAAGCAGCTTCTTTGGGGAAGCTGCTGTTTCTTCTCAGGCATTAATTTCTTCTACTCTTTCAGCCGCATGCTTTGGCTACAAGACTGCCTTCATCTGCCCTTTCTTTGTTCTTAGACCAAACACTTGGGCCTTTAGCTATTCACATCCTGCAGAATTTTCTGCCTTAGAGTTCCATAAGGATTTTCCAGAACTTTCTGCTCTTGACAAAGGACTTGACAGCTGTGTTCAGGATCCTGCTACACTGGCTGCCCTTGTTATGTGGATGTACTCTCAGAAGAGCCATTGCTCAAGGAAACCTGCTACCACTCAGGAGTTACTCAGTTCCCTAGCAACATGCAGAGCTTGTACTTCCCAGTTTATTGTATGCAGCCTCTGAAGAAACATCTCATCTTCTGAAGCTGTGTACAGGGAAAAGCAGTTTTCCTTTACTGGGAATATCTATTTTTCTGCTCCATAGAGAATCACAGAATCTTTAGGGTTGGAAAAGACTGTCGAGCTCGAGTCCAACCATTAACCTAGCACTACCAGGTCACCACTGAACCACGTCCCTCAGCACCACATCTTCATGGCTTTGAAGCCCCTCCAGGGATGGGGACTCCACCACTGCCCTGGGCAGCATGGTCAAGGGTTTGACAACCCTCAAGGGGAAGAAATTGTACCTCATGTCCCATCTACACCTCCCCTGGGGCAAGTTGAGGCCATTTACTCTCGTCCCATTGCTTGTTCCTTGGGAGAAGAGTCCTACCCCCACCTCACTCCAACCTCCTTTCAGGGAAGAGTAGAGAGCTGGAAAGTTTGCCTTCAGCCTCTTTTTATCCAGGCTGAACAACTCCAGTTCTCTCAGCTGCTCTTCACCAGCCCTGATCTCCAGACCCTTCACCAGCTTTGTTGCTGTTCTCTGGACCTACTCCAGCCTTTCAATGCCCTTCTTGGAGTGAGGGGCCCAAAACTGAACCCAGGATTTAAGGTGTGGCTTCAGTGCCCAGTCCCAAGGGAAAGCTTTTTAAAAAGTACCTTAAAAAAAGTGTTAAATAACTTTCAAGGCAGTAGAACAACTGGTAGAGCCACTTATTTTACTACCTGTTCAGCAAAATACTGAAGTAGTGGGGAAAGCACAAAATTCCTTTAAGGCCAATGGCAGTCAGTAAAAGAGAAACCACTTGAAAGGTGACAGTGAATGCAAAACACTGAGGTCAGTGTTGTGGTCAAGATTTCTGGCAAGGCAGAGGGTGAATTCAGGTTTCTCTTTTCACCTTTGAGCATTACTACAAGGTTGACTGCCAGGTTTTCAGGGAATGGAGTTGCAGCAAGTTAACAGTTACTGGAGAATGGATTTGGAGATTATTCTGTTCCAGGAGGTCTTCTAGTTTTCCTGTTTTCACTGTTTCAGGAAACCTCATCTCTGCAGGTTTATCTGAAGTAGGATATAGTAGCTGTGTTTGAATTTTTAGGACTGTTTGTCACTCATAACTCACTAGACACCCTTACCAAGATGTAGCCTCCTTTGCTGTGCCCATGTTTAAGTCCATGCAGGAAATGCCCTAAGTCTTGCATAATTTTTTCTTAGTTAGATTCTGTATGACCTCACTATTGTAGAAAATACAAGAGTTCCTATTAGTGTAATAACACAGGGCAGATTCCTTCTGAGCTTGTGCCTGCTGCTCTTGTGTGAGTCACTCTCAGAAAGCAGAGGCAGATAATTTGTTCCAAAGCCAGTGTGACTTCTGACTTGAAGGAGAAAAGTGCTTCAGTAGTCAGCAGCTGCCTGTTCCATGGACTTCAGTGCAAGACTGAAGAACAAAGGGTTATCTCTGACACAAGTTTTAAGTCTTAATGAGTCACTTAACCTTTTTATTTATGTTGTGTGGGTATATCTGTGAGAGGGGGGGATTTGCTACTATTAATTGTCTTTAAAATGTTATCTGTATGAGAAGTCTGCAGTTGGAAGGCAGGGAGGAAATAAAACTGGCTGTATACCACTCTTTAATTCTTTGTTCTCTTGCAGCTTTCGTTTAACATTGACCTGTGTACTTAACTTGCAAATGAGGGAATAAAGTTTAGCTCTGCCCCTTATTCATGAATCTGCCAACTTTGGTTCAAAGAATGCTCTTGGATATCTCCTTTAATTTGAAAGCCCTGTGGCTTGTGGTCAGGTACACTAGAGGAGGTACCTAAAAATAGTGGGTTTGATAGAGCTGTGAAACAGCCTCTCTAGTTACAACTCAGAAGAGAAAGGGGCCCACAGGTCTAAACTAACACATTCGTAGTTTTTATTTTACTCATGTGAGTGAAGTTTATTTCAGACTTAGTTTTCCCCAGGTGTTTAGTACTGAATAGAAATTGAAACCTTGTGCATGGTTTGAGAGCTGTTTTCTTTGTTTTAGGGCTCGTGACAGTGATTTCTGGAGTAAACTTTTGGGGAGAATTCTGAATGCAGATGGTAAGTCCACAGTGCCTCTGCTGAAGGAGCTAAGAGAGGAAATAAGTGACATGTTTGACAGCTGCTTTCAAGAACGTCTTATGTACTCCTTAATGGCACTGGGACAAACTTTGCTTGTGGAGGACTTTGTGTGATTTCATTGGACACATACATGTTTGTGTTATAGGAAGGCATTTAACTACTTATTTTTATCAAATAGAAGCATGGAAACTGACTGTAGCTGTTCTTGCAATGCTTCAACTGGGACTCACTAACAAATGTTGATATCAGTTCATAGAAAACTTCCTGGCCCAGTCTGAGCAGTTTGTCAGAGAAAATTGGTTGAAATAACCTGCCCCTTCCCCTCTTTGTGTGTGCTCCTTAAAAATGTTTAAGACCCAGTTCACACTGCAGTTTTGTTGGGTTTTTAATGAGTGTTTCATAATAAAGTTGTATTTCTTCAATAAAGTTGTATTGTGATAGCAACTCTGTCAGATACTTGATTTGGTATCCAGGCTGGGGTGCTGCTGCCTGACTGGGAATTGTTTATGACTGCCAGACTGCCAAAAGCCTTTCTCTTGGTGGTAGCTTTCATAACCACACAACTTCCTGGATACTTGAACACAACTTGGATGATTTTACTTGGCACTGGTGGTTTAGGTTGGAGCTTAGAAGAAAATTGTTCACTGGAGGAGTTCTCAACACAGGACCAGGCTTCCCAAGAAGATGGATGAATCCCTACCTCTGGAGGTGTTTCAAAGAGGCAGGAATGTGGTGCTGAGGGACATGGTTTAGCCCCACACTTGGTAGACTTAAAGAGTGGTTTGGTTTGATTTGGTGATCTTAAGGGTGTCCTTGTCAGGAAATTGCACTCTGGATTCCCTGAATACCTGCTGTGAGCTGAATCCGAATGTTGGGGTGGTTTTGAGCTATTACAATGAACAGAATGATTCCAGTTTCTAACATCTTGATACTAATTTAGAAGTGGACTTCCCTTATTTTCTACTTACTGGGTGTGTCATTTCTCTCACTACAGTGTGAGATCTTACATAAGAAAAGTTGCTCAGCAGAAGGTTTGGTCATTTGCTGTCTTATTGAGAAGAGACAATATGTCACCTTTTAAAATGAACTTTTAATTAGGCTTTGGTCATCCATTTGTCTAAAATTGGGAGAATTCGAGAAGGAAAAAAAATCCTAATTATTTTTTTTTAGGGAGACCACCACATTTTGTGTCCTTCTGAGCAATCTACCCCATTCTGGACTCCATGAACTCTGCTTTGGTTCTACCAAACCTGCTCTAAATCAGATCCAACTGTTTCTTTTTCAGTTCATGAGATTTATGACTACTTTTAAAAGGAGACAAATTACACCTCCTGCACGTGCATCAGCAAATAATTCTCAATCATTCCTCTGTGCTGCTGCTGATTTCCCAAATAATAAATATTCCAACAATGGCTTTGGGCTAAACTCTAACTTCTGAGGTATTGCTGTGCACTAGTGATTTCCCCAGTGATGGCTTTGGTGGCCAAAAGCTTAGTGTTCTTATTGTAAGTGAGTTATTTGACTGTGGTCTTGAGAATTGGTGGTTAGAGTCTCTCCTTTAGCCTTGGGCTATGGGCACTGCACTTACAGTAATGTGCATCTGCCTAAAATGATTGTCCTGAAAGACTGCTGAAGGAAGGCTGGAGTTCCTTTAGCAGTTTTGTTCTCTTGGCTCTTGCTGGCTTGCCCTTGTCCCTCTGCTTGGTTTATCTAGCAGAATCCCATGTTTAGAGAGGAAATGAAAGCTGCTTATTTCAGTTTCTGATAGAGTTATTTTCTCTTTTAGGCTGGAGAAGAGCAGACTGAGGGGGGAGCTCATCAACACTTCAAGGGTGGGTGTCAGGAGGATGAGGCCAGGCTTTTTTCAGTGGTGCCCAGTGACAGGAGAAGGGGTAACAAGCACCAATTGGAGCATTAGAAGTTCCACCTAAACCTGAGGAGGAACCTCTTCAAGGGTGATGGAGCCCTGCAGCAGGCTGCTCAGAGAGGTGATGGAGTTTCTATTTCTAGGGACACTGGTGGATGTGTTCCCATGTGACTTTCTCTAGGTGACCCTGCCTCATCAGGGAGGTTGGACTCAATCTCCAGAGGTCCCTTCCAACCCCTACCTTTCTGTGATTCATGATATGGGGGTTGCACCCCATGTAGGCAAGGCAAAGCCAACAGCCATGGTCATTTCTCAAAGTGGTTGTAAGCAGCACCAAGCCTTTGCATACAAATGTGTGTCTGTTTCCTCTTTTTTGTGATCTGCCCTTGTCTTTCCTTCCAGAAGTGGCTGTATTTTGATACTGCTGCAGATTCTTCGGGACAGAAGTTACTATCCAAATATGAGTGCTACATGACCTCAAAAATTGCTGTGAGCTGGGAAAGCTCAATCCAGCTCTAATGAATGAAAGTCCGAGAGCTGGAGCATTCAGCAATTTCACAGGCTCAGGATATTTTATAACAAGAAAATTCATTTTCTGAGACTTGTTGACAGAAATGTCAAGAGTGGAACTGCTGCCTTTGCCTCCACCCACCCCAGCAAAAAGTGAGGGGGGGAGAGAAAAGCAGCTCTTTATAAATAGCTCTGTTCCCATCGTATTTGTAAATTCAGAGCTTTTTGTGTCAATGACATCACCCTCTTCTCCATGGCAACTCCCTACCATGTCCAAACTGCAGGGCACTAGCAGAGAAACTTCAGCTAGCAAATGAACAGGTTCATTTCAGATGATTTAATTGAGAAATAGTGCAAAAGGATGACAAGAGGGGGTGGGAAACAGGAGCCAAGGGGCTCCTGTCAGCTCTGTTCCTCTGGAATGCTGGCACCTGCATTGATTGTCTCCCCATCTCTTCTGCTGAAGTCCTTGTCAGGAGGAGGAGGAGGTGGGTGGAAGGTAGGCAGGCAGGAATCTTATTCTCTATCTCCGGTGTGTCTGGAGAGAAGTGCTCCAGGTGACTAAGCAGGAGGAGCATGACTGACTCACTCCAGAGTTATTTTCTCTCTCCCCCTCCCATCTTTTCTGTTTGTTTTTTAGCTTTCACCCAACAGCTTGTGTTTTTCCCCAGGCCCTGATGAGAAAGAATCAGCAGCAGGGCTTTCGTCTTACCTAATGTTCACAAAAATGTGCTTGTGGTGATCCAGGTGAGGAAACCAAAGCCAACTTTTCTTTCCTTGCTTTCTCAAGGCAGAAAAATGAATTGTCTTTTGGATACCACACCTTTATCTTTACAAGAAAAAAAAAAAGTGCTTCTCCTGTCTGAATGTTATCCAGGAAATGCTAAAGTAAGTGAGATGCCAGGAAGCTGTAAATAACTGGCTTCTTTAGCAGGCTACCTATGGAAAATACCCAGCTGCTTCCCTGGCAGCCCTGCTGGTTTTGACTTGATTTCCAACCCAGCTGCATTTGGGGGAAGCAATTTCACTTGCTGCCTTGATTAGAGAATTGGATTCTGCTGGGTTTCATTTGGGACTGAAGGAGCAGGAGCAGAATGGTTACACCTGCAGAGTCTTTAACCAGTGTAAACTGTCACTGCTTCAATCAGCTTCAGCAATCTGCCCCAATTTACATCTTTGTGAAGTCTAAAGCCTTAGAGCAGTTCACCTCCTTTCTTCCACAGGGTGCCATGAGATCTGCTGCTGAGATCCAGCCTGCAGAACCCTCCACTTGATTTTTATATTTTGCATTTTTTGAAATTGCATGGCATGAGACAGGCAAGTTGTGCAAAATCAGCACAACCCCACAGAGCTCTGCCATCCAGCAAGAGCCACTTTAGCAGCTTGCTAAGGAAGACTTTGGTTTGCCTGAGTGATGGGGGAATGCTGTGTTCACTGCCCCTGGTCTACAGGGCACAGGAGGCTTTAATCACAGAGTCTCAAGGTGTGAGGCTTTGTACTGTCTGTGAACTCCCTCCCCACCCCGGAGTGAAGTCTGTCAGCCATCCTGTGATTTCAAAGCTCAGCTGAGGGGATATGCAGGCACAGTCTATACACCAGAATCTTGATGAGCATCTTGCTCCTGCTTTTTGTGCTAAATGTCACTCAAGGCACAGTCCCATCCTCTTTGCTGAGCTCACAGCATCAGCCCACCAGAAAAAAAAAGTCCCAGAAAACCTTGATTCACTGCATCACAGGATCTTGAGAGGGGTAAGTGTCTATAGTGAGCTCTCCTCAGGTTTAACTGCAGGGTTTTGATGGAATTTATCATTGTGGGCTCCTCCAGCTGTGAGGATCTTTCTCCTTCAGTGGATTCTCCCAAACCTTCTGCGTCCTGCCAGGAGTGGGGGGGTGTGGCACTGCTGCACTCCCCCACCGGCACTGGGGCAGTGCTGGTGAGCTGGGTCTGTTTGCTGACTGAACCAGGAGCTTTCTGAAGAAGCTTGAAGATGAAATTGTGGAGAATTTGTGCCTGAAGCAAGGGATGTTTCCCCTGTTTAAGACAAGCAGCAACCTGCAGTCAGGAGGAAGAAGGGGCTGAATTCACTCCAGAAGTATTTCTCCTGAGATTTTTTTTCCAAGGTAAGACTGCTGCTGTGAGAGGCAGATGGGGTAAGAGGGGTCCAGCATTCTCAGCACTAAAACTGAGAGGACTTCTGAAATGGGTTTTACTTTCCCGAGCTGTAAAAATGAGATAAATCTCTGAGGTTTCTGGCACTCCCATTTTTAGGCTGGAAATTTAAATCAACCACTAAGAACTGATTTTTTTTTTTTTTCCCTGAGGTCCGAAGCTATAAAAAAAATAAAGGGTGAGGGGAATGTTTTTAATCCTGCCTTTTGCCCGCCTGTGGTGAATAAATACTGTGGACTGTGCTTCTGAACTGTCCTTAAATAGCATGATGGGTGTTGTAGAAACAGTGAGTGAATGGGAGTACAATTTAGTAAATAGACATGAGCTTATGGCTTATTAATTTAGCTTAGTGCTTTAAAACCTTGCTAAAGTATTTGTTGTTCTGTAAGAGGTAACGTGAAGACAGGTCCCTGCCTTGGGAACTTGAAGGTTTATAATAGGCTTGGTTTGAAGAAATGCTGTGGTAACAAGACCAAGGGGATATTTCTTTTTTTAAAGCATCTGTTTGAATTGCACCTGAACAACCAGTTGATCACTGTTGAAAATTATTTGTGGAGTGGTCAGAAAGTAATAGAGAGCTCCTTGTCCCAGCTGCAGGCAACTTGGTTGAAAAGCATTAATTACAGTAGGCAAAAACTATCATGAATGTAGAGATGGCTCTGGAGAAAACTGGTGAGTAAGGTCTCAAAAATCTCCTAGCATCTGCATCCCCTCTTCCCAAGTGTAAACCAAAAACTGAAACTCCTCCTAGATAGGAAGATTCCAGACTGAAGGTTGTATGCTTAGGTTATGGAGTGTAAATTATAGTCCTTGATGGAAGTCCAACAGAGTACAAATGTCAAAGAGATGTGGGACCCATCATGGAAAGCACTTGCTGAGCCTGGAAGTACAGGAGGGGAGGGTAGATGTGAGTCTGCACTTGCTCTTTGCACCCCAATTGCTCTGAACTGCTTGGGTGCAGTCCCTTTTGCTCTTGGAAAAGGAGTAAAATGGGCTTTTCAGAAAAAATGCATTTAGGGAAGCAAGTGGTCATAGAAACATTAAGGTTGGAAAAGATCTTTAAGAACATCGAGTCCAACCATAACCCATGGAGCTACCATGACTGCTAAACTATATCCGGAAGCACCACATCCACACATTTCTTGAACATCTCCAGGAATGGTGACTCCACCACCTCCCTGTGCAGCCTGTTCCAGTGTCTGACCACTCTTGCACCAAGGATTTTTTTTGTTGTTGGGTTTTTGTTTTGTTTTTTTTTTTTTTTTGTTAGTGAACTTTTGCGCTTAGAGCTGAGAAGGAGGAAAGAAGCCTTGTCAGAGCTGTGAGAAGTGAAATAAAAAATCTCTCTGACTTGTTGCCTCCCTTTCCTTATGCAAGGTGAGGACCAGAGTGGTGCCTGCAGAGGAAGTTGTGCTCTGTGGAAGCAGAGTGTTTGATGAAGTTGCTTGCAGAAGAGGATTTGTGTCCAGGATCCAGGCAGGGTTTGGTAGCCAGTGGCGTGTTTGGTGCCAGCAGCCACTGCGTAACCCTCTGCTGTCTCTGCAGCTGGCTGTGCCAGGGGCTGGAGCAGGTCATGCTGTTGCTGCAGTTTGAGTCCACTTTGTAGGAGGAGTTGGTATGAGGATATTCCAGCCAGCTTCACAGTCAGGAGTCATCAGTTCTGCCTCTGACACTTAGGGAGCATGAATGAATAGCTCTTAAAACACATCTAGGGCAGCTTCCAAGAATCCTCTGTGCTGAAGTCTATAATCCAGCATGAGCTGATTCATTATCCAGGGGCAGCAGAGACTTTGAAAGAGGTGTTTGCTTGGTGTGTGGACACAATGAACTTCAAACTCCCAAGGGAAACCTGCCTTAGCAACTTCCAGTGATAAATTTGGAGAAGACAGACTCAACCTAGAATCACAGAATGCTTTAGTTTGAAAGAGGCCTTTAAAGGTTCTCTAGTCCAATTCCAGTGCAGTCAGCAGGGACATCTGCAACTAGAACAGGTTGCTCAGAGCCCCAAACAACCTGAACTGGAATCTTTCCAGGGACTGGGGCATCTCCCACCCCTTTGGGCAAGATGAGCCAAGGTCTCACCACCATAAGTAGAAAAAATTCCTTCTTTCTCTCCAGTCTCAATCTTCCTCTTTTTGTTTCAAACCATCGCCCCTTGTCTTGTCACAAGAGGCCTTGCTCAAATGTCTGTCCCCAGCTTTCTTCTTGGCCTCTTTAAGCACTGAAAGGCCACCAGCTCTCAGTGAAGCCTTCTCTTCTCCAGTCTGAACAACCTCAGCTCTCTCAGCCTGTCCTCACAGCAGAAGCATTCCAGCCCTCCCATCATTGCTGTGGACTCCTTTGGCCCTGTTCCAACAGGTCCACAGATCAGGTGGGAGATGGAGCTTTTTGCAGCTCCTGAGCGAGCTATGAAGGGAGGGATAAACGAAGGAAGCAAGGGATGCTGCTGGAGAATGACAAACACAGCAAGTAGATAAAGGTGATCTTAATTGAGAAGGAGGATTGGTATTTAATTAAAACTACTGTTAAAACCCAGGCTCTTAGTAGTAAAATAAATAATAGCAGGACATGAGTAATTCCTCTCAGGAGAGCATTGGAGAGAAAATTACCCTCATGTAATAACAAAAGGGGCCTGTTTGCCATGGCTCAGAGGAATTGTAACAGGAGGGGATGATTCTTCACTGCTATGGAGTTCAAATGTGGTTCAAGTCAAAGGGGCTGAAACCTGCATGAGCACAGGCTCCTTGAGGCTCTCAGAATGCTTCAGAAGGTAGAGCTGTCTCATTTACTGAACCCACCATTGGTGCCTCACTTGGCAGTCATAGAATCACAGAATGCATTGTGTTGGAAAGGATCCCTAGGTCTTTCTCCTTGGAGCTGCTTCCCAGCAGCTCACTCCTCACCTGTACTACTGCAGGGGGTTATTCTTTCCCAGGTGCAGGACTCTACATTTACCCTTGTTGAAGTTCAATGAAGTTACTCTCCCCACAACTCTCCAGCCTGGCCAGGTCAAGGTATAGCAGGAGCTAGGGGTCTTTTTACAGTAGAGTTGAAGAGCTGTGTTTGAAAGGGGAGGGAAAGTATTAATCTGGACGAGGAGGAGAGGGGTTAATGGTGGTGAATGGTGCCACATCCAGCTGGCAGCCTGTCACTAGTGGTGTCCCCCAGGGATCAGTGCTGGGCCCCATCCTGTTCAATATCTTTATTGATGATCTGGATGAGGGGATTGAGTCCATCATCAGTAAATTTGCAGATGACACCAAGCTGGGAGCAGGTGTTGATCTGTCAGAAGGTAGAAGGGCTCTGCAGAGAGACCTTGACAGGCTGGACAGATGGGCAGAGTCCAACATGATGGCATTCAACAAGTCCAAGTGCCAGGGGCTGCACTTTGGCCACAACAACCCCATGCAGAGCTACAGGCTGGGGTCAGAGTGGCTGGAGAGCAGCCAGGTGGAAAGGGACCTGGGGGTACTGGTTGACAGGCACCTGAACATGAGCCAGCAGTGTGCCCAGGTGGCCAAGAGAGCCAATGGCATCCTGGCCTGCATCAGGCATAGTGTGGCCAGCAGGAGCAGGGAGGTCATTGTACCCCTGTACACAGCACTGGTTAGGCCACACCTTGAGTACTGTGTCCAGTTCTGGGCCCCTCAGTTTAGGAAAGATGTTGAATTGCTGGAGCATGTCCAGAGAAGGGCAACGAGGCTGGTGAGAGGCCTTGAGCACAAGCCCTATGAGGAGAGGCTGAGGGAGCTGGGGGTGTTTAGCCTGGAGAAGAGGAGGCTCAGGGCAGACCTCATTGCTGTCTACAACTACCTGAAGGGAGGTTGTAGCCAGGAGGGGGTTGGTCTCTTCTCCCAGGCAACCAGCACCAGAACAAGAGGACACAGTCTCAAGCTGCACCAGGGGAGGTTTAGGCTGGAGGTGAGCAGAAAGTTCTTCACAGAGAGAGTGGTTGGCCATTGGAATGTGCTGCCCAGGGAGGTGGTGGAGTCACCATCCCTGGAGGTGTTCAAGACGGGATTGGACGTGGCACTTGGTGCCATGGTTTAGATAGTCATGAGGTGTAGGGTGACAGGTTGGACTCGATGATCCTTGAGGTCTCTTCCAACCTTCTTGATTCTTAATTCTTAATTCTTAATGTGTAGTGGCCAGAAGGCACTACACCAAGCTTAAAATAACCAAGATCAAGATAATTTGGCTTGAAAAACCATCTGGGTCTTGATTCAGTGCTCATTAACATTCACAGTAGCCTTATGATTGGCTTCTGGAAGAATTAAGCAGTGTGTTACACTTTCTGATGAGTACTTTGGGACCCTAGCCAAGAGAGTCCATAAATGCACCAAGAATGATAGAATCACAGCATGTTAGGAGTTGGAAGTGAGCTCCAGAGATCATCTAGTCCAACCCCCCCTACCAAAGCAGGATCATGTAGGGCAGGCCACATAGGAATGCATGTAGGTTTTGAAAGTCTCCAGAGAAGGAGACTCCATAACCTCTCTGGGTAGCCTGTTCCAGTGCTCCATCAGCCTCACTGAGAGGCTCCTCAGCCTTTCCTCATATTGAGGTGAAACTTTGTGTTCCAGCTTAAACCCGTTGTTCCTGAAATGGCCTGAAATTGTGCCAGAGGAGGTTTAGGTAGGAGATTAGGAACAATTTCCTTCTTGACAGAGTGGTCAGGCATTGGAACAGGCTGCCCAGGCTGGTGGTGAAGTCACCATCCCTGGAGGTGTTCAAGAAGCGTGTGGCCATGGCACTTGGGGACATGGTTTAGTGGCCACGGTGGTGGTGGGTTGATGGTTGGACTCAAGAATCATAGAGATCTTTTCCAGGCCAAACAGTTCTATGATTCTATGACAGTTGTGGTCTGTGAGGACAGTTCCCTGCCTCCACCATGCCACAAGTGTGCTGAGAGCCTCCTGCACTGCGCAGAGCCACGTGGCTGGATTGTTACAGCCATAAGCTCCAGCCCTCAAATTATTCCAGGCTCCTGAGAGTTGGGTTTGAATGTACCCAGAGGTAGAGGGTGACTAATGACAGCAAATAGTGTTAGGTTTCTGCTGCCGCTATTTTAGCCACCAGGAGCTGTCTGAGTTCTGGTTAATACTCCTGCTGAGTGACCTAGTTATTTGGAGCAGAAGCTGTAGAGCCTGTGTCCCTCCTTGGTTAGCCAAGGATTTCACTCTGCTTGTCTATAGCATCTTTAAGGATCACAGCACACTTGAGAACACCAGCATATGAAGCTTCCTCTGTTCCATGGAGGTTACAGCCATCTTACCAGCCTGCAAAATGACCTTCCCAAAGTGACCTGGTGAGTCTGTGGAAGAGATGACCTACCCTGAGCTGCTGGGATGTGGCCATTGCAGGACCAATCGTCCTGATTTTTTGTGGGAAGCAGCAGATAGACCTTTTGGAGAAGGTGGCACCAACTTGTCTGGTGGAGCATGACGTTATTTCTGGTAGAACCCAACATGGCTGTGAGTTTCTGCAAGCAGAAGATCTGGAAGAGGTGTGAGATGGCTGGGAGCCAGGCTGTATTGATATTATCTGCAGGGAATGTCTACCAAGCCACAGGAATTTCACCAGTGGCAAAACACAGTATGTGCTGCATTCAGGTGATCCTCTTGAGCTTTAGTTGCAACATCTCCTTAGAGTGGGAGTTAAGATTTTTAAAAGACCCTGCTGATTTCTTCTCTCTTGAAGCTTAGCCTGCTCTCTTGTCTTGCTGTGTTTTCAGCTCTCACTGCTGCAGCCAAGTGCTCTCAGCCTGACACGTCCTCCTGCTCCACAGCTAAGCTTTGGTCCACCGTTCGAGCTGTCAGGCCCAGGAGAGCCTGGCTGTTGTTCTGCCCTAGTGCTGATGACAATTTGTGCTGGTTCAGGCTTTCTCCTTTCATGTCACCCAGAGTTTGCTCTGTTTGGTGGAAGGGACTTCATCACACGGTCCTGCCGGGTTTGAGCACCTGAATGTGTCCTGATCTGCCAGCGTGTGGCAGAGGTAATGAACTTACAGAGTCATGGAATTGTTTGAGTTGGAAAACACCTCTAAGATTGAGTCCAAGCTTCAACCCAACACCATTGTGGCCATTAAACCATGTCCTCAAGTGCCACTTCCACAGTTCTTGAACGCCTCCAGGGACAGTGACCCCACCACCTTCATGGGCAGCCTGCTCCAATGTCTTGCTAAGCCAACCTCCACTTCATCTCTGGTGCATTTGTTGATTTTTGGTTTGTTTGTTTGTTTTGAATTGGGCCAAAAAGAATGGAAACTGGATTAGGCTGTGAACCTTGGAGACACTCACAAGCAGCTGAGTGAGCTCCTGCAGTGGGAATGCAGATAAGGTTTTGTCATGCTGGGATCTCCAGGACACCACCTCCATCAAGTCAGCAATGCATAGTAAGCAGGAAGAGAACCCTAATGTTAGAGCCAGCAATCCAAAGAGTGCTCTCCTGACATTTTCTGGCTGCAGTAGCCTTGGGGGAAGGTAGCAGAGCTGTAAGCACTTATTTAGAGTGAAACTGCCTCTGGATTGCTGCCTCCTTATCTCCAGCCCTGGCTAATGTCAGCTCTTGATTACCAGACTTGCAGACTTGATTCCTATCTCGTGCTTCCTCCCACCAGTTGGTGCTGATGCTTTGTGAATTTGCAGTGCAGCCTTTCTCCTAGTGACCTCTTTGTCCCAATTGTTGGTCTGTTTTTTCACTTCTCTAGCCAGTTTACTCTGGATTTCAAGAGCCAAGAAAGAGAAGAGAGACCACTCTTCTGCGATGAAAGTATGTTTGTGCCTCCTAGAAAATCCTAGAGCTCAGAGGAGCCCTGCTAGAAGTTCTGGTTCTGAAGTAAAACCTTGAAAAGTGGTTTGTTGGGTTCGTTTTGTTTTGTTTGTTTGTTTCTTTTTAATCACCAAATTCGGCTCCAGGAGGGATGAAATGGGCTTAAATGGAACCTAGATTGGATATTGGGAACAATTACTTCGCTGAAATAGTATTCCAATAGGTATTGGAACAGGCTGCCTAGGGAAGTGGTGGAGTCACTGTCTCTGGAGGTGTTCAAGAAACGTGTGGATGTGGCACTTGGGGACATAGTTTAGTGGCCATGGTGGGGTTAGGTTGATGGTTGGACTTCATGATATTAGAGGTCTTTTCCATCCCAAACAATTCTTTGACTTTGTTGCAGCATCAGAGCAGGACCTGAGGTGCTGGTGTTCTCCTGCTGCAGTGACGTGGATGGTGGATGGGCAGGGTGAGAAAAGAGGCCAGATCAGCACTTTCAATCTGAAATTTGCTAGGCTTTGTGTCTGGGGAGGGGCCGTGGAGTATGGACTGGCCTTTGTGTAGATAAAGCAGGCAGTCTGCCATGCAAGCATTTCTTCAACATGCCCTGCAGCCCTTATTGCTTCCAGAGCTGGCTGTGGCCAGGAGAGCCAGGACCTGACTGAGTACAGAGAGCACAGTAGCTGTGGGGGGAGCTGGGGCTGTGTCTGTGTTTGGATAGATGTGTGAGCAGCACTATTTCTGTTCTCGTGCAATTCCTCAGGTAGGAAGGGAGCAGAGGGCAGGGAAGGAGCAGCGAGATGTTTAATCAAGGGACAACTGCTAAGGGGGAAAATTAGAGATGCGTCACTTTTCCTGGGAAAATTTTTCTTCAAAGTGTGTAGGACTGCAGGGACCAAACTTGTGAATAGAGACTGGAAAGTATCCTGTTTTCTCATTAAGGCTGCAGGCAGCTGAGATTCACACCAGCTCAAAGCTTGCCTTGGTTTCATCTACCCTTGTGTCTTGACAAGTCAAACCAGGCTCTTCATTTACAAAGAACTTGTGCCTTGTTCTAGAAGACTGCCTTAGCATGCCAGCCCAGGAAATGGAATAGTTATGCAAATCTGAAGCCACTTCCAAGTCTGAGTGACTCCTTGTAGAACGTAAATGACATTTCTTTGTGAGGCTTCCAAAGCTGTCATTGTGCAGATGACTCCTCACTGACTGGCCCACCAGCAAAACAGAGATGCAGCGAATGACAATGATGGGTTGCACTCACTGTGGTGTTCCCTCCGCACCTAGCAGGACCATACTCTCTTTCCTCTTCTCTGATCCTCCACCACACTCCTTCCTTAGAATCACAGACTCATAGAATTGTTTGGGTTGGAAAAGATCTCTAAGAACTTGGAGTCCAACAGGTCAATCCACCACCACCACAGCCATTAAACCATGTCCCCAAGTGCTACGTCCATGTTTCTTGAACACCATCAAGGATGGTGACTCTACCACCTCCCTGGGCAGACTGTTCCAATGCCTGCCCACTTTTGCAGGAAAGAAATTGTTCTTCATGGCCAACCTAAACCTCCCCTGGCACAATTTCAGGCCGTTTCCTCCTATTCTATCACCTGATACTAGGAAGAAGAGAGCAACCTCCACCTCATCCCAACCTCCTTTCAGGAAGTTCTAGAGAGCAATGAGGTCTTACCTGAGCCTCTTCTTCTTCTCCCTCCAGACTAAACAATCCCAGTTCCCTCAGCTACTCCTCACCAGACCCTTCACCAGCTTCGTTACACTTCTCTGGACACTCTCCAGCAACTCTACGTCCTTCTTGGAGTGAGTTGCAAGTTCCACCTTGCAAATTCCAGTCTTTTGGAGAACACTGTTCTCTTTTCTTGACCGTAGTTTGTTATTTGCAGCTATTAACACGAACTTTCCCTTTTTTGATTGCATCTGTGCATGGGGCCTGCCCTGTGGGAGGAGGCAAGGATGATCCTCAGACAGAGAGGAACCTGGCTAGCTTCATTTCCTATACCCCAGGGACGCTGCTGGGAGGTCAGAGGTAGGAAACCTCAGTCTCTTTGGCAGGCTCTGGCAAGCAAGGACCTGCAGTGTCATGTAGAAATGGTGACTGCACTTTCAGGAAGCAGCGTTCCACAGCTCAGCTAGCAGTGAGCTAGCAATCCTCTGGGGAGAACATAAAGGAAGCCCTGGCATTGTAGCTGATGGTCTGCGGATGTTCTCTAGATGAACTTCAGATTTCATCCTTCTCCATATTTCTGTAGGTCTTGCATGTTCCAACTAGATCTGTGACTCTGGTTGAACAAAGCTAGTTGAAGGGAACCTACCCTCCAGTACCTGAAGGGAACCTGCAGGAAGGCTGGAGAGGGAACTTTTCATAAGGGTGTCTAGCAATAGGACAAGGGGGAATGGTTTTACGATGAGGGAGAGTGGGTTTAGGCTGGATCTTAGGAAGAGGTTCTTCAGTACAAGGGTGGTGAGACTCTGGAGTAGGCTGCCCAGAGTGGTTGTGGATGCTTCCTCCCTGGAGGTTTCAAGGCCAGGTTGGATGAGGTCTTCAGCAACCAAGACTAGTTGAGAGGCATCCCTGCCCATAGCAGGGAGGTTGGAGTAGATGATCTCGAAAGTCCCTTCCAATGTAAGCCATTCTGTTATTCTATGATTCTATGATACTGCAGCCTAGTGAGGTAGGATGAGTAGGTTGGAAGGAAAATGGGAATGTGGGAACATGACTAAAAGGTCGCTGGACTGGTCCACCAGTGCTGGACAAGCCACTCCTAGCAGAAATGATGACAGCCTAACGATTGCAGCATGTCATTCCTTTATTTATATTAAGGGCAGTTCAACTAAACCAAACAAAAATAATAATGAAATCATGGGGGTTGGCTTTCTGAAGTTTTTTTTCTCTGTGCTTTGGACCTACAACTACCTTAGGGCTAAGCCAGCCTTGGAAGTGGTTTGGAGATGCCAAGAATTTCAGGCGTTGAAATAGGTTGCCCAGGGAGATGGTGGAGTCACCCCCTCTGGAGACATTCAAGAAATGTGTGGCCATGGCACTTTAGGACATGGTTTACTGTCCATGGTAGTGCTGGGTTGAGGGTTGGACTCCATGGTGGTAGAGGTCTTTTCAATTCTATGATTCTACAGTTCTTAAGAATCCGCTTTACTTACAGTGGAGAAAGAGCAGCTGATGGGTTTGTTGACATGAACTTTGACCTCTCCCAGCTTGTAATCCCCAGATTGTCCTCTAATGATGCCACCTTTCCACTCCTGCCCATCCACCAGCACTACTGGTGGAGCTGGTGTTCTGCCGAACACAAGTCGCTTGTAGCAATCTCTGTTTCCAGTAGTTAGTAAACCCCAAGGCAAGGGACAGGCAGCACAACAGGATTCCAGGGTGACAACTTGACTTCAGACCAGGTCATGTGCTGCTCATCTGCAGTGCAAATCAATTGGGGAATTCTTCTCTAGCCAGCCACACAGAGCAAGGAATCAAAGCTTTCCTGCCTGGAATGACAAGGAATTGGTGGCAGGTCTTGAATTCTGCAGCCGGGCGGTGCAGGTGGAGATGTCAGGATTGGTTAGAAGCTGCAGCAGCTCCATGCCCTGAGGCTGTGGAGCAGGGAGAGAAGAGCTAACCAGCAACTTAGAGCTTTAATAAATCAGCAGTGAGCTGGGGGTGAGAGGGGAGCTTAAAAAAAAGAATGGGAGACGATCTGATGAGGAGATCAGGGACATAGTCTAACATTTTTGTACAGGGAGATGTTTGGTTATGGTTGGACTTGATGATCTTAAGGTCTCTTCCAACTAGGCAGTTCTATGATCTCCCCAAGGTTCTTGCTTAAGACCCAGCAAAACTGAGTGCCCAGGAGTGACTCTCAGCTCTTTCCGTCTCTCATCCTCTCTAGGGACTTCAAAAGAAGAATCTGAGGAAAAGAAAAGATGGTCCCAAGAGGCTCTGCTGTCAGCGTCTGTCGTTTTCCCTAGAACAAGAATCTGAGGCTTCTCCACGCCGCCGAATGCTTCTGTGTCCCATCTGCTACCACACCCTGAAATCAAACTCGGCAGCTTGGGTGAACCAGGCACTGTACAAACATGTCAGACTTGCCTCCACCCCTTTTTCCTCTCCCGTTGTCTCCTGCTGGCTTTTCCTCGGGTTGATCAGTGTGTCAGCGGACTCCAGCGGCGGAGGAGCATTCCCATTCCCACCTCACCCCTGGAGAAGGAGCAATGAGGAGTCAGGGGTAAGCTCCCTCCTGCAGACCTGGGGCTCAGCATTGACTCTCCTGCTTTCAAGCTGTAACCCCAGCACTCTAATGGCTGCTGTTCCGTGCTGTTTGTTCCCTCTCTTTCCAGAGGACTGGGTTTGTCACTTTGAACTAACGTCTTCATCTTGGTTTCCCACTGGCTGTGCTGCCACAGCTTAACCCCTTCCCTGCAGAGCCAGGCAGTACCACTGCCGGCAGGGAATGGCCCCACGACTGTCGGCAGTGCCAGCCTACGGCAAAGAGGGAGTGAAATGGTCTGGGAGGGGTCATAGTGGTTTGGTGATTGTTTTTTTTTAATTTATTTTTTTTTTACTCAAGGGATGGTTCTGAAAGGGAAGAAACCCCAGGAGCTGGATTCCTTTGGGAAGGAGTTTACTTCATCTTTACTCCTATAGCCCAGCAACACCGTCCTCCAATCGGCTTTGCTGCATGACATTGGGAGACTTTCCCTCCAGACCCTTCTTTCTCCTTTCACTTGGACTTGTCCTCTACCAGTGTTTCTGCAGCAGGACTACCAGTAAGATCCTGTGGTTTTTGCTTTCCAGGGTCTTTTAAGTGGGCTATTGTATGGGTCTGTGGTGCTTGGGGTCTAGAGATCTACCCTGTTGACGCTCCAGAAGATGGGGAGTGGGGAGGAAAAGGCATTACTGAATCTTGCAGGCTGATGCTCTTGTAACACTGGGTTGAAGAAAGGGTTAAGAATGACTCTGGGTGATGCTTGAGAAAGCAGACAGCATGTCAGGAGCATGCATGCTCATTGCCTTTATGGGAGATGTAGCAATATCTCCTCTGAAGTCTCTGCAAGGACCCTCACTGTATCTTAGGAGGAGGTCTAACTGACTCACCAGTCAAACTCTCTGTGGCTGTGCTCCTGACCTGCTGGCAGCTGTGCCCGCCCAGATCCTCCCAGCACACCTTCCCAAGCCACGCTGTAGTACTCACTGGTGTAGGGGTGTGAGTAGGTGCAGGCTGGCTGATCTCATCTGAGTTAAGTTACAACCTCAAATTCCATTGGACATTTCTACTGAATTCTATTGGCCAGGTGGCAACAGTGTGTGCAGCTCCAGAGGACAGCCCTGATGGCTCTGCTTTGATGTGTTTGGGGACAGAGGACTGAAAAAGCAGAAGCGAAGCTTGTGGCTGGTGAGTGGGAGTGCTCAGGTGAGGCTGGGGAAGGGAGGTGAGATCACCCTCTACAACTCCTTGTGAGGAGGTTGAAGGGAAGGGGGGGTTGGGCTCTCCTCACATGCAACAAGTGTCAGGACAAGAGGAAATAGCCTCAGGTTGTTCCAGGGGAGGTTCAGGTTGGATGTTAGGAACAATTTCTTCACAGCAAGGGTTTTCAGCCACTGCAGCAGGCTGCCCAGGGAGGTGGTGGAGTACCCACCTCTGGAAATATTTAAAAACCGCTTGGGTATGGTGCTGAGGGACATGGCTTTGTGACAGTGGCTTAGTAGCAGTGGCAGGATTGTGAGCTCCAGGTGATGTGGTGATCCAGGAGGTGTGTGACTGCCACTGTCTGTGCTGGGGGATGGGCTTTGCAAGCCATCAGCTGTGCTTGCTGAGCAGAGCTGCAACTTCCCTCTTGTAACCCAGTGTGCCAGAGACAGCTGGAGCTGCCACCCATGACATGACATGGGGGAGCACAGGGTGTGACTGCTTGGGTAGAGCTGCAGGATGTGGCACCCAGTGCTTGAAGGGCTCTGCTGGAGTGGTGTGTTCCCCAGATGCAGCAGAGAGCTTTGGCTCCTCCACATGTCATATGACCCTGCATGCCAGATGTGGCCCTTTGCTCTTGTCCCAACGTAACCTCCTGTCTGGTATGCAAGATGTTGCTGTTCATGGGAATTTTTGGAGGCAGAACCTTACATGTCCTGATTAGAATCTCTGTAATATTTTAATGCTCATTTTGAATGGGTCTGCCATACAAGCCAGTGGAGAGTGAAGCCTGGTGTCACAGAATCACAGAATGGTTAGGGTTGGAAGGAATCTTAAAGCTCATCTAGTTCCAACTCCCCTGCCATGGGCAGGGACACCTGTCACTGGACCAGGTTGCTTAAGGCCTCATCTAACCTGGCCTTGAACACCTCCAGGGAGGGGGCATCCACAACCTCCCTGGGTAACCTGTTCCAGTGTCTCACCACCCTCACTGTAAAGAATTTCTTCCTAGTTGTCCTGCTCACTCTTGAACTCCTTTGGTATTCTGGATCAGCAGCAAAAGGCAGCCACTTGTTTTAACCCTGATTCATTCTTCATGGCAAAGCACTGCAAAACCTGGGAACAATGCAGTTACTGCTTGGACATGGAACAGTGAAGTGGGGATGTGCAATGCGGGTGTCAGAGATGCAGTGCTGTGTGGGTTTGATATCCAGAGCAGAGGACACAGCCACATCAAAGGTTTAGAAGGTGGGGAATCACAGAGTGTGTCAGGGTGGAAGGGACCCTCAAAAGTCATCTTGTCCAACTCCCTGTAGGGACATCTCCAACCAGATCAAGTTGCTCAGGGCCACAGCAGGTTTGACCTTGAACGTCTGGCAACCTGGTCCAGTGTTCCACCATCTCATTGTGAAGAACTTCCTGATGTTCAACCTAACTGTACCCTACTCTAGTTTCAAACCATTGCCCCTCATCCTATCACCACAAGCCCTTCTAAACAGTTCTTCCCCAGCCTTCCTGTAGGTCCTCTTCAGATATTAAAATGTAGCTCTAAGGTCTACCCAGACCCTTTTCTTCTCCAAGCTGAACAGCCCCAACTCCCTCAGCCCGTCTTTGTAGGAGGAGTGCTCCAGTCCTCTGATTAACCTCATGGCCTCCTCTGGACCTGCTCCAGCAGATCCATGTCCTTCTTGTGTTGGGGGCTCCATAGCCAGTACTCCATGTTGGATCTCACCAGAGCAGAGTGGCTGAATCACCTCTCTGATCTGCTGGTCACACTGCTTTTAATGCAGCTCAGGATGCCATTGGCCTTCTTGGGAAGGTTCATAGTTGTTACAGTGGCTTCTGACCTGCAGCAGAGATGTTGCTGGCTTTGGGTGAAGAGGATGCAATGAGGTGCAGCCTTCTCTTGGTGGTGCAGTGGGATTTGCTCGCTGTCACACTCTCATCAACCACATACAGGTGGGGAGAGGCCAATCTTATAATGGAGCACTGGATTGCAGCTGAGGTTTGGGTGTGATTTCTGTCTGTAGAGCTGGTTTCTGTCATAGTGTCTAGCCTGCATGCTGGTGTCAAGATCAAATGTGTGGTTAGAGCTTGTCTTGGCTCCCACCAGCCCCATGCACCCATGTTTTCTCTCCACAGAGGCCAGGGTGTGTTTGGCCTGGATCTGGACTTAATATGAAGTTAAAAAGCAGCCAGGAGACATAGCTGGAAGCTCTTTTAGCTTTTACTACTCTAGACATAGATGGGAAGAAACAGAGCTAGTAATTTTTTTTTCTGTCTGGTCTGCAAATGAGGATAATAATTCCTTTTCCTTCCCTTTCTTCTGTTTACAAGAAACCTCTGGAGGGTGGGACCTGACTTCAGAGACTGGCACAATGGGACAGTGACTTCATCTGAGATTTCTAGGGGACTATAAAGAATGGAAAACTTAATTCTTTGTCAAAGGAGAAAAATCAGGTCATTAGCATTTGGGACATGCCTGTACTGGCTTCAGAAAGGTCAAGAGGTCTTCTCTTTGCAAGTGCTTTTATAATGTCCCAGGATAGATTTGGTCTGGTTTAGATGTGTTTTGGCTTAAGTGTGTCACTGAGCAGCCTCTGAAACAAACAAGGACATTGACTGCCTGGCAATTTTCAGGCAAGCAGGTTGAGGGAGGTTCTCCTCCCATTCTACTCTGCCCTGGTGAGGCCATAGCTGGAGTACTGGGCCCAGTTCTGGGCTCCCCAGTTTAAGAGAGACAGGGACTTGCTGGAGAGGGTATAGCAAAGGGCTACAAAAGTGCTGAGGTGAGTGGAAGACCTCTGTGAGGAGGAAAGACTGAGAGAATTGGGGCTTTTTAGGCTGGAGAAGAGAAGGCTGAGACGGGATGTTAGGAGGATGGGACCAGGCTGTTTTCAGTCATACCCAGTGACAGGACAAGGGCTAATGGGCACAAACTGGAAGATAAGTTCCATCTAAACATGAGGAGGAACTTCTTTAATTCAAGGGTGCTGGAGCATTGGAGCAGGCTGCCCAGAGAGGTGATGGAGTCTCCATCTCTGGAGATATTCCAAACCTGCCTGGTGTGACCTTCTCTAAGTGATGCTACCTTGGCAGGGGAATTGGGCTTGATTTCAGGAGATCCAACTACTATTCTGTGATTTAACCCTAACTGATGAGCAAGGGTAGGGAGTGGAGGAGAAAGAGCCAGCACCAAGAGCATTCAGACCCTGCTTACAGGAGGCACAGCAAAACCCCCCACCCAGCACTTGTTTCCTTTTCTCATTTGTCAAAAATAACCCCACCAATACAACAAATATGTCTCTCTCTAAGCTCATTTTGAATGTTATATTAATCTGTGTATTCGTGTGTGTGTGTTTGGGCAGGATTTAGAGCATTACATCAGTTTGTTGTGCTGCTGGTTCGCTCAGACACAGCTCTGCTGTTGGGGGCTGGTGAGGAGAGCGAGCAGTAGAAGGAATGGGTTTGAAATTGGGGAAGTGCTAGCACAGAAAGCAAATATCTGGTGAATAATAAGCACCTAACCCAGCATTTCTAAAACTTCAATTGCAGACAAATGTGGAAGGTATCAAAAGTGGCCAGAGAAGGGCCACAAGAATGATCAGAGGACTGGAAGAGCTGCAGTACGAGGAAAGGCTGGGTTTGTTCAGTCTTGAGAGGGGAAGGCTTAGGAGAGACCTTCTTACTATGGACCAGTACATAAATGGTGGCTACCTTTTATCAAAAAGTTCCATGGAAAAGACATGGAGTAATGGATGCAGGTTACTCCTGGGGAGATTCTGGCTGGACTCTAGGAGAACAGTTTTCCCCATGAGAACAGTCAGGCATTGGAATCATCTCCCAAGGGAAGTGATGGATTCACCTACATTAGAGAGTTTCAACTAGACTGCTGGCTAGAAAGGTTGGACCAGATGATCCTCAAGGTCCTTTCCAATCTGGCTTTCTGTGATTCTGCATGGCCATGCCACGGCTCTGGACTTTCCCACCCTATTTCAGATCTCAGACAATTTTGCTTCTCCTTTGTTGTCATTTCTAGCTGTGTGAAGTCACAGTTGGGTTTGTGAGCTCCTCAGGGAGGTAGCCTGTTGTTCTGCTTTGCCTGCAAGGTGTTATGAACATTTATGGCTTTATTTATGGTAGAAATAACACTCATGTCAGAAAGCTCAGGAGGGTAAACATCAGGATTTTGGAAGGTAGGGCACACAGTGAACTGGGTTCCTGTGAACCATGTGTGCATGTTCACACATACGTGTGCATGAGCAGGTGTGTGCATGCACCAGGTGTCAGAAATGGCCTCTTTAACTTGTGCTGCCTTTGGTCTCTGACCTGTAGAGCAGAGCATGCAAATGCCTCCTGCATTTGTCAGTGCCTTCTCTGGGATCTGCTTCATCTTCTGTGATAGAGACGGTGAGATGGGAGTCAGTCTCTTCTCCCTGGTATCAGGTGAAAGAACAAAAGGAAATGAACTGAAATTGTGGATATTAAGAACAATTTTTTTGCTCAAGATCAGCATTTTGACTTAGTGATCTTGAAGGTCTCAACAGTTCTATGATTCCTACTCCAGACTCAATCTGCATGTTGCGGAGGAAGAGTTGTCCTCTTAGAATCTTAGAATTGTTTGGATGTGAGATCATTGAGTCCAACTATAAACCCAACACTACCAAGGCCATTAAACCATGTCCCCAAGTGCCATATCTACACATTCTTTGTACACCCCCAGGGATGGTGACTCCATCACTTCCCTGGGCAGTCTGACCACTCTTGCAAGAAAGAAATTGTTCCTAGTCTCCAACCTAAACCTCCCCTGGCACAGTTTCAGTGTTACACTTGCAGCTGGGCAGAGCTTTTGGTGCATCAGCTGGGAAATACTGGAAATTGCTTCCTCCAGCCCAGGACCAAGTGCTGTCTGTGCTCTGGGGCAGGAGGAAGATAGTGATCTGCCTCCAGACCTGTGACAGCAGTGCCTGAAGTGCTGAGGAGTGAGTTCAGTTGCTGCAACAAAGAAGCGGGGGAGGGAGAGCTTATTTTTAACTGGAAACTGCACAAGTGAGGCTGAAGTCGCTCCCTGCTCTCCTGCTATCACCAAGTGTACGTGCGAGTGAACACAAGCAAGGGCACAAATACAGATGGGGGTGGGACTGTGGGGAGGCAGACTAGCTGGAATGGCAGTGTGTGCTGGCTGCTTTGTCTGAGCTTTTGCACGCCTGTGTTCTCAGGAGCAATCTCTGAGAATGCTTATCTACTGATTTTTTTAATTTTTCAGTGGGGTTGATGCCTTTCAGTGCCCTGCTCCTTGGCTTGCCTCTCTCTCAGCCATTCCTCCTTTCCTAACTTTTATTCCCCATTTCTCTCTTCCATTTTTCAGCTTCCCACCGCTTCTTCTCATCTGAGCCTCAGGTTGCCTCTCTCCCAGCCATGCCTCTCTCCCAGCCATGCCTCTCTCCCAGCCATGCCTCTCTCCCAGCCATGCCTCTCTCCCTTTTCCCAACTCTCATTCCCCTTTTCTCTCTTCCACTCTTAATCTTCCCACCCCTTCGTCTCATCTGAGCCTGACCCTTTTCTCTTCTTGCCCCTCCTTCCCAGTTGAGCCCTCCCCCTGCTCTGGATCTGCGGGCTGTGGGATTTCTTTGCTGCTGCTCAGTGGCAGATGTGACAGCTTGCGGAGCTGTATCATCTAGGAGCCGCTCTAGCTGGAGTTGCAAAACCCTAACGTGGTTTCCCAGGCAGCAGGAATGGATTGCTGAGAGAATTTCCATCTCCGACTGCTTTTGTCTGGTGGTAGTGACTTTTCTTATTTCTGTTTGTGACATTTCTTGCAGCACAGTTGTCAGCAGGGGTTGAAAGACTAAAGTCTGGTGGATTATTATCAAATCGGCGTCAGGGTATTTGTGTTATTCTATTAAACAGATGCTGTCTGTGTTTAAGTACAGGTTTGGCTTGATTTACAAAATGTTATCTGCATAAAATGTTGTTATGAATTTCTTACTGAATGAGAAAAGGGCTTTTAATATGTGTTTTATTTCAACATTCTTTAGCTGGGTCTCGGGTAAAAAGCTGCTGCATGGAAAGCACAGAGTGAGAGGGGACTGGCTAAATACAGACAGGGAAATGCAAAACCTGCAGAGATTGTGGCAATCCACTGGATTTCAAATCACTATTTTTAGTGCCTGGATTTCCTTTGCTCTTAAGGCAGCCTACCTTTAAACCACCTGTCTGCTGTGGCACTGTCTTTCTAATCAGAGATTGATGCTGGCCAGAGACAGCCAATGTCACTGGGTACCCAGGGAGTGTTGTGTTTGGAGCTGGTGACATCGGGGTGTTGTTTAACATGTCTGTTATAAGGCAATAAGGTTGATGCAGACCATGGCACCCTAAAACTGACCAGGAACTCAGGAGATGCTTTGTTCTGGGTTTGGGAAGCATGCTTTTGGATCTAGGTGCAGTCCAGGCTTTGACTGACAGGGGCAACAAAGATGGTGAGGGGTTTGGAGAGCATGGCTTATAAGGAGAGGCTGAAGGAGCTGCAGTTGCATAGCCTGAAGAAGAGCAGGCTGAGAGGAGACCTTATTGCTCTCTGCAGCTACCTGAATGAGGTTGTAGCTGAGACTGAGAGGTGTTGGCCTCTTCTGCCGAGTAACTAACAACAGAACAAGTGGTAATGGCTTTGAGCAGCACTCGAGGGGGTTTAGGTTGGATATTAAGAACAATTTCTTTCCTGAAAGAGCGGTCAGGCACTGGGACAGGCTGCACAGGCAGGTGGTGGAGTCACTGCCTCTGAAGGTGTTCAAAGAATGGGTAGTTGTGGCACTTTGGAACATGGTCTGGTGGTCATGGAGGTATTAGGTAAAAGGTTGCATTTGATGGTCTTAGAGGTCTTTTCCAACCTTAATGAATCTATGATGATGTGACAGGCAGAGTGTAGTTTCTATGCTTATGCAAACTGAGATGCTGGCACAGAGGCACTGCTCTATTTGGGGCCAGAATATCATCCCAGGCTTTAAAAATGTGCATTTGGAAGTAGTTTAGCTGGAGTTGTTCTCCTTGTGGGTGAAATGGTTGAGATGTTTAGAAAACAACTGATACTACAAGAGTTGATGGTTGTGACATTGGTAACACCATGTTTCACAGGACCTCTTGCCACCTGAAGCAATTAAAGAGCATACTTGAAAGACAGAACCATGGAACGGTAGGGGTTGGAAGGGACCTCTGGAGATCAAGCCCAGATCCCCTGCCCAGGCTGGACACTCTGTGCTATGCCTTCAATATCTTCTCGTCATGGAGATGAGATTAGGAAAGCAGCTGTGAAAGTAGGAGCAGGGGAGAGAAGGAAAGATACTGGTTGAAATAGTGATGTTGGTCTGGAAATGCCTCTGTCATGGTGGATCAAGTAGCTGTCATGAGTGATGTGTAGTCAACGATTCAGAACTGAAGCACTTGATATAATACCACAGACACACTTCCTGCTTTCTTTGGAGGCTGGGAAAGCTCCTCAGCAGCACCAGCTGTTGGTCTGAACAGCACTAACACCATCAGCTAGAATATTTTTTTCCTTTCTAGGACTGTCTGCACTTTGTTTTTTTTTCCCCTCAAAGAATTGCCCTATGACTTTAATCTCGATTATTAGTTAATATGCAGCACCTAAGGGGCCTTAGAGATGAATCACTGTGTTTGAGGAGCTGCAACAGAGACCTGGAGCACAGACACCCCTCCCATAAGCTCTCTATTAAGATGTATTTAGGTTTTCATTGGAACATATTCTAAGCAAAGATTATTCTGGCTGTGAAACCTCTTCTGGGCAGAACAGCTGCCTCTTTTGTGTTTTTTTCAGTTGTCTAACCTTTTCTTTTCTCTTTTTTTCCAACTGTAAAATGTCATTAGTAGGCTTCTGGACACAGTATGACAATGGACATAGTGTGTGAAGTCTGTCACCAAGGATGGATTGCATGAGTGGGGACTTAGATGGTGCAAAAGTTCCTTCTATGCCTTACAAACACATCCTTGTGACTACAGGATCACGGTAACCAGATGTTAAGGCAGCGTGGATGTGTTTTCAGGATCTCAGTCTAGCACTAAGAAGCAAAAATAACACCTGGTGACTGGACTTTGCTCCTAAACAAGTTTTAAGTGGAGCAACCTGGAAAATGTTTGACATGGGGGAAAAAACCATGAGGTGTGCTGACTGTTGAGACCAGCGTCCTCTAGAAATGTGCTCATGTCTACACCACAACATCTTATCTTATGTCTGTGTTCTGTGTCTCTGACCCTTGGCAATAATTATTCAGCACAAATAGTTGGAAGCTGGGGTCCTGTACAGGGGAAGAGTGGTCACTAAATCGAAGATTGAGATTTAAAGGATGAACTGCACAGTGAGAGCCACAGAATCACAGAACAGCAGGAGTGAGAAAGGACCTCCAGAGATCATTGAGTCCAAACTGCCTGCCAAAGCAGGATCACCTAGGGCAGGTCACATGGAAGGCATCCAGATGTGTCTTGAAAGTCTCCAGAGAAGGAGAATCTAATACTGAAGTTGCCAGTGGAAGGTGAAGAGCATAGAAACATTTTTGTGTTTTCTACTGGTGGGCATTAATTGCTTTAAATTGACCTGTAGAGCTTGTCCCAAGCTAGAGAGCTTTAGCACTGAACTACCTACAGTGTTTGGGCAGCAGGTCTCTGTTTTACACAGTTTCACCTCTCTTACACCTTTCACTGTGCAGTTCATTGACAAAAAGCACCTTGGAGAGGAGATGGAATCATAGAATTGTTTGTGTTGGAAAAGACCTCTAAGATCATCAACTCCAAACACCAAAGTAAGACCACCATGGCCATGAAACCATATCTCCAAGTGCCATGTCCACAAGTTTCTTGAACACCTCTAGGGATGGTGACTCCACCACCACCTTGGGCAGCCTGTTCCAATGCCTGACCACTCTTTCAGGAAAGAAATTGTTCTTAATATCCAATCTAAACCTCCCCTGGCACAATTTCAGGCCATGATGGTGAGCTGTGGTGCACAGTAGTTCCGCTGCAGCCACAGAACTGCAATCAGTCCATTAAATGTGTTTCTTCATCAGGGAATGGAATACCTGGGATGCTTACAACTTCAATGCCATCAAGCCAGTCAATAGAATAATAAAATTCAGGGGAGAAGGGACCTCAAGAGCACCCCTTGCTCAAAGCAGGGTCTGCTGTAAGGGTCAGGGCCAAGTTGCTCAGGGTTTTGTCTTCAAGACAAAACTTGCCCTTGAACACCTCTGAGGATGGAGACTGCATTGCCTATCTGGGCAAGCTCTGAGCTGTTTCTTCATGGGAAGAATAACGTCCCCCTCATCCCATCTTCTCCATCTGTCTTTTGGGAAGAATTTGTGTCCGTCCATCACAGTTCTCCAGTTATTCAAGCTCTCCCACCTCTGTGACTGCTTACAGAGTTCCATTTCTTCCTTTTCCTTCGTATCTTCCCAGTTTCCAAAAGGTCTAAAACTTTTGGCTTTCTATCTATCTGCATCTCTCTTCTTTTTTTTTTTTTTGGCTATAAATTCAGATTTGGACTGTCTCTTGTGTTTAGGAGCACTTTAAGTGTTAGCTGCTTTTGTCTGGTTACAGTTGCAATGGCTGTTCACACAAACTGACTCTCTCAGCCCCCAAGGGAAAGGAATCTTACTTTTTAATTTTAGCTACCTGCTGACAGAGTTTGATTTCCACCTACCACCTCCTCCCTCTCTCCCAAACACTCTAAGCTAGAAAAAACAGATCCAAAAACCATTCTTGGGTGGCTCTTCCTTTGACAAACACTCTGTTATCTTTAAATGGGAATCAAATGGATATTACTTGGGCTAACCAGTGAGAAGACAACCTGAGCCCTTTTCATAACTCCTCTTCATTCCAGGCTTGCAGTGAAATCAACAGTGTCTTAAGTGGCTGGACTCCAAAGCCATGTAACCTGGGTACAAGCTTGTAAAGGATTAAATCTCTCTCTCATGTATATTTGAAACACTTATATCAGGCAAGATGAATTTGTAGAAATGGAGGAAGCCAAGTGGTGGGAGTTCAGCTGTAGACTAACAGGTGTTTGGTTCTTTTCTGAGCTAGGAGCAGTTTCATAGTGGGCAGAGCGCTGCAAAGGTCACTACAAATCCTCAACTCATGACCTGTTAGGTGGTCCTGAGCAAGTCATTGCTCTCTTCTTGCCATCTGCAAAGGAGATGATCAACTCTTGTTAACGTGCTTGTCACTGGAGAATGCTATTAACTAATAGAATTCATAGAATAGTTTTGATTGGAAAAGATCTCAGGACTGCTGAGGCCACACCTTGAATCCTGGGGCTGGAGCAGGTCCAGAGAAGGGCAACAAAGCTGGTGAAGGGCTTTGAAGACAGCTTTGAAGTCCTTTGAGGAATGGCTGAGGGAACTGGAGTGATTGATTCTTTAGAAGTGGAGCCTAAGAGCAAACCTCATCACCTTCTGTGACAGAAAGAAGGTTGAAGCCAGGTGGGAGTCAGTCTCTTCTCACATGCAACAAGTGACAAGGGAAAATGACCTCAAGTTGTGCCAGGGGAGGCTCAGGTTGGACATTAGGAACAATTTCTTCCCAGAAAGGGTTCTCAGGCACTGGAACAGGCTGCTGAAGGAGGTGGTGGAGGGGTTTAAAAGCTGCGTGGATGTGCTGCTGTGGGACGTGATTTAGTGGCAGTGGTTTAGCAGCCGTGGTGGGATTGTGAGCTCCAGGTGAGCAGTTGGACTTGATGATCTCAGAGGTCTCTTCCAACCTCAACCCTTCTATAATTCTGTGACAAGATCATCGAGTCCAAGCATTATGTGAGAGCTGATGCAGGCCATATTGGTCCTAGACACACAAGGGCACTGGTGACATTGCCTTCTCTGCCCCAGGCATCATGTTCCGCAAGAAGAAGAAGAAACGCCCGGAGATCTCGGCTCCGCAGAACTTCGAGCACCGTGTCCACACTTCCTTTGACCCAAAGGAGGGCAAATTCGTGGGCCTGCCCCCACAATGGCAGAATATTCTAGACACGCTGAGGCGTCCCAAGCCAGTGGTCGACCCTTCCAGGATCACAAGGATGCAACTCCAGCCTATGAAGGTAAGAGAGGAAGGCTGCTCTTTCCTGTTCCATAGGATTTCCTGCTCCTTGGGGAGGACCAAGCTGAGGCAATTTTTTCATTGCCCTATGTGTATTGAAATGAGGCTAAGAGGGGATCTGTAAAGAATCTCCCAGGAGATCCAGAGAGGTGATTCTGCTCTGGTGAGATGTAACAGGGAGCACTGTGTCTGTCTATAGAGCCCCCAGCACAAGAAGGACATGGACCTGCTGGAGCAAGTCCAGAGGAGGCCACAAAGATGATCAGGGAGCTGGAGCACCTCTCCTGTGAGGACAGGCTGAGAGAGTTGGGGCTGTTCATCCTGGGGAAGAGAAGACTCTGAGGAGACCTTAGAGAGCTGCATTTCAGTAGCTGAAGGGAGCTACAGGAAGGTTGGGGAGGGACTGTTTAGAAGGGCTTGTGGTGATAGGATGAGAGGCAATGGTTTGAAACTGGTGGAGGGGAGATTTAGGCTGGACTTCAGGAGGAAGGTCTTCACAATGAGTGTGGTGAGACACTGGAAAAGGTTGCCCAGAGAGGTGGCTGAAGCCACATCCGTGGAGACATTCAAGGTCAAACTTGCTGGGCTCTAATAAGTGGGATTTTTGCAGTGATAGTAACTTGATGACAAATCAGGAGAGCAGTGTCCTTAGTTACAATAGTGTCACCACTCAAATCATCAACTGGCTGCCTGCACCAAGGACTTGTGAAAGCTCCTGTGGTAGCTGACAGGGCTTAGGATGTGTTCAGCTGTTGTAGACAGAAGCTAAGAGACTTCATGGAGGGCCCTTTGTTAGCAGGTTTGTCATGCTGGTGGGTGAGCAAACTTGGCTGGTGATGAAGCTGAGAGGAAAGCCTGAGTGGGAGAGCTGGGGTAGCACTGGCTGACTGCTGGTGGGTACAGATGAGAAGCAGACACCAGGGAGCAAGGCTAAACTGGGGGTTAGGCTGAGAGGGCTTATAAACCAGCACGTTAACTGAAAGTGGAACATAGTAAACAGGAGAAAGTTCTTAAAATGCTCCTTTAAAGTAGAGCAGAGTAGATTTAGGTTGTACATAAGGAAGAAGTTCTTTACCGTGAGGGTGGTAAGACAATGGAACAGGGAAGTTGTGGATGCCTCATTCCTGGAATTGTTTAAGATCAGGTTGGATGGGGCCTTGAGCAACCTGATCTAGTGGGAGGTGTCCCTGCTCATGGTAGGGAGTTGGAACTGGATGATCTTTAAGATCCCTTCCAACACATTTCATTCTGTGATCAAAGCAAGTCCTTCAGTAAGGAGAAACCAGGTGCTGCTCCTTGTAGGTGGGTGAATTTTGGTGGCCATCTTGCTCTGATGGCTGTTGATAATGGCACCTGGAGCCTCTGTGCTCTTCAATAGTGCAGGGACCTGCTGGGTGACAAGAGGCAGATTCATGATGACCTCTTGGAAAAGGAAATGAAAGATGGTGAACAGGGCTATTGTGCTTAAAGTCTGGCCAGCTTGTGGAAAGTTTTTGTTCCCAGTTAAAAAAAAAAACCAAACACCAAACAAAAATAAACTACAGGAGCCTAAAAGCTGAACTGTAAATTGTAAAGATGTTGCTACTTGGATTTTAGGAGGGACATGGAAAGAACTAGTTGTCTGCATGATAACTATGTTTATAGAATCATAGAACTGTCATCCAGTCCACCCATTAAACCATGTCCCCAAGTGCCATGGCTACACATTTTTTGAACACCTCCAGGGATGGTGACTCCACCACCTCCCTGGACAGCCTGTTCCAATCCCTGACCACTCTTGCAGGAAATAAATTGTTCCCAATGTCAAATTTCAACCTTCCCTGGCACAATTTCAGGGCATTTCCTCTCATTCTATCATCTGATATTAGGGAGAAGATACCAACCCCCACCTCACTCCAACCTCCTTTCAGGCAGTTGTAGAGAGCAAGGAGGATTTAGCTTTATGTGTAAAGATGCTTAAAAGATGGGGACTAAATGGGACATGTTTTAATACAATGTAAGAATTAAAGCAAAAAGAAACCTGCAATTTAAATGGCACGTCAGGATGTTTGAGCAGACCCTGATTTAGAAAGGAAAAGCTTGCTCAGGAAGAGCAGGTAATAGAAAAGAGGGAGGAGATATTTCCTTGCATGTTATGATGTCCTGAATGTGTTTTTGAGGTTCAAAATGTAGTAGAGAGAGAACCACAATCCAGAGGAGAGAGAAAATGTGTAATAAGAGACCAACTTGGTTAGATCAGGAGCACTCTAATGAGCTTAAACTGCGGGAGGATTGCTCAGAAGGGTGGAAAGTAGGTCAAGTTATAAAGGGCAAATAGAAAAGAAATGTATGTAGGAACAAAACTGGAAGGCCAAGGCAGAAAAGGAGATGTTATTCTCAAAGAACATAAAGGACAAGAGGAGAAATCATAAGTACATGGAGAAAGAGAAGGAGGATGAAGGGAAGAATTTGCTCCCTGCTCATTTGGGGGGAGAGCTTAATAACAGATGACACTGAGAAATCTTAAATGTTTAATGATTTTTCTTCAGTCTTTATTGAGAATGTTAACTCTGATCAGGAGGCTAACACAATTAACATGAGCATGAAAGGAGAACTCAGGCTAGAATAAGAGAACAACATGAGACTTCTTAAATAAGTTCCATATCTTCAAGTCAGATGGGCCTAATGCAATTTAAATTCCCAGAAAAAGACTGGAACAAATAAGCAAGTAATCTGTTTGCAACTGCTTCCAAGGAGATAGCAGGGTAATAGCCAGCTGCCAGCCTGGATTTGGGGACATGGCACTTGGTGACATGGTTTACTGGCCATGGTGGTCTTAGCTTGATGGCTGGACTTGATGACCTTAGAGGCCTTTTCCATCCCAAACAATTCTATGATTCTATGATTTATCAAGAACAAATCATGATGAGCACCCCAGTTTCTGTCAGTCACAGGTATCAGGCTTTGGGTTAGGGAGAAATGAGAACTCCCTCCTAAATCTTTACTTCAGGTGGTAGAACAGAGGAAATGGCCTGAAATTGTGCCAGGGGAATTTTAGGTTGGAGATTAGGAACAATTTCTTTCCTTCAAGAGCAATCAGGCATTAGAAGAGGCTGCCCAGGGAGGTGGTGGAGTCACTGTTTATCTTTTATCCTGTCACTTGTTGCCTGTGAGAAGAGACCAAGCCCTGCCTCTCTTCAACCTCCTTTGAGGGAGTTGTAGAGGGTGAAGTCCTCACAGGACTTATATTTAAGACCCTTACCCAGCTTTGCTGTCATTCTCCAGACATGCTCCAGGTCCTCTATGTCCTTCTTGCAGTGATGGGTCCAAAACTGAACCCAGCATTTGAGGTGTGGCCTCACCAGTGCTGAGCAGAGGGGGGCCAATCACATCCATAGACCTGCTGGCCACGCTATTCCTGATCCAAGCCAGGATGCCATTGGCCTTCTTGGCCACCTGGGCGCATGCTGGCTCATCTTCAGCCTGCCGTGAATCAACACCCGCAGGTCTGTCTCCACTGAGCAGCTCTCCATCCTCCCTGCCCCAAGCTGATGATGTGTTTGCAGTGGTATGAGTTGCATTGTCCTTTCTTCACCTTGCTTGCCAAAATCTCCCACTCTGCCCTTCATTTTCCAGCACTGAGCAAACCAGGTGCTCATTTTGTGCACTGTGGTGGCATTCTGTGGAAATTACTGGAGCTGCTGTTTTGCACCAGCTAAATATTAGGCTGGGTGTAATTAATTCAGCATCTTTAAAGATCCCTGGAGTTCAGTTTGCAAACAGGAGATTGCCATCACTCCAGGGAGGGACTTTCCTCAGGCAGAGACTCGTGAAAGTGTAGGAGTGAGCCTAGGCTGTGAATTTCTGTGAAGAAATGCAGCATTTGAGTTCCCAGCACTAAAAAAGCTTCTGTAAGCTTTTCAGGCTCCAGAATAAACAAGGCAGAGCACTACATCATATACCCGGAGCTTCAAGTGTCCTACTTGTGTAACACTGGTGCTTGTTTGGATGGAAGCCTTGTTCTTCATCCTTTGCTTACAAGGCAGTTGGGAGCTGTTGTTGACCCTTTGTTCATCAATTTAATTACAATAGCTTGGCAGGACAGAGGGATGCGGTGTTGGAACAGTGTGGTCTTCACTGGTCAGGAATAAGATGCATTAGCAAAAAGCAGACTCAGGGAGGATGACCAGCTGGAAAGCAGCTCCACAGAGGAGGACCTTGGAGTCCTGGTGAACAATAAGTTGTCCATGGGACAGCAACGTGCCCTTGAGGCCAAGAAAGCCAGCGGTCTCCTGGGGTGCATTGAGTATGGCCAGCAGGTCAAGGGAGGTGGTTCTTCCCCTCTACTCAGCCCTGGTGAGACCACATCTAGAGTATTGTGTTCAGTTCTGGGCTCTGCAGTTTAAGAGGGACAGGAATATACTAGAGAGTGTCCCGCAGAGGCTACAGGGATGATGAAGGGAATGGAACATCTGATGAGAAAAGGCTGAGAAACCTGGGGCTGTTTACCCTGGGGAAGAGAAGACTGAGAGGAGATTTCATCAGTGTTTACAAATATCTGAAGGGTGGCTGACAAGAACAAAGGGCCAGGCTCTTTTCAATGGTGTCCGTTAATAGGACAAGGGGCAACAAACACAAACCAAAGCCCAGGGAGTTCCACCTCAACATGAGGAGAAACTTCTTTGGTGTGTGGGTGTTGGAGCCCTGGAGCAGGCTGCCCAGAGAGGTAGTGTGGAGTCTTCTTCTCTGGAGACTCTCAAGACCCATCTGGATGTGTTCCTGGGTGACCTGTCCTAGGTGATCCTGCTTTGGCAGGGAAGTTGGACTCGATCTCTGGAGGTCCCTGTCAATCCCCACCATTCTATGATTACAACACCTACTGAGAGTGCTACAGGGGAGAGATGAAGCTTGTGTTGGAGTAGCAAGGTGATGTTTGCAGACAGAGCTTATGGCCTGCTGTAAGTTCTGCTGAGAACTGGTGTTCTCAGGAGCTTGTGGAGTCTAAATAATGTAGTGCACACAGCACACTTCCAGTACAAAAAAACTCAAAACCATAACAACCACCACAAAAACAAAAAACAAACAAACAAAAAACCACCAAACAAACAAACAAAAAAACCCCACAACAGTCAGGAGTGCTAGAAACATCCCAGCTTTGCTCTAATGATGTCCTGTAGAGAGTGAGTGCAGCAGCAGGATGGGCTGGATGAAAGGACTGCTCTGCCTGACAGAAGGATGGAGCCCAAGGAGTCATTTTGCCACCCTGCTCCTTAGTAAGGAGCAAAGAAAAAGAGACAGAAAAATTTCTCTTCTATCCTTAGTCCCTGGAGTCATCTTCAAACAAAATCCACCCTCTGTCAAAATGAACTCAGCCTCAGTTTTTCCATCTCTAACTTTTTTCCCTCCTCCCCTGTGTTTCACAGACCGTGGTGAGGGGCAGCACGGTGGAAGTGGAAGGCTACATCTCTGGGATCCTCAATGACATCCAGAAGCTTTCTGCCATCAGTTCTAACACTCTGAGGGGAAGGAGCCCCACCAGCAGGAGAAGAGCACAGTCCCTCGGGCTCTTGGGTGAAGAGAGACCTCCAGACATGTATCTTCAGAGTCCTGAAGCAGACTGGGCAGACAAATATGGAAACTACCTCAACTGCAATGGTGGGACCAAGGTGACCCGGAGGCAGACTATGTGGCCAGATTACAAACCCCGCTTGGAAGGACAGTCTCACCCCAATGGTATGGTCACCAAAGCACAGTCCCTCGGGCCTTCAGAGTTCCAGAGTGCTGATGGCAGCTGCCTCCAGCGTGCTTCTGCTCTGCAGCACATGCCAACACTGCCTGGGGACAGTGACAAGATGGGAAAGAGAAAGTCAGAAGAGTGCTGGCCTCAGCCATGTCTCCTACGACAGGCAAACTCCAGGCCCTCAGGGGAGGGCAGCCCCAGCTCCAAGTCAAGGGAGAACAGCTTGAAGAGGAGGCTGCTGCGCAGTGTGTTCCCCTCGTCTGGCAGCTCAAACAAGTTGGGTCCTTCCCTGCAGATGAAGGTAGAGTGACTCAGTGCTTGGGATCATAGAACGGTGGGGATTGACAGGGGCCTCCAGAGATCATCAAGTCCAACCCCCTGCCAAAGCAGGATCACCTAGGACAGGTCACCCAGGAACACATCCAGATGGATCTTGAGAGTCTCCAGAGAAGAAGACTCCACTACCTCTCTGGGCTGCCTGCTCCAGGGCTCCAGCACCCTGACACCAAAGAAGTTTCTCCTCATGTTGAGGTGGAACTTTCTGAGTTCTAGTTTGCATCCATTGCCTCTTATCCTATTAACGGACACCACTGACAAGAGTTTGTCCCCTTTTTCTTGATCAGGCACAACTGAGATGCTATTATAGGAGCCTAAATGTGCTTTAGTCTGGAGAAGAGGAGGCTGAGAGGATACCTTGTTGCTCTCTGCAACTGCCTGAAAAGAGGTTAGAGACAGGTTAGGATTGATCTCTTCTGCCTAGTATTAGGAAATTAGGAAAAGGCCTGAAATTTTGTCAGAGGAGGTTTAGGTTGGAGATTAGGAAAAATTACTTTCCTGCAAGAGTGGTCAGGCATTGGAACAGGCTGCCCAGGTAGGTAGTGGAGTCACCATCCCCAGAGGTGTTCAAGAACCATGTGGGGACATGGTTTAGTGGCCACGGTGATTTTGGGTTGACTGTTGGACTTGATGATCTTAGAGGCCTTTTCCAACCCAAACACTTCTATGATTCTATGTAGGGGCTGTCAGATTACAGGAGATAATACTTACATATGGTTGGCCAAACATGTGTGAGCTTGCAGGCATGTGATGTGTCCTTCTGCATGCTCTAGGTTATATAAAACCTTTTTATTCTGCACCCTCCTCCCAACCTGAGGCCAAACGAGTTGGGAAAGAAATGCTTGGTTGCCATGAGCATGCCTCCACAGGACTGCAAGGGTGGAGCTGGTAAATGAGGAAGGAACTTCTGACAGGCACAACCCTGCACCTCTATGTCAGAAGCTATCGTAGCAGCAGTGTGAAGATGAGCTGTGTGTCAGGCTTGGGCAGGTCTGACTGTTGCAAAAATCCTTGTTTAAAACACAAAGTGCATAGAATTCAACCTTATTTGATGATATTCAGCACAGGAAGGACATGGAGGGGGCCCAGAGTAGGCCATGAAGGTAGTCAGAGGCTGGAGCACCTCCCCTAAGAGGACAGGCTGAGAGAATTGGGGTTGTTCAGCTTGGAGAAGTGAATGCTCCGAGGAGACCTTAGAGCAGCAGTCCAGTAGCTGAAGGGAGCTACAGGAAGGCTGGGGAGGGACTGTTTAGGATGGCTTGTGGTGGTAGGATGAGAGGCAATGGTTTGAAACTGGAGCAGGGGAGATTTATGTTGGACATCAGGAAGAAGTTCTTAACTATGAGAGTGATGAGACACTGGAACAGGTTGCCCAGGGAGGGTGTAAATGCCCCATCCTTGGAGGTGTTCCAGGCCAGGTTGGACAGGGCTTGAGCAACCTGGTCCAGTGGGAGGTGTCCCTACCCACAGCAAGGAATTTGAACTAGATGATCTTCAAGGTTCCTTCCAACCTGAACCATTGTATGATTCTGTGATCTTGCAACTCAAGTTATTCTGACTCTATATTCTGTCTGAGACAGAGAAATGAGTGCTCTTGCAAACACTGTTGTCAGCTTGTGGTTCCCATCCCCATGTTATTATGAACTTTATTACTAACCACTCAGAATTGTGAGAGGGAAAGCTGGTTGCTTTGAAGTTTTTCTACTGCCCTGTAATAGCAGTGATTGGCTTGCTCCTTCTGAAGTTGCCACTTTGTCAGATCCACTCTTATTTTACATATAACCAAGTCTATAATGTATTTTATACCCAACCTGCTTGGTGCTGTTGACTTGGAATTAGTCAACGTGTCCAGGATGAGTAAGAGCACCACAAGATTCATCCTTCTTGGGAAGGAGACCTCTGTGAAGTGCTCTTATGGGAATGTGTGTCCCGAAGCCACGTTACCACAGGCTGTGATCTTACTCATAAACCAAACAGGGTTGGGTCCACTTAGTGCTTGAGTGGGAGGTCTCCAAAAAAGGGAATGGTTTTAAGCTGGAAGAGGATTGATTTGAATTGGAGATTAGGAAGAAACTCTTGGAAGTGAAGGTGGTGAGACACTGGAACAGGTTGCCCAGGGTAGTTGTGGATGTCCCCTCCCTGGAGGTGTTCAAGGTCAGGTTGGCTGAGGCCTTGAGCACCCTGGTCTGGTGGGAGGTGTCCCTGCCCATGGCAAGGGGTTGGAACTACATCATCTTATATCATCACCTACCCAAACCATTCTGTGCAAGGTCTTCAGAGCTTTGGGAAAGGCACCAAATCCAACCTTACTGTAGGTTAGTTTTGAGTCGCCAAGGTGGCAGGTGGCTTGCTGCAGCTGAAGTCTCCTGCTGGTTACCCACAGCCCTCCCAGTTCATGGTGCTAATTCTGTGTCTGATGGCCAGGAATGCTCTGCAGGTACCTGGGGAGAGTGCAGAGAGAGTTGTCAGGAGGCAGAGCCTAATTACCCAGAGGGAATTAGGCCAAGACATCAAAGTGATTTACAGCTCTGGCATGAATCCTCTTCCCCTTTGTACAAAGGAAGATCAGAGGCACAGACGGAACAAGGGTTTTCAAATTCTCTGCAGCACAGGTTGCCCCTGAGTTTTGGTGGCAAGGTTGGAATGCTTTTTATTTTTAGCAGCTGGGGTTTTGGTGGGTTTTTTGTTTGTTTTTTTGTTTGTTTGTTTGTTTTTTTGTTTTTTTGTTTGTTTGTTTCTTTCTTTCTTTGTTTTATGTGGGTTACAGGTTTTGGTGGGGTTTTTTTTGAAGCAAGGTCCCTTTTAAACTACCTCAGTTTGGAGATGCTCAAAGCACAGCACCCATCCTGTGACTTACCCTTGAAAATCTGCATCCATGTGGCTTCCCCTGGTCATGCAGTATTTGTTGGGCAGACCTGGAGACAAGAACTTGAAGCTTTTCACTCCAGTCTACTACAAGATTAGAACAGGCTGCCCAGTAAAGTGGTGGAGTCCTTATCGCTGGAGTTGTTTAAAAGCCGTTGGATGAGGTGCTTAGGGACATGGCCCAACAGTTGTGTGCAGGAAGATGTTAGGTTATGGTTGGAATCAGTGATCTTAAGGCCTTTTCCAACCAGGTGACTCTGTGATAAGATGTACTAAGCCATAGTGGAGAAACTGCTTCCTGCCCCTTCCCTCCTGTTAATCTAACCATCACTTTTTCTTTCTTCCACTTGTCCTATTTGTTCTTCTCAAAGCCTAATGCTTTCTTCAGGCCCCAGCAATGGGGTTCACCACGCAGCCCTGCAGCCAAAGCCCTGTCTCTTCCATCAGATCAGCCTGCGTCTGACTTCCCCAGGATGATCTCAGAAGCTGGAACCCCCCAGAAGTCCCCAGCGGTGGAGAAGGTGGCTGCAGCGCCACCAGGCAGGCCGTCACCGGCAGGCTCTCCCAGGAACCGGCAGACTCAGACCAGTTCTAGCAACCTTCACCTTCCTCAGGACTCTTCTGTGAAAGGGCAGCTGGCCAGTGAAGACCCCGTGGTTGTGACTCATGAGCAGTTCAAAGCTGCCCTTAGGATGGTTGTGGACCAGGGGGATCCCCGGACGATGCTGGAGAACTATGTAAAGATTGGCGAAGGGTCCACAGGCATTGTCTGCATCGCTCGAGAGAAGCACTCAGGGAGGCAGGTGGCAGTGAAAATGATGGACCTGAGGAAGCAGCAGCGCAGGGAGCTCCTTTTTAATGAGGTGAGTAGAGTGAGGAGAGGTGGGTTCTGCTGTCCTCCATGAAGTCAGTGTGGCAAAAAGGAGGGAAGGGCAGGAGATGTCTTCTTTTGAATAGAATGATGCTAGCAGCAGGACTAAAATGAGCGTGGGGATGGAGGCTGCTGTGCTGTACTCATAGGGCTGTGCATGCTGGTTTTGTTGGGTGGGATAAAGTGTTGTCTGTGTCAGCCTGGCCAGGCTGGAGAGCTGGGTGGAGGGGAACCTCATGAAGATCAACAAGGGCAAGTCCTGCACCTGGAGAGGTATAACCCCCTGCAGCAGTACAGGGGAGGGGCTGACCTGCTGGAAGGCAGCTCCATGGGGAGGGACCTGGGAGTGCTGGTGGACAATAAAGTCATCACATCACCATGAGTCAGCAATGTGCCCTTTTGGCCAAGAAGGCAAATGGTCTCATGGGGGACATGAAGAAGAGTGTGGTCAGCAGGTTGAGGGAGGTTCTCCTCTCCCTCTACTCTGCCCTGGTGATACTACACCTGGAGTATTGTGTCCAGTTCTGGATTCCCCAGTATGAGGGACAGGGAACTACTGGAGAGAGTCCAGTGGAGGGTCTGAGGATGCTGAGAGGCCTGGAGCATCTCTGTGAGGAGGAAAAGGCTGAGGCTGTTTAGCCTCAAGAAGAGCAGCCCCAGGGGGGATCTGCTCAATGCTCAGCAAGAGCTAAAAGGTGTGGGGCAAGAGGCTGAGGCCAGGCTTTTATCAGTGGTGCCCAGGGACAGGACAAGGGGCAACAGGCACAAACTGGAGCCCAGGAGGTTCCAGATGAAGATGAGGAGAAACTTCTTTGGTGTGAGGGTGCTGGAGCCCTGGAGCAGGCTGCTCGGAGAGGCTGTGGAGTCTTTTTGGAGAAATTCCAAACCCTCTTAGCCATTGTGCTGCTGGGCAAGCTACTGTGGGTGCCCTGCTTTAGCAGGGAGCTTGGACTGGATGATCTCCAGAGGTCCCTTCCAATCCTGCCATGCTGGGATTCTGGGATTCTGTTGTTAGTGATTTTGGGGTGGTCAGTTGTTCACTGTGTTTTCACAGGTGGTGATAATGAGGGACTATCAACATGTCAATGTGGTGGAGATGTACAAGAGCTATCTAGTGGGAGAGGAACTCTGGGTGCTGATGGAATTCCTGCAGGGGGGAGCCCTCACAGACATTGTGTCTCAGATCAGGTATGAAGCAAAATCTGAAATGGCAACACTTGTGTTCCCTCCTGATGGGCAAGAGCACTAGAGAGATTTCTGGGAAGAACAGTGAACCTCAGAGGTCTTGTGGTGCTTTGGAAGAACTACTACACGTTGTAACTGTCATCCCTCTGAAGTATAGTTCTGATGTAGGAGGCATCTCCTTCACAGCACTGATCCCTTTACAAACCCACTGCTCCTCTGATGACCTTCCCTGTGAATCATAGTGCTCACCAAAAACATTGTTTGCTTTATCTGTTGAATTCTGGCCAAGAACCTCATTGAATAAGGATTCAAGACCATGCAGAAATAGTTTTCAGTGGTGCAACCTTAGTAAGGTTGAATTTGTGACTAACTCCTCTGGAGAAGTGCAGCAGAGCCTTGAGATCTGGACTTCTTCCCAAATTTCATTGCCTAAAGATAGCAACTGCTGGACACTCTCCTAAATTTGCTTTCTTATCTACATCACTTTGTATTCATTAATGCCCCAAGCCTCTCTGGAGGGCAAAGAAGTTGTTCTCAAATGGCTTCTAGAGTCCCACTCACGAGGTGCTCTGGTGATGCAGTTATGAGTGCGTCTTACCCATGACCCTGGAGCACTGTCCTCCTGCTTCCCAGCAATCCTGTGAGACTGTAAACTGCCAATGAATAGATTGACCAAGGAAGTCTGGGATGAGCTTTCCTTTTTCTGAAGATTCAGATGAAATTCTGAAGGTTCAGAATCTCGTCTGGGTGACAATGAGGCAGTACTGAAGGTCCTTGCTTTGCTATTCCAAACAGCAGGATCCTCCAAAGACAAGGTTCTTGGTGCTCATGCTCAGTGTGCCAACAGAGTGATACAATTCAGGAGGGGTTTGCCCTGCTTGTCACCTGTGCTGCCCTTAGGAGTGAGAGTATCCAAGATGTCCATCTGTGTGACAGTTCTGAGGGATCCCTATCTTCACTGACACATGAGGTGTTTAGATGCTTTTTGGATGAAGTTGCACAACAGCCCTTGTGAGCCATAGCTTTCCTATGTTTCCTCAAGAAAAAGCTGTCTCAACAGTTACTGCAGCACCTTGGCATGAAGACACAGTCCTGCCTGTCAGAACTGCTGGAAACAGCATCTTGCAGGATGACTTCAGATACAAGGTCTAAGATGAAGTTTCTCTGGGTTAGACTCCTGGAAATTTCAAATTGCAAAGCATGGAGACAAAAGGGTTCCCAGAAGTCATGGAAAAATGGTGAAAGTGAGATGGTCACAGTCATGGGGAACCAAAATTCATGGTCATGGGGAACCAAAGTATCTACCTCCAGTTCAACTTCACATTTACTCTGTGCCTCAAGGGGACCCATGAGTAGGAACTCTCCACATGTTCTGTGTTTTTAATTTCAGGCTAAATGAAGAGCAAATTGCAACAGTGTGTGAATCAGTGCTGCAGGCTCTGACCTATCTTCACTCTCAGGGGGTCATTCACCGAGACATTAAGAGTGATTCCATTCTTCTGACACTGGATGGAAGGGTATGATGATGTCCCTCTGGCAAACTGCTTCCTGCCTTCTGCTCCTGCAGCCTTAACCTGCCTCCTTGTTTCCTTTGTACCTGGTCCTTCTACTCCCTTAAGCCTTCGTTGTGTTTCTTTCCATGTTTTCAAGTTGGTTGCTTTTCTCTTTGGACAGGTCAAACTCTCAGATTTTGGCTTCTGTGCTCAGATCAGTAAAGATGTACCCAAAAGAAAGTCCCTAGTAGGTACTCCTTACTGGATGGCTCCAGAAGTTATTGCAAGGATACCATACACTACTGAGGTAAGGGACCACCTCTCTGATGTCAGAAGAAGGACCAGATAATCATAGAATCATTAAGGTTGGAGAAGACCTCCAAGGTAATTGAGTCCAACCATGAACTCAGCACTGCCAGGTCACCACTGAACCATGTCCCTCAGCACCACAGCTCCACAGCTTTTAAAACCCTCCAGGGATGGAGACTCCACCATTGCCTGGGCAGTCTGGACCAGGTCTTGACACCCTTTCCATGAAGAAATTTTTCCTCTTGTCCAACCTAACTTCCCCTGGGGCAACCTGAGGCCATTTCCTCTTGTTCTGTCACTTGTTTTTTGGGTGAAGAGACCAACCCCCACCTGGCTCCAGCCTCCTTTCAGGGAGCTGTAGAGAGCCGTAAGACCTCCCCTCAACCTCCTTTTCTCCAGGCTGAACAACTCCAGGTTCCTCAGCTGCTCCTCCCCAGCCCTGTTCTCCAAACCCTTCCTCAGCTTCATTGCCCTTCTCTGGACCTGCTCCAGCTCCTCAATGTCTTTTTTGGAGTGAGGTGACCAAAACTTGAACCCAGGATTTGAGGTGTGGCCTCAGCAGTGTCCAGTCCCAGGGCATGATAATTTTGGAAGTATCACAGGAAAATAACTGTTGGATTTTCTAGGAAGAGCCTCTAGAGTCTATTTAAGATGTAAATGCAACCTTGTGATGATATCAATATTTGCTAAAAGAGGAGGGAAACCAGGTGATTCTGCTTCTGGGAACATGATGTAAACTTGCCCTTTCCTTACTCCTGGAGCTTGGCTTAGGCTTGCATCTGCTGCAGTGTGGACAGATGTTGGGGAGGAGTGGCCTAGGACACGATATGGATCAGTAAATCCATCAATGCCAGGAAGGGAGGGGAGGAGGGTGGGCACAGATGAAATCCCAGGCAGGTGGCAGCAGCCTGGTTAGTTTTGTTTACCAACCAACCAGGTGTAGCACAAGCAGGTACTTGCAGACCTTCAGATGTTGCAACACCAGTGTGGCCCAGGCCAAGGTGGAAACTGTTTGACTGTGGTGAGGAGTCCAGCAGCATCAAGGGGGTTAAAGTTTTACTCTCTCAGTACTGTTTGTCAGGGGTGGGGTGTTGTGATCACAGAATCACAGGGGTTGGAAGGGACCTCTGGAAATCATTGAGTCCAACTCCTCTGCCAGAGCAGGTCACCTAGACCATGATGGTGTCCAGGTGGGCTTTGAATAACTCCAAAGATGGAGACTCCACCACATCTCTGGGCAGCCCATTCCACAGCTCCACCACCCTGTTCCGGTCTGTGCCCATTGCCTCCTGTCTTGATCATGAGGAAAGCAGCAAAGCACAAACTGTTGACTGTATTGATGTGACTTTGTCTCCTACAGGTGGATATCTGGTCTCTGGGGATCATGGTGATAGAGATGGTGGATGGAGAGCCCCCATATTTTAGTGACTCACCAGTCCAAGCAATGAAGAGACTCCGTGACAGTCCTCCTCCCAAGCTGAAAAACTTCCACAGGGTGAGCATATGAGGGACACTTGTAAAGCCACTAAGGTGGTCAGAGGGCTGGAGCACTTCTCTTATGAAGACAGGCTGAGGGATTTGGGCTTGTTCAGCCTGGAGGAGAGAAGGCTCTGGGGAGACCTTAGAGCTGCGTTTCAGTATCTGAAGGGGGCTCCAGGAAGGCTGGGGAGGGACTGTTTAGGAGGGCTTGTGGTGATAGGACGAGGGGCAATGGTTTGAAACTAGAGCAGGGCAGAGTTAGGTTGGATGTTAGGAGGCTCCTCACAATGAGGGTGGAGAGACACAGGTTGCCCAGAGAAGTGGTGGAGGCCCCATCCCTGGACACATTCGAAGTCAAACTTGCCGGGTCCCTGAGCAGCCTGCTCTAGGTGGAGACATCCTTGCTGGCTGCAGGCTGGTTGGACAAGATGACCTTTGAGGGTTACTTCTAACCCAGTGCCTTCTGTGAATCTGTGGTCATGGGGAAACAACTCCTATCAGCCCTTCCGAGTATATGGCTCTGAGAGTGGTCTTGATGGGACACATTTCAAGAGGAAGTCTTTGGCCCTGGTGCCTCAGTGGCTGCAAGCTGGTGCTGACAGCTAGTGGCTGCTTTGAGATATAGCCCTAATAAAGTAAGGTCACCTGGGCATAAACCTGGTCATGCAAATCAAAGCCTCTTCAGCTGTCCTCCCTAGTTAATATCTTTCTGATGTCATAGAATCATAGAAATGTTGAGGTTGGAAGAAACCTTCAAGATCAACTCCCTGAAAGGAGGTTGGAGTGAGGGGGGGTTTGGGCTCTGCTCACATGCAACAAGTGTTAGGACAAGAGGAAATGGCCTCATGTTGTGCCCGGGGAGGTTCAGGTTGGATATTAGGAAAAATTTCTTCCCACAAAGGGTTCTCAGGCACTGGAACAGGCTGCCCAGGGAGGTGGTGGAGTCACTATCCCTGGAAATGTTTTAAATCTGTGTGGATGTGGTGTTGAGGGACATGGTTTAGTAGTAGTGGCTCAGCAGCAGTGGTGGGATTGTGAGCTCCAGGTGAGTGGTTGGACCTGATGATCTCAGAGGTCTCTTCCAACCTCAGCAGTTCTATGGTTCTGTGGTCATCAAGCTCAACATCATGCAACCATCTGTTGTTATGATTAATGCTGGAATCTAATGAATCCTGGGGCAGGGGAAACACTCAGATCTCCTCTCAGTCTTCTCCAGAATAAACCCCTCTGTTGCTGGTTCCTTTCTGGGCTGACTTGGTTGGTTCTTTCCCACAGACCTCCCCAGTTCTGAGAGACTTTTTGGAAAGGATGTTGACCCGGGATCCACTGGAAAGAGCAACAGCACAAGAACTTCTGGATCACCCCTTTCTGCTCCAGACAGGGCTTCCAGAGTGCCTGGTGCCCCTCATCCAGCAGTACAGGAAGCGCACCTCGACCTGCTGATTTCAAGGACAAATGCTAGAAAAGAGAAATGTTTCTAGAAACCCCAAACATATCAGGAGACCAGGAGTCTCCTCCTGTGAATGGTGCTTGGAACTTGTCAGCAATCGTTTTAGAAGATGGCTGTGACACTGTCCTGGCATTCTCAGCCTTTTGTGGCTTCTTTTGCTGAAGACAATCAACACGTACCAGATCCAAGTAAGAACAAGGATGTCTCAAGAGTAAAGCAGGTGTCTCATGGCTTGTGGATCACTTCTTCCAACAAATGGAGCCTGAAGTTGTGTATCTGAATGTCTGCAAGTTTCTGCAAACCTTGGCTGCTGTCTACTGAACTGGAACAATATTTCCCAACTAGAAATGTGATCTTCACCTCCTTAGTTGTCCACTGGAGTCTTGAGCTGACCCAAATGTATGTTTGGGGGAACAGATCCCTTCAAACTCGCTAACAATGCACAAAGACTCAACATTATTTTTCCCCCACCCTGAGACTTTTTCCCAGATGATTTTAACTTCCCTTGGTGAAAGGCAGCCCTACAAAGCTGAAGGTCCTTTCCCAGGGAGCAGATGTGATGTGTACATACTTGTTTCTAAGTGGCTCTCTTGCATCAACCTGCTTCTCTTTTGCTGAGGAATATCTACGGTTTAGTGGTCAATCTTGAATCCATTTCATGATCTTGAACTTTTGGAAGGGGAAACCTTTGGATCCAGGCCTTGAAACAGACTCTGTGATGAAGGTGTTCTTGCCACCAGGATCTTGTGGTAGAAGATTCACCATCTGCAACACCTCCAGTGCTGGCTCCAGGGTCTGTGACAGCTTGTTCCTGTGTTTGGTTCCCAGGCACCTTTCTTTCCAAGAGGCTGAGAAGGTGCTGCCCAGAAACAAATGTTGGTTAGCACTTTGAGGATGCTCTAGGAGACTGAATGAACAGGTTTCAGCTGTCCTGAAAGTCCCAGGAGAAATTTTTGTGTCCGTGTGAGGTGTTTTGTTGAGCCTCTATCACCTCCTCTGCTCCCTGCAGGGGAGAAGGGAAGCTCTGGATGTGTGTTTCATTGTTGGTGTGCCCTTCCCCCCCATCCTTTGCTGATAGGCTCAGAAGGTTACTGGTTGTCTCAACAGCTCTGTCAGATGTTTGCCAATAGATTTAGCTCTGTTGTATGATACACCTCCTGATCATGAGCTAGCTAAGGGTCTCTAGGTCAGGATGTGACATTGTACAGTAATGCTGTGTGTTGTGGTGAGGTCTCCAGATATAATCTTACATGTGGAACTGGGATCCTGTTTGGAAACTCCAGATACAAATTTACTGGGATTGAAGTTGTTCTTGGGCCAGTCCCACTGTCTTGGAAACTAACCTCAGAACTGCATTTTCTTCAGGAGATGTCAATCAGCTCTGTCCTCTGCTATTTACTCCAGTTACTGATCCTTGCTTCAAAATTGAAGCCACAGTTGATTACTTGAAGTAATTTGGGATGGAATTCATCTGCACTGATGCCAGCCATCAAATGGTGGGCACCCAGTCTGCAAAGGGTTTAGGTTGGCTTTGTAGACCCAGGTGAGAGGAACACCTCAGAAGGGTGTTCACCTCCCTTCTCTCAGATACCTGCTGAAGGGTGACATGGTTGTCCCTTGATAGCACCCTGCCTGTGGCCAGGAGAGGGATGGCAGATGGTGTGCCAAGGCTGGCTGTCTAAGTTTGGGGCTGATGAAGTTGACTGAAATGAATTTGTTTAGCTCCTCTTTAGCTGCACTGGAAAATTTTTTGATGTAAAATGTTTCTGTATTCCAGATATTCTGCTTTTTTATGCAAAGGAGCAGGGCTTTGAGAAGATTTCTAATTTGAGACAAACGATCCTGCTCGTCTGTACTTGTGAATCCTTTGCACTTGTGTTTTAAATTAAAGTAGATCTTGATTTATTCATAAGCCTATTGCGCTGCTGAGATGCTTTAAATCATCTCTGTAGCTCAGAGATGTAAGGGATGCGTGGACCTTGAAGTCTGGGCTGACTTTTCTGTTCTGGGGCTGTGTAGCTTTTAAAGCAAGAACACACCAGAGGAGAGTCTGGATGCTGGAACAAACATTTCTCAGTGACCACAGAACCACAGAATGGAAGGGACCCTAAAGAGCATCTAGTTCCAAGACCCCTGCCATGGGCAGGAACACCTTCCACTGCACCAGGTTGGTCAAGGCTTCATCCAACTTGGCCTCGAACACCTTCCTGGGCAACTTGTTCTGGTGTCTCACCACCCTTACTCTAATAAATTTCTTCCTAATCTCCACTCTAAATCTCCTCTCTTCCAGCTCAAAGCCATTGCCCCTTGTCCTATCACTGCAAGCCCTTCTCAAAAGTCCCTTCCCAGCTCTCCTTAGCCCCCTTCAGGCACTGGAAGTCCTCTAAGGTCTCCCTTGGAGCCTTCTCTCTCCAGGCCGAACAGCCCCAACCCTCCCAGCCTGGGGGTGATGGATTTAACATCTAATACCATGGCCCAACCCTGACTAAACAGAGGCCCTGGAATGGTTGCTACAAGCCTAACATTTTAAAATTTCATTGTTAGAATATCTGTGCAGAATGCAGAAAGGATCCAACTTCCTGTCCAATATGGACAGAAAGGGGACCTACAAGAAGCTGGGGTGGGACTGCTCCCAAGGACATGAGATGATAGGACAAGGGGCAATGCTTTGAAACTAGAGAAAGGTAGAGTTAGGTTGGACATCAGGGGGAAGCTCTTCACAATGAGGGTGGTGAGACACTGGAACAGGTTGCCCAGAGCTGTTGTAGAGGCCCCATGCCTGGAGACATTCAAGGTCAAACTTGCTGGGACCTTGAGCAACCTGCTGGAAATGGAGATGTCTCTGCTGACTGCAGGGGGGTTGGACAAGATGGCCTTTGAGGGTCCCTTCCAACCTGGTGTTCTATGATTCCATGTTGCCTTCTCTGAGTATCTCTTTGTACATGCTTCTGACAAGGTTCCACTCGTGTCTCAGGGTGTTCTGCTGGTTTGTGTTGTGTTTCACCTGAATCCTTCCCTTTCGTGGCTCCCTCCTGTCAGCTCCACAGCCTGTTCCATGCTGGCACAGCCCTGGCAGTCAGCATGCAGCAGCCCTTTGAAGACGGCAGCTTAAATTTATCTGAACAATTTGCTGCATCAAACAGGGAGTCTGCAGCTGCTGTCAGCTCCCTGCTGTACTTGTTTGTATAGAATCATTGACTTGTTTGGGTTGGAAAAGAACTCTCAGATCGAGTTCAACCCTCAGCCTAAGACCACTGTGGCCATTAAACCATGCCCCGAAGTGCCATATCCATGTTTCTTGAACACCTCCAGGGATGGGGACTCCACCACCTCCCTGTGCAGCCTGTTCAGTATCTTGTTAATTTGGTTACCTACAATAAGTAATTGAATCATTGAATCCTGGAATGAGCTGGAAGGGACCTTTAAAGCTCATCTGGTCCAACCCCCCTGCAGGCAGCAGGGACATCTGCAACCTGATGAAAGCCCCAAATAACCTGACCTAGAATGGTTCCAGGGATAGGGCATCTCCCAACATTCTGAGCAACCTGGGCCAGGGTCTCACCACCCTCCATATCAAAAACTTCTTCCAAATATCTGATCCAAATCCTTGGGTCCACTCAGGAAGACGCTCGCTCTGAGTTTGGTGAGGGATGCTGAAGACAGAATGAGACAGAGGCAAATGTTGTGTGAGGAGGATTTTGTGGTTAACAACCTCCCCCTCACTGCAGATTTAATGACTGGAGAAGTTGCATCTGAGACCTGTGGGCACAGATGGCAGAGAACTTGGGGTACCTGATGTCTATGAACCTGTGTGTGCATTGAGCAACACCTGGGCCTTGTTCCCATTCACCATGTTTTAAGAAATGCAAGGTTTTATTTCTGTAGACAATAAATAAGTCAGAAATGTACAATTCCAGTATGAAGTTACCACCAGGGGGTGGGATGTGGGCTGCTCTTGATGGCAGAGCAGGCTGGGAAGATCCTGTCCCAGCCCCAGGTGAGCTGGTTGGTGGCTGATAGCAGCACTTCAGGACATGTCTTTTGCGCAGTGTCCAGGTGGAACTGCTCTCAGGCTGCAGGTTTGTTGCCACTGAGCTCCCTGCTCCAGGAAAGACAAACCTGAAGAGCAAGTTGAGGGGCAAACAGGGGACTCTGTGACAGAGATTATGCTGCAGTGTGGCACTGAACATCTTGAGGAGAGAAGAGAGACTGTGGCTTCAGCCAGGAGCACACCTCCCTGCTACTGTCTCAAATTAAGGCCAAGGTTTTGATAACAAGAGGATGGAATAAGCTTCTTCTCAGACCATGGTCTCACCTGTTTCTTCTCTGTGGTTAGTTCAAAGCCACCCCACCCTCTGCAGCTCTGTAAGGCAGCAGTAAAAGGACCAGTCACATCAATACTCTGAAGGTTTCACCAGCACAAAGTTCTCCAGGCTGCTGGTACCAAGACTTGATGCAGTCCCAGATCTGCTCAACTACAAGGTGAGGGTGGGGGGGTTTCATCTCCCTTTCTTTTTTTTCAGCAGTGTTTAGGTGGGGGTTGTTGGTGGTTGTTGGTTTGGCTTTTGTTGTTTCCATGCACAACTGGAAGATTTGACCTACAGTGGTTTATCCCTAGGACAAATAGTTCCCATTTGCTTTGGGTTCCCCAAGTGGATCTCCTTCCCCCTCTATTAATGATGCTTGCTGGGTACTGATGGGTGACTGAAGAGGAGTGACTCTTTTTAGGGTCCCTGTGACCTGGTGCACACAGACTTTTGGAGGCCAAACCTTAATTCCTGGGCTAAGATTATTTCAGGACATGGTGTGAGGAAGGCTGGGATGTAGCTGAGCTGAATTATTGCTGTTTCCTGCTTTTTTTTAGCATCCACGAGCAGAATCTGTCCCACATGGTGCTAGGAAAAGAGTTGGACAATATGGTTCCAGTTCCTCCTGCTGGAAGAGCTAAGAACTTGCTGTGTCAAAGCTGTTGAGTCACAAGGCCACCAAACAGGTGAGGGAAAGTAGGTGCAAGTTCTGTCATCACAATATTTGAGGTCTGGGGAGATGGAAAGGTGGTTATGAGGAACCTAGCCCTTTGCTGCTGAATGACAAGACCAAAATGTTGGGCATCTGTCCCTCCACCTGTGTTCTGCTAGAAGGGTTTGTTAGGGAAGACAGAGAGCAGTGTGCACCTGTCAGGGCTGTGAGAGGCTGAGGGCCACTCAGCCTTTGAAATCATACAGCTGGGCAACTTTTCCAAGTTAGACCTTGGAACAAGATTTCTCACTTCTGTCCCTAAAGGGAAACTGCTGTTAGCTGCAGCTGCCCAGGCTGCAGGGAGAAATGGGAAGTGAGCAAAGAACACAGCTGAGGAGTTTGGATTTCCCAGTTAACAGGAAAGGAGTTCTACAGGTCACTGCTGAGCCCCCTGTTGTCACCAACTGGGATGGCAGCATGGAAAAGAGCTCCTGAGAACTTTCTGCACTTGAGTGGACAGTTCAATGTGTTTTACAAACTCACAGAATCGTTTTGGTTGCAAAAGAGCTCTAAGATCATTGAGCCCATCCATCAGCCTAAGACCACCAGGACTGAGCTGTCTAAGGGAACCCTGGGGGTACTGTAGCTGGCTGGCTCTTTATTTGAGCAACACAATCATTTTCAAATAATTTAGGTTGCTCACTGTAGTTACCCTAAGCCCATAATATGGAACTAATTTAGCTACATAAGAAAAAAAATTCAGTGAAGCTCCAAAAATATCCAGCTTCTGCAGAGGAGAACTCTGCAAGTGTTTTTGAGGGGACTAGAACAAATGTTAAAGCTCTTTGACTCTTCACAATATGCCTTAGAATTGCCCAAGAAGCCTGCTCAGGGTCTTCAGGAGATATGGATTCAGATCTGAGAACCTGCCTGAAGGTTTGTGAGAGGCAAAGTGGAAATCAAGAGAGAGGATCACAGGACAGGACAGGACAGGACACACAAGAAGAGGCCAGGCCAGAAAATGAAGGTAGCCCCAGTGCTGGTAATGCCCATTTCCACAGAGGGAAATGCTGGGTCCTGGTGTGCAGACAGCAATGTGCTGTCCTCAGCTGCCTGGGGAGTGTGAGCAGCTACAAAGCCAGCCCTGGCTGTGCATGGAAGCTGTCTGTTGTCACCAGCTGGTCCAAGGTTCTGTCCAGCTGACCTGTCCTCTAACCTGAGGCTGGCTCCACATGAGCAGGTAGTGCTGCCAGAAGGAATGGTGCTTTAGAGGACAGTTTGGCCACCCACACTTGGATGTATCTCAGGAAGCTGTATTCTGGGCTAGCCCTCAACTGGTAGGAATATATGAGGTTGTTACTGGAGAATGTCTCCCAGTTAAATTTCCTTCAAAGAGATCTAGCTCTGAGCCCATGCTGATGTGAAGAGCTGCATGTAGTAGATGCTGAGGAAAGTTACTCTAAAACCTGGAGTCTGAAGCCAGACTGAATTTTTCATGCAGCTGCTGCTGTGGATGCCAAGAACTCACTTCTCTCCAGCCACAGGTCTCTTTGTGCTGCTTAAACCCCTCTGTGCTAAGGTTGAGGAAGACACAATGAGTGAAGGGCAGATCTCTAGGTACCAATACCTAGGATAATAGAGCAGTAAATTCCTGAAGGATTTCAGGAGTTCCCTGGAGTGGGAAGGGACAGCAGTAGTTTGTTAGGCTGGTCTTCACTACGCAGCTCCATAAACCTTCCTGAAGTGGAACAGTAAGGGAAGTGCCTCTCACAAAATGGTTGCTTCAATCTTGCCATCTGGTTCAGCTCCTGGGGGCTCAGCCATGGCTGCTCTAAGCCTGGACACCTCTGCTGCTGGGGGCTTTTCTTCCTGTTGTTCTGCAGAGCCTTGTTCTCCCTCAGGAAGGCTCTGAGTTGCTTCCTGCTGAGTCTGTGGCACTCCAAGAAATCCTGCTCTTGTGTAGTTCTTCACCATCTCCTGCACCTCTGTATTCAGGCCTTTCAGTTTCTCCTCATACTCTGCCAGTGCCTCCTGCTGGAGCTGCAAAAAGAAACCTCCAGTCATTCTCCAGACAGTGAAGCCAAACGAGTGTCAGGCTGAGGATAGTAACAAATCTGCTGTGAGAGAGATCAGTATGGTGAGGTGTTAGCTCTTGCTGACTTTGGTCTCAGCCTTACATTGAATGCCTTGGCTCCATCCCTCAGGCAGCCTTCAGAAGGACCATTGACTTACCCCAGGCTGATGGAATGTTCTCTGCACAGCAACCTTGAGAGAGCATGAATGTCTTCTGTGAGCTTGAAGGAGCTCAGGGACGAGACTCCTCTCTTCTAATGATGCATTTCCATCACACTTAAATTTAGGGGGTTTTGTAGGGTTAGATGAATGCTGATGCTGGCTCAGGGAGTGTAGGAGTGCAGCACCTCTCAGAGCTGTGCAGGCTCCTGCAGAACCACCTTCTAAGTCATTCATCTTCCCAGTGTACTGAGGAGTGGGTGTCTGAAGTGTGTGTGGAGGCTGAGCGTGGCATTCATCAAAGAATGCCCAGTGAAGGCTGAGCCCCTGGAGTGGGTTGGGTTTGCTGACTGATAACAACACTGAGCCTCAGCTTCAGCTTTGCCCTTACCTGACTTTCCTTCTCCTTGATTGCTCTCAGATTATCTGCCTGCTTCTCCTCCAGTTTCTGCTGGTACCTGGCTGTCTTTTCTGTCACCTTTGAAAAGAACAAATTAAAACAAATTAATTTTTATTAAAACCCAAATGCTTTAGCCATCCTCAGCTTGTAACAGGAGAACACAGGACTGTAGAGCACACACCACAGTGTCCTCTCACTCTCATTTCTGAATAATTTCTGCTGGCTCTGAGTTATCTGTATAGAACTCCAGCCCCTGAACTCCAGGGCAGCAGGAGTGCTGCTCTGTAAGGGAACAGGGTCTCTGCAGGACAAAGATGAGATCCTCAAGATCTCCTCTCCCCCTGCACTATCTTCATAGAATCAGAGAATAGGTTGGATTGGAAAAGCCCTCTAAGATCATCCAGTCCAGCCATCAGCCCAACACCACCATGGCCATGAAACCACGTCCCAAAGTGCCATGGCCACACCTCCAGGGATGGTGACTCCACCACCTCCCTGGGCAGCCTGTTCCAATGCCTGACCACTCTTGGAGGAAAGAAATTGTTCCTAATCTTCATCCTAAACCTCTGCTGGCACAGTTTCAGGCCATTTTCTCTCATTCTATCACCTGATATTAGGGAGAAGAGACCAAGCCCCCACCTGGTTCCAACCTCCTCTCAGGGTGTTGCAGGGAGCAATAAGGTCTCCCCTCAGCCTCCTCTTCTCCAGGCTAAAATAGTTTTGCACATTACTAAACAGATGTGAGGTGATGCTGCTCATTAGTTGTGCTCCAGAAAATCCTGGATGATTAGAGATGTAAAATATCACAGACAGCTCTGTCTGTGCTGCCTCTGACCAGGTGGGGAGGGCTCTCCCAAACCTTGGGGACCTGCAGTATTTTAGAAGAGGTAGCAGCTGTCTTCAGCCACACCTTGGCTGCCTGAATTCCACACTCAGAGTCCTGGGTGGGATTTAAATGCCTCAGAGAACTCTGTCTGTGAGCTGTGCTCACACCTTGCAGAAGATGGAGGTTCTGTGGCAGACTGAGAGAAGAACTTACCAGCTTGATTGTTTGCACCACTTCCTGGATGTGAGAGTTATTAATTTCTTTCTTCAACCTTTAAAGAAAGGAAATGTATAAAAAGCCTCCCATCCATCTGCTCCCTTTATATAACCTCATTTCTCAGTGCTCTGCAGGAAGGCAGGACTCTCCTGCCCACACAGACAGGTGTGGTGTCTTCTCAGTGTCCTCCCACTCTGAGAGGCTGCTGTAATTTTAGGAAAGGCAAATAAAACACCATTCATTTGTGACTTAGACAGCAGCCACATCATTGGATCCAAAGTTCTGGGTTTTTTCAGCTTAACAGCAAAAGGTCCTTGCTCTGAGCTTGAAGCAAACAAGGCAGTGTCCCCTGCCCAGTACCCTTGAACACCTGAGGCTGTTAAAACTGATTCATGGTTTGGGTTTTCTGACTGAGAACAACACTGACCCTGAGCTTCAGGGTGCTTGAACACCCAGGCTCAGGCACAGTCCTACCTTTGTAACAAGGAGGGAGAAGGAAGGCTGCAGCCTGCATCTGCCTGAGCACAGCCTCTGACTGAGAGCTGCTGAAACTCATCACAGGGATGCTAGAAGGGCTGGGGACAGCCCACCTTTGACTCTAGTAGGGGATAAATATCCACCAAGGCATGAGGGTAGGCAGGAGGTATGTGGAAGAGCTCTTGGGGTTCACCTGAAGTGAGTGAAAGTGAACCCTAAGATACCCTTCAGGGTACAGTTTCTCCACTCCCACTTGAGCTCCTCCTGCCTGTGGCAGGGCAGGGGACGTTTCCAAGGCACTGCTGCGCTCTGCCTTGTCAGAAGTCCAGCCAGTGGTACCACTCACTGACTGCCTTACACACAGAAAATGAAGCCTGTGCAGAAGGCTCCAGAAGCCAGGCTCAGCAGACTGCAGGGTGATGTTCTTGCTGCAGCTCAGGAGCAGATGTTTGGCCTCACTGTCTGTGCCTGTGCACTGGAGGGAAACTGCCAAGCCAGGAGGGAGGCCAGGCCATGCCACGCCAGCACAACTTCCCTCATCCCCACACTGCCTGTCTGGCTGCTCCACAAAGCCTGTGCTGGTGACAGACCTGCCTGGAGCGGGACAGCAGGCACTCTGCATGTGCAGAGCCCAGTGCCATCCCCCAGTACCTCTCCTGAGCAGCTTTGTCACTCGTGTTCCTCATCATGGTCTGGATTCGATCCACTCTCTTTGCCTCCAGCTTCTTCTTAATGTCTCTAATGTTGCTGTGGAGAGGAAAGAGTGTTGTGAGGGACAGCACTGCTCCCAAAGCCCACAGACCAACACAGCTCCCTGCAGGGAGAGCTCTGCTAGCCAGAGAAGCTAAGTTTGAGTGACTGTCCAGCAGAAAGCCCAGCTTTCACCAGGCAGTTTCCAGCTGCTTTGCTCCCAGCCTGGAGCCATCATGGGGTTGTGGTGCTCCAAGTGTAGGAACAGCACAACTTGGCTTTGTTGAACCTCATCCCATTGACCTCAGGCATAAATCCAGCCTGGCCAGATCTCTCTGCAGAGCCTTCCTACCCTCCAGCAAGATCCATGAATCTTTCTGTCTGCTGTAGATGTGACTGCTAGATGACATTATGTTGTTAGCAAACCAGTCCCAAACTACTCCACCTGTTTCTCTCAGTCCTGCCTGTAGAAGCTGAACCTGCTGAAACAGAGAATCTCTCCTGCTGGACCAAGTTCTGCCTGACTTAATACCTAAAGGCAGAGAGAGGATTTAATGGGGGGGAGGAATGGGTGAGGAATTTAGCTGCAGGACAATGTTATTGAAAGAACAAATGGAGAAATGCCTGTGGAGGAATCATGGAATTGATTCTGCCAGTTGATTTAAGTACTGAAGCCAAGATGGTCAATTCATTCAGCAGAGTGAGCTGATCTGTCCCTGGAAGGGAGCAGGTGTGATGGACTGACTAGAGCAGATAGAGATGGCAGCCAGGGACCACCAATCTGATTTCCTACCCAAATGAATTAGTCAAGGCTACTTACTGCAGCCTGAATGCTAACACCCTCCTTGGTGCCTCAGGGCAGGAACACTGTTCTGGACAGGAAAAATTAAAAAGACAGTTTCAAACCATCACAACAGCACAAGAGCTGTGCTGCCACCACTGCCACTGTGTAAGACCCTGTGCCACGCTGCTGTGCCTCCATTCCTCAGCAAAGTCAATGAAATGCTCCTCTTCCCCTTATTGATAGAGTCATTTAGATTGGATTAGTGAGTCCAACCATTAACCCTACTCCACCAAGTCCACCACTGAGCCATATCCCCAAGCACCACATCTACATGGCTTTTAACCACCTCCAGGGACATTCACTCACTGTCTGCAGGACAGTGCTTTGACATCTAGCAGAAGATGCTGCCCCAGAGAAGAGTCATCCATTACTACTTTGTGACTCCAGCATTAAGTTTACCTTTCAGATGACTCCTTCAGTGCCTTCAGCTCAGCTGCCTGCCTCTCTCTGGCCAGCTCTGTTATCCTGCTGACTTGCTGTTCCAGGGATGAAAACAAGACCAAAACCAAGCAAACCAAGGTGAGAGCCAGCACACCACCAGATTCAGCTTAATCCCTCCCTGCACTGAATTCCAGTTAGTGGACTGGCTCCCTCAAGGCTCCAAAGCCACTCAGACCCCTCACACATCCAGGCTATCTTTATTGTCAGCTTCCAATCTCTGTGTGCAGCAGGCAGCACAGATTCATAGAATTACAGAGCTGTAGAGGTTGGAAGAGGCTGTTGAGATCACCAAGTCCAACCACTTGCCTGGAGCTCACAATTCCCCCACTGCTGCTAAGCCACAGCCACTAACCATGTCCCTCAGCATCACATTCATGTGTCCTTTAAACACTTCCAGGGATGGTGACACCACCAGCTCCCTGGGCATCCTGTTCCAGTGCCTGAGAATCTTTTCTGGGAAGAAATTGTTCCTAATGTCCAAACTGAACCTCCCTTTGCACAACTTCAGGCTGTTTCTTCTTGTCCTGTCACTTGTTGCATGTCAGAAGAGACTGACCCCCACCTGGCTCCAACTTCCTTTCATGGAGTTGTAGAGAGACAGTCTGAACAGCCCCCAGGTCCCTCAGCTGCTCCTCACCAGACCTGTTCTCCAGACCCCTCAGCAGCTTCCTAGCCCTTGCAGTCCTTACCTCTGTGGCATGCTGCTCTTTCTTTCTTCGAATCCCATTGTGGTGTTCCTCCCCAAGCTGGATCAGCTCCATCTCCAGCCTCTCTCTCAGTTCCAGCACTTGGCTGTCAATGCTTTCTGCCATGTCTACAGGGTGTGCACAGGTACCAACATCACCTGTTGTCAAACTCCTGCAGAACAGATACAGCAGCTGTGCTGCTTCTAGAGAGGCTGACACAATCCTGACCTTCCTACCCACCCTCAGTGGGCACATCCAACACTATAAACCCAGGGAGGTGTGGATGCCCACTCAGAGAAGGGGAGCCCTCTGTCTTGGTTTGGGGAGCTGACCTGCAGGCCTTACCTCTTCTTCTGGGTTTTCCTAGAGTGCATCATCCTTTTTTTGCTTCCAGAGCAGACAGGCTCCCAAAAAAGCACAGAATATTTCTGCAGCAGCTCCTCCCTCCGTTTACTTCCTTTCCTTTCCAGTTCCCTTAGTTCCTTCTTCTGCCTCTTCAGCAGCTTCAGAAAGTGCTTCATCTGCTGCAGCTCTGCCAGGCTTGCTGTCTGAGGCTCTAAAACACAGAGTTAAAAAGGCTGTTTTCTCCACCCAGCATTTCTCAACCTGCTCTGATGCCTTTTGGGGTTAGACAGGGGGCTGCAGCGCTGCCCTCATTCTGCTTCTCCTCCTTCTTCTCAGCACTGCATCTGCTGGATGCCTGGTGTGGCCATGACCAGAAGTCATGGCATCAAGTTGCACCAAGGGAGGTTCAGGTTAGATATTAGGAAAAAAAATTCCTCCTAGAAAGGGTTCTCAGGCTTGTAACCACCTGCCCAGGGATCTGGTGGAGTCACCATCCCTGGAGGGGTTTAAAAGCTGCATGGATGTGGTGCTGAGGGATGTGTTTTAATGGAGGTGGCTTAGCAGTAGTGGGGGAATTGTGAGCTCCAACCTCAACAGTTCTGTGGTTCTATGATTCTAGGGCCAGCATTGCTGCCTTTGGACTCCCAGGTCCTTTATCTCAGAGCTGCTCTCCATCAGACCAGGCCCTAGCCTGTGCTGATCCATGGGGTTGTTCTTCCCCAGATGCAGGACTTGAAACTTGCCCATAGTGCATTTCACCAGATTTCAGATCTGGCCAGAGCAGAACTTGTGTGACAGCCTCAGCCTCCCACCCTGCCCTAAAATTGAGTTGCTGCAGTGCTAAAGCTGAGGCAGTCCAAAGATCTTCTGACCTGCCTGTGCAGGTGACAGCACAGCTCGTGTAAGGCATTGACCATGGCGACCCCAAACCTCTTCTCTCCTCCTGACCTGCTGTGAGCTCACCACTGTGTGTGGTGAGGTGGTCAAAATGGGCTGATGGTGCCACAGGCAGGGAAATGGGGTCCCCAAGCATGAAATTCCATATGGTTTGTCTTTAGTGCTGGCTACAACAGGCAGGGCTGGGCCAGTGCTTTTTAAATTCACCTCTATCCCAGTCAGAAGCTGGGCAGAGAGGGAACATAAGATGACTGGAAGGGGCTCAGCCCACATGAAGAGCACAAGGTGTTACCTGCTATCTGTGTCACTGCTCTCATATTTTCGTCCTTGGCGAATGCTGCTGCTCCTGAAATCACACAAAAAGGTTCCTGTTCATGTTCTGTCTTGGATCTTTGGGTTGAAAGCAGACAGTGGAGAGCTCATCAAGAACATGGGCCACATAAAGGTGTGAACACACAGGAATTCATTAAGCTGCTGAGATGCTCAAGTGCTTGGGAGCTTAACTGGCACAAGAAAAAGGGAACAGGGTTCTCTGCCTTGGCAGAGAGAAAAGGCATTTGCTTTGTACTAGCTTGGTATTGCTGGGGATCATTTGGCACATGGAGACTTGTTTTGATCAGGTGAGAAGAACGTTCTGGTCTGAAATTTGAGAAACTGCTTGTTTGGATACCAACACATTTGCAAGGGCATTAATCAGGTGGACACAGGAAATAAGGAACAATGCTGACTAGCTGTTGATTACTATAAAACACAACAGAAGAGAAGAAGATCATCTCACTAACCTGGCCTGAAATTACTCTATCAATTAGCTGGTGTTGGAAGCATGCTTGAGGAACATCAGAGAAGTTGTGGATGCCCCCTCCCTGGAGGTGTTCAAGGCCAGGCTGGATGGGGCCTTGAACAACCTGGTGTAGTGGAAGGTGTCCCTGCCCATGGCATTGGGCTTGGAACTGGGTGGTCTTCAAGGTTTCTTCTATGAATTTATGAACAACCTTCTGGCACTTCCAACAATACTACACTTTTAACATATGTTGTCTATCCTGTAAGGCCAAGAGAGTGCCAGTATGAAAGGAACAAATGTATTTTCAGGACAATCTTTCTCTGCTAGAGCTTCTTTGAGAGATTCTTTAACCCTAGCAGTTAATGTTGGCTTTGTGTTTTGATGTCTATCAGACATGGTGCTGAGGGACATGGTTTAGTGGTAGTGGCTTAGCAGCAGTGATGGGATTGAGCTCCAGGCAAGTGGTTGGACTTGATCTCAAAGGTCTCTTCCAACCTCAACAGTTCTATGATTCTATAAATCCATAACTTCTTTCCAGTTCATCTGACTGGTCCAAGTTCAGTAGCGTTTGCTTGTTATGTTAATGGCTCCCTACTTAATCTTGCAGTCAACACCCAGGACTGTTTCTTCCCACCCTTGAGTGGGCAGACCTTCCCTTCTAGCTCAGCCCACACCACCCACAACTTTACCTGCAGGCCCATTTGGAAGAGGAATCCCCAGTTTCCAACTGGAGTCTGATATCCCGTTAGCTTCAGCAGATGGGAGGTTCCTGTGTGTGCCAGGCCTCTAAAGCAAAGATCATCAAAGCTCCATTACTTCAGACTGAAGCCACTCAACATGCTGTAGAGATGACAACAGAGCATGACAAACTCACCTCCACTGAGCCATCCTTCAGCTTAACTGATCTCTTGTCTTGCAGACTGAAGAACTTGATGGGGTTGGAGAGAGCAATAGTCAGATCTACAAACAAAGAGAAGGCCTTTGCTCAGATTGTCACCTAACCCACTGGACTCTGACTTCCCTTGACTTCTGCTCTCCTTTCTGGCCTGGGCAGGGGTATTTTGTGTTCTCTACTTGTCACAAGCTTCTCTCTGACAGAACAATGGGAGGGGTTCATCTTCACCTCGGTCCCTTTCTGAGGTGCTGGCTCACACCTGATGTTTAGGGCATCTCTGTGAAGCTGAGTAGAGCATCCTGCTCCCAAAATCCAAAGCCAGGCTCAGCCTTTGCAACCTGCACAGCTCCCTGCTCCAAGCCTAGGCCATGCTGTACAAACTTGGCCTTTTTGATGAGTATCTGTTAAACCCCTCAATCTCACAGGATTTCCCCCTTGAACAAGGTTCCTCTGCAGGAGCAGAGGGGAAGAGGGAGTAAGAGTGAGGAGTATTCCCAAAAACTTCTGTGGCTGATGCTGTTGCATTCTGTGTGGCTTTGCTCAGGACTTTAGAAGTTTTGCTGTCAATACTTTCAGTGGGCTTCTCTCCTGACTGACCTCTCACTGTGTGACCATCCCCTTTTTAAGGGAAGATCACCCTGTCTCAGCACCAGCAAGAACATCCTTCTCTTCAAGCAGGGAAGAATGCTCCTGTGCTCCCTAAAGCCCTGTTCTCAGTCCCTAACAGTTATCTGAATAAAAACAGTGAAGAGATTCACCCATTCCAAAAGAGAGAGACAGCCACATCTGCACTGCACATCAGGTGTGTGTGCCTCCACCCATACAGGCAGGGCTACAGAGCAAGCATCCCATCCATGCTCTCCTGATGAAAGCAGCAGTGTGACAGGATGCTGGCAAGGAATTAAGGGTGCAGCAGGAAAGCAACCCCCAGGCTGGAAAAACGCTTCTGGATCAGAGTTTGGCCAAAGCCAGAGCTGCCTCCACATGGACTCTACCTGCCCAGGCATCAGGGACGTAGTCCTTCACCTCCAGGTAGACGAAGAGCGAGGGCATGGTGAGGGGCATGTTGCTCTCGCTGCGCAGGCAGACGTGGTGGTAGCCTGAAACCAGAGGAGAAAAGCTGTCCCCTCTTGGCTGTGTGCTCCAAGAGCAAAACAAATTCTTTCTTTACAGAGGGTGTGGGAAATGAATTAGGGAATTAGGCCAAGGCTATGACAGGATCAATTTCAAGGCTTCACTGCCTGCGGGAATCGCAGAGCCACAGAATGGTTTGGGTTGGAAGGGACCTTAAAGATCAACTCCTTTCAACCCCCCTGCCATGGGCAGGGACACCTTCCACTAGACCAAGCTGCTCAAGGCCCCATCCAATCTGGCCTTGAACATCTCCAGGGAGGGAGCATCCACAAATGGAGATTAAGTAGCAAAATATACATCTGTTCATATCTTCCTTTCAATTAATAGGTCTCCAGGGCTCAAAAGCTGCAGGAATTTCCACACCATTTACCTGAGTGCACTGCAATGACAGGAATGATGCGATGCCCAATGAACTTCCCTCCTTCCTCCCAAGCCACAATTTTGAGAGAGGCCAACTCAGGCATCATGATCTAAAGGAAAAAAAAACAAAATAAGGCACCAACAGAGAAGCACAGAATCATTGAATTGTTTGGGTTGGAAAAGATCTCTAAGATCATGGAGTCCAACCATCAACCCAACACCGTCACGGCCATTAAACCATGTCCTCAAGGGCCGTGACCACACATTTCCTGAACACCTCCAGGGCCAGTCACTCCACTGCCTTCCTGGGCAGCCTGTTCCCAGTGCCTGGCCACTCTTGCAGGAAAGAAATTTTTCCTGATTTCAGTCGATTTCCTCTCATTCTGTCACCTGATGCTGGAGAGAAGAGACCAACTCCCACCAAAGCCAACAAAGCCTCCAGAGGCAGGGCTTGTAGCCAACAGGACCTTTAGGGATTCACTGATGTAATTACCTTTTCAAACACAAAAGCCTCCTCTTTCCAGACAGGGTTAATGGAATTGGCAGTGGAGGTCAGCTTGGTTCTGTATTTGCGTTTTGTGTCCCTTGGCAACCCAAACAACTCAACTTCCACATAAGTCTTCACACTGCGGTCAGAGAGGAACTGACCAGAGAGTATCTAGGAACAAACAGGAACAGCATTAGCAGCTGCTGAAGTGCACAGAAGAACCCACCCATACCTTCACCCCAAAGTCCTTCTCCCACCAAACCACAACAGGCTTTTCTTTTACCTCCACCCATGTTTTTTTTTGCTTCAGCACTTTCTCCAACCTTCTCCCTTCCCCATCACCACAGCCTTGGCTTCTGTGTGGCAGATGCAAATTTTCCATTTTCATGCGATTATGATTAATTTAAAATAGTGAACAGCCTGGGAGTTGCCATGGTAACAACTCTCCCACAGGACTCTCTGGGTTCATTTCCCACTAAGAACTCCACAGGGTACCAAACAGAGGGGATAGAGATACCAGTTATACAATCATAGAATGGTTTGGGTTGGAAGGACCTTCAAGATCATCTAGTTTCAACTCCCTGCCATGGACAGGGACACCTCCCACCAGCCCAGGTTGCTCAAGGCCTCAGCCAACCTGACCCCTCCAGGGAGGGGGCATCCACAACCTCCCTGGGCAACCTGTTCCAGTGTCTCACCACCCTCGCTGTAAAAAATTTCTTCCTAATCTCCACTCTAAATCTCCTCTCTTCCAGCTCAAAGCCATTGCCCCTCATCCTATCATTACAAGCCCTTGTAAAAAGTCCCTCCCCAGCTCTCCTATAGCTCCCTTCAGATACTGGAAGGCTTCTCTAAGGTCTTCTTAGAGCCTTCTCTTCTCCAGGCTGAGCAGCCCCAACTGTCCCACCCTGTCCTCACAGGGGAGGTGCTCCAGCCCTCTGATCATCTTTGTGGCCTCCTCTGGACCCACTCCAACAGGTCCATGTCCTTCTTGTGTTGGGATCACCAGACCTGGATGCAGTACTGCAGGTGGGGTCTCACAAGAGCAGAACAGAGTGGGAGAATCACCTCCCTGGTCCTGCTGTTCACCCTCACAGGCAAGGTGCCAGGAGGGGGCTGCCAGGGGAGGGCCAGCCCCATGGTGGTACTTGCCGTGACGGAGAGGGTGCTGGCCACCACCACGTCGATGCGGTCCACAGAGAAGGGATCAAACTGCTTGTCTGGGCGCCTCATGAATTCATGCTTCAGCAGATAGCCACACTGCCCGTTGAACTCAAAGAGAGCCATGTTCTGCTGCATGGGGACATCTGCCAGAGAGGAACACCATGTCTGTGGGACCCCATCATGTGGCTTGTATGCTCTGAGTGAGCTGGAAGATGCTGTACTTTTAGCTCCTGCTAGCCAAAGGCTCACAAAGCCACAGCAAAAACTAATTAAAACCTCTCTGCACCCCACAGGGAAAAATATGACAGCAGCTGCTGTAAGGTGAGTGCTTGGCTTATGATTGCATCGTAAGCCATGGCTAGGACTATATTAAAACCTGCTTTAGGAAGTCCCTGCTGGTTTGGGGTGTGAAGTAAATAGCTGCCTGCACCCCTCTGCTCCTTCCCCTTTTCATTTTGAGTCCCCTCTAAGTTCATATCCACTGCCCCTTCTCTTGAGATCACTGTCTCCTGGTTTCTGCACCTGTCTTCAAGATGACATCCTCAATATTACAGCCTCTTCTTAATTAATCTCTCACTCTCTTTTGAATTGGCTTCTTTTTTTTTTTCTCCCACTGATCCTACAGCTTGTGTCCTACACTCTCTGTACACAAGACACTCCTCAGAGGAAGGAAGGGGATAAAGAAGAGCTTCATCTGGAGGCTTTTATTTCCTCCTCATGCTGGTTGTGCAGCAAGGGAAGGTTTTTCTTCCCTGTTCAGGTCAAAATACTGGAAATTATAGCACAGACAGGCCAGGCCTGCAGCCGGATGGGCTCTGCGTGCCTCCTTACAGAAGAGGAAACAACTTGGGGGAAGGAGGAGCTCCATGAGCATTTGTGAATATTATTTAGTCTGACATCATGTTACAGGACAGCCAGAGATTGTACCCAGGATGACAGTAGGTCCATGTGTGTCTGCAGACACAAGTGTGTAGGACATTGTGTGCCAGGTTTGTGCTGGGCCAAGCAAAGTGCCTGGGCCTGTGGGAGATGGAGTCAAAGAACAATGCTGTGGGAGAAAGCACACAAAGGTGCTCAGGGAAACAGCAGCGAAGGAGAGCCAAGGAACACAAACACACAGCCTCCACTCAGCAGCTGGAGGACAATGTGGCACTCACCCATGGTCTGGAAGTTGAGTGCCACCATCTGACAGCCGACGTTCCAGAACATCTGGGGCATGTAATTGGAGGAGTCCATCCGGGTGCCTTTGGGGTAGATCCTGCTCATCTGGCGCTTGTTGTATCTACAGATGTGCTATTGGAAACAACTCTGGAGCACTCCTGGGGCCAGCTCATGAACTCTGGTGTGGAAACTGTTCGAGCTCTGCTACCAAATGCTCAGACCCTTCCCGAGAAGAGGAAGAGAGAGGCTCTGGCAACAAGAGGCTCCTTTCTCACACCCTTGCCACTTAAGGACAAGCACCTGGCAGCCTTGCAGCAGGATGCATGCTGCTGAGAATCTCTGAAGAGCCCCCAAAGCCACCCTGGGAGATCCCACATCTCCAGCACCTGCACACTTTGTGTCTCTGATGAAGAGTTTACCAGTTCTGAAACCAGAAGCCACCACCAACCAACCACACAAGACAAAGGTGGCCGAAAGGATACTCCACAAACTGCACAGGGAACTTGGTTAGTAGGTCATAAGCCTTCAGCTCGGTGAAGGAGGAGATGACATAACTCCGGTTCTTCTCTAGAGGCAGCAGACAAGGAAGCATTCAGAAGAAAGGCAGCCCCAGGCCCCAAGCTGTGTGTAGGGACCAGGGGACCCAAGGAGCACTTGGCCTCTTCACTCCCACTTTCTACTAGGTATCATTTTCTATCAAGGCAATTTACCTTCTCCTGGTCCCTGAAAAAGGGAGTGGACAATAACAGTCCATCAAAGGTGGTTTGTTTGCCAGAGAGACCATGGTTGTGTCCTGCTGGACAGGAGCACGGACAGGATGGACTCAAACCTTGAAGGGCAACAATTTTGCCCATCTCCTTCTGGATTTCAATGACATTTAGAGAATAGATCCTGTCCAGAGCTTTAGTTCCAAATGAATCCAAATATTCAGTCTTAGAACTTATGGAATCATAGAACTGTTGAGGTTGGAGGACACCTTTGAGATCATCACGTTCAACCACTGCCACCAACCCACATTCTTAAGCCAAAGTCTTGCACCAAGTCCTTTATTTTGTCAAGTTCCCTCTTCTTCACTCTCCTGTTTTTCTCCTTTTTGTTTCACCAACCAAACCAGCTCACTCAAAGCTAGACCCAAATGTGGGAAGTGTTTAGAGGAACCTATGTGCCTGAAGAAACCATGTGCATGGTCAGTCTCTCAGATGTTCCTCTGCCCAATCACCACAAAAGAGGATAGCCAGGCACATACATTCAGAAAAGCTGGGCTCATCCCTGCCTTCAGAAGCAGCAAAGCAAGCCCATCAAGATGTCATCAGCATCTAGGCTCTTTGTTTTCACCCTCAGCTGTACAACTGGGACCAGTATCTGACACCTCCCTGTCTTCTCCTTACCAGTACCTTACTACAGGGAGGAGGGCAGAAGGGATGTGTCTGACTATGTGGAGGTTGTGGGGAGAACACAACAGAAAATGGGTGAAAGGCAGGTGGAGAAGAGCAGCACCTGAGAGCACTGCTCTCCTGGGTTGGGTGGACACGTGACAGAGCTGAAAAAACTGAGCTGGACTTACGAGCAGAGACTTCAAAGGAGTCAAATTTGATGGGCTGTATGTAATTAACAAGGCTGGACATCTCCTCGTAGGCTGTCACCTCCAAACCAGCAGTGCCCTGAGCAGAAGCAAGACCAGAGAGAAGAGAGATGATGAAACAAAACATGCCTGGGCTTCATAAAGGACTCTGGTGGCTGCCCTGACAAGTGCACACCAGTTTCTTTGGTTTCCTGGTCCTCTGTGTGCAGCACAGACAGGACTGCAGCTCCCAGGTGGCTTCTTAAAAACCAAATCTGGGGCACACAGAGAGGGATCACAGAATCACAGATTGGTAGGGATTGGAAGGGACCTCTGCAGATTATTGAGGCCAACTCCCCTGCCAAGGCAGGGTCACCTGAAGAAGGTCACACAGGATCAGATCCAGGTGAGTCTGGAATGTCTCCAAAGATGGAGACTCCAACACCTCTCTGGAGAGAACCAGGACCTGTTTAACCTCTCAAAGCACAGAACCTGGGAAAAATCAGAGACATTTTCCTCCACTCTGAGGAGAAGGAAATGAAAAATGGTTGGGTTTTTTAGTTTGGTTGGTTGGTTAAGGTTTTTTGGTTTTGTTTTGTTTTCTATTCAGGGTGATGCTGACCTTCTCCCTTCACCTTCAGCAGCAGTACTTCATGTTTCAGTAACAACTTCTATCACACTAAGGCTCTCCAAACAGCCTGAGGCAGAGTTATCTCCCAATCATGCAGCAGATCAGAGTCAGAAATAACAACTCTTCTGTCATATTCTCTGTGCTTGCAACGTAGAATCACAGAATCATAGAATGGTTTGGGTTGGAAGGACCTTCAAGATCATCTAGTTTCAACTCCCTGCCATGGACAGGGACACCTCCCACCAGCCCAGGTTGCTCAAGGCCCCATCCAACCTGACCCCTCCAGGGAGGGGGCATCCACAACCTCCCTGGGCAACCTGCTCCAGTGTCTCACCACCCTCGCTGTAAAGAATTTCTTCCTAATCTCCACTCTAAATCTCCTCTCTTCCAGCTCAAAGCCATTGCCCCTCATCCTATCATTACAAGCCCTTGTAAAAAGTCCCTCCCCAGCTCTCCTGTAGCCCCCTTCAGATACTGGAAGGTTTCTCTAAGGTCTTCTTAGAGCCTTCTTTTCCCCAGGCTGAGCAGCCCCAACTGTCCCACCCTGTTCTCGTAGGGGAGGTGCTCCAGCCCTCTGATCATCTTTGTGGCCTCCTCTGGACCCACTCCAGCAGGTCCATGTCCTTCTTGTGTTGGTGGCACCAGAAGTGGACATAGTACCACCAGAGCAGAGGGGCAGAGTCACCTCCCTGGTCCTGTTGGTCACACTGCTTTTGATGCAGCCCAGCACAGGGTTGCCTTCTGGGCTGCCAGTGACTATTGCCTCCACCACTGCACCAACTGACACCCCCAAGTCCTTCTCCTCAAGACTGCTCTCAAGCCATTCTCCAGCCAGCCTATATTTGTACTTGGGTCACCATTTCTCTTATTTAGTTTCTCCTGGAAAAAGGAGTGTTGCATGAGTGAAGGAAAGCCCCAGCTGGTCACAGCCCAGTTCATTCCTCTTTGCACTTTGAGCTTTTTCTCTATTCAACATGGTGAGGCCCCAGAGAAAACTGGAGGATAGAATAAAAAACTCCCACAACATCCAGAAAAGGAGCAGAAACCACAATGACAGTACCTCATCAGACTGCATCTTTTTAATTTCCTCTTCATCCAGGTTTCCAAGGTGTTCATCCTCTTCCTCTGGTTCCTCTTCAGCCACATCACCTGCCCAGACTGAGCACACACAGCCCACATCAGCAGAACACTGAGATAAGGCACTGCTGATTGCTAGCTATGGAGAGCTCTGCAAACCTCAGAGCTAGGTCAGGCAGGAACAAGGAGTGGAAGAATCACACCATGTCATCAGCCCAGTCCAAGTAGGAACCAGCACACTCTGGTCTACCACCCTCCAGACCAAATCTTTCCTCCTGCAGGCCTCCCTCACACCCCAGCAGTGACAATCACAGGGCTGTTTTCCCCACTGAGGTCACACACATTCCTGGGAAAAAAAATGTCCATTTTAGATGTTCTGCAGTGGTGCTCACCATGCCTTCATCTGCTCCTGCCATGATAGGGATTGAAAATTCACTGTTCTGCCACAAATTCCTTCAGCACAAAGGGGTGACAGCCTTGAGACTGGAGGAAGGGAGGAGAGTGGGGCTGAAGGTTCTATAAACCTTCAAAAACCTCAGAGTGAAGAACTAGGCCATGGTGAATTTGTGGTTATCAGAGAGCTACAAGCAGGAAAACATGATCCACCCTTCCATCAAACCAACAGCAGGTGTCTACCATGAGTTCCCAACTCATGCAGCCAGATGCCCCAGAGTGGGCAAAGAGCTAACTGATGGGCAGGGCATAAGCTGATTGTCTCTTTGGCTTGGAATGAGGTGCTTGAAAATATTTTGAAGATAGAAATTCTCTGCCAAGCTTATGCTGCTTCTTGAGATAACTGAATTAATGACAGTACTGCCTTGCCTCAAGCTAGTATTGGGTGATGTGGAAGGTCTCCTGTGGACCAGACTTGCTCATCTAGCTAGACTAGTTCCACTCCCCCTTCAGACATACCAGTATCTTCAGCATCCACAGGGGGTGGCTGCTCCATGATTTCTGGTTCCACATTCTTCCCTTTCTTCAAAGAGTTCTGCCTCTTCCCAGATACAGATTGGTTCTTTTTGTTCTTAATCAAGATTTTCCCCAGGAGATCCTTAGGACTTGGCAGAGGAACTCCTGGCTTCAGCTGCAATACAAACTTCATACTGAATTCTCCTCACAGACAGAATTCCAACACTCATCTGCCCTGTCCCTCTCCATACCCTTGCTCTGGCCATTTACTGGTGAATGGACACATCTCTCACTCACTGCACACTCTAAGTTCTCTCTTTTCTGGTATATCCCACTACATTAATGAAGAATTTCACCTTTGATTTCAGACCAGCATTTTGAGGGCCTCTCTCATTCTGCTGCCTGCACACCCCATACTGTTCCCAATCACCTCTCCTCCACCAGCAGCTAGAAATCCATCTACATGTCCTGGAGGCACCCCCACACCTCTGGCTTTTCACATTCCACCTACTTCTCTCATTATCCCAGAGCCTCACTCCTGGATCAGTGCTGGGGCCAGATTGAAACACTCTGCCTGCAGCAGATTTGAAAAACAGATCCCATAGTAGGTGGCTCATGACAAGGATGTGAGTCAGACTGTGCTGCTAGACCCACACTCCCCCTGCAGATAATTTAGCTAATTTGGTGTTCAAGAAAGTGTGGCCATGGCACTCTGGGATGTGGCTTAATGGCCACAGTGGTGTTAGGTTGACAGTTGCTCTCAATGATCTTAGAGGTCACTACTGACCCAAACAATTCTCTGATTCAATGCTATGATAATACCCTGAGCTGCTCTCCACACCTCCACACCCCTCAGTTTCTCCCCATTGCCTGGACAGTGACATAGGTCTGGCCAGTGGGCAACTGCTGATTTGCTCACTGCTTCTTCTCAGCTCTTCTTCTGACCTCAGTGCTTCAAAAGAGATGCCTGGCTAGGTGTCTCAGCTCCCCCCTCCACAGAGCAGAGGCACTGCCTGCTATTAGTAAATCACTGTCTGTTCACAAGAGAGCTGAAGCAGCAGCAACATGCATGAGGGTCACCAAAGTTGTCCCTGTGTCCAAAACACACATATAGAAGGAACCTGATGGCTAGGGTCAAGTAGACCAGGAGCTTTCCTCAATTCTTCTGAGTACTGGGCTCTGCATGTCCCTGAACTGCCCATCTATGCCTGGGAGGGAGAATTATCCAGGCTGGAAGCAGGAATTGAGGTGCATTGGTAAGAAGAGCCTGAAATGCTGCTAAGCCCTTGTTCCTGTTTCTTTGCAAAGCAAGGACTGGCAGACAGACCTGACACAGCCAAAGCCACAGTGTACAAAGCCACAGTGACTCCTCTTGGCACAACTGGCACAGCTTGGCTACCTACAGCTCCGCTTCCAAAGTCCCTCGAGTCACAGAGTTAAACAAGAGCAGAGCCAGGCGAGTGCTTAGGAGAATCTCTGGGACTAAGAGGTCTTCCAGCCACTGTGCTGCTCACCGGGATCGTTTGTCCAGAGCACCATCTTCTCTTTCACTGCCCTTGCATCCGTGGTGGCATCTCCTAGCACCAGCAGTGATCAAGTTTTCCCCAAACACCTCTCCTCCTTCCCAGCTTGCACTTACTGGGTACTTCTCCAGAGGCTCTGTCAGTAGCATGTCTCCAAAGATGGTTCTGCAGTACTCAGCCATCTTCGCCTGCTGCTTGGGCCTGAGGAACAGAGAGATCAAGCAGGAGTGACCAGGAAGTCAGATACCCAACTTCAGAGCTTAGCAAGAATCACCCCCCTGAGATCCACGTGCTCTCCCCAGTTAACTACCTCTTGCCTTCACACAGATACTCTGCCGGTCCTCAAGTCTCTTCCCAGCCCAGCTCCCATCTGTTCATCCTGAGCTAAAAGCCTGCACAACTGTGGCCACTTTCCCTCTGCAGCTCATGGCTCAGTTTTCAGCTCCAACACACCTCCTGCTGCTGCAGAAGTCCCAGTCATAGAATCACAGCCTGGTTTGGGTTGAAGGGACCTTTAAATCCCCCATCAGTGAGCAGGGACTTCTGAAGCAGGCCCTTTAGAAGGGCAATGAAGCTGGTGAAGGGTCTGGAGAACAGGTCTTGTGAGGAGCAGCTGAGAGACCTGGGCTTGTTTAGGCTGGAGAAAAGAAGGCTGAGAGGAGACCTCAATGCTCTCTACAACTCCCTGAAAGGAGGTTGGAGCCAGGTGAGAGCTGGTCTCTTCTCCTTAGCATCAGGTGATAGAACAAGAAGCAATGGCCTGAAATTGTGCCAGGGGAAGTTTAGGTTGGATGTCAGAAAAAAAATTCTTTGCTGCAAGAGTGGTCAGGCTTTGGAACAGGCTGCCCAGGGAGATGGTGCAGGCACCATCCCTGGAGGTGTTCAAGAAATGTGTGGACCTGGCACTTGGGAACATGGTTTAATGGCCATGGTGGTGGTGGGCTGAAGGTTGGATCTGATGATCTTAGAGGTCTTTTCCAACCCAAACAATTTCATGATTCTATCTTTTCATGTTTCACTTCAGCTCAGGCACTCAGAGCCCAGCAGCACTTTCTTCTCTGGACAGCAGAGAACGCAGACCTCCCAGGCACCAGATACTCACGAGTCCACGTGGTTCTCAAAGGACAGGATGACAGGGTAGAGAGATGTCTTAAAAGCACTTTCTGCAATGGCCTCAATGGCATCCTAAACAGGAGGTAATGGTCAGAAAGAAGATCAGCACTCATTACTAATAGAGACACTCAGGACCTCTTATGGAAGTGACTCCAAACTGACCACTGTCAGGAGCTTCACTGTAAGGTAACTAAACTTCTCCCAGTTAGGTGGTGAGAAATGTTCTCATCATAACCACCCAGATTTCCAGCTCCAGAGGACACAGCATGCAGCTAAACTCTACAGACTGCATCAAAACTGAAGCTGAAGTTTCAAGGTGAGTTTTGATTTTTGTTACCTTGTTCAGTGTATACACAAATGGCTGTGAAAGCATCCTGCCAGACAGGCCACAGCCACTTGCACTTTGAACAGGCAGAGGAAGGTGCACTCAGCACCAGATTCAGCTGCTTCAAATCCTACTTGCCTCTGAACCTGTCCAATTTCTCTCACTTCATCTGCTAATAAAATCCTGGCTAGCAGCAGAGAAAAGTGGAATGTTCAGTACCAAGTAGTGTTTCTGACATTTCAAAAGCAAACACCATGGAAACGTTCTCAGCATTAATGAGGTAAGAAAAAGTAAACATATTTTCCTTCCCCAAGCCCCTCTTAAACTGCCACTACATTTCCACTCTTCTCCTTGCTGGTGCTGCTAATTGACACAGCAGAGCAGAGTCATTTGCTCCTGGGCAATTACAGTCCCCCAGACCCTGGTTTATGCACTTATAGTCCCTTACTTCCCCAAACCCTGCTTCAGACATCATTTTAGCACACAGGGAGGCTGCCACAGCTGCTCCTTCATGGACCACTTGGACTCTGTTACAGAAACCAGGAAGGTTCAGAGGAGAACAGAGGGCTACAAAGATGCTGATAGGTCTGGAGCATCTCTCTGATAAGGAAAGACTGAGAGAATTTTCAGGTTGGAAAAGAGCATCCTGAGGGGGATCTCATCAATGCTGATCAATACTTCAAGGGTGGGTGTCAGGAGGATGGGACCAGGCTTTGTCCACTGGTGTTAAGTGACCAGACAAGGGGCAATGGGCATAAACTGCAACATAAGAAGTTCCATCTGAACATGATGAGGAACCTCTTTAATTTAAGGGTGCTGGAGCCGTGGAGCAGGCTGCCCAGAGAGATGGTGGAGTCTCCATCCCTGGAAACACTCCAGACCTGATGGGATGTGTTCCTGTGTGACCTTCTACAGGCAACCCTGCCTTGGCAGGGGGCTTGCACTTGATCTCCAGAGGTCCCTTCCAACCCTTAACATCCTCTGATTCTGTGTTTGACAAGAAGCTACAGAAAAAGCTACTTAAAGGCCATAAGCAGTGGTGGGAAAGGGAGAGTGGTGTGGAGGGAAAGATCTGTGGATTAGATCCAACTCAAAGCTGGGCACGTGCTACATAAGCAAGTTATAATTTCCTTAAGGTACAGTCATAAGCTTTAGCAGATCTTGGCAGCTACAGCAGCCACAGCTGTCACTATTCCTCCTCTCTGCAGTGAGCTGCTGAGCCAAAAGCAGCAGTGGTGCTGCAGGACTTGGGAAATGACTGATGCTGAACATGACGATCTCTCTAGTCTGAAGGACTGTGTTGGGTTTTTTCAACCCCCACACATAAATATTTTAGTAATAGTGAAGTGTGGGAACTGTGAGGACAACAGGGAACCAGAATAGGGAGCTTTAAAAGGAAGCTCCAGTCCTCCTGTGGGCAGTAGTGGTGTAAAGGAGAGCAGGAAAAAAATGAAGTGTGATGTGTTGGGTTTAACCTGCAGAGCTGATTGTAACTTCTGTGGTTCTATGGCCTGTATTTCCAAGGGAGAAGGAGGCTTTGTGCTGTGCTGCTGAAGCCTGGGAGCTGAATCCTCCAGGCAGCCATCTGCCTAGCAGGCTAGAGGGCAGCTGCTCCACTGAACACATTCCACACACTCATTGCATTAGACAGGAATTGAAACCCATTCCTCCTGAGCTGCCACCATGTGAGGCTGTGGGCACAAAAACCTGCTGCAGAGCAGGCAGAGGATGAACTCATTTTAACTGCTTGGCTTTCTGACGTGCATCTATCCATAAACTCACCATCCTCATGTAACTTGCTGGCCATACATCCACCTTGTTCCAGAGCCCTGTGTGTGAGCCACATGGATTCGACCATCTCTCCATCTCCTACCTGACTGCCTGCATTTCCCTCATTCATTCATCTTCATCCAGCTAACAGCCTCTCTTCTGGTCCTCCCACTCCAAAAACGTACACAAACTCCATCCTTCATTCTACCTACACATTCATTCACTTATCACCTCCCCATCAATCTTCCCCTCTCAAACATCTTTGCCCTCAGCCCAGCCATCTGCCAGCTCCGGCAGCCAGCCTCCTCAATCTGAGATCAGTCTAAAACCAAGCAGGGGAAAGGATAGATGGAGAAAACTCCTTCCATACCTTGAAGAGGATCTCAGTAGTCATGGTGAAGCCATGAGTGATGATGGGCTCCTCATCCGGGGGCCGGCCCTTCCAGCAGTCCAGCTCCACGCAGCGGCAGCCGGCCAGCAGCGTCTGGCGATACATCTCGGGAGAGGAGATGCCAGAGAACTGGCCAGCTGGGGAAAGCAGAAAGAGGGAGGCTCCTCAGCATCACTCACCCATCCCCAGCAGTGGTACCTATGTGCTGGGGCTGACTGGAACTGCTCCTACCTGTTAAATAGGTGTTGTGTGAGGAATTGATGAAGTAGTGGGAGAGTGGCTGGGTCATGTCCTGGTACAGCAGCAGTTTGTCCAGTGCTACAACATTGTTCTCAGGGCCACAGAGAAACCAGACCATCCCCTCTGGAGACAACTGTCCTGCATGGAAAACAGAATCCCAGAAAGGTGGGGATTGGAAGGGACCTCTAGGGATCATCCAGTCCAAGCCCCCTGCTAAAGCAGGGCAGCCAGAACAGCTTGTCCAGGAGCACAATGCCCAGGGGAGTTTGGAAACTCTTCAGGGAAGGAGACTACACAACAAATACGGGCAGCTTGCTTCAGGCCCCTAGCACCCTCACACCAAAGAAGTTTCTCCTTATGGTCAAGTGGAACCTCCTGGGTTCCAGTTTGTGCCTGTTGCCCTTGTCCTGTCCCCAGACACCACTGACAAGAGTCTGGCCCCATCCTCTTGCCCCTCATAGGTCTTGCTGAGCACTGAGAAGATCCCCTCTCAGACTGCTCTTCTCCAGGCTAAACAGCCCCAGGGCTCTCAGCCTTTCCTCCTCACAGAGATGCTCCAGGCCCCTCAGCATCTTCCCAGCCTCCACTGGACTCTCTCCAGTAGTTCCCCATCTCTGTGGAACTGGGGAGCCCAGAACTGGACCTAGAACTCCAGATGTGGTCTCTCTAGGGCAGAGGGGGAAGAGAAGCTCCCTCAACCTGCTGGCCACACTTCTTCATGTCCCCCTCAGAAACAAAATGGTTCTGGCACCTCCTTGCTGGTGTAACACAGGGATTTGTAAGAATCAGGCTGACTGCTCCCCTGAGAGCCAGGACAGCAGAAGACATGAGACCCTCTGCTGGTTTCATACTATCTCTAGAGCAAAACTTTGGGCTGATGAGGACTCACCTCTCTGGATGTTAATCCCACTGGGCTCATACTTCTCTATGAGGCTCTGCACCTGCTCAGGTTTGGCTGGTGGGAACAGGATGTCGTTGAGGCGAGAGTCTCGCTGCTTCTTGTTGATAAACTTGGCCAAGTGCTCCTTGGTCATGTAGGGCTTTGCTTTTAAATGGCTATGGTGAGAGAAGGACAGAGGAGCAGAGGTGACCCTGAATCAATCCTCCTGATGATGACAGTTGAGTGCCCACAGCACAGTGAGGTCTCATCCTCTCTATTCAGGCTGTGAGTGCAAGTGTTAAGTGCACTGGCACTGTTTTGTAACCTGGGTTCCTGCCTTTTTAAGGCTTGAGACCAGACAAACCATAAAATCCCCTTGCCCCTCCTTTTGCCACAAGAGATCAAGTTCTGTGGCTTGAGGGAAACTTACTGTGAGGTAAATATCTCATCAATCTCAGGCCGTGGACACAGGTTCATGAGGAAGGTTTTGTACACAGTCTCAGGGAAGTCCTCTGGGTTGATGGCATCATTCTGAGGACACATTAAAGACAGGTTAACATCACACACCCATGATGGCTTTCACCCCTTCATGAACACCCCCAGCCCAGCACATGTTTGTGACTGGAAGCTCTGGAAGAACAGATGGAGAAGCACCATAATGCCCCACTGCAGAAGGGACACTTATTTAAACTGCCACTTGGTGCCTCTTGTGTGATGATACAAAGCTCAAGCTCAGTGCAGTGGTAGGAGTTGTGAGGCCTGGACTGTACTCTGTGGGTTGGCAGAAGCCAACCAAGATTAACCATCAGATTTGTTGCTTCAAAGAGCAGAGAGTGAACCAGGGAGAAAGAAAGGTGCTGCCTCTTGTGCCACCTAACACAAGTGATGGAGTTGTGTTAAAGCAACACAAAGAGTGAGAACTGATCCCAGCTGCATTTAAGGCATGGCAGATGGTGGTAAGGAAAAAGTCTCACAGCAACCAAGAGCATCTGGGCTGATGATTTTTCATCATCACAGTCAGAGCAGACAAACAGATTCTTCTCAAACTAGCAAGACCTTTGGCTACCCAGTGAAACCCTTACCTTGCCCTTTGGAAGATGACAAGCACTTAAGGCTGCTTCTACCCTCTTCCTGTCTGCAGGAAACATCTGAAAAATACTGAGCAGAGAGGGGAAAAAGAAATCACCAGAGTGCAGCAGGAGGGGAGTCAGAAAGGCTGGGTTTGGGTGGCTGGGAGCTGCAGCCAGAATGCAGGACACTCAAAATGCACAGTGAAGGAGTCAGACAAGATGACTGTAAACAAGAACAAGAGAAGAAAGACAGTGTCCTGCAAGGGAGTAACTGAGGTACCAGATCCTACACACTGCAGTGGAGTGCTGACTGCTGCCATGGAGAAGGTTGAGGGGAGGCCTCATTGCTCTCTCCAGCTCCTGAAGGGAGATTGCAGTGAGGCAAAGGTTGGTCTCTTCTCTCAAGTAACCAGTCACAGGATGAGAGGAAATGGCATCACATTGTGCCACAGAAGGTTTAGGGTGGACAGGAGAAAACATTTCTTTGCTGCAAGAGTGGTCAGGCATTGGAACAGGCTGCCCAGGGAGGTGGTGAAGTCACTGTCCCTGGAGGTGTTCAAGAAATGTGTGGACCTGGCACTCTGGGACACAGTTTAGTGGCCACGGTGGTGTTGGGTTGATGGTTGGACTGGATCTTAAAAGTCTTTTCCCACCTTAAGAATTCCATGATTCTATGACTCTGTAAAAGCCCTGTCACTAAACTGCATCAAACTCCCTCTTCTCTGTCCTCCCCTGCTGCTGGTGGAGGTGTCTCCTGTGGTAGCATACTCATGCCACCACACATTCCCCAGGACACCATGGCAGTAGCTGGCATTAGCAAGGAAGAATTTGTAGTCAAGACAACATCCAAAACCAGCAAACAAACCTCGTGGACATTTGCTGCTTTGGAAGAAGGGAGAATTCTCTGGAACCAAAATCTTGCCATGAACTCAAGGAACAAACTCATGACGCAGGCACAGAAGTGCTACATGGGACTTGGTGTCATGGCCATGGTGCTGTTGGGTTGACTGTTGGACTCTATGATCTTAGAGGTCTTTTCCAACCCAAACAATTCTATGATTCATTTGGGAAGCTGAGTGCTGGTCTGCAGGGCAAAACTCACTTGGTCAAGCCTTCAGCTTTGAGCAGCCTGTGCTGCACTAGGGAACAGTACCAAGAACTGCACTTCCCCTGCTTTCAGAATATCCCAGTCAGCAGCAACGAGGTCTCCTCTGTGGATAAATTTAGATGCCAGCTCCATTAAGCTTTTGGCATCACAGCTGCTCCCAGCCAAAAAAAAGGGGGAACAAAAAGTGCCAAATGTGTTGACAGGTGGACAAGTGCTCAGAGGGAGCTGCAGCAGACATATGCAAACCCAGCCTGCCTTTTGCAAGGCAAAAGCTGCAGCACCTGGGTTATGACTCAGAAGGGATTTAAATCCCCCAAAAGAAAGGATCATAAGAGTCCTCAGAAGGATTCAGATACGGATTTTGAAAGCCTTACATACACCTGGCACCTGGAGATACAGAGTGGTTTGGTAACTCTGGCCCTTAATGTGGACATTTAATGATCTAATGTTTTACACACAGAATCACAGAATGTTAGGGGTGGGAAGGGACCTCTGGAGATCAAGTCCAACACCCCCTGCCAAAGCAGGATCACCTAGGGCAGGTCACACAGGAGTACGTCCAGATGGGTCTTGAGAGTCTCTAGAGATGGGGGCTCTACAACCTCTCTGGGCAGCCTGCTCCAGGGCTCCAGCATCCTCACAGCAAAGAAGTTTCTCCTCATGTTGAGGTGGAACTTATGTTCCAGTTTGTGTCTGATGTCCCTCATCCTATCATAGGACACCACTGAAAAGAGTCTGCCCCCTTCTCCTTGACAGCCACCCTTCAGATATTTGTAAACATTAATAAGATCTCCTCTCAGTTTTCTCCAGAGTAAACAGCCCCAGGTCTCTCTCCTCTCCTTTCCATACCCTTCCTTGGGAGGAACCAAGGTGCAACAGGAGTCCTTCCATGGTCTGAATCCTGAGAATGATCTCTACCTCTTAGGTGCAGGAAGAACAGGCAGCTGAAACAACTGGACAACCATCATCTTACCAGTCTGAACACACAATAAACAAATATAGAATCACAGAATCATGGAATGGTTTGGGTTGGAAGGAACCTTAAGAATCATCTATTTCCAACCCTCTGCCAGAGACATTTTCCACCACTCTGAGGAGAAGGAAATGAAAAATAGTTGGGTTTTTTTTGGTTGGTTGGTTAGGGTTTTTTGGTTTTGTTTTGTTTTCTATTCAGGGTGATGCTGACCTTCTCCCTTCACCTTCAGCAGCAGTACTTCATGTTTCAGTAACAACTTCTATCACACTAAGGCTCTCCAAACAGCCTGAGGCAGAGTTATCTCCCAATCATGCAGCAGATCAGAGTCAGAAATAACAACTCTTCTGTCATATTCTCTGTGCTTGCAACATAGAATCACAGAATCATAGAATGGTTTGGGTCGGAAAGGACCTTCAAGATCATCTAGTTTCAACTCCCTGCCATGGACAGGGACACCTCCCACCAGCCCAGGTTGCTCAAGGCCCCATCCAACCTGACCCCTCCAGGAAGGGGGCATCCACAACCTCCCTGGGCAACCTGCTCCAGTGTCTCACCACCTTCACTGTAAAAAATTTCTTCCTAATCCACATATCCATACTCACTTCCTGACAGGAATCTTCCCCTCTGCATTCAGCTGCATCTTCAGCTTCACCAGGCTGTGGAAAGAAATAATCAAGATTATGAAAGTGCATTTGTACAATTTTAGAGGTTCTATTAAGTAAGGAGACAGAGTCTAACAGTTAACTGAAAATCAAGGTCCTACAAACTGTCCCCTTACCCTCAGCCACAGCCTGTTCCTGTTTCTCAGGAAGGAAGAATGGGCAAATTATTAAAGCTTAAATATCAGAAAGACTCCTCTGAAGTGTGTGAGATTCAACAAGGTCAAGTGCTGCACTTGGGCCACAGCAGCCTACGAAGGGGAAGACTTCTGTTGCTAGCAGAGGCAGTAGAGGAGTGCTCTGGAGGCCAAGGTGTGTCAGAAATCACTCACATTTTCTCCAGGAAGGTGTACCGAGACGCGTTGGCCGTGAGGGGGTTCCGCACAATGGCCATGATGTCCTCTGCCCAGCTCTGGGAACAAACACACACAGGACAGAGAGCTTTGGGACTGCCCCAAGAAGTACACAGCAACAAGCATGGAAAGGTCAAGGACCTGGCCTGATACTGCTGGGCTCCAAACCCCAACAAGTGCTCCTCCAGCTTGCCTGTATCACCTTCCTCCTGCTTACAGATACCAGCAGCTGAAACTTCTCCACTGAGTCTTCTCAGCTGTCTGGTTATCCACACAGAGCACACCAATGACATACTAAAGTTCTTCCACTGGTCCTCCTCTCCACGCAGGGCAGAAGCTTCTAGAACCATGGAGGTACCACACCTCACTGGAACATAAACCTATTTGTTTATAACCTTGCCAGAAACACTGGCAGGGTTGAGTTCTCCATCTTTCCCTCTTCTCCCTTACTTCTGGGATTACACTGGGATTACATACTTCCTTACACTGAGAAGCCCTTCCCAAGAAGTGCTTCCTTGCCCTCACCTTGCCAACGTTCTCCTTGTAGGACACAAAGTTATGGAAAGTGAGGTCCACCATGTCAGGGCCAGACACAACAGTCAGAGTCTTAAGCAGGAAGGTGCTGTGAGGGTAATCCAAGTTAAAAACCTCTCGGAGCTTCTGGCACTGCAAAAGAAACAGAACAGATGGGAATGAAGGGAGAAAGAAGCAAACTGCAACCAGAACACCCAGAAGGTCTAACTAACACTTAGAAATAGTTTTATTCCTCACTGTAAATCCCCAGGGATTATACTTCCGATAGGATGAGAGGAAATGGCATCACATTGTTCCAGGGGAGGTTTAGGTTGGAGATTATGAACAATTTCTTTGCAGAGAGTGGTCAGGCACTGGAACAGGCTGCCCAGGGAGGTGGTGGAGTCACCATTCCTGGAGGTGTTCAAGAAATGTGTGGCCACGGCACTCTGGGACATGGTTTAATGGCTGTGGTGGTGTCAGGTTGATGGTTGGACTTGATGATCTTGGAGGTCCTTTCCAATCAAAACAATTCTATGATTCCAAGGTCTGGCATCAGCTTTAGACCTGGTTACTGGAGGGGCTTCACTCTTCCAAGCGATTTTCTGCTGGTTGTCAGTTGCTACAAGTGGATTTTTCCATAGCAAGTGCAGTCTCCTGCAGTGGTGGCTCACCAGAGATTCATTTTGTTAAGTAGAAGGCTCATCTGATTAGTCACACTTGTATTTCATCACCAAATGGAAGTATTTATAGAATCTCTTTAAATTATTTAGCATTTTCTGCATTCCTACATAAGGCATCACTAAGCCAAGGAATCCTGGAGTTGTACTGAAGGTCCCTATTTATCATGAAAGGATAAAATTCCCAGCTCCTAGAATAAAGCACAGCAATTCATAGAATAAAATCATGGAATTGTTTGGGCTGGAAAAGATCTCTAAGATCATCCAGACCAACCATCAACCCAACACCACCATGGCCATTAAACCATGTCCCCAGGTGCCATGACCACACATTTCTTGAATACCTCCAGGGATGGGGACTCCACCACCTCCCTGGGCAGCCTGTTCCAATCCCTGACCACTCTTTCAGCATAGAATTTTTTTCTAATATCCAACCTAACCTCCACTGGCACAATTTCAGGCCATTGCCTCTTCTTCTGTCACCTGATACTAGGGAAAAGAGACCAGCCCCACCTGCCTCCAAGCTCCTTTCAGGGAGCTATAGAGAGCCAGAAGGTCTCCATTCAGCCTCCTCTTCTCCAGGCTCAACAACTCCAGGTCCCTCAGCTACTCCTCACCAGAGCTGTTCTCAAGACCCTTCACCAGCTTCTTGACTTTCTCTGGACACATACAGCAACTCAATGATCTTAGAGGTCTTTTCCAACCCAAACAATTCTTTGATTCTATGACCTCACCTTTGGATTTGCTATAAACTTAGAGCTCCTACAAAATCAGCTCAGCTCAAGTTTAGTGGCTTGATCCCTGCTGCTAACTGGGCAGTGTTGGCTTCCCAGAAGGTTTTTCCTGTTTTCTGCAAGTTAGAGAATTTCTCAGAATGCTCAAGTCTTGCTTTGTGAGCAATTTTCCTTCCCAGAAGCAAGCAGCCCCCTCATACCCACATCTCCTTTCCCTGCTCACAACAGCTTCTCGATAGAGCTGAACTTTTCAACACGAGTGGCGAAGCATTAGGATCTTCACTCTGAATTCAACTTCACCTTACAAAGCTGCTGGTGTTCCTTCAGCTTCCTCACCTCTCCTGCTGTAAATCATATGCAGCTGAGACAATGGAGAACTTGTGGTTTGTGCTGAACTCATTTCCTGTATTTGTTACAGACCAGCTCCTCCCAGCCCTTCCTCCTCTGCAAGCTGGTGTTGCTGGCTCTCCAGCAGCTGTTTCTCCTCATACCATGTCCCCAGCGAGCTGCACCAGAGCTTCTGCCTTCACCCAGGCATGCTCTGCCAGACAAAGCTGACCCATGGCATGGCTGGTAGCAGCCTGATCACCTTCTGAGAAGTCATTGTTCCCATTAGCCTTAGCCTGTGCCACTTTTCACACGTCATGGCCTTTATCAACATTAGCTTATGACACCTCCCAGTGCCTCAGTGAGGATAGCTTCATTTTATGAGAAGCAAACTGCAACAGAGAAAGGAGAGGATCATCTTAGGGGGGATCTAAATTGGGTCAGATTTTCCTAGTGACTGATTTCCTTCCTGGCCTTAAGCAAGTCACTCACTCTGTGCTGCTGTTTTGCATGGGGATTATCTCCCTCATGGGATAAAAGCACCTTCAAATGAAGATGGTGAGAGACGACCAGAGACTGTGTCCAAGGGCACAGAACCTGATGCCACGGCTCTTCCATCACCTTTGGCACCTTCTGCAGCAGCAGCTTCACGAGGTCATCACTTAGAGTCAGGTTGCAGGTGGCCATAAAGTCAAAAATAGGAATGAAAAGCAGGACAACTGCATTAGCCATGCAAATCAGAAAGCAAACAGGCTTAGCAAATCCACTTAAAAATCTCAAGCAAACAGAAAACAGCTCACAGGAGAGAGGCTGAAACACAGACTCAGCTTCCATTCCACTTCACAGAATCACAGAAAGCCCTGGATTGGAGGGGACCCTCAAAGATCATCTTGTCCACAGACCCCTGCAGTCAGCAAGGACATCTCCAACTACAGCAGGCTGCTCAGAGATGCATTAAGTATGACCTTGAATTTCTCCAGGGATGGGGCCTCTGCCACAGCTCTGGGCAACCTGTTCCAGTGTCTCAGCACCCTCACTGTGAAGACCTTCTTCCTAACATCCAAACATCCCAGCCTCCTGATTTGCCTACCCCTCATCTGTATGAAGCAGACTCAGTCCAGAGAAAAGCAAATTCCCATGCAAATATAATCAAAGAGCCAGGCCTAAAGCAGAGGGCAGAGACAGTCCTTTCTCCACTTGAAATGGATGTGCCACAGCAGCACTTCGACTGTCTGGTGTCTTCTCCCTGGGACTATTCAGCCTGGAGAAGAGAAGGCTCCAGGAAGACCTTAGAGGCCTTCCAGTACCTGAAGGGAGCCACAGGAGAGCTGGGGAAGGACTTTTGACAAGGGCTTGTAGTGATAGGGTGAGGGGTGATGGCTTTGAGCTGGGTGAGGGGAGATTGAGACTGGAGATTAGGTAGAAATTTTTTACAGTGAGGGTGGTGAGACACTGGAACAGGTTGCCCAGGGAGGTTGTGGATGCCCTGGTCTAGAGGGAAGTGTCCCTGCCCATGGTAGGAGGTTGGAACTAGATAAGCTCTAAGATCTCTTCCAACCCAAACCATTCTATGATTCTACAGTTGTGTTTGGTATCTTTGAAATGCACTATGTCATGCAGTACTTGTGGTATTAGAAGACAGGACATGACAATAAGTCTTCTCTTTTGGAGAAGAAATATTGTTTGGGTGTCAGAAGGAGAACCAGAATTAATCAACTGCCTTTGACTGCAGGAAACCTTCATGTCCTCATTCACAGCACAGCTCCATCACAGGATTCACTGCAGGACTGATAACTGTGATGCAGGGGGGCCAGCCTATCTCCGTGACAAGCATCTCAGCAAGACGAGGCAGAAAAAAACCCCAGGCAGATGAAGCACTCTCAGCTTTCACTGGGGCCTTATCTAAAGGAAGCAGAACAGGCAGCAGCAGCACAGATTCACATGGCACGAAACAGCCTGCGGCGCTGGGGAATCCAGCGGGAACAGCCTGCCAGGCAGAGATGCAGACTCTGCAACTCAGCAGCTTCTGGCTCAGCAGAGAGATGGAAGGGGCAGGAAAAGGCCCAGCAGGACAGCAGGCTATTATTCAGACATGTCTGTTTCCTCACTGGCCCCTGCTCCACTGTTTATAAACCTTGCACGAAGCACAGGCTCCCGCCGCATTCCTCCCGCACGCACACAGCAGCTCGCCTCCATCCAGCTGCTTGTGGTCACTCGGTTGTTTGGAGGCTTGAACACCAGACTTTGTTTAATTCCAGCCTGAGTCCTCAGTGCTGAGATGATACTCAGTATCCAGATCTGACCACCCACCATGTGTTTATGGTGTACAGCTAAGCCCCTGCTGAACCCCAGCTGCAACCTGAGTGCTCCCTGTGTTGGTGGCTCCTGAGCCTGCTCACCCCTGTCTGGTGACAGAATCACAGAATGGTTTGGGTTTGAAAGGACCTTAAAGATCATCCAGTTCCAAACACCTGCCATGGGCAGGAACACCTTCCACTAAACCAGGTTGCTCAAGGCCTCATCCAACCTGGCTTTGAACACCTCCCGCGGGAGAGGGCATCCATGACTTCCCTGGGCAACCTCTTCCAGTGTCTTACCACCCTTGCTGTAAAGAATTTCTTCTTAATCTCCAGTCTCAATCTCCCCTCTTCCATCTTAAAGCCATTGTCTCTCATCCTGTCATTAGAGGCCCTTGTCAAAAGTTCCTCCCCAGCTCTTCTGTAGCACCCTTCAAGTACTGGAAGGCTGCTCTAAGTTCTCTCTGGAGCCTTCACTTCTCCAGGCTGAGCAGCCCCAACTCTCTCAATCTGTCCACACAGGTGAGGTTCTCCAGCCCTCTGATCATCTTTGCGGTTCTCCTCTGGACCTGCTCCAGCAGGTCCATGTCCTTCTTGTGTTGGGGGCATCAGACCTGGACACAGTACTCCAGGTGAGGTCTCCCAAGAGCAGAGCAGAGAGGTAGAATCACCTCCCTCATCTTGCTGGTCACACTGCTTTTGATGGACTGCTTCCTTCTGGGCTGCTACAGACCATTGCTAGCTCATGTTGAGTTTTTCACCAGCTGACACCCCCATGTCTGTCTTGAACCACTCTTCACCCACCTTGGATTTGTGCTTGGGATTGCCCTGATCCAGGTGCAGGACCTTGCACTTGGCCTTGCTGAACTTCATGAGGTTGGCATGGGCCCACCTCTCCAGCCTGTCCCAGCCCCTCTGGATGCAAACCCTTCCCTCCAGCCTGTCAACCACAAACTTGCTGAGGGTACCTCAATCCCACTGTCCATGTCCCTGACAAAGATGTCAAACAGTACTGATCCCCTGGGGGTATGCCACTCATCATCTCAGAACAGGGCCTGTGAAATACCTTCACATCACCTTCTCCCTTGTACATGCTCAGTTCAGAGTCTCCGTCTCTGGGAACAACAGCAACAAAATCCATGTGAAGGATGAAACTGGCTTGTAACCATGACAGTCAGAAAACACAACTTCTGGGTTTAGGAGAAGTGATGCTTGTTTCAAAGCCAATGCCTGCTGAGATGTCTAAACAAAACCCAAGATGAAGCCAACAAACCATTATGGATTTTGGTCCCAATTATTACATTCCCTGCCAGCCTTCTGGTGTCTTGGTGCATCAGAAGGGGAAAAAAAAAGAAAAAAAAGACTGTTATTGTTCCTTGTTACTCAAAGGAAAACACAGAACTGCATGGTAATGAACATCTTGATCTGCTCCAGCATGCTGCTGAACCACAGTCAATGGCTTTCTGTCTTGTCTCAGCTCTGTTCAAAGGCCCTGCTACTTCTTGTCTTTATTGCTCTTGAACATCTGCCAGAGTTCGTTCTGCCCTGTCTCTCCAAAAGAAACCCCATGGAGAAGGTATGCTGCAGAACACTGAGCAGCTCTCAGAGCAAAGCAAGCACAGGGGGTGAGAAGGGGAATGCTGCCTGTGCACAGGAGAGGTCAGGGGAGGACTCGAGGGCTCTGTGGGAGGGCAGAAGGAAAGAGGAAAGCCATTGTTTAAAGACAGCACCAGTGTCCTCACCTTCAGGCAGGAAGCATAGAATAGTTTGGGTTGGAAAAGAGCCCTAAGATCAGTGAATCCAACCACCAATCTATGACCACCATGGCCATTAAACTATGTCCCAAAGTGCCTTGTCCACCCATTTCTTGAACACCCTTCTGGGGCAACTTCTGGCATTGGCATTTCTGGGTTTACAGTGGGACTCAGTGATCCTAAAGCTGTTTTCAAACCTAAATGATTCTATGAAGAGCAGTGGTCCTTCTCACTTGGAAGAGGCTCCTACTGCTGCCAGCCCTCAGTGAGTGGTCCATTGTCAATGCCACTCTTACTCTGCTGAGCACTGCAGGCTGACTACCTGCTTCCCAAACACTTCAGTATCACAGAGGGGCCCAGCAGCCCCTGCCCCTCCCAGCCTGCAGGGACAACGCTGTGACTTGTGACAGTGCTGGCACAGGAGTGTGCATGGTGGCAGCTCTTTTCAGAAGTGGTTTTCTGCGTGGGTGCTCTGGTGGTGTTCTTGTGCATGGAGAGGTTACAAAGAAAAACCCCAAACCTCTTTCTTAGCAGCAGGAGGAAAGTGCTACTGAAAGCAGGTAACTCCCAAAATCCACAACACAACACCTGTTAGCAGAGACTCACTTAGGTCACGTTCCACCCTCGTGCAGCTCAAAGCCCAGCCAGAAGGGTGTGGGACCTTGCAGGAGAAGGCAACAGCAGATGTCCTCAAAGCATTGGCCAGCCTTGGGAATGTCTTCACTGAGAAAACCAGACCATGAGCTTTGCCTCACAGAGGTCGTGGGTTTGCCATGGTGCTACTTGCCAGGAAGGAAAGGGGATTTGATTTGTTATGGGCACTATGCAAAGGCCCTCCAGCAGCTGTGATCTTGTTCTCCTCATCTTAATATCCATCAGCTTCTTCTCCTCCACTTTTAGGCAATAAAACACATAACTGTTGGTGTTAACTTCAACAGTTACATCCCACAACCATTCCAAGCCATTATTTCGTAACAGGGAGCCAACATCCTTTTTCATTCTGTCACCCTTCACCTCCAACAGACCTTGGTTTGCCTTGTCACACCAGTTTTTCCTCTGTATTGATACCTTTGAGCAATGATGCACCAGGTTCATGCTTAGAAATTGTCACTGCTGTCTGCATTCCTTTGAGGAAATTCTGGTCTAGGACAGCCAACTGAATACACAGCTCAGTCCTGCAGAAGCATGGCAGATAGTACAGCCAAAAGACACTTCCAGGGCTGGATGGCTCTCCCACCCATCTTGGTTCAATGGCCACGTCTGTGCCCACACAAGACCTTCCACCCATCATTCCATAAGAGAAAGGTGGGTAAGGAGCCAGCCTGGTGCATTTTACTATGTCTTGTCAAAGAAATGCCAAACAATTCCTTGAACTGAAAAGAGGATTCATTGAAAATGGGTCTGTGTGAAATGCAGAATTCAGAAAGCCCTCAGGATTTTCCCAGCAGAGGTTGTCATCAAGCACATCACTTCTGCCTGTTCAGAATACTTAATACCTCTTTCTTTGAGAGGAATGAGCTGTAGCCAACTTCCAGACTGTACAATGCTGTCTGTGGGCTGCTACAATGGCTACAAGACAGCTCCACCAGGTCAGACCAGAGATCCATTCCTATGCCTGGAGAAGGCTGTAACAGCAGAGCAAAGGCAATGACACTTCCCTGACACATCTCTGCAGCTTCCAAAAATTTCTGATTCAGCAGATTCCTAAGTCAGAGGTGTTATCATAGGATCACAGAATGGTTTGGGCTGGAGGGGACCTTAAAGATCATTTAGTGCCAACCCCCCTGCCTATCATAGGCAGGGACACCTTTCACAAGACAGCAGTGCTCCATGCCTCATCCAGCCTGGCCTTGAACACCTCCAGGGAGGGAGAATCCACAACCTCCTTAGGCAACCTGTTCCACCCTTACTGCAAAGAATTTCTTCCTAATCTCCAACCTAAATCCCCCTTCTGAAAGCATTCACCCCTGGTCCTATCACTGCAAGCCCTTATATCACATTTAATAACACTCAGAGGGCATATCCTTCTAGTTCTGACTTTTCCTAGCTGGTGCAGGAAGACATCCCACAGTACATGGAGATGACATGCAAAGCAGCAGCACCTCCTCCTGTGTGTGCTGGACCTGCTGCTGGAAAATTCCACTTGACTTCTAGTTCTCCCAATGGAAGAAACACTGCAAAACTGCTTCATGCTCACCTTCTCCAGAGTCATCTCCTCATTTCACAGCACTCCATGATACTCCTCCACATCCCCCTCATCTTTTTTTTTTTTTTCCAGACTACAGTCCCATGCTCTTCCTACAGCAGCCATTTCATTCTTTTATTCATCTTGCTGCACTCCTCTACCTTTTCCAGTTGTCTCATCCAGGTTCAGGATGAGTGCACTCAGGGTGTGCTCAGTAGCACCATCTCCTCTTTCTTTTCATACAATTCCTAACTTGGAACTTTGTTTTTGAGCACATGCCTCTGAACACTGCCTTGATATTTTACCACACCCTCATGATCTTGTTTCTGAGCAGCAACAGCAAACTCAGAGCCTGTTCATTACAGATTAGAATCAAAGGGTTTTTTTTTTGTGTGCCTTGTCTGATTGTTATCTGTACTAAATTTTATCACTTATTAGATCATGCAATCAGCAACTCGAGGCCTTTCTACACAAAAGCCCTCATTTTGTTACCTCAAGTAACTTGGTACCACTGGCAAATTTTATCTTCTCTCTGTGCCCCTCTTTTGCAGTCACAGATGAGCACACAGGGTTTCAAAGCCTGGGCACTGATTCTCCTGGCTAGCTCTCTCAAGACACCTTTTTCTCCTCTTTCTTCCCCCCCTTCTTGTTTGAGACAGTTTTGGACTTCTTGAAAACTCAAATCATATAATCACAGAATGCATCATGTTGTAAACGACCCTCAAAGGTCATCTTGTCCAAGCCCCCTGCAGTCAGCAGAGACATCTCCAACCAGAGCAGGCTGCTCAGGCCCCCAGCAATCTTGACCATGAATGTCTCCAGAGATGGGGCCTCTACCACATCTCTGGGCAACCTGTTCCAGTATTTCACCACCTTCATAGTAAAGAACTTCCTCCTAATGCCCAACCTAAATCTCCCCTGCTCCGGTTTCAACCCAGATGTTTCATTCTAGTGAATTTCCAAGAAAGGCAGTTTCTCAGAAGGAATGGTGCAAGATGGGCACTGTTCTTGAGGTCTGCTGGGTTTTTAGCAGCCAGCTCATTGTGGTCTTTAGGGAATCACCAGGCTCAGGGAGCTCTGAAGAGCAGCATCAAGAAAACAGCCTCACCAGTTATGCAAAGAAGCTGCTCGAGTCTCTTGGATTGCAAAACCTTCCCCTTTTGCAGCAGGCTGAGAATCACCTCTGTTATTATCTCTACTCCTTTGTTTCCTTTTCACCGTCAAGCTTTCTTTCAGTTTTCTGCTTGCCTCCTCCATACATGGAGAAGTTAAAAACAAACAAAAAAGCAGAGCCAGAAAAAAAAAGTCCTAACAAGGACAATTTTGCTCCAGGAAGCTTGAATTATATCTGAAACCCAGAACAAAGCCATACTTGTGTGCTGCCCTTAGCCTGCCACCCTGCAAGCAGAGAATTTACAATTCTTTGGGGGAAAAAAATAGAAGAAACTATTTATTTTTTCCCTGGAACTACATTTTCTTCCCTTTAAAGGGAAAAAACTCCACCAGTGTGTTGGAATCTCACTGTAACTACAGGTTTGTAGCTGCCTTGACCCAGTCTCTGCATCCTTGCAAAAGGAAAGCTCTGGTGACTCAGAGAAGAATCACAAGTCATCAAATGTTGGAACAGATGATCCTTGGGGTCCCTTTCAACTTGGCATTCTGTGACTCTGTGATGTCTCCTGTAGGACTTCCCTGTGTAGCTCATGGAATGTAAAGGCCAGGTCAAGATTAAAGCTGGTGAGAGAGAACCCAGCTGCTGAGCACAACTCAAACAGGCTCCTTTGCCAAGCAATTGGAGGGGAATTGTTCCCCTGGCTTTCAGGCATATTCTTTCTAACAAGCTCATATACCCTAGCCTGGAGGTATCTTTGTTTTGGGTGCACAGAGGAACCCCAGGGAGTTCAGAAATTACATAAAAGATAACTTTTCTATATCATTGTGAGGTAAGGAGATAAGTACCAGCAGCAGCAGCTGAGGGACCTGGAGAAAAGGAGGCTGAGGGAAGACTGTCTGACTCTCTACAACTCCCTGAAAGGAGGTTGGAGCCAGGTAGAGGTTGGTCTCTTCTCTCAAAGATAGAAACCACAGGACAAGAGGAAACAGCCTCACGTTGCACCAGGGGAGGTTTAGGTTGGACATGAGGAACAATTTCTTCATTTTGAGGGTTGTCATGGCCTGTCCCAGGCTGCCCAGGGCAGTGGTGGAGTTCCCATCCCTGGAGGGGTTTCAAAGCAATGTAGATGTGGTGCTGAGGGCCATGGTTTAGTGGTGACCTGGCAGTGCTGGGGGAAGGGTTGAACTCCATGATCTTAAAAGTCTCTTCCAGCCTAAACGATTCTGTGACTGAGGCAAGGTCCTCTCCACCTTGTAACAGAAAGCCAGGATAAGCTGCCTCAGCTGATGCCAAAGCCCCAGGCAGCCCTGCATTTCCCATCTGAACAACCAATCCAAGTTCAGCAGCAATGAAGCCATGCACTCACCTTGGGGATTTTGGCAAATCGCCCTGCACGGGTATCTCGGATGCTGGTTATATCCAACATTTCCATTTCCTACAACAGAACAAGGACAAGGAAGGTGAGGAAAGGCAAAGGACCCATTGCAGAGCCCCCAGAAGCTGCAAAGCAGGTCTCAGCCAGCACCCTTGACTTGGAAAGAAGTCTCCCACCAGGAACAAGGCAGGCAGGGAAAAATCAGGAAGAAGGACATCAGACTGTTGGAGAGGATCCAGGGGAGGCCACAAAGCTGATTAGAGGGCTTCAGCACCTCTCCTATGGGGACAGGCTGGGAGAGTTGGGGATGCCCAGCTTGGAGAAGAGAAGGCTCTGGGGAGACCTTAGAGCAGCCTTCCAGTACCTGAATGCAGTTACAAGAAAGGATGAGGGGTGATGGCTTTGAGCTGGAAGAGGGCAGATGTAGACCAGAGATTAGGAAGTGAGGGTGGTAAGACACCGGAACAGATTGTTCTGGAAGGTTGTGGATGTCCTGTGTTTAAAACCAGGTTGGATGGGGGCTTGAGCAACCTGGTCTAGTGGAAGGTGTCCCTCCCCATGGCAGGGACATTGGAAAGAGATGATCTTTAAGGTCCGTTCCAACCCAAACCCTTCTATGATTCTCTGTGTCCAGCTGGCCAGTGCTGAGGTGGTGGTGGTGGTGGTGGTCTGCAGTACTGCCCTCTTCACAGTGAGGCCAGAGGCTTGGTGGGGTTACTGTGAGAGGGAGTGTGGAACTTGCACACAGGTTTATGTGAAGAAACTCTACCCCAGTTACAAGTCCATGGTGTTAGCACAACTCACTCCATGGTATCAACACAACCCAGTCATGTTCTCCACCTGTCCTTTGCCTGCACACATTCAACACTGAGCAGCTGAGCTGGAAGAGAGGCAGGACCACCTCTTCTCCAGGTCACTGCCAACAGACCTGCTCTGAAGCAATTCCCATGGAGGATAAACCACAACCTTCCCCACACAGCCTACCCCATGTCCTCACTACTGTTGTCATGTTTATTTTGTTTGTTCTTTTAATAACCAACCTGAATTTCCTTCCTCTGTTACTATTTTCTCTGCTCACCATGGTTCTGGAGAACAAATTATACTTGTTGCAGCAGATAATGCTCTTTTCCAAGATCACAACAAGGAACAATGTGGATACCATACCTTCTGGCTGGATCTCTATTTTATTGTCAAGCAGGGTGGAAATTTTACTCCTAAGCCCTCATGTAACAGCAGGGCAGTTTTTTATTTCCTTGCTGTTCATGACATGAGGAGCTGGCCAAAGAAGCCACATGAATTCAACAGATAAACTACTGACCATATCTCACAAAGCTTTGGTTGCTGTGCTCATGCCAGCCTTCACAGGACCTCCTCAAGCCTGCCCCACTCCCTCTGACAGCCAGGATTTACCCACCACCCTTGCTAGCTCACACACCCTGCACCTCAGAGCACAGGGAATATGCCCCCCAAGTGCTTCCCCAAGAGTGTAAATCAGGCTGCTGAACTCCCACAGCAAAAATCCTACTGCCAGGAGTAGACCTTGAAAGAAGAATGAGAGTGCCAGGCCTGGCTGAAAGGAGAGCACATCTTCTAGAGGGATGTGACAGTGCCCAGCCTCAGGACACCGTGTTCTGGGAGGACATGGCTGTGTGGCAGTGCTTTGCCCCACTGGCACTAGGGCACACTTTTCTGAGAGTCATAGAATTGTTTGGGTTGGAAGAGGCCTTTGAGTCCAACCTAAGACCACCATGGCCATTAAACCATGTCCCCACCTGCCATGTCCACACGTTTCTTGAACACCTCCAATGATGGTGAAGAGCTCCCCAAAACACTTCATGTCTCCTGGCCAGGGCACTGTGCTGGACTGGCTCTTTATCTACCATGTCTCTTCAGCATGTAGGTCACAAAGAGGAAGTAGCTGCACCACAGCCTTGCTCTGGAAAGCAGAAGTACACCCAGCCTTCCACCTCCAGTCAGCCAGACCTCTCCACTCCTTGTGGCTTTTCCCCAGCAAGGAACTGAATTTTCTGTCCTCCATTTGTTGCCCCTCACTCTCCTCCAGCAACCAGTACCTTGTGGTTTCCCTCTGGCAGTGTGCATACCTCCCTGGCCAGAGAGGAGCCCAACTCCCTCTCCAGACTTGAGGTCTCCACATCCTTATGGTCACTACTTTTTTATTCTTATTTGGAGACCAAGTTGTGAAGTCCTAGCACTTACCTTGCTCTGATAGGTCCAGTACAAGTAAAAGCCCTTTGGATCCACTCGAAGGATCACTGGAGAAGCACTTGCTGTTTCCTGACAAAACCAGAAGAGAGGAAGTTAGCACCTTATGTGACTTGGAGAACCCATTATGGGATGTAAGGTTCCCAGTTCAAATATAGATCCAGGTGGGTGAATCATCTTCTGTGATTTATGGAACTGAACCAGATGATTTTAGAACATCTCCAGGGTAACAGTGTGAAGCTATGGGAGCTGAGCTCTGCTGAAGGTCAAGTCTCACCTAACACTATGCTTTTAGCTGGAATGGCTCTCTTGGAGCTTCCTATGCAGTGGACCTAGAGAAGGAAGCACCTCTAGGCACAGTTAATGGTTTCATTTGGACTGCTTTCCCTCCAAGGCACTCACTTCATTCTACAAGCTCCAGAAAGAAGCCTGGGCCAAAGAGAGACAGCATTCATCCATGGCATCTCCCAATCCATGTCATTTACCATCTAGGTGCTCATCATCTAGGAGCTCTAGGTGCTCTCCTTACAGAGAGCAGGTCTAGTCAGCAAGACGTTGAGTAGAGGTCCACCTGCTACAGCAGATGAATCTGCTTTAGGGGGTGATTCTTAAACTCCATGGACTAGCTCTACACAGACTATAAACTTAACCACAGGCACAAAAATCTGATTAAATTATTCAGGGATGGTCCTGAACCCCATCCAACAAGATCTTCCAGATCAGAACTAAGGTGGACAAGTTGGACAAATTTGGCCTCAAGCTGCACCAGGGGATGTTTAGGTTGGAAATCAGGAAAATTTCTTTGCTGAAAGAGGTCAGGCATTGGAACAGGCTGCCCAGGGAGGTGGTGGAGCCACTGCCTCTGGAGGTTTTAAAAAAACAAGTAGATGTGGCACTTCAGGACATGGTCTGGTGGTCATGGAAGTGTTGGGCAGGAGGTTGGACTTGATGATTGTAGAGGTCTTTTCCAACTTTAATGATTCTATGATTATTATTCTCAGAAACCAAATCCCTGTTCAAAGAAGCCACAAGTCCTCCACTGAAAAGGAAGGGAAGGTTGTGCTGTCAACCACACCCTGCTGTCATCCTCTGGTTTATGCACAGCTCATGGAATAACTGCCCAGTGATATTCCAACCTGTGTTCCTCAGCATCCACCCTTTTTATCCATCATCCTTTCCTAGTACAATGCTTCCTTATTCCTCAGTGCTGCTGCACCATCCCTGCTTATCACAGAATCACAGAATGGTTTGGGTTGGAAGAGACCTTAAAGATCACCTTGTTCCAACCCTCCTGCCATGGGTAGGGACACCTCTCACTAACCCAGGTTGCCTAAGGTCCCATCCAGCCTGGCTTTGAACACCTCTAGGGAGGGGGCATCCACAACCTCCCTGGGCAACCTGTACCAGTGTCTCACCACCCTCACTGTAAAGAATTTCTTCCTAATCTCCATTCTGTATCTCCCCTCTTCCAGCTTAAAACCATCACCCTATCACCTTGTAAAAAGTCCCTCCCCAGCTGCACACAAGTGATCAGCCACCCCCACACACACTGCCTCAAACTCTGCTCCAGCTCTACACCCACAACAGCTGCTGAAGGCTCCTTCTAATGCATCTCATCTGCAATACCACATCAAATGTTTCCCTCAGAGCTTGGTGAACAATCATAACGTGGCCTGCCCCTGTTTTATCAACATTCATGCTCAACAGCAGACAATTCATGCTGCAGACAAAATGAATTGGCAGCTGCTGTCCCCTTGCTCGGGGAGGTGGACATTGGGGTAAATCCTCTTTTGCGGCCTTACTCAGTGAGAAACGGAACTATTACATCCAAATCAATATCTCCTCTTCTGCTGTTCCACACATTCTGCCTCTCACAACAAAAGACAGAGACTGCAAAGTGAGTGTTTTGAGGACACTGAGCTGGAGAGAAGCAGCTTTCTGCAGCACGCTCCAGGCTGCAGCACTGGTCAAGCACAGGCTCTGCACTGCTGGAATGCTGCATGGGTTGGAGCTCACAGACCCTCAAGTTGGGCAGATGTGGAGGACATGGCTCACCCTCAGTCCACTCCAGCAACAGGGCCAGGAGAGGAAACAACTTGGAGCGTGATCTCCACTGTCTGCAAAGTGGAGAGAGTCTGCTCAGATCTGGAGTGCATTCCACCCTGCAGGCCCCTCAAGTCCAAGTGCAGTGGGTGCCCCTCACCCCAAGGAGACTCCCAGCAGTGAGCACCTTCCCAAGGGCTGATTCACATAGACAGGACCCTGGGGTCCTACACAGCCCCAGCGACTCCATTTGCTTCATCCTCCACAGCAACAAGCAGCGCAGAGGCTAACCCACCAACTCCCAACACCTACATCCTTTGCTTTTAGCCCTCAGCTCTCCTGTTCTTCTCCACCCAGACATCTCTGCTCTCACTGTCCCATTTGCTCACCACGTACACGCTCCCAGTCTCCCCACAAGATGGTATCTGCCCAGCCACCTCCCATAGAACCCAGCAAAGCAAAGCCCCTGGTGCTCTACTCACATCATCCCACTTGATGAAGCGCTCGCCCTTGGACAGATAATCCTTCACCTCTGGGGGCTGCAGGACCGGGGTAAGCACCGACATTGTCCCACAGATGTGCTCCTCGGCTACCAGACGCAACAGCAGCTGCACAGTTTGCTCCTCCTTAGCCCCCTCTGCTCTATCTCTGCCTCTCACATGGCAGGGCTGACTGCCACAGCCACTGTTGGCATCAGAAAGCAAACAGGCTCTTCTGTCCCAGCCAAGTTTAGGAGGGGCAGGGGCAGGCAGGCGAGGAGCGAGGAATCTGCATTGTAAATCAACAGCTCCCAGAGCAGGCACGCGGAGCTCAGCCCAAGGTCACCTCCAGGACAAGCCCACGATGGGTGAGATGCCTGAGCTCAGCGCAGGGTCACCTTGAGGAAGCCCACGATGGGTTGAGATGCCTGGGTGGGCAGCACAGCCACACACCACCTCTCCAGGAGGGACCTTCTGGGAGCCGTGCAGGGTTCAGAGCACTTCCGCAGCTGAACTTCCTTAAATGTTCTCTTTGACAAAGTGCAGGCATTGCCAGCCCACACTTCAACTGCTTCAGCAGATGTGGTCAGCAAGCAGCTCAGGCTCTGGCTACAAGCAGACTGCCCCCTTCATGTGACAGCTTCACACCACCTCAAACTTACTCCTTGCTCCACACAGGCTCCATGGCTGGGGCCACTCGCTGCACTGTCCAACCTTGAACATTTTTCCTTTCCAATATAGGTTTTCTGGATTCATAGAATCAGACATTCACAGAATGGTCCACTAGCCCAGGTTGCTCAAGGCCTCAGCCAACATGGCCTTGAACACCTCCAGGGAGGGGGCATCCACAACCTCCCTGGGCAACCCATTCCATCACCACCCTCACTGTAAAGAATTTCTTCCTAATCTCCACTCTAAATCTCCTCTCTTCCAGCTCAAAGCCATTGCCCCTCATCCTATCACTACAAGCCCTTCTCAAAAGTCCCTCCCCAGCTGTCCTGTAGCCCCCCTCAGGTTCTGGAAGGCTTCTCTAAGGTCTCCCTGGAGCCTTCTCTTCTCCAGGTTGAACAAACCCAACTCTCCCAACCTCTCCCCATAGGAAAGGTGTTCCAGCCCTCTGTTCATCTTTGTGGCCTCCTTCAGACCTGCCACCATCCTTGTGGCATAAAGACAGTCACTGAAGCTGGAGCTCACTCATGCATAACCCAGTCCTTCCAGTTCCCTCCTAGTTTCCTTCCAGTACCCTCCCAGTTCCCTCTCAGTCCCTCCCAGTTTCTTCCCAGTCTGTCCCAGTTCTGTCCCAGTGCCTTGCTGGAAGGAAACTGGGAGGGACTGGAAGGGAACTGGGAGGAGGCTGTTACTCTGTAGTTTGGTAATACTGATAGCTACAGCTAGTGCTAAGATAAACTAATGATAACATAAGGCTTTGTTTCTAAAGCCAGAGCTACCTGCTGGAGGAATGAACATTTTTCTGACAGGCATTGAAGTAATATTTTTCTGCAGGTATTACACAGGGCTCCTCAGATACTCAGAATGCCCAGCTGCAGTGCATGGCTAATGTCACAGGGCTCCTCAGATACTCAGAATGCCCAGCTGCACTGCATGGCTAATGTCACAGGGCTCCTCAGATACTCAGAATGCCCAGCTGCAATGCATGGCTAATGTCACAGGGCTCCTCAGATACTCAGAATGCCCAGCTGCAGTGCATGGCTAATGTCACAGGGCTCCTCAGATACTCCAAAGACCCAGCTGCAGTGCATGGCTAATGTCACAGGGCTCCTCAGATACTCAGAATGCCCAGCTGCAATGCATGGCTAATGTCACAGGGCTCCTCAGATACTCCAAAGACCCAGCTGCAGTGCATGGCTAATGTCACAGGGCTCCTCAGATACTCCAAAGACCCAGCTGCAGTGCATGGCTAATGTCACAGGGCTCCTCAGATACTCAGAATGCCCAGCTGCAGTGCATGGCTGATGTCACAGGGCTCCTCAGATACTCAGAATGCCCAGCTGCAGTGCATGGCTAATGTCACAGGGCTCCTCAGATACTCAGAATGCCCAGCTGCAGTGCATGGCTAATGTCACAGGGCTCCTCAGATACTCAGAATGCCCAGCTGCAGTGCATGGCTAATGTCACAGGGCTCCTCAGATACTCCAAAGACCCAGCTGCAATGCATGGCTAATGTCACAGGGCTCCTCAGATACTCAGAATGCCCAGCTGCAATGCATGGCTAATGTCACAGGGCTCCTCAGATACTCAGAATGCCCAGCTGCAGTGCATGGCTAATGTCACAGGGCTCCTCAGATACTCCAAAGACCCAGCTGCAGTGCATGGCTAATGTCACAGGGCTCCTCAGATACTCCAAAGACCCAGCTGCAGTGCATGGCTAATGTCACAGGGCTCCTCAGATACTCAGAATGCCCAGCTGCAGTGCATGGCTAATGTCACAGGGCTCCTCAGATACTCAGAATGCCCAGCTGCAATGCATGGCTAATGTCACAGGGCTCCTCAGATACTCAGAATGCCCAGCTGCAGTGCATGGCTAATGTCACAGGGCTCCTCAGATACTCAGAATGCCCAGCTGCAGTGCATGGCTAATGTCACAGGGCTCCTCAGATACTCAGAATGCCCAGCTGCAATGCATGGCTAATGTCACAGGGCTCCTCAGATACTCAGAATGCCCAGCTGCAGTGCATGGCTAATGTCACAGGGCTCCTCAGATACTCAGAATGCCCAGCTGCAATGCATGGCTAATGTCACAGGGCTCCTCAGATACTCAGAATGCCCAGCTGCAATGCATGGCTAATGTCACAGGGCTCCTCAGATACTCCAAAGACCCAGCTGCAGTGCATGGCTAATGTCACAGGGCTCCTCAGATACTCAGAATGCCCAGCTGCAGTGCATGGCTAATGTCACAGGGCTCCTCAGATACTCCAAAGACCCAGCTGCAATGCATGGCTAATGTCACAGGGCTCCTCAGATACTCAGAATGCCCAGCTGCAGTGCATGGCTAATGTCACAGGGCTCCTCAGATACTCAGAATGCCCAGCTGCAGTGCATGGCTAATGTCACAGGGCTCCTCAGATACTCCAAAGACCCAGCTGCAATGCATGGCTAATGTCACAGGGCTCCTCAGATACTCAGAATGCCCAGCTGCAATGCATGGCTAATGTCACAGGGCTCCTCAGATACTCAGAATGCCCAGCTGCAGTGCATGGCTAATGTCACAGGGCTCCTCAGATACTCCAAAGACCCAGCTGCAGTGCATGGCTAATGTCACAGGGCTCCTCAGATACTCCAAAGACCCAGCTGCAATGCATGGCTAATGTCACAGGGCTCCTCAGATACTCCAAAGACCCAGCTGCAGTGCATGGCTAATGTCACAGGGCTCCTCAGATACTCTGAAGGCCCAGCTGCAGTGCATGGCTAATGTCACAGGGCTCCTCAGATACTCTGAAGGCCCAGCTGCAGTGCATGGCTAATGTCACAGGGCTCCTCAGATACTCTGAAGGCCCAGCTGCAGTGCATGGATAATGTCACAGGGCTCCTCAGATACTCTGAAGGCCCAGCTGCAGTGCATGGCTGATGTTGCCTCATGGCTGCCATCTCCATGGCTGCCTAAGAGTGCCAGGACTCTTACTGGCACTATTTGGCAGAATTAACCTTTGTCTCTCATTTTTTTCCAGTGTCCCTATAAGGACTTGTACTGACACAGGTTCAGAAAGCTGAAACCATCAAAAGGTTTCATTTATTAGAGCAACAGACAGACGAGATTGGTGATTGCCAGTGATAAATGCACTGACTGCAAGGTGATCGTGGGGTAGTAAATCCTGGGGAATATCCAACAGGGTTGGAGATGCAGCTCTGGGCAACAGCTTTCATAGAGAAGAGAGAAAACAGCAAAAGCTCAGCTGTGTGCTGAAGGTGCAAATCCTACCAAGAAGGGTGCACCTGGCTTGGGTGGAGAAAAAGGAGCACAGCCTAGCAGCCATCCCCATCTCAGTCTTTCCTTCCCTGATGCCACATGAGGGCTGGCGACGATGCAGCAGAGGAGCAGGTGAGTGAGGAGTGGGAGCAGCCTCCCGAAAGGGTGCTTGCAGCCCTGAATGTTTGAAATGTCTGAACATGCTTGGAGGGGATTAAAAAACATTAAAAACCATTAAGTATTAGTGTGAGGTGTTCCCACAGAGAAACAGCTCTCTTGTTTATCTAGATATTGAAGAATGGTATTAACTTGTATGGATAAAAAAAGGCTTTGAAATGACCCCCACTGTATCTCCTCTATGATATATAAAGGCTTCTAGAATATGAAAGCGAATCCTAAGTAGAGCCACATAGGGTTTTGAAATATGTGTATAGATAAATTAAAAATAGTGGATTTTCCTTTGTGTGTGTGTTTTTTCTTTTAAATTTGAATAGGAAAAAACCCAAACACTCCAAACAGAGCCCAACTGAGCTGCTCCCCATGCACAAGGCAGGAGAAGCCCTGTAACTGCTCTGTGTTGCTGTTGCTCTTAAGAGGGTCTGCTGGCATCCCAAGCGAGTCTGCGGGTAGCAAAGGACAATTTGAGGACATCTAAAGAGTTCTGGGGACACGTCGAAGCGCCTCGGCGGCCTCTGGAGGGTCTCCTATGCGCTCCCGGGGGCGCCTCAGGAGGGTCGCAAAGGAGTTGGGAGGTGTGTCGCTCTGGTTTTTAGGTCTCTGCGTGGGTCCCCCCCGTATCTGGGGTCTTCAGTGGAATTGTGGGGTCTCAGGTTTGGGGGTCCCGCAAGATTTGGGGGAGGTGGGGTGTATCTCACTCTGGTTTTCGGTGACCCCGCAGGCCCGGGACCCCCAGCCATGCCCCCCGGCATCTAAAGGGGTTCTGGGAGCCTTTGAAGGGGCTTTGGGGGCCTCTAAAAGAGGGGGGGGAGGGGGGGGGGGAGGGGCGGATCTCAAGAGACTGCCGAAAGAGAAAAGGTGATAAGAGCCGAAGCCAGCCCGGAAACAGCCGAAGGCCTCCGATCTCTTGTTCGCGAACCTCTGCCGCTTACGTAATGACGTAGGACGTCCAGTTGTCGGTCTGGATCCTCGTCTCTATGCGGAGGTCCGCTCTACGCTCCCGTCTCTGCACTCGGTCCTCCACGGTATCTCCTCCCATTACGCCATGATGTAAGCACGTCTCTCGGTCGCTCTGGCCGCTTCTCTCCATGTGCGCCGTCGCTCTGCGACTCATCCCTATCGTCTGTCCTCCGGGCTGGTTCAGCCCCTCACTCAATGGTGTAATCACGCCGCGGTGCCACTCTGTGCTTTAGTCTCTATGGTCGCGCTTCCTGACCGTGCTCCGGGCCCGCGCTTGCTTTGCTGCCTTGCCGAGCCCCCGCCAGCGGGTGAGGGGCTGTCGGCTGGTGTTCGAGGGTTTTTGGGGGCTTTGAATAGAAAGAGAAGGGCCTGGGAAGGCCATAAGGGCCTGGGGGAGGGACGGCCGCAGAACGTCTCAGCGCTCCTCTGGGGCCCCTCAACCCATTTAGGCCCCGGCGGAGGCCCGGGAAACCCCTGCCCTGGGGGCGGAGGGTGGAAGGGTAGGGCGGTATTGGCATCCTGTGAGGCTGGGGTGTCCCTATAGTGCTGGGGGGGCGGGGGGTCTCCACGGTTGGAGGTGCTGCCTTTAGTGTCCCAGAACGATTAGAGGGAGCGTCTGGGGCTATCAAAAGGGGTTTAGGGGGCATCTAAAACAGTCGGGGGGGCATCTAAGGGAGGTCTGTGAGCATCTAGAAGGGGTCTAGGGGCACCAAAAGGGAGTTTTGGGGTATCTCAGGGGGCCCTGGAGCATCAGGATTTTCCCTTGAGGGTTCCTAGGGGATCTCTGGAGGGTCCCGAAGGAGTTGGTGGGGCAAAGGCACTGAGACAAGCACTTTTATTCCTGGGCAGTGTGAAGGATCAATAAATGCTTAAATTTGTACCCCACCAAAGAAACGAGAGGCCACACAGAGCCTAACAGCATCAGAGCCTCCAACATATGTTACTTATGGCAAAATTCACTTGCTTAACGGCACACAAACACTTGTGTTTGAAAAAATACATCTGTCCAAACCCTGTCATACATTTTGTTCTATGGGACTCACCTAGTCAGCAGACAAAAGCACTGACGTCTGCTCCCCAAGATGCTGAGATCTAAGAGACTGCTAAAGGAGATCCATCCATTAGGTACCTGCCAGATTTTGTACTGGGATGATGGGTTTTAAACCACAAGATGGCATTACATGCCCACACTCACTTTTTGTTACAGAAATTATGACAGTCACACAAACTTAGAAGTGACTGAAACACTGTTCACAGATTGCATCAGGTTGGAAGGGACCCTCAAAGGTCATCTTGTTCAACCCCCTCCCTGCAGTCAGCAGGGGCACCTCCAACTAGATCAGGCTGCCCAGAGCCACATCAAGTCTGATCTTCAATGTCACCAGGGACAGAGCCTCAACCACATCCCTGGACACCCTCTTCCAGTATTTTACCACTCTAATTGTAAAGAATTTCCTCCTTATGTCCAACCTAAATCTACCCTGCTCCAGACCCTGGAGGGGCATCATTTGCCCCCTGTCTCCATCTGGACACTGAACCATAGAGCTCCATCCTTTGTATGCAATCGTCCAGACAATTCCTTATCCACTGGACAGGTCACCCATCAAATCACTATTTCTCCAGCTTAGAGAGAAGGATGTTTTGGGGGACAGAGTCAAAGGCTTTATAAAGTCCAGATAGATGACATCCATAGGTCATCCCCTGTCCACTGATGTAGTCACTCCATTGTAGAAAGCTACTAGGTTGGTCACACAGGACATGCCCTTGGTGAAGCTATGCTGGCTGTCTCAAATCACCTTCCCTGTCCTCCACCTGCTTTAGCATAGCTTCCAAGAGGATCTGTTCCATGATCTTCCCAGGCACCGAGGTGAGGATGACAGGTCTGTAATTTCCAGGATCCTGGTTTTTTCCCTTTTTAAAGCTGGGTGCAATATTTCCCTTCTTCCAGTCTCCAGGGACTTCACCTGACTGCCAGGACTTTTCAAATATTTTGGAGAGTAGTTCTGCAACTACATCAGCCAATTCCTTCAGATCTCTGGGATGCATTTCATCAGGTCCCATAGATTCATGTATGTTGAGGTTCCCCAGGTGATCCTGAACTTGATCTTCCCTTACAGTGGGAGGGGCTTTACCTCGCTGGTCTGCACCTAATGGTCCATCAGCTCAGGACAGGGATGGAGCAAAACTGCCAGTGAAAGCTTGAGGCAAAAATGTTTTTGAGTACCTCAGCCTTCTCCTCATCTGTGGACACCAGCTCTCCATTCTCACCTATAGAAGCCCTCTTCTTAGCTTCCCTTGCCAGGTTCAGCTCTAGGTGTGCCTTAGCCTCCCTGATCTCATCTCTACACAACCAGGTGTTCCTCTACTCCTCCCAGGTTACCTGCCCTGCTTCCACCGCCTGTGCAGTTCCCTCTTGCTCTTTATTTTCACCAGCAGGTTATTCAGCCATACTGGTCTCTTCCCTGCCTTTCCCAGTTTCTTACAGACAGGGATCAAGAGGTCTTGCACTCTAAGGATAATGCCCTTAAAGATCTGACAGCTCTGCTCTGCTCCCCTGTTCCTGAGGATCCTTTCCCTGGGGGTCGTACTGACTAACTCCTTAAGGAGCTGGAAGTTTGCCTTCCTACAATTCAGAGTCCTGACTCAACTCCCTGTCTGTCTTATGTCCCTTAGAACTGCAAACTCCATCAGTGCATGATGACTGCAGCCCAGGCTCTATATTCCCTGTTCCTTTTTTTACAGAGCTTTCCTGGCCATTTCTCTTGTCCTGTTTTTCAAGTGAAAAGTCTCAGGCGGAGTGGCAAGTTGCAGGGGTAGTATTTTACGTAGTGATTAAGTCGCTAACCTTGAATTTCATCCCAGATTTCAGCACTGAACCTTACAGAATAAATGGATGTTTCAGCAGGCTCCTAAAATTCCAGGAAATGACGTTCTGATAGTCTCTTTAAACCAGATTTTCACTGAGTAACTGTATCTTGAGGCTGGAATGTTTGCAAAAGAACACTTGAGGTGTTCCACGTTGCAGTAGGTACAAAGCCTACGCTGCCAGGCTAATTGCTTCGAGCAGCTGGGGTGGGGAGGGGCCACAATTTCACCCCCCTGTTGCATGCATTCCTTTCAGAAGGGGCACTGTGAGCTGTGCCAGCAGGCAGCTGAGAGTGGGAGCACACCGTGACTGTAGCTGCAGGGCCACCACCTTCAGCACTTAGCGCACACACAGGCAGTCCGTGCCCTGGGGAGGGGGTTGCAGTCCTCATCCCCATTTGTCTGCTAATGGTGCAAACGACTTTATAGGGACAGCGGTGGGGACCTGCACAGTGGGTTTACAGTTCACCAAGGGGGCCTAGAACAATAAATTTAGCACCACTGCTGTCTTCCACAGGGTGTCCTCATCTCTGTGCACTTCCCAGTGCTAGTGGGTAAGAGGCAGTAGTGCTTGGACAGGACTGGGGACGTGTGGGGAGAGCCTGGAGCAGCCTCCAGCTAGTGAAAGTGTGAGATGGTTCTGCCTAGTGCAGGTGGCTCTCGTGGTGATCGTCTTTAAGCAGAACACAAAGCAACTCTGCACTTCATTTGAAAGATTTTGGCTGCTGCTCATCCAAAGGAGCTTTTTGAAAGATTGGAAGCTTCCTCTTGGCTTGACTTTCCTCTGTACCCAAGTTAGCACTGGGACTCACATCAGTTCCAAGGAGAGCAAAGCTAATCCAGTGTCGAATGCTCTTAAAAAAAAAACAACCAAAACCCAACCAAAACAGACCTCTCTCAAAGGGCTGTAAATATCCTCAGGAACCCTGAGCTGTGTCTTCTCCTCTGCTGTGTTTGAATCCCTTGTCCTCAGCTGAGGTCTTCTTACCAGCCACATTTGACTGATGGCTCAGGTAAGTGGTTTCTAGAACAACTGCCTTGTTGCACTGCAGTCCTTGCTCTCTTGTCAGGCATGTTTGTGAGACTCACTTTGATAAAAAGCTGAAATAAATTCAGGGAATCTGGAAATCAAATCGTAACCCAGGATATTCTTTCCAAACCCAGGCCAACAATACAGATCAAAGGTGTCACTGTGCAAGGAATAGCTCCAAACCATAACAATGTGGATGCTGGGAAACAGGGAAGGACAAAGAAGAAGGTAAGTTGCATTTATAAGGTGCCAAAAAGAAAATGTCACTGTCTTTGAAACCAAGAGGCAAGTAGCTAGAAATTCTCCATGCATGACCCCTAGGTCACAACTGCTAAACCTGAGAGATTTAAGTTAGGCATCTAAGTGATGTTTAGGCATCCAGAGAAAGGCTGGGTTGATCTTCTTAAGCTGTGAAGCAGAGATACATCAAAGGCTATTACAGTGCATGTGACAATCGTCACAGGTCCACATGACACTTGTACACCAAACTATCAGGGAGCATTTTACATCTGTAATAACCCAGTGTGCTGACTTGATGGGTCAGCTTCCTATGGGATCACCTGGAGGCAGTTGTTGCAAATTCCCACTGCAGAGGCTGGCTGCCAGCATCCCATTAAGATAATAGTATTTTTAAAGATGAAGATGTTTATAATCCAAGTGTGGTTTGTTTTCTCTTTCACCTTTTTTTTTTTTTTGTCCTGAAAATACAAATAAACTGAAAAATATTTCATGGAAGCTGGCTCATTAGTTTTCAGCCTTTAAAGCACCTGATGGATGCTGAACATAACCCAGGGTTTCAGGGATCATTTCAATGAGCTGTGAAATAAATGTAGTTGTAAAAAAAAAAAAAAAAAAGAAATCTGCTTTATTATGGAAGAAGGATTGTGGCTGCCTCTTGAGTTGCCCTGTTTAAGAGGAATAACAACAATAGATATAAGACTTGAGGTTTGTCCTTGAGATGGCTGCAAATAGAACCAAGGGAATTATTAATCCTAGGGTACAAGCACACTAATTAGTCTTGTTTGAATTGATAGGATCTGTCATTTCTCACTACCTTTGAAAATCTGGTTTCGTTTTGGTGTGAATTTTGTTCACTTTAAGTAGCTGTCATTCTCAGTATACTTTACATCATAATAGGAGGCATGTAAGGATGAAACACTGGACAAAAAAAAAAGGTCTGTATAACATCTGCTTCCATGTCTTAATTTTGATAATAAGAAAGACTACCCAAAAATCTGTGCCTTATGAAATTCAGAGAAGCAAAGGGCACAGTCAGAGTGAACTACAGCACTGTTAATACTGTGTTAAATAAACACAAAACAGCTTCTTCAGCTCTCCTGTAGCCCCTTTCAAATACTGGAAGCCTGCTGTAAGATGTCACCTGGAGCCTTCTCTTCAGGTTGAACAACCCCAACTCTCTCAGCCTGTTTTCATAGCAGAGGTGCTCCAGCCCTCTGATCATCTTTGTGGCCTCTGGGCCCATTCTAACAGTTCCATGTCCTAGAATGATCTCTCAGTGTTCCTCTCTTGCTTTGTTGGGGTGTATTTCCTGGGTTTGTTGGCTTAAGAGCAGTGTTCATTCTGGGTTGAGTCTTGATCCATAATGGTGACTTCTAAAGGATTTGAAGAGGAATACACATTTTTCACTGAATGTGCTGCCTTTATTTTTTTCAGTACTTCTAGTCTAAAAATGTTTGATCATCTTTTGCAGCTAGATGATACTGACCATATACATTAGATCAGATTTTAATCATTAGCTGCTTTCAATTCACCAGCAGTGGATTTGGCTGAGAAGCTGACATTTCATTTTGGTCTTTTGTTGTTGCTCTGGTAGGAGGTTTCTTTCTTGGTTTTTTTGTTTTTACAGTCTGCTAATACTTTTCTCTTTAGTGCTGTTATTCAGACATTTCCCTGAAGTCTGAAAATAGGTTTCGAGCTATGGAAGGTTGAGATATGTTAATTTTCTGCCTGTGTGGCAGATTCCAGAGGCTTTTCATTGTCATCTTCCACACTTAAGTCTTCGCTCCTTTTCCTGCTTACCAGCCATGGGGATTGTAACCAATCTATCCTATCACAAGAGGCCCCATTGTACTTGGAAGTTAACTGCCAAGTATTTTCTTGTGGATTGGAAATAGACTTTGATCTGTGCTCCTGTATTTTAATATATTTGAACAAGGAGGTTTTTGTTGTGATCCAGTTTTTATCCCATGGCATCCACCCAGCATTTTTAATTTCGTTTACCTCTTTTGTCAACCTCTGATACATCTCTGATTCATCCTTTTATTGAGCTCTGATGGATCCTGTACCTCATAATCCTGGCATCAATCCCTGTTTTACTGAATCATACAGACTATTCCTATATTTCTTTCAGGACCAGTTGCGGAGATGCACTGTGGATGTTATACAGCACTGTGAGACTTCCATGACAGATGATGTGTCACAGGTATGGCTTGCCAATGGTGTAGGTGGGAAAAAAGGGAGTTGCTCATTATCTACCCATTGCTTACAGCATGTTTTGTCCTGAGTGGAATAACAAATTGGCCTGTGCCAGTGGTCTCTCTGTTGGAAAAATATTCTTGGGTTATATGATAGGAACTATCCCTGTGTCATAACTGCAATTAGGGATATAAGAAAGAGGATGGTGTTATGTTTATTAAGACTATGGCATTGAGTAAGGTGGTACTCAGCTATCTGTGCATGTACTGAACTGACAAGGAATTTGAGCTTTATGATGTGATTATTTCCCTGCTGTCTTAGAGCAGCTTGACACTCCTGGGTTCTGTCAGTAGCAGTGAGCAGGATCATGAAAGCAGAATGTATGTGAAAGAGAGCATGTGACTGCATTAAACACAGCAGGATGCATGTGCTGCCTAGCAAGAAATGGCTCTGACAAGCATCATAAATCTTGGAATTAAGTTGGAAAAGACCATCAAATCCAACCATAAACCCAGCACTGCCAGGTCACCACTAAATCATGTCCCTCAGCACCACATCTCCACAGCTTTGAAACCCATCTGTGGATGAGGACTCCACCACTGCCCTGGACAGCCTATTCCAGGGCTTGAAAACTCATTTGGGGAAGAAATTGCTCCTAATGTCCACCCTGAACCTCTCCTGGCTCAAGGTGTGTATATGTCTGCTGGGAATGTTCTCTGGGCAGATCAGAAAAAAGCAGTGCTGCCTGGACACAATCCCCATTCCACCCAGACTCCCTATGGAAACAACATCAACAACATGCTGGAATGCAGTCTGTATAAATTCTGTGACATCATCTTGGGGAAGAGGTAGTCATCACACTGTCTTTTCCTACTGGTGCTCTCATATGCATTTCCTTTCCAACTCCTTTCTGAGGTTCCTAATAGCAGAAGACGTAACCCCAGGGGTCTGTCACCCTAGGCCATGCGTGGCACCCTAGCAAGGGCAGGATGGGGAACACTCCAGGCATTACAGAGTACATGGTCAGCACTACTGACCTTTAGGTGTAGGACAGAAACAGGACAGCTCAACAGAAACATCCCTCCTCTCATTCGCCTTCAGCATAGGATTTCTGACTGGAATATTGTGTACATAGTGAGAGATGCTCACACAGCACAGGGGATGCTGGTTTGCTTCTTTTACAAATGCAAGGTAGCTGCACACCCAAGAGTTAGCCAGAAGTGAGCACAGGAGGCCTGGTAGGACACTGGTAGAAACAATTCTTTGAGAGTGGAGAGTGTAGCGTGGACCAGCTCTCCAGCATATAGGAATGTCCCTGCTAATCCTCTGAAAGGAGTACTCCAAGCCAAAGAGGCTTCACAACATTTTTGATTTATTCCTCCTTGAGGGCAGGTTAGAAAAATACAGCAGCAAAGTTCCACTGCCACACTGCATTTCCCATAATATGCATCAGCTTGATTCTTACCTTCACTCTGTTTCCCCTTCCATGTTTCAATTGTTTGGGTTGGTTTGGGTTTTGTATTGGTTTGTTTTGGGGTTTTTTTGGTTGGTTGGTTGGTTGGTTGGTTTGGTTTGGGTTTTTTGGTTTTTTTTCTTTTTGTTTTGGTTTTGTGGGTTTTGTTTGGGGGTTGGGGGGGAATTTGTTTGGTTTCGGTTTTCCTTTTTCTTGCAGTTGCATTTTCTTGCTGAGGAACATATTCATAGTAATGACACCTTGTCATGATTGGCCACCTCACCAGGTGCTGCTGTGGGAACATGACCTGCAAATGAGTGTAAACCAAACCTCCTCCTCCTCCTTCTCCTCCTCCTCATGGAAAATTGCTGGTGTCTTGGAATGGTGAAGCAGGAGCCTGCAACGTGTGCTGTGTCTTTCTTGCCAGTGTGTTGTGAACACACACTCTTGCAGAGGCTTTGTGCTGGGGACAAGGAAAGAAAGCAGATCTCTGTTTCTAGGTTAATAAATAGGAAGTTATTGTCTTCACTGCTTTGTAGTTTTTAAGGTGTTGCACACCTGATGATCACTCTGTGAGGTGAAACACCATGTAGTGATTGTGCCATCTTGTAGGACGTGATCTGTTCAAAGCTCTGCCACGTATGCACAGGTTTTCTGCCTCATCAGTGCTCACATGCACCCTGCCCCCCACATGAGCTGTGTCAAACTGCAGTTGTTCACACAGGAAAGGGAAAGCTGGATTTGATCTTTTCCCTGAGCATTCTTTCTTCTGCAGTTAATTGAATTACTACACATTTGATATCTGAATGGTGGCTGTAGTGAGGTGAGGGTTGGTCTCTTCTCCCTAGTAACAAGTAATAAGACAAGAAGAAATGGCCTCAGGCTGCACCAGGAGAGGTTTAGGTTGGATATTAGTAGAAATTTCTTCACTGACAGGGTTACCAAACACTGGAACAGACTTCCCAGGGAGGTGGTTGAATCCCCATCCCTGGAGGTTTATAAAAGAGGCAGAGTGGGACATGGTTTAGCACCAGCCTTGGCAGAGTTAAAGAATCAAAGAATCATTTTGGTTGGAGAAGACCATTTTAAAGACTTGGGTTTTGCCCTCACATTTCCCTTATCATTTGCCTTCAGTTCTTTTCAGCATCATTTGCCATTGTTTGTAGCATGGTGCTCAGCAAGGACTGATAGGCTCTGGGATATCCACTGTTATAGCAGGGTTAGAGGATAATATTTTATTTGGGTTTCTGACTGTTAAGGATTTTGCATAATGCAACATTTAATTCTAAGTGTCTGATTGGCTGTTATTTCACTGACTCTGTGGTCATGGTGATTGACTGTTGATATGTTATTATCCATGCTGTATTGCTGGCTAATAAGAGAGAGTTGAGGGCACAAATATAGTTTCAGTCCCCACGCGCCAGGAAACGTGACACACATCCGTTGCAACATGTAATTGTTCTATCAAGAGCCTCATGAGACAGGTTAATATTACAGCCAGTGAATGGCTAGAATAGTTAAGTGCCATTTTGGCATGAAGTTCATCCAAATATGCGGTTTTCTGGCACATGGGACTGCAGCAGGTTCCCACGCATACATGAGAGAGCAGTGGAAACGTGGCGTGTGACACCCGGGGAGGAACAGCCCCCTGCACCAGTACAGGTGAGGGACTGAGCTGACTGGCATGAAGTTCATCCAAATATGCGACTTTTCTGGCACATGGGACTGCAGCAGGTTCCCATGCATACATGATAAAGCGGTGGAAACGTGACGTGTGACACCCGGGAAGGAACAGCCCCCTGCACCAGTACAGGTGAGGGACTGCAGAAAAGGACCTAGGACTGATGGGGAACGAATTGCCCACGAGCCAGCAATGTGCTCTCGTAACCAAGACACCAAATGGGCTCCTGGGGTACATGAAGAAGAGTGTGGCCAGCAGATCTACTCTATTATAAAAAGGATTTTAGACCATCAAAACCCGTGCCGCGCCGGGGTCGGCGCGTTGCTATGGACTCCGCGCATGCGTTGTATAGCGGCGCGCTGTATAGCGGCGCGTTGCCGCGAATCCGGCGCCGTGTTACGTATGCGCTACGAAGGCGAAGACGGATGGACACGAATCGAGCCGAAAGGAGCCGAAGTCAGACGAGCCGGACGGAGCCGAGGAGAGCCGGACGAAGTCGAGCATTGCTTGATTTGATTTGATGTTATTTGATTTGATTTAATGTTATTTGGTTTGATATTATTTGACGTTATTTTATATTTCATTTTATATTTTTAAAATATTTTGTAATATTTTAAAATTTTTAAGTTCTATTTTAAATTGTTAGGGTTTTTAAATTTATTTTTAAATTTAATTTTATTTTTCAATTTTAATTTTTTTTAAAAAATACTTTAACTTATTTTTATTTTATTTTAATTTTTTTTAGTTGATTTTGGGGTGTGGAGGAACAGATTATGGACATCTTTAAGAAAACTAACTGTTGGGTGTTGCTTCCTTGCTGACATGGTGTTCAGGCCTTGGCTTTGAAGCTGCCATTGGCTCGTAGGTCTGGCTGTCCTTTTCTGGCTGCAGTAAGGGTTGATTATGATAAATCCCAGATCTTGGATCAGGGCAAGTTTTAATACTGTACAGGACTTGTTTACGTAACAGCTGCCATTCTGCAGGGATGAATCCAGGACTTACAGTACTAAAAGCATTAGCTGCTGCCACTGGAGCTAAAGATCACTTTTCTGGTTGTAGCACCAACACATTTATATCCTTCAGGACAAAAGCTGGAGGAAACTCATGACACACTTAAGAGTGGGTTATGCCTGCATAAGCATTTTCCTCCCACTGTCATGTGAAGGGAGTACCTATACTTGCAGGACCAGAGATGTGGGAACACTGCTGATGCTGCCATTGGCCCACTGCCCACAGCTACTCACACACCACTGTTTACCAGCACACTGGTAAACACATTTCACTCCTGTAGACCCTAACAAAGCATCTGTCAGGTACACCTTCATATCAGCTACACCTTCCCCCTTGCACCATGGACTTTTCTATGTTTTATTCTGAAATATTACAGTGATATTTTCAGCACAGCATCAAACTCTTCTTTCCTCTGCTTGCATATCACAGAACATAATATAATGGGCAAACAAATTCTGTTCATGCATTCAAGTAGTAGCTTCAGTTCATTTTATTGGCACATTAATGACTTATATAAATACTCTCTGTTTATCAGTCTAGAGCCAGAGTGATGATTAGAGGACTGCCATACGAGGAAAGGCTGAGAGAACTGGGTTTGTTCAGTCTTGAGAAGAGAAGGCTTAAGGGAGACCTTATTACCATGGACCAGTACATAAAGGGTGGCTACCAAAAAGATGAAGCCTCCTTTTTACAAGGAGTCCCATGGAAAAGACCAGAAGTAATGGGTACAAGTTACTCCTGGGGAGATTCTGACTGGACTGCAGAAGAAAGTTTTTCTCCATGAGAACAGTTAGATATTGGAATCATCTCCCAAGGGAAGCAGTGCATTCCCCTACATTGGACAGTTTAAAGACTCAGCTTGACAGGGTGCTGGGCCATCTCATTTAAACTCTATTATTACCTAGAAAGGTTGGACCAGATGATCTTTGGGGTCCTTCCCAACCTGGCATTCTGTGATTCACTTAGCAACAGACATATGTCAAAAAAGCTTTCAAAAACATGTACCTTATTTTTCCTGGCTATGAAAGAACAGCCTGACTTTCCAGTCCTGCTGGGCAGCCAACATTTTTAATTGCCTTAAAGTTTCTGAAAATGCAATTGAGTTTGAAAAAACAGTTCATTTAGGATTCTCTTCTTTCTACAGAATTAGAACATATAAAATGGCATCTACTGTATCAAGGCATCTCTTGGATCAAGTAGCTGCACTTATACATGCAAACATCCAGCAAGCAATTAAGCACGTGACTAACTTAAAGCACATGTGACTAAGTCATAGGGGCTGGTTGACCCATTTAAAAGCTTAAGAGCTTCTCAATCTAACAATGAAAAAAGATATTACTGTACCTGACTCTCAATCCTTTCTTATGCTGAAAGATGCATTAATGGGCAAAATGATGTTTCAAAACAGAGGCTTTTATTAACTGCTGTTAGGTAAATGCTTCAGACAATGCTGCTAATAATATAGAAAACAAGAGCAGAAAAACATTCATGAGCTTGAGAGCAAATGCGTTAACAAGAGAAAATTGTATTTATATGATGTGAAATAATTTTGATAAAGTAGTTTCCAGGAATAAAAACACAAACCTGAGATATCCAAAATGCTAAATACAGGTTTGAGTGCTGCTGGGTCCAGCTCTTGAGCCCTTAGCACATGGACATGGACCTGATGGAGTGGTATCAGAGGAGGCTGGATATTTATAACAAGGCCAGTTATTATTCTGTGTCTCAAGAATAATTTCTTTATATTACTTGATAGTTGGAGTACAGGCAGTACTTGTTTCACAACTGAAACGGTTTCAGTAATATCAATTATATTAGTATTATGTGAGCTTAAAACAGCCTTTATTTTTTTTCCTTCTGACCTATTCCTTGTAGCACAGGTAGAAAACATATCCAAACCTCATCTCTAGGTACACAAGTTGGATACTCTGGAAGATCTAAGTTTGAGTATCTTTCGTAGAAAGGATTAAAAAAATGAAGCTTCCCAATCCTGTGATGTGCTCCCACCAATAGTCAGTTTAATTAAACATGGGCACTTCTCTGTCTTGTGTTTCTCTCTTCTGATCTTGTAGAATGAAAGGTATTGTGGTCCCCATTCTCAGTGCTGAAGGTAAATGCTTGGGCTACTTAGTAGCGCTACTCTGAGCATACCTACTCAAGAGATGTTGGAGTGAGCATAGGGACATTTATGGATCTGATTAACCTTAAGCAAGAGGTAGGTAACAAGTCAGCCAGCTGAGATAATTGATATATGTAGCATGAAATCTTTAGAGGCATATGTAACTTAATTAGCCAAGGAACAAACACTATTGACATTCTAGATCATTCCTAATGACTAATTCTAGATAAATCCCTTGGTTGTAATGAACTCTGCACAAAGTTTATAGAGAGGACTACTCTGTGTGTGCATGAGAGTGAACTCACCTTGGAGGTTGTGTTTAAACTCACTTTAAGTACAGAAAACAAAATCCAAATACCAAATATCACAAATTTTAATCTCTCAAAATCTTAAGGGTGAAGCGTGGTTCAGATTATGCCTCAGAAAGACACACAGCAACACAGAGCCAGTGTCCCTAGGTAAATAAAGATGATTAATTTGGAATTGTTTGAAGTTTGCTTACTTAATGCATATGTAACAGGAGACCTAAGGCAGGCAAATAAGGTGCCACAGGAACCAAATATCAAAATGGAAAGGGGGGAAAATAGGAATGAATAAAGATACCCCCAGCAAGGTACCCATGGAATTTAAAACAGGATTGATTGCTTTCTTCTGTGGGTTAATACCTCGCTATGAAGTTTGGATACTTCTCCTTTGGCTGATCTTCGTGGATTTATTCCTGTCTTGCTTTACCAAGATCTTCTGAGTACAATGGAAGTCTGGTACATGGAAGTGATCAGTGGCTGCACAGAAGATGCACTAGTAACTCTAGTCTGATGTATATTTAGTATAAAGATATTAGAAACATAGGTAATCTTTTTTTGCTTTTGTTTATGTTGTTGGTTATCATGTTGAGAAAGAAAAGATTACGAAACCTGGAGACATGAATGAAATGCCCCAAATCAGGCTGAAGCAGAGAAAAGGGAGTTTGCTGTTCTTACCACTGAGGTAAAGGAGTACCATTAGTGATATTCCCTGTGTAGTACAGACCTGAATTTAGGAGTCTTAGCCCTCTAATACATAATAATACATACAAGATAAAACAATTGTCTGATTGAAATAATGAGCTAGACTATTCTTTGTATCTGTTAAGAGGAAAAAATGTAGCCACAATCTTGCAGAGAAGCAATTTCCCCATTTAATTTCTTTCTGACAAGCTATGGATAAACAGAGCTGCTGTGCTTCACTTGTAATATGTGTTCTGTAAAGAACCATGCTGGGATGGATTCTTATCAAGAATGATAGGGGGGAGAGGTACCAAATCACCACACACACAAACCTTGCTGAGTCCACTGCTTTCGTAAGTCCTGCAACCACCTTTGACTAATTTCTGTTTGTTTAGACTGGTCTCCTTATCTGCTGCCTGATTGTATGTTCTAGTTTTCCAGCATGTATAGGTAGTCTTATCTACCTGTCTGGGAACAGAATAATGTGCCACGAAGTGCAAGTCCACAGAATAACTAGCAGATAAAGATCTTTATCTTTTAAGCACCTAATGTCAAGTAACCTAACAGTTTAAAATAGATTATCCCTATTGCTGAAAGATTTTGCCTCAGAAACAGGGAAAGTAACCACCCACTAACCACATTTATCACCTGTAGCGCATCCCTTAGACACAGAGCCAGGGACTTCCCTCAGCATTGTGTTGCAGTAAACAGCACAAAAAACGGTGCTTTAGGGTGCAGAGCTATGGTTGCCTAAACAGAGAACTGTACTTGCCTCAGAATTTCAAAGTATAATCCAGGGAGGTTTCTTATGAATTCAGAAGTAGGTTTTTTTAAGGTTAGAAAGTCAGGCCTTCAAAGAAATACTGGTTACAGTTGGGTACACATGAATTTTAGGCTCAAGGTGAGGAGAAAGTTCTTCACAGAAAGAGTAATTGGCCAGTGGAGTGGGCTGCCCAAGGAGGTGGTGGGGTCACCGTCCCTGGAAGTGTTCAAAAAAAGATTGGATGTGGCACTTGGAGCCATGGTTTAGTTGTCATGAGGTGTTAGCTATAATAGGTTGGACTTGATGATCTCTGAGGTCTTTTCCAACCCGGTTGATTCTGTGATTCTGTGGTTCTGTCTAATGTTAATGTATCACCCATGCCTCGTTTGAGGAATGAGCATCTAACTGTACACTTGGTCAGCCTAATTCTGCAATTCAAAACATTTGTTTTTCCCCCAGAAACAAACCCTGCCTCTTAAAATCCCAGAGTAATTACAGGATGAGGGCACTGGGCAAACTACAATTTCCTACGCCACTGAACAACTTCAGCAGCGTCAGAAAGTTCCGACACCTCAAGACTGAATATACACAGGAAAAAAATAAGCTACTTGACTGATTATACATGGTCAAATTCGAGTAAAAAGGAACAACCCGCCCTCCCTGTCACCTTACCCCTGAAGCCGAGCCGGCGGGATGGTGGCACACCCCTCTCCTTTTAATCGGTATCTGATTGACACTTCGATTACCCAATCACAGCTGGGGCTACCCGCCGTGGGCGCGGCGTTATTGGCTGAGGGGGTAGCGGGGGGTGGGTGTAGCACCGGGTAGAAGACCCGGGTGCAGTAGCTCCCGCTACCTGCTGGTACTGCAGCGTGTGGAGTGGTGAGGTTATCTCTTCGGTGTTGCCTGCTTGCTTGGGGCGAGCACAGTCTCGTCGGACCTCTCCGTGCTTTGCTTCTCTGTCACTTGCAACCGCCCTTCCTTCCTCGGGGGTCGCCTTATCTTGCAAAATGGCTGACAACCGGGACGACGCCTCGGACCAGCTGAAGCTGTGGCGGAGCCAGCGGGGCTCGCAGGTACCCGCTGGGACTCCCCGGGGCGGGTGTTACGTTTCCCCCGGTGCACGATGAGGCGTGAGAGCACCCTGCCTCTCGGCACCCAGCTCGCCTCGGGGTTTCGCTCTCCGTCCGTCCCTGGTCACAGGGCGGTAACGGTCCGGCCAGCTGCGAGCGGCATTTCGGAGGGGGACAATGGGCCTGCAGGCGGCCTTACCGCCCCTGCAGGGGGGCTGAGGGCAGCGGGTGAACCCCGGGTGCCCACGGGGTCCCTCTGGCCCGGCACCTAACCCGACGGAAAGTAGCTCGGGGGAAGCGGGGCGACGTCTAGAGAGGCGCAGCGGTGGAGGACGAGGTGACCTCGCCTCGTCACACGGAGCTCCAGGCTTGGTGCCGGGCCCGGGGAAAGCCAAGCACGGAGGGGCTGGCGGCTGCCAGCCTCCCAGGAGGGACAAGGGCTTTCAGCCCTGCTGGCACAGCTGCTTTGCCCACAGCTTCTCCTTTTAGGCAGGAATGGGGCCTGTCTGCCATCAAACAGGCAAGTTCTTGGGCAGGGATAGTTTTTTTTTTTTTTTGTCTCAGATCAAGTATTCTGTGACTCCCATTTGCCATTCTGCTGTCACACGGGTAGAACCTGGTGAAAATGCGACTGAGGAATAACGTAGAAATGGATTACATTCACCAGTATGTGGAGGCTTGTTTGCCAGGTTGGAGTGGACTGGGGCAAGGGGTTGACTGAAATAATAAAACCACTTACTCCTCTGAAGACGTTGAATATACCCCAGAAAAGTTGGGTAAAAGTATAAATGCTTAATCAAATCACTGTGACAGTTTCTACTCTGTTTTCTACAAGAAATATGCATTTGGCATATTCTCTGCTGGCTAAGCAGCAGTTGTACAAGACACAAATGGATGCTCTGATTTCCACTGTAGCTATTAAATAATGTGGGGTTTTATTTTTTTCCCCTCAGTTCTGAAAGATACTGTATGAAAACTACCATCCGGGAGTGAATTACGAGTTCTTCATATTCTAGCATGCTTAATAGTATTTTCTTTTTTGTACTGTGAGCAGTACTTTTTGTATGGATGTTGGCTTTTCTGTAACAAAGCAGCATTTGAATACAGGCCAAGGTTAATTTGAAGATTGGGAGGCAACCCAAAGTTTGTGTTGCATAAGGAGTCATGAGACCTTAAGATAGAAAGTAGGAAGGACTTATTAGAATTTTAAAGTGACTTGTATAAGGTGCAAAGTATCAGTAATGCCTGGAAGTATGTGCTTTGATGTATGATGTTTACAACAGCTCTGACTAAAATTGTCCTGGCTTTGTTTCCCTCCTTGCTGTCACGGCAGGTTAGTGCTGTAATGAAATACAGATGCAGATTGAAACATTCTTATCTTTTCTGGTTTTGACTGTATGCAGCTCCCAACCATATGAAAATACAGGCATCAAACAGAGTCAAGTCCAAAAGTAGTATGAAAATTCTTCTTAAAACTTCTGTGGGTTTTTTTCTTATCCCTTCATGCTGATGAAACTTACTTTGAGTGCCCCACATATATCCTGAAATTGAAGTGACTGTATCCTACCATTAATTAAAAAAAAAAGCGCTTCTACTTCTAATGTGAATGTTAGACCCTTTAACAAAGTGCTTACACAAAATAGACTGTACATCCACAAAGCTGTTAAATTCGAGATAGGTTTAGTTTCAAAAAGTTGTGGTGTGTAGCTACTACTTCTAGCAGACTTAGTGTTGTAGAAGAAGCTTTTAGACAGTTTGAGAAGGGCTGTGTTACCTCTACAACTGTTGAGTGCACAGTTTGCAAGTAATATGTCATAATTTTTCCTACCTTTGAGGTAATCACCTGAAAGGTATTATAGAGGTATAGGTGAATTAGAATGACTCAAGAGTCTCCTTAAGACCTAAAGATACACTTCTTTATTTTCCTGTCTTTTACCAAGCTTTTGCAAGGACTCTGTTGAGGAGGAGGTCATAGGTGTAAGTGTAGTCCTGCCACTGCATGGTTAATCTTACTGAGCTGCTTGGAATTTATGAGGAGCTCCAGCATAAACAGGTCTCCAATTCAACATGACTTTTGTGTTTCTCAATGGACTGAGTGAAACCCGTTCATAAAGATGACATGAGCATTAGTGATTTAAAGTCACTGTATGGGCTGAAG